>NW_024373034.1:2526062-3126062 GCF_014805655.1 Passer montanus | reverse complement strand
AACTTAGCCATTTGAAACAGTTATTTCAGTCTTCTAGTTATTTCAGTCTTTTTCATATTTGGTGTTTTGTCTGCTGCTGAAGAGATGATGATCTCAGGTGGGCAGTTGGGAGTTAAATTTCAGAACCTATTTAAGGCAGTTTGGACAAAATGCTGTTATGGTGCTTTAACACCAGTAACTTTCTTCAGCAATGGCATATAAAGGAGAACTTTTTTATTTCCGTTTATAGAAGTCTAGGAGAAGCAGAATGTTTCAAGGATAATTGAGAGATTTGAATTCATGGAAGTTTTAATCTCCTTTCAGTGCAGGGTTATGTTTCAAAGTCTTTAAGACTGCCTGACAATCTTTTGGTCCCTGTCTAGTGAGTAAATGTAATAAACTCAGATTTGCAGTGAGATGCAGATTCTTTGTTTTGTCATTGAATTGTAAAATGAGTGGTGTTAGAACAAACCTTCCTTCTTGAAATGGGAGGATTTGCAGAAGAGCTGTTGTATCAGAAGTATCCCTTTGTTCCTATAGGAGCCCCTATTAATATTTTGATACTCAGTACAGATGCACCTTGGGTAAAATAGTTATCTTTAATTCACCTTTATGGCTTCATTCTGCTTGGCTCACTTTAATTGGAGGAGAAATGAGAGAAAAATACTTATATCTCAAGAGTTCAGTGCTGGGTCTGTTTTATTCCTGTGTGCTCTGCTTGTTTTGGAGGTTGACTCAAGGTCCCTGAAAACTGTGCTTGAGAAGTACCATATTAATTCTGTGTGTAAAAACCTGAGCTTTCTTTTTGCTAGACCTTGAGAGCAGAGGATTTGTGCAGACAGAAATAAGCCATATGTCCTTGGCATTTTTACCATTGCATATTATAGAATTTAATTTTTTGAGCTCTTCTTATTAGATAACAGTGGGTGTATGTATTGAATGAATTCCTGTGTTTATTCTATAACACTGACTTTAAAAGTGTAGATTCCTAATCTATTCCTTCATTTTCATGTGCTGTTCTCAACAGTGTATTTATTCTCTATTCATTTGCAACTCTCTCTCTCTCCTCTTTTTCCTGCTTTTATACACAATCATTCTACAGCTGGAATTACAAACTCAACCTCAGTTCAGAATATGGGATCTTTATTTTTTTTCCTAGTTTCCTCCTATCTCTGCAGCACTTTAACTTCGCCATTTTAATTGGTAAAACTGCATAAAAATATATGCAAAGGGAATAAATATATGCCTGAGCAAAAAATGGAAGTTACTATGTAGAATTCTCTAATAATGTTTGGACTGAATATTATTCCTATCTTACTCTATATATTAAACTTTTTCAGTGGAATGTTCAACTTTTTAAGAGGAAACTTTCAGGAACAGTGTTTGCTGAGAGTGATGGGTAAAGAATTTGATTTTTTTTTCTCACTCTTCCTCCCCCTTGTTTTAGGACTACAATGATGAAATCAGACAGGCACAACTTCAAGAATTAACATATTTAAATGGTGGCTCAGAAAGTGCAGAAGTTCCAGTTGTCCGTGGAAAATCATCGATTCGAGCAAGAGGAGTACCTGTTCCTGCTTTGTCCAGGTATTTGGAATTTCATTGGAATGTATGTATTTCAAGCTTTTCCCTCAACACAGTTTCCCTCCCAAGTACAACATGAAGGATTCCCAAAAGAAGACCAGAAGATTGGGGAAACAACCTTCATTTATTGATGGGAGTTTAATTCATTTGGACTGAATTAGCAATGGTTTTGTGGAACTTGAATGCTGCCTTTTTAAAGAAGCAGTGCACAGCATAGGAGATGTTCAATCCTACTGTGAGCACCTTCATTGTAGCCTTGAGCTCCTCCTTAGGTGCAGTTTGTGTTTGGGCCCTATGGAGTCGACAGCAGTAAATCTGTCTTACCTCAACTGACGTGAATTTCAGGCAGCATCTCCAACTTACACAGTGTGCTTTTCTTTTTCATGGTCCTAAGTTGTCATAGTCATGATGAAATGATACAGAAGCACTCTGGAGATAGAATTTGGATTCTCATCTTTGAGTGGCACTTTGTGAAAAGTGGCTTTTGTTTGATTTGGGAGTAGGCAAAGTCTACTGCTTTTGCTGTTTTTCTTTGTCACAGGAGATGTATTATTTTTACTCTAGCATCTCCCATCTTCACTGCGGTACTGAGATGACAGTTGAAACCCCTTCAAGTTCTCAAGTGTGAAAACAAAACCTAAATAAAGTTCATAACTGTTTACGTTACAGAATACAGGGATTGTGGCTGCAGCACCTAAGTGTGACTGTTAACTGTGGTGATCTTTTCTTCTGTTTTGTGTACAGTTGTCAATGCAACTTGAAACTTGCATTTCTGACTGCAAGTTGTAAACTAATTTCTTGTTTTCAATGCATTTCTCAGAAATTAATTTCTTAATAATACCCTGAAGCATTTTACCTTAGATGATGAAGCATGTTAGAAGAAGCAGCACTAAGGAAATACTCAATTTATATAGATCTGCTTAGTTACATGTATCCTGAAAATTATTCAAATGCAATGCAGAGTGAATCTTAATTTAAAGAAATTATTCTTACTGTGGGTTGTGTGCTGGAAGAAAAAATTCTCTCAATCATCAAATTGTTGTGCTTGTGTTTTGTAATATTGTGTAAATATATATATATACTGCTTTTCTTGATTTTAATGTTCTGAGTAGTGTTAATTTCATATACCAAGATTCACCCTTTGGTATTGCAATCAGCCATACAAGAGTTCTTTCAAATTGGAGACCTCATTTGGTCTTGGAGTTTTTTGGGGTTTGTTTTGTTTTTTGGGTTTTTATTTTGCAAATTTTTTTTGTTTTTTAAATAGCTGTTTGTAATTTTGCCACAGATGTCTGTAATTCTGCTACAGACTCCCAGTACAGATACATCTGCAGTACTATTTAAAGCTTATTTCATTTTCCATGTCCTTCAGGTAATTTTTCTGGGATACGGAAGCTATTGTTTGGTTGGCTCCTATCAGCAAAGCTTGATAACTATTTTACACTGTTAGTACCTAGTAC
Organism: Passer montanus; assembly: GCF_014805655.1. NCBI lineage: Eukaryota > Metazoa > Chordata > Aves > Passeriformes > Passeridae > Passer > Passer montanus. The sequence goes on along the minus strand of NW_024373034.1, from coordinate 3,123,039 downwards.
ATGCTTATCTACATTTCTAACATAACATTCTTTCCTCTGGATTTTGGTAAATTATTTTTTCAAATCTGCATTTTATGCAAGAGATACGCTGTTACAGAGCTTACAGAATCCTGCAAAGTTGGTCTTCAATAGTTGAAGTGTCTTAAGGGTAAATTTAAATGCTATTAGTGTTTGATTTGGAGATGACCGTAAAAGATTGTGGTTTTGTCATCATCATTTTTCACATACATTTTAAAGGAAAGTTAAAGGCTGTCTGTTTGACTTGTCCTTACTTCAAGGCTTGTGTTAAACTCCAAGAGACTTTTCTCTCAAATTGAAGTGCTCTGTTAGGATATTCCTTAAGTGAAGTTCAATTCTGTTGCTACTGAGATTCTACAGCCATTGAGCTGAAGATCTCAAACTCAGCTGTAAAGCTCTGATTCTTTTTTAGCAGAAATGGATTTCAATGAATAACACTTTTGTTGAAGCAAAGCTTTAAAGGCTTTGTCTCAGAGTTGGATAAAACAGTTTCAATAGGCAGCATCCCTGAGATATCCAGGAGAAGTTGAAGCAAAGCCTCAGAAGACTTGCAAAATGAAGTTTAAAACCTTGATCCTAACCTTTCTTTGTAATCTGCAGAAATGGTGTTATGATACCAGCCTTTATACATTAAACATCCTGTTGAGTGTGTTTAAGTTCCCACTTTTGGAACCTTTATTATTCTTGAATAGTTTCAGTTAAAAAAGTACTAATTTATGCCTTTTTTTGCTCCTTATCAGAAATGTGGGAACTGGATATAATACATCTTATTAAATCTATTTTTAGCTCCATAACAATTTATTTTGTAGAAAGCTGTACATTTGTGTTTGCATACAAAAATTTTAGTTTATGTGCAGACATTCCTGTGTGTGGTAAGTAATTTCCTAATGGTTGTGGTTTAGCAACTTTATTATTTTTTCTGGATTGTTCCTGGTTTTCATGCTTAAATTTTGGTAACTCTAGAGCCAAATAAGGTTTTGTGGGTGACTGGACGGAATTTGTTCTGGAAGAGCTGTGTGTGTGTTGTGAGCTTTACATTCAGGAATGCTCTTTTCTCGTCATTCATCTCAGAGGATACAGCTGCTTCCTATAGCTATTTCCTTTCCCCCCCAAATTACCCCAAGTTTTTGTCTCTAATACTGTTAAAGATGACCTTCAGATGTAATCACAGCACTTGCATTTTCTGTAGTGTTCATGCTGAGCACTTTAACTATTTTGACATAACCCCTCTTCTGTACAACAAGAAGGGAAAGTGGTAAAAGTCTGGTTTTATTCCTTTGTTTTTATTATGATCCTAAATTCTTTTCTGGAGGCAACTGTATAAAATGATCATACCAGTTGCTTTTTAATTTATTGTGATAGCAAGCTTAGAAGGATGCATGTTGTTTAATGTGATGCTGTTAAGGTGTGAAACGAGAAAATGTGATTCTTTAGGAGTCAGTGTTTCTTTAGTGCATGTGTATTCCCATCCTGAATCAGTGCTTTATAAATTATAGCAACCAAAATATGAATTTTAATTTCTGATTAACCAATGACTTAAAATTCACACATTAATATTCCAGTGGAAGGTGTTCCTGCCTATGGAAACAGAGTTGGAATTTGATGATGGTTAGGGTCTCCTCCAACCCAAACTTTCTATGACTCTATACATGTTAATGACACCTTTAAGGAGGTTTTGCAGCTGTGGCAGCATTTCTCTCTAAAACTACACACTATTTTAAGACTAAAAATAAAACTCAAGGATCACTCGTGACTCCAACTGAGATGTTTTAAAAGTGAAATTCTAGAGGATGACTATAGTAAGTCTAAGAATTTGTCTAGAAGTTCCTTGATACCTTGGGGTGGCATAAGGGGAACCATTTCTTGCCATTTATGGCTAGAAAACAGTGCTACAATCACAGAATGGTTTGGGTTGGAAGGGACCCTTGAAGACCATCTCATTTCACCCCTTGCCATGGGCAGGAGATCTTCCCCTAGACCAGGCTGCTCCAAGATCCACCCTGGCCTTGAACACTTCCAGGGATGGGGCATCTGCAACTTCTCTGGACAACCTGTTCCAGTGCTCTCTCACCAGCCTCATCATAAATTTCTTTGTTATGTGCAATCTCAACATGCCCTCTTCAATTGAAAGCTGTTGTCCCTTGTCCTATCAGTATGGCCCCTGATAAAATGACTCCTTTTTTTTTTTTATGAGCAGTTTCACTTAGTTATTGAAAGGTCACAATAAGGTAGAGCTGGCTGAGTTCACACCTCAGATTAAGAGAGATTGTATTTGAAAAAAATAGTCTCATTAAAGAAATGGCAGATTTCTGATATATGCTTTCAAGAGGGTGTGGAGGGTTTGTTTTTTTTTTCTTTTCCATTTATTATTCATATTTCAGTCTGTGCATGGCTGGGGTCCTAATGGTTGAATGACTGTATTGTGTGGGGAAAAATAAAACTTGTACAGAAGTTGTGAGTTAGAACTTGTTGTCTTACATGGTAGAAGTAAGATGAGCTGATGTGGATCACTGCTGCAGTGTGTTCACAACTTCCAGCTGCTTTCCTGCCACATCTGGAATGAACTGGTTTCTTTTTTTGAAGAATCACTTTTTTCTTGAGAAGATGTAGGTAGTGAAATGCAAAAGATTCTGCAGCACAAAAAAAATATTTGACAAAGCCAGTTCAGGATCTAGCCAAAGGCAGATATTATTAATGTTCACCATGTTTTGTTTTAGTTTTGTGCTCTCCCATTTTCCACAAAATTGAAACATGAACATATATATTACTGTTTTGAAATATAAATATGAAATAAAACTTCTGTAAGAGTGTTAAGTCAATAGTGGCTCTTTTATTTTTTTCGGTTTTTTTCTTCAAGAAGAGGAAAAGTCAGGAATCTGAGTTGTATCCAGATATCAGTGTTTTAGTATTTTAAAATACTATCACTGAAATAATCAGTCTGTTATTTTGCAGATGTCTTATATAAAACAAAAATATTTATTGTTTGAGGTACCCTGAATGTAGCTGTCTGTCCTCAAATGAAAATAATATATCAACATCTGGTAACCAAATTTGTTAGATCTTTTTATTGAACAGTGTAAATCCCTGCAGATATATAGAACTATGAATGCTAAAATTAAAGAATTCCAAGTGTTTCCTCATTGAATAATGTAGTGTTTGAGAACTGATCCTAAATTTTGCTAGTATTTTTATTTTAAAACTATTCTTCCATTTAATATTTCTGGGGGGAAATAGTGAAAAGGATCTTCATACCATTAACTGTTCCAATTTTTTGTTTCATTAAAAGTGAAGGAAAGCTGTGAACTGTTTCTAGTTGGGATTTCATGATCAGAATAATTTTACTTACTCAGCCATCCAGTGATGGGCTGAACTTGAAATAAAAATCAGTGTGATTCTAGAGCAGAGATGGTGCTAAATGAAATTATGCAAGTGGCTGTTGCTGAGGGCAGCTGGAGATGAGTGTAAATGAGATGCTGTGCCTGCTGCTGTGGGCAAGGGCAGTAAGTTAGTTTGCTGGAAATAAATCCTAGAAACACTGTGGGACTAGTAGAATGTAGAAATGTTAAATATTATTGCTAACAAAGGACAAAGAGGAAATATCTAAGTTGTATAAGTTGGTAAAATACTATTTCAGTGGGAAATAGATCAGTACTTGTGAATTCCTTCTGAACATTCGCAAATATTTTGAGTCTAACATTGGGTAGCATTCTAAATGGCATTAGATTTTGGTGTTAGATTTTCTTGAAAATGTTCTTACTTACACAAATTCAGAATTCAGACAATGAGATGTTAATCACAAAATGCAATACTTAAGTAATACTATAAGTGGATACAGTAAGGTAGACTTTGCATTTCCATGTTTTTAGACATTAACCATCATCTATCATTACCCCATAGTGTTTACAAATCACTTTAGCACCTTCTGACACTTTTGTTAGAGGCTTTTCTCCCCTTCTCTAGTGTGTTTATAGTTTCATAGAAATTGTGCTTCACTTTGTATTTTCCTTTTCCTCATGCACTGAATTGCAAGTGCAAGTAATGAAATAATGTCATGAGAGTTAGATTCCAACAAAAACACATTTCATGGCAATATCTTTAAGGGATGAGGTGGTATGTGAGTTAGATTAGATTATTCCTCCCATTTTTGTCATGAAATAAAAGATATTAAATGAGTTACTGGGATTGCTTTACTTAGTCCAGTCCATGGTACCAAAAAAGGCTCTGCCATTTTTTAATGCAGATCCTACAAGACAATTACCCAGCTTTGGGAGTAAAATTATTCAGAATTTAACAATCTGAATTACTTGTGTGTTTAATGGAGAAGGGTTAACTTCTTCACTGGATTCACCACTGCCAGATTAATAAATTCAAGAAAGTCAAGCCCAAAGTGATTATAAAGATGAAAAAAATATTTCAAATTTTCTTGAAGCAGTAATAATCTGGCAATAAAATGTTTCTTTGAGAGTAGGGCACAATGGATTCAAGTGCATAGCTGAGCATTTTGTTGCTAAAGCTTTTTGGAAGTGACAATAACAGCACCTGGTTAGGCAGCAGGATTTGCTGAGTGTGTTTACTGCCAATAATTAAATACTAGTGTTTGATAGAAATTGCAGTTAATCAGTACTTAAAGTTTTTCTCAAAAACAAGGCAAAAAGAAATTTAAATGCTAGAGTCCCCTGTGATGCTCCAGCACTTGTGTACTGACTGCAGTGTCATACTCTGAGAGGTAATTGGCAAGGACCTTTTTATTTCACCTTTCCTGAAAAAAAGTCACTCTAACCCTGTTCCAAAGTATTTGCACAATCAAAGTTCTCAAAAAGTTTGGAGACAGATCTGTGGGAGGTTCAGTGCTTATTATTCAGTGCATGCCATCAGTCTGGACTCAGCACTGTAAGAAGTTTTTTATGACTTTTTACTCAAAAGGGTTCTTATTGAGGGCATTTGAAAGATTTCTTACAGGGACAGAGGTGACACTGTGGTAGAGAGGAGGGAAAATAAAGACAAAAATATACCTTTCTTGTGTTTTAAGAAATGAGCTGGTAGTCAAGACAGACAATGGGCAGACAAACCAGCTTTGATAATGCGTAACTTGTTGCAAAGGTTTTATAAAGGAAATAAAACTAACCAGCAGTCTGGTAGCAAAGGCAAAGAGAGTTGGTGGCACCTGAAATTTGCCTAGCAGAAGCATGTCCTTGGGTGAAGAAGCAAATAGTGGAACTGGTCTAGGAGCCATGAGAAGTTTGAGTTGATGCTAAGGTATCTCTGAATACAATAAAACATAGCTGGGATGAAATATGTAAAATAATTGTTCTAATTATTAGCAGTTGCACAAAGATTCTTTCAGTTATAGGTGAGATAGTTGTAGAGAGGAAAGAGTGGAGAATTTCTTCAATGAAAGAGTGCAATTTCTTCAGAGTCTTTGGAAGCAGATGGGTACCCCTCAAAAGTAGTTGATTAGGACATGAAAAGTTCAGGAAAGAACAAAATTTCAAACTCAGCTTCATTCAGTTTTGTTTGATGCTGTGTCTGGTCACCATGGGGGAGCTCAGCGCCTCCTGTTCCACTGCTCCCCTTGATGAAGGTGTAGATTGTGCTGAGGGCACCCCTCAGCCTTCTCCATTCTTCTGATGTTTCTGTTGGACCCGTCAGATAAGCCTCAGTTGTCACTTTTGGTCACCATGGGGGAGCTCAGCGCCTCCTGTTCCACTGCTCCCCTTGAGGAAGGTGTAGATTGTGCTGAGGGCACCCCCTCAGCCTTCTCCATTCCTCTGATGTTTCTGTTGGACCTGTCAGATAAGCCTCAGTTGTCACTGGTGGTATGAAGTGCCTTAATCTTCTTAATTGTTCCTGATATGTGAATGGTTCTAGACCGCTCGTCATCTTTGACACAGTTTCTGATGCACCTCCAGTTATTTTGTTTGGAGGTTTTTGTTTTTTTAATTAGGAAAGAAGCTGATTTAGGAAACAAGTCTGTGAATACGCACAGTTGAGTAGTGAAGTTTTGTGTGTACTCTTATGTTTTCTAAAATTGTATTTATTTTCGTCCTGACCTCTGAACCAATCTTAGTGCTAGATGTTCTGTAGGCAGTCATAGTGCATAACCTATTAGTTTGTGTAATGGTAGGATATATAAATTTATATATGTGTAGGTATTAACTCCCAAATATCCCTTCCTGTAAATTGGATTTTTTTAGCAATTTTCTTTTCTAAAAAATTCAGGTTGGGATTCAACTACAAATTAGAGTAGGCATCTAAACCTCTGTTGTAGTTTATTGAAAAATAGTGCACATATTTTTATTTGCTCCTTTAGTTCTGCAATTTGTCTCTAAAGCATTGGCAGCACTATCCAGTGGATTACTGTAAGAACAGCTCTACCATGAGCAGCTTGTTCAGTTATTCTTGATTGTGTAGCAAAACCTTAATGTACACATGCATGTAGACATTCATACATACGAATTGATCTGCTCTGATGATTGAGGCTCGCTCTGGGAGGTTTTCTGATTCTGGGACAATTGAAGGACTTCAGTTATCTTGGACCTGGTTTTCTGAGTATTTTGTTTTGTTAGGATTCTTCCTTTGAGATTAGAGTTGGGTTCAGCCTTTTAAGTGATATTTCTTTTAAAACCTGTTCTAGCCTTACTGAGCTCCTATTGCCCTTTCTCATGTGTTTTCTTTTTTGATAATTGTGTATTTGTTCTGACTTCCCACAGAATTGCTGTCTCCCAATATTATATATGCACATTTTACTCTTTTAAGCATTTTTAAACATAATTTGTATAGCTGCCCTTTTCCAATTAAGCAATACCTGAACAGATCTGTTGTTTTTCAGAGGTGTGCAAGGGTTCCTGTTCAAGTGGTTCCTCTGTGTTTTGAGTCTGTTCATTGTAAATGTCTGTCAAGCTTCTTTAGTTCTTAAATTAAAAGGATTTACAATTTACAAACTTTTATGCAGGTTAAAAGAAATAACAATTTACAGTTTCTAAAAATTTCCTCTTGGCATCATAACCTGATACAACTCAAATCCGTGTGGTGCTATTTGAACTCTCTTGTCCTTAGGTTTTCTGTCTCAGAGCTTTTCCAGTCTCCTGCAGCCTGGTGCAGTGACCATGAGAACCATACATCTCAGATTAAGAGGTTGTGTAGGAGGAATGAGCAAAGTTATGAAAAGTTAAGATCAAAAATGGTGTCATAATGCAAGAGAAATATTATTTCCTACCCATCACCATTCCAATCCTATTAACTGTTTTTTTTTTTAAATGCAGAAAAGACCTCATCACGTGGATCTGGTTTTCTAATTACTTCTCAAGAATAAATCTGTGGTACCTTAAAAAACTGTGCCTTTTTTCTTCCCTTAAATGGCTTTCCATGTTTTTCAGCCTATCCCATTTCCTGTTTCCACTTGCACCCTGCCTGAAGGATGCTGTCATGATTGTGCCTAATGATTCTTGAGTTTTTTTACCAACCTTTTTCTTTTTTTTTTGACTTGGTATTGACTGTAGTCTATGCCACTAGATTCATTTCCCTTTCTCTGGCTTCTCCTGGAAGGTGTCACATTTGGTATTTCCTTATATTACTTTATCAAGCTGTGTCTGGAAACTTCACTGCTCACCCCTGCCCCCACTACAATGAAGTCAAATAAGCAGCTGGTACCCTGTCCTGAGGAGGCATTCTACAGATTAGCCGCAGCTGGTACCCTGTCCTGAGGAGGCATTAGCGAAAACCTAGTAACAAGCACAGTTTTAAATCACTTACTGTCTAGGCTTGTTTAAAATACTTTGTGACTATGTATTGATCAGTAATAAAATTAATAAAATCTAACCTGGTTGTATCTTCACATTTTTTGCATTCCTCATTCAGTGATGCAGCTTTTTAAATACTACTTATTTGTGGTAAAATTGTCTTATTTTCTGATTTGTTTATTGACATGATATTATATGGCTTGTATAAAATGGGATAGGAAATCATAAGGCCAAATCTAGATCTTTATCATGCTGTTCAAGTTGGAAATTTCTACTGAAATCAGGACATTTTTACTCAATTACTGGTCTTGAGATTGAGATAATGGCTCAGTAGGTAGAAAGATAGGGTAGAGCTTGTGCTTTGTTTCCTTCTATGTATTTGTTAGAGTGTATAATAAGGGTCTGACTTCTTTGGAACAATTCTATTTGCCAACAGCAGTTATTCAGGCTCAATTATAGTCCATGGGTTGAAATTATCTCCTTAAAAAGGAGATGTCTATTACCAATGTTTTAGATGTCCTATTTAAAAGAGAGTAAATTACGCAAATTTCTTACAGATTGTACCTCTAAGTCTCTCTCTTTACTACAGGAAAGTAGGAGGAAAAGCCACTTCTAAATGGATCAAATGTTTTTTGAAAACTGGTTCAACTGAAGTCTCATATTTTTCATCCGTATGTTAAGTGTCCAAAGTAATGGAATGCAAGTTAGTGCCTATCATGCTTTCAGAATTTTGAGACCAAATATATTTAGTGTTCTTAAATGGATGTAGGACATCAGATTATATCCTATAATCACCCTGCATGTTTTGTTACATTTGGATGTTTTCTGAAACAGATGGAAATCTCTTCAGAAGCAGAAGAAAATGTACTTTTTGTGATGCACTGCAGTGTGATTTTTGGGTTGTGTTCAGAAGCTTCCATGGGATCAGAAGGGAGTGGTGACTGATTCCTCTGTGCAGGGTTTGAGTGTGATATTGCCTGACACCTTCAAATGAAGCTGTTACTCTATGCTTGTGATTTCACAATTCCAGTGAAGCTGACTGATTCCAGCAGATTGTTTTGGGTGTGTCTGAGTGTGTGAGAATGACTCAAGTCAGTGCAAGGTTCATCACTGAATCCCATGTCTAGTTTGTATCTTCCAACATTTTTTGCATAACGCGTGTAATCAGATTTAAGCGTACAGAGAAAGGACAAACTCTAAATCTCTTCTGGACTTTTTCTGGCTGTAGCAAAGCAAATCTGCCATGATATGGGGGAAGGAGGTGTTGGGAGGGAGGCCCTGGGTACAGTGTTTAATGGCCAGCGATCTGTGTGTTTGCAGGGGCCGTGGGGGAGTGCCCCCACCACCAGCAGGAGTGCCCAGAGGGGCACCAGCTCCCAGGGGAGTCCCTCCCAGCAGAGGACCAGTCAGTCGGAGCCGGGGACTTCTGGCACCCAGAGCACGAGGAGTTCCTCCCCCGGCAGGGTACCGGCCCCTGCCGCCGCCCCCGGCACAGGAGACCTACGGGGAATATGTAAGTGGAGCTGTGGATGTGCTGTGCATGGAACTTGTGTCATTCTAGAGAGGTCAGATCCCTTCAGAACTCTGTATTGTCTCTGTAATTAGCACCTAAGCAAGTCCTGCACCCAACATCTCTGACAAATGTGGTCATCTCTCTTTATCATTTCAGGCTTGAACTGTTTAATTAAAAGAAAAAAAAAAATGGGGTTATATGTATACACCTCCATAAAGACATTTACAGTGCATTTGGCAAAATAGTTATGTGCCTCTTGAATGTTTAATATTAGGTTTCTGCTTCCCAAAAAATCTGAAAAATCATGATTGTTGTAGACTTTTAATTCTCAACTAAAACAGAATAATATTCTAATCTTCCTTCCTAAGCCTTTGTGGTCATATAGTAGTTTAATGATTAGACATGTAAAGTATTTTTATGAAAGCTTCAGAACTAATCCTAAAATTTTTACAATGCCCAGTGTATCTCAATAAGCCATACATATTCATCTTGATTTTATTGTATTAAACATTAGAATCATATCAAAATACTTTTTATGTTTATATGACAAAATTATGCAGTTATGAATTGTTAAGGAAAACTTAAATTGAACTTACAGAGCAATAAGATAGAGAAAAAAGATCATTAAGTCAAAACTAGAGTGATAAAAATGAATTTAGTCTACAGAAAAATAATACCTTCAAGGGCAATGCTTTTAATACTAAAGGTTTTAGTGTGCCCTCTTTATGACCAAGTGTGTCTGTAGTTCATTGTTTAGACTGGCAAAAAAGGAGATTGTGTTCCTGAAAATGTCTTTGCTATTTCGATTTTTTTTTGCCTTTCTCTAATCCTTTCTTTCACCTACCTTTAACTCTTTTCTTCCAAAGATCCCCACCAAAACCATCTAAATCAAATACCAGGCTTTTTCCCTTTTGGCAGAAAACCAGTTTTCTGTACAAGACTTGTAGCTGTATAAGGGAAGAAGTTCAATGTTGTTAGTGTAAACATTTATAACTGAAAAAAAATCAGAAGACGTTAATGTAGTTCATTAATTTTGAGGAAGAATACTTTAACAACATGCCTGAATTTCCCCTGGCTATACTTGACTAGTCAAAGTGGGTACTGCAAATAAGTGGTTCTCTCTCAATGCTTTCCAAGGAACCAGTCCTCATTGTACACCTGTTTCCAGGACACACATTTTAGAACATATAGAGAGATGGTAGACTAGAAACCTCTTTGAGTAACTTCATATTTCTTTATGATCTGCTATTTACAGAATATGTCTATAGCAGTGGTGTGGAAGTAACAGCTGTTTGCCTCAGTATCCTGAAGTATGCTTCACTTTTAGGAGAATAATTAAAAAATAGCACTCTACAGAAAACTAGTGCTGTACTAAATAACTTTTTTTTAAAATTTGCTTTAGAACTGGATCACTTATCTTCCAGAAAAGATACCTTAGCGCAGGGATAGATATAGTTAGATAGCTATAGTACTTAAAGCTATAGTTGATAAAGCAGTCCTAGGTGGTCTGTTTTTTCTTTAGAAGAAGGTTTAGCAGGGGCATAAGCCATTGGTGTGTTGCATATTCAGTATTAAATTTGATGCTTGGTATTTTTTTACCTGTCCATTTGCAGTGCATTATCTAAGTGCCTTATTTCTATCTTTTACATGTGAAGGGAACATGGTATGAGTCATTAGTAGTATTTCTGTGTCTTCTTTACTAATTCCTGCTTAGTTATATCTAATACTAAAGCACTGGTTTGCCAGCCTGAGCACATGGTCTTGTTGATTGATGTTCTCATTCTACAGACACTTCTCAAAAACACTGGGGGGTACCAAAAGCTATTTTAAGCACTATCAAAGCTTTGGAGACTGAGGTATCCAGAAATGTTACAGAGAAACCTTTAGAAGTGTGTTAGGTTTTTTGTGGCCAGGTTTTGGTAGCAGAGGGGTGCAGGAGTGGCTTTTGTGAGACACTTCTGGAAACTTCAGCTGTGTCCAGCAGAGCCAGCTCCAAGGTGGTCCTGCTGCTGGCCAAGCCAAAGGCCAGCAATGGTGGTACTACCTCTGGGATAATGCATTTAGGGAGAGGAAAAAAACCCAGTCTGGAGCAGTCTATTCCTGAAGGATTTCACCCCATGCAAGGGGCCTGCACTGGAACAGTTCATGAACGACTGCAGCCCAAGGGAAGGGCTGGAGCAGTCTATTCCTGAAGGATTTCACCCCATGCAAGGGGCCTGCACTGGAACAGTTCATGAACGACTGCAGCCCAAACTTCTCACATTGGAGAAGTTTGTGTTGGACTGTCCCTGTGGGAGGAATCTGATGCTGGAGATGGTGAAGAGTGGTAGGTGTCCTGTCCCCGGGGAGGAACAAGCAGGGACAAGGTGTGGTGAGTTCACCACAGCCCCCATTCCCATCTCCTGCATTGCTGGGAGGGAATGAGTAGAGAATTTCAGAATGAGGTTGAGACTGGAAAAGAAGGGAAGAGTACAAGGGAAGGTGTTGCTAAATTGAGTTTTTATTTCTCATCGTCCTACTCTGATTTCATTGGTAATAAGCTAATTTACCCCAGTTGGGTCTGTTTTGTCTGTGAAAGTAACTGATGAGTGATCTTGAGCCATGAGACTTTTACGGTTTCTCTCCCCTGTCCACCTGAGGAGGGGAATGACAAAATGGCTTTGGTGGGTACCTGATGTCCAGTCAGGGTCAACGCACCACAAGAAGACTTTCAATTGAGGGTTTGAAAGTCCTGAGGATTCATGAAGCTTTTCATTCCCTTAGGCTTACAAGCCTTTGCTTTGTACTCATTAAACTAAGTCCAGGAGGAAGCAAACTGTGTGTGCATGGAAGCTTTGAACCGCTCACGCCTGTAACTGAATATCTCAAAGGTAATTGAGGACTTTCAGTATGTAAAATCCTTGCCCATTTCCTCTGTTGGGTGCTATTAAATCTACCTTGTTACAGACAATGAATTACCGCTTCCTTTTTTCTTCACTCTTTGCTAACTCTGTGTAGCCCTTGAAACCAATGGATTTTTAACATCTGTGACAAACTCAGTTCTGCCTCCTGCTTATCCTGATATCTCTCCTTCCCCTACTTGATTAAGTAGCTGTTTTTTAATAAATAGTTATCTTCAAAATGGGAAAGGGAATGCCTGTTTCATTCTGAAGAACTGGAAGAGTTTCTTCTGGAGGCAGTATTTCACATGCGAAAAATATCACAGGCAAAAGGTCGTTAATTTGAGATGCATTTTAATGTAAGATCAAGAAAACTGTGTGAGCATTGCTGTCCTGTGTTTAGAGCCCACAGGGGATTGTTCCAGAATCTTGCCCACTACAGAAGGCTCTGCTCAGAGTGAGCTGCCTCTGTTTTCTGTCAGCTTTCTGGGGTCTTTGCATTGGTGTCCTTTGAATGCTTTGGCTTTCTCTGCAGATGTCACACAACATACTGGGCTAGCAGCAATACTGGCACTTCTTTCCAGTTCAATAGAAGCAGTTTTCCCACTCCACTATTGCCAGTCTCACTTATGTATGAATCTCAGCTGCAGGACTCATTCCTCCTAAGACCCCACTACACTGCTAGTACCATGATGAAGCTCTTGAAGGCACTAAATGACAGTTCCTTATTATTTTCTCTGAAGACTGACTCTTTAATAGCTGTAGCATCAGCTTATATAGAAAAAATTCCAGCCTCTACAGCCAGCCAGCTTTATAATCACTGTTCTCCACTCACTGCTCTGGTTGCAGTGATAAACTTTCTCTGAAGACCAACAGGACTCTCATTTTTCTTTCCTTAGCTGCTTAGGTCAGGAGAAAACATGTTGTGACATGTGAAGCATGGCCAGGATTATTTTTGAAATAGTTAAATGAGGGAAACCATATTTGGTGGATGCTACATTTGTTGATGAACTTACAGATGGTTTCAGGAACATTTTTCTCTTAATTAAATAGGATTTTTTCTCTACTCATTGAACTATACTGTGCAATAGAGGAAAAAATATTTTTATGGATTTTTAAGCTGACAACTTATTTCATTACGATAAGAAATAGAAACTGTATTTAAGTACTAGCTGAAAATTTTAAGCTTTTCTACAATTTTCCAATAAGCAGGAAATTAGTAACAGTGTAAGGTCAATTCCTTAGCAAATGTTGAGTCAAACATGGGTTAGAACAGAACTGCTCAGTCTCAGTTACTGCCTCATAACATTTGCTGCTCTTGGCCTCGTCCTGCTGTTGTCTTCTTCACAGTTTCCAGCCTCTAAGGCTTTCTTCCAAATTAGCAACAAGCTTTGTAAGACTAGATTTTTATTTGATGCTGTTTTCATTTTACAAAGGCAAATATTTTGCCAATATTCTTCCAGTCTTTCACTTCTGTACATTGCATGAATATATTTGTGATGATGCTGTGTCAAGTCCTTTTTTGGCTACTTAATTGTGTTCAATGCAAAGTGAGTTTTATCTGAGTTCCTAATCACATTTTTAGGCATTAAGAACTTTAAAAATGGATTTAAAATCTATTGTTCTGGCAGTATGGAATGTATACACTAAAAAATAACTCATCAGTCTAGTATGTTGTGGCCAAGATTTGGTTCAACACTGCTTTTGAAGACTGTCACATCTAAATGTTCCTCCCTGTTCTGGGGAAGATTTGTGGCAGAGCTTTATTTCTGGTTTTGGCCAATTTATTTACATTTTCTTGTGTTCAGACAAGGGTTAACTCAGGGGCAGAGTTTTCTGATGAACTGACCACATGTGTAGTTTCTAGCAGCTAAAGCTTCAATGACATTGCTTTGTGTATGAAGAAATGGAACAAAGATGGAATGCCTACCAATAAGAGACCAAGGGAGCCTTTCTAATGTTAAGTAAATTGTAACTTGAAAAAGAGCACTTCAAATTTCTTTCCAATTAGATTTCAAAATTACTTTAACTTGGGTACAGATACAGGCCACTTAAAAGGATGTACAGAACAGTTGGATGCAAAAAAGTTACTGATAGCAACAAAGTTAAAAACATTCTCTTTAAAATGTACATTTAGTTACTTCTGCTTTCTGCAAAACCATTAAGGTCAGGGATTTTTATAACATTTATAGTTCCTGAAGCATTCATATGTGGATATTTCCTGAAATACATTGCTTTAACTGATGAATAAAGCAGACCTCAGACTCAAGGTTGTAGTTCTCACTAGGTCTGCATTGTGAGACTGTAATTAGCACTATATGTGCGCTGTGAAGTACATGTGTATTGCAGATACTACAATACTATGAGACTGTGCTTGTCCTGTGTCACATGAGAAATGGGGAAGACCCAAAACATTACTGTAACCTGCTGTCTAACAAGATCTCACCCAAAATAATGAGCAGATGGTGTGTTGCTCTGTCTCTCTTTGTAAGTGAAATATCAGTATTTTTCTGATACTGGAAGGCCTGTGGTTCAAAATCCTGTTGCAGGTATTCAGATTCCCTTGGTTCTCTCTGGAGACGATGTGCTGGGCCACCATGGTACTGTCCCAGCATACACAGCACTTTCTGACCTTTTGGTTTTGCAGGAAATCCTACACATTTGGTAAGCCTTAGGGAAAATTGATTCAGAAATAATATTTGTCTGGATGGCTAAGAAACTAATTTCATGATCCAGTGAGTATGAAAAATATGAATGCAGGTATCCATTAGATAAAAGAATAATTTCAGTCTTACTATTTACAGGGAAGGGCCCATTCCATTGAAAAACCTATATCCTGCTATTTATTTCACTTCCTTACAAAACCAGTGCAAATTCTGTTTTAATCTCCAGTCTTAAGCTTGAATTCCCTGTCTCCCTATTGAGATCATAATTAATTTAGATTTTGAAAAACTGAAAATTAGGATTAATGTGGAAGCAATTTCTTGGAGCTATTAATACACTGCTGATTTTGAGTGGTGAACTGTTTTTAAAGTAGAGTTTTCTCATTAACATTCACTTGCTGTTTGGGGTTGAAAAAGGTAAGATCTGTAGGAAAAAAAAAAAGAGAAAAATCTCTGTATACCATATGAAAAAAACCTAATTTTTAAAATTTATAAATAAAGGCTTTTTGAAGTTGAGGTAGCAAAACCTTAGTGAAAGTAAAGGCTAGTCCAGATGGCATATGACTTTGAAAAGAATTTAAATTCTTGAATGGAGTTCAAGTATAATTTCAGTGTCACTTGCAAGATTTGCACCATGTTCTAATTTACTGTGGTCTTGTGAATGTTGATAGCTTCCTAATGGCATGCAGCATTTTAAATCAGTGAGTTTATCTGCTTAGTTGTTTGAATGTGAAGCTTTTTGTTTGGGTTCCTGGAAAGGGCTTGAATTAGCTTCAGTCTCTAAGAAGCAGAGAAATTATCTTTTGTCCATGCTGTCCCTATTCCCCTTTGTGGATAATGTTGTGGTTTCCATTTAGGTATTGTGCCATTTTCTAAGCAGTTTGTTTGCTGAGTTCTGGCTTTTTAGAAGTGCTAACACTGTTCTTAAATTCAGGGGGAATTTGTGTAAGACTTCTGGAAAGCAAGTTAATAACATGAAAACATTATTTCTTGGCTTTTTTTCTCCCAATACTATGTTCTTTTTTCATAGTAAATAAGACAAGCGATAAGAAATAAATGTGGAGGGGGGCAGGGAAAGGCTTCATATTTTAAGCCTTTCAAATAATTGCTTTGTTTAATTTCAAATCTTGTATCTTCTCTGGGGTTTTCAGAATGAGATGGAGAGACAATGCCAAATGTTTCCATTTTCCCAGGAACTGGGGTGGCATTTGCTGTGGAAAAAGTGGAGTGTTTTGGAGAAAAGGATGAAGAGCTTTTCTCCTTGCATAAATTAATGCTCACCCATAATGTTCCTGTAAAATTCCTTTCTAACTATTTTAGTTTAAGCTGCTTATCTGACACTTGGTATTATTGAATGAGTCCTCCTGATTCTGGCACTGCTCCCTGCTGTTGTGTATAGAAAACCTGACTTGTTTTGGTCTGATAGTAATTTGGTTTAAATGTTGCTGTCTATATTCATTAGCAACTCCTCAGGGTTTTTTTGAGGTACATGAAAAACAATCCACTCCTGCATCTCTCGTTCTATGAAAACCTTATTTGTTCTGGTTGGATATGCACTAGGCTCCTTCTGGATGAAAACAGATGAAAATCTCCAAAATAAGAGCTTACAGTCTGTGCATGTTTGCTGCTAATGTCCTTGATGTTGGTGCTCAGACTTAAGATGGTTGTAGCTACCCATATTTGTTCTGATTGCCTCATATTCCCTGTTCATTAAATGAGGGGGGGATGTTATTCCCATGTAACAAAATGGCTGTTCCTTCCCTTTACAGTTCCAATTTGCCAAAAGGAGTTCATTGCACTGATGTTGTTTTGTGTTGTCTTCTTCAAGTTAATCTCTGCATAAACTTTTTTTTTTAATTTCATGGTTTTGATCTAAAAGGAATATGTGAATATTTTCCTCCGGTGTTCTGGGATAAAGTAGTGGTGTAAGTATTAATTTCAAAGAATGATGAGGAAAAGAAACAGTGTAAAAAGAAAACATTTTAGCTGTAGTGGTAGTGTCCTTATTTTTTTCCCTTGGATGGATTTCTGTAGATGGGAGAAGCTGGAAAATTGATTTCTTATTGATTTCATGATCTTTTTTCCGAGCTCTGCAAATGGCCTTTCTGTTAAAAGCCACTTTTACCCTCTTCTTTCTTCCTGTTTCTCTGTCTTGTTCTATGAAACATTGTTCGTTTTCCTTAAAGAGGGTCCAAACAATAGTCTATCATTGTCACTGCCAACAGATTCCAATTTAAAACCACCATTTCCTATTCTCCACTTGCAAGGGTTTGTTCAGAGTACTATTTTAATTAAAAAGCACTGATGAGCAAGGCTTAGCATGATTTATAATGTTTTTGGGAGTGCAGAGGTTGTGGCAAAGATTGCTTTTATAATTTTTTGACCCATGATAGTAACTTAATATATTCAAATGGTGCATATTTACACATTGCCTTTTATTCTATTAATGAATAATGTCTGTTCTTTACATGGAGCAATTACAGCTACCAGTGCTGCTCTTTGGATTTATTGCACCTGTGGGCACCATCATTGAGACCACTGCAGGCAGAAGCTCTCTTTAAGTAGAAACACTTATAGGTTGGCTTAATAAAGGACTTTATTATTAAGCTTTGAGATTTTACAGAGTGATTTTATATTCTTTTCAGCTGATCTTTGTTGTAACTCCAGCTTTTCTGTTATTTTGGGAGAAGATTTTTAAGCCTGAAGTAAAGACAGTTGCTCTTGATACCTTCCAGGCGGTTACTTCAAATGTTGGGTGATAAATACCTGTAGTTTAAAAGGACTTCAGGAGTTTCAGCCCTTTCTTCCCCACATTTCTGTTGTAAGCACAGACTGTTTAGCACACTTGCTGCCTTTTGATCAGACTAATCTGATAAGAGTTAAGTTTTTCTGGGTTGTCCTGAAAAGCAGAATAATGAATAACAAATGAAAGACTTCTGTTCATGCCATGAAGACATGATCTGGTGTTGGCTTTTGGGTTTTGAAGTGGGAGATGGAATATGGGTTCACCAGTAAACTTTCTGATATCTGAGTACATTTAGGAAAATTCATAGATATAGGTAGTATGAATAGAAAGGGAAGTCCATTGTATTACATTTTGTAGGTGGAAGGAATACAGACACTGTCATCTATGTGAAGAAGAATAATGGCTTTAAATATGAAAGTGAATGCTTTTATAAGTACCTGAAAGATGCCCAAAAATCAGCAGGAAAAACATAATGAGAAGGTTCTTATGAAAGTATAATTCTTTTGTTATTACATAGAAAGGAATCTGTATAGCAATGCTTGGGCTTAATAGAATGTACTTAGTACAAAGGTGCACTTCAGTACAGGCTTTCTGTGTGTGTGAGTTCAGTGCTGTCCATTTTTATTATATATGTGTAAAAATTACAGTTATTTTCATTTAAGTTAGCATGGTATTTTATAGCACTGAGATATGCCAGATGGCCTGGGATATTTCACCTAAATACTAAATAAAGTTAAAGAAAACATTCACTGAAGCTACTAGAAGTCTGATTCGGAAAGTAAATAGTCAAGTAGCATGAATTTAATTTAAAATTTTAAAAATTCTGTCTTGGTTGACCTTGTTTGTAACCTCCTGAAAGAGAACGTTTTCAAATACTGCATGACTAAGAGCAAATACTGTCAGACCTAGTTCAGGGAAAGCTCTGAAACATATTTCAGCTGCTCCTGCCTAATTGCTACTTCAAAGGAGTTGTGCAGAGTAAACATATATTTTGGAATTTGAATATTTTATTTCTTAACAGAACAAGCTATTGAGAGCAAACCCATTTTATTTTTAGATCATGTTGCATATATTTATCTTGTTTTTAGTGTAAACTTTGAGGTTTATAACTGTAAATATTAGGGGAAAATTCTTTCCTGTGTGGGTGGTGAGGCTCTGTGAGCAACCTGGTCTAGTCTGGACACGTGGAAGGTGTCCCTGTCCATGACAGGAGATGGAACAAGATGATCATTGAGGTTCTTTCCCATCCAAACCATTCTGTGATTCTGTGAAATACATCAATAAAAGACAATAGATCTATTTAAACAGATTACAGTAATCTCAAAAGCCTATGTTAACAGTTTTAATTCTGATGAGTCCCACATATAAACCACAAACCAGATATCTTTCCATACAAGGCTTCTAAGCCTGTAATGGCTTCACCATCAACAATATCATAATGCAGGGCTTAATTTCAGCAGTTGGCAACTTATTCACACATGGAGTGGTGAACAGTGATGAATCCTGGGCAAAAATTTTCTGGAAGACAAATGCTAATAAAAGAAGTAGTTCAGTCTGATACAGAATGGACCTCCCCCAAATATTCCTTTTTTTCTGCTGAACATCTTATGAAGGATCTTCTCTTTTCAAATTTATTTTGTTCCTCTGTTTTCAAGAAGTCAAAGAAAAAACATAACTTCAAAGCAGTCTCTTACCATCTTTATTTTATGACCCATTTTTTTCAGTGAAATAGTTAACATAAATTTGAATGAGAGGACTGGATTACTCAAGAGGTCTCTACTGATTCCTTGGGGGCAAAACTTTCCTAATTAAAAGGTTAATTTCAGTCCTCCACTTTCATTTGTTGCCACTGCTGGATGTGCCCAGTTTGATGTTTGGAAGGGATGTGGAAGGGATTTGAAAGTTTTAGGGATGGCTAGTTCACAGTTGGGAGAGTCTATGAGAGGAGACCAAATGTCATGTAAATGTTCTGGAACAGAGCAAAGAAATTGGCTCAGGCAGCTTCTGCTGTTGGTCAGGGTCTGTATTGTTAACCGATGTCTGTGTATTGCATCAATAAATAATAAAATGCCTGTTTGGAATACTGCCAGGAGGCAGTGGGGTTGGGGTTTAGTCTGTGGCTTATCAAGAAAACCCTTATCTGATGGGCAAGAAAATCCTAAGAGTCCGTTTTAATTTTTAGTTTCAGGACAGTGAATTACTGAAAGACAAAATGCATTTCCTTTTATGAGTGACTATTTATTCATGGATCCCCATGCAACTGGCAGTTGAAAGAATCCTAGTTTCTTCTTCCAAACCACTGAATAAACTCACTCAACTGTGCTGGCAAATGTTCACAGACACCCTTCTCCTAAATCTCTTCTGGGAAACAAACATGTGCACTGATCTAGCAGTGGTGAAGCCCTATTGATGGGCAGGTTGCCTGTTTTCCATAGAAGCAATTTCAAATAACTGAAAAACTTGCTAAAAACTCAGAGGAAATTAGGTTTTCTGTCAGTTGTTTTGAGGATGTCACTGCCTTCTGCTGTAGCAAGCTGTCAGATTCCCATCATTGGAGATGTTTTCTACTAGAGTTAGACAATCCATCATTTGTCGATCCGACCTAAATTGATTGATACTGATTGCTGGTTTTGTTTTCTGTCACTGCTGAAAGATTCTTAAATATTCCATTTGTGAAAATGTTGCTTCTTTCATGAGGCATTATCCTTTAATTGCCAGGGCTGGATACACACTTGCTGAGAAAACACCATTTTTATATAGATAGATACACACACACACGTACACACACATATATTTATATTAAAGATGATTCTCCAGTCTTCAGAGTGTCTTCTCATTAGGTCATTCTTATCTGACAACATACTCCTAAATATCCACTGAGGTCTTTGGCATATTGAGGCAGGATTTAGATATTAGGATAGCCTAGGAATCAATGCCATAGATGTGCCATTTCTGCTTTTCCTGTGTTTAGCTCACTTAGGTGTATTATTGGACAAAACAGTGAATTGATGATGGTTCTTCACATTTGTATAGCTCATGCTTCTCTATGAAAACACATAATCACTGTCACTTGTTTATGTTAGACTTCTATATGGCTGGGGTTAGTAGTTTCTTCAAATTGGTGTTCAAATACAGCACTGTTTTGAGAAGAGTGTTACATGGTATATTTAAATAGTGTGCATAATGTGTAGAGAAGAAATGCTTACTTGTAGTTTCTTCTTGAGCGCTGAACTCACACAAGTTGAAGTATATTCAGAGGGCATTCAGAGTAGTAAAATTGTCATTCTTGCTAATCTTTTCTCTTGGGAAGTTCATTCCTATCCAAAATTACATAGAATATTTAATTTATTGTCCAGAAATAAGTCAGCTACCTAAGTCAATTGTAAAATATTTATTCAGATATTTTGATTCCTGAGATGCTTCCCAGAGCTTTCTTGAAGATCAGTAGCTCACTCCAACTCGAGAACATGGACACATGAAATTCTTGTACTGTCATCTGCACAAGCCAGTGTTAACCAAAAAAAAAAAAAAATTTCCAAAGCACATTGCAATAGCTTAAAATACCTTTAAAGAAATTATGGTCTAAGATTAATAGGTTATTCAGATTTTGCCGCTTCATGGTGTACATATGTTATACATTTCAGGAGAGTTCTCGTCTTTCACGTGTAGAACTGGGTTACTGCTCTGTTTCTGGAGTGTGCTTGAAGTTAATATTGCATCTTTTGTGTCATTTCAGGAGTATGATGATGGCTATGGAGCTGCTTATGATGAGCAAAGCTATGATTCCTATGATAACAGCTATAGCACTCAAGCACAAAGGTAAGCCTCCAAATGTAACTGCATTTGAAGTATTCTGTGGTTGGCCAGTTAGTTTTACTTAGAGTTTTTTGATTCCATCTTAAACAGCAAAAACTTTATGAGAGGATTTAAGAAATAACCCCCAGGTTACTTGTCTTTAATATCACATAAGTATAAAAGTTAAATTTCTGAGGGGCTGAAAAGAAACAGAACTGAGAACTTGTAATAGTTTTAGTGATGCCAAATCCTAAGTCAAAGTTTTCAAAAGTTCAGGAAATTCAGGGAAATTTAATTCAGATTCATTGTAGGAGGGAAGAGGGGGTAAAGGGGGAAAAGGAGGAAAAAAGGACAACTTTCTAGAAGGTATTGAATTTTCTGAAACACAACTGATTAAATTTTCTTACTACTTTTACAAAGTTGTATTCAAGTATTTTACCTGTATTTGACTGTAAGAAAAATACACCTGTTAGTTTGTTTTACTCCTCTGGAACTCCTTGTGACAAATTTGAATCTCTTGCCATTTGTTTTCCTTCTCCCACTTCATTGTCAGCAGTATTTTTAAGCACTTTTGACTTTTTTTTTTTAATTTTGCTTTCCTAAAGGAGTCATTATTTTGCAACTCCATGAATAACAATATGACCCAACAATGGGAAACATGCTGTGAAGTAAAACTACTTCTTTTATGTGGTTTGAACTTCATGGCAAAAATCTCATTACAAATAGAGCAGCTTGGATGATCATCTCCACTTCTGGAAACAGAATTTCTCTCCACCTTTTACTGAACTGTAATTTATTTTCATTCTTTTTCTCTCAGACCAAGCATTCATAATTTGCTCAATAGTAGATGTTTTAATGTTTTTGACAATGTCCCGAAATTTTATGGCAAAGTTATGACTTGCATCTGAAGTGGGGTTACTGAGGTTCCTGTTGATAAATCCCTTGTAGTGAATTAAACTGAAAAGTGTATTTGAGGCAGATTTGTTCTACCTTCCACTAAATATGTAAGATTTACAATGCAGCTTTATCTGAAATAGTGCAGAATTATTCACAGCAAAGTTGAGAACAAAGCTGTTTACACCTGGCATGTGCTCTGCTGTAGTGTTGTCACACCCAGCTTTAGTTTTGTTATGTAAATGAATATTTTTCTGTGTTCAACAATTTAGTCAATGTGAAAAAGCATAGTGGAAAGTTCAAGTGTCATTATTGTTGAGAACTAAAATAATCAAATTACCTTTGTGGCTGATACTTGGCTCCTACGGACTCTAAGCTTGATAAAAATATGACTTAAGAAATCTGCAGTTTAGAAACTTCAAAATATGAGACTCTGTAGAGTGTCACGTTTCGAGAACAGTTGCTGATAATGGATTTTTTCCCCTAAAAGACAATTGCCAAAGTAGTCCTCAACTTTTATGTTGGCAATTCTGTTCTGCCTTCTTGCTTGTGCTGTAGGTAAATGAGTTTATTGCACACAAACATTTGGACTTCATTACAAAGTCATTTGCCTGAGTCAAAATTAAACATTACTTTGATTTGTTGTTTTTTTTTTCCCACATTAAGAAGGTTTTCACTGAGATTTTCTTCCTTTGAACTAAAATTCGGAAAAAAGCAAATCTCCCCAGGAATGAAATAGCTCTTGTAAAGGATTTAATACATAAGAATATGTATAATATTCTTAGATACATTTGCACATGCTTAGCTGTCTAGAAGGAGATATTTCATAAAATGATTGCTTTACTTTGTATTTTATCTATAGTTTCACAATATATATATCGTTAGATTTTAACGACCATGTTACCTTCTTAATGATTATTTTACTTTTTTCATCTCATTTTATTTAGTGCTCTGTGGAAAAAGGAAACAAGAAATTTTTTTACTTGCACTTTTCTCACAGGATATAAACACTCATTTTCGGACATTTTCTGACTTGGCAGAAAGATTTTTAGGACAGTATTGGCAGGCAAAAAGTAATAACTATAAACAGCCATCTGAGCTACCTAGACCAGCTTTCCTATATTTAATCTGAATATCAAGTAGTAGCCCATATTGCAAAATATCATTCTGTAACCACAATGAGATCACTTATCATATTTAGGAGCATTACAATGCCTTACTATGAAGGAAATTAGGGCAAAGTGCATTGTTTTCATAATTTATCCTTATTTATTCTTGATTTTTTGCCCTCATAAAACATGGAAAGAAATTGCATTTGCACATGGAGAGCAGTGATGTGTTTAAAATGCATTGTTTGGTGACCAGCATGTGGAAATTACTTACTCTTTATTTTTCTAAATTGAAAATAGTAATCTTGAAGTAATAGTATTTCTAGTATGTCTTCTGATACTGATGCCTCTAGAAATACCATGATATTATTGATACTGTGTATTAAAGAGGAAATCTGAGAAATAGGTAGTAAACTGAAAATGAGTTGTCTCATTAAATTACTTGTTTTAGTACATGACTAAGTTTGAGTGCAGGAACAGGGCTTCATGCTCTCAAGTGTACAATTATGATATTTGATATGGCAGAGCTAAAATTTTCATTTTTGCTTTAAACAGTTGTCTTATTTAGGGATTCCTCTGTTAAATGTAGAAACTTGCAATAGAGTCTAAAATACCTTGAGTAATTTTGGAGGTCTTGAAGAGGTTGCATGACAGCAAATCTTTTGCTGTAGGTGCACAGGAGCGCATGCTCCAAATTCAGTCTTCAGCACCACACAGTGTGACTCTCCTTTATTGCTCTTTTAATCTGGACATTAAATGGCAAATCTGAGTTGGATTAGGATGAGTGACATGTCTAGAGATGAAGAATAGGAAACTTTGCATTTCTGTGTCCATCAAGGTAGTTGAGACTTTGTTTCTTCTGCAAATAAATTATTCCATTCTATGTACTAACTGCTTGCTGACACCAAAATCATGAGTGGGTAGAAGTGTAATGTTATTTTATTTGACGTTGTGTGAATCCTTGCTTGTGTCTGGCAAGCTGAAGTTTGAGTTAAAACCTGCCACAGCACTAACAAGAAAGAGAAACATAAGAATTTTCTGGGTTCTCATCTATCTTAATGCCCTGTAATCCTATAAAAAAATGTTGTTTTCCTTTAGAACATTTTATTATCCATTGTTGCTTGTTCATGCAACAAAGCCCCAAATAGTGCTTCAGGACATCTTTAACAGAATTATTTTTTATGGTCGAAAAGACTTAAAATATCCCTTGAAGCTGTACTGTGCTTTACTAGATATCTAATTGATTTTTAGAAGATTAAATTACATGTATAGTTTTTTGCAGAGGGATTGTTAGATAATTTTATCAGTATAAACTGGGATGTTTAATAAACTGTACTGTTTAGTCTTGTTACAAAAAACCAAAGCAATCTAAAATTTTTTTAAAGAAAATTGCAATTTCTGAAAATCAGAGGGTAGCAAATGCTTCATAGACTCATAGAATAGTTTGAGTTGGAAAGGCCCTCAAAGATCTTTTTAATTCCAGCCCCCTGCCATGGGCAGGAACAACTTTCAGTAGACCAGGTTGCTCCAAGCTCCATCCAACCTGTTCTTGAGCACTTCTAGGGATGAAGCATTCACAAATTCTCCAGACAGCCTCTGCCAGTGCCTTACCACCCTCACAGGAAAGAATTTCTTTATGATATCTAATCTAAATCTCTGCTCTTTTAATTTAAAGCCATATCCTCTTCTATCACTTCATGCCCCAATATGCAATGAATCTTTAGGGTTATAGGATATGCAGTCAAGGGCATGTTATGTAGTCAGAAATTCTTAATAAAATTTCTCCTATATACATATTTATTAATTTCACATGTGCAGTTGTGTGCCAAAAGCCTTGTCAGGATTTTATGGTAAAATATGAGTTACAGTAGTGAAAGCCAAACTTGAGTCCTGGTGCTGATATTTGCCTATGTCAGATACAGGTAGACTTGTCACCAGCATTCTTGTACAACTTAGCTCATTCTTAAAGCACTTTCTAAGCCTGTCTAGAATTGTAATTATTTACTTAGATTTATTGCAGAAAGTAGGGGGTGCTTTAATAGCCAGGTGCTAGACCTTTAATGGTAGACCAAGTTTATTACGAAAATTCACCCAACAGTATTGTGGAGGAATCAAGAGGATTTAGTTGAATCTTCATTTAAAACTGTAGATTAAACATTTTCAGCCTGAAAACAATCTAGTTATTTTAAATCCCTGAAATAGACTTCAAATTGAGCCAAAGTGCTTTTGGTCCCTTAGTGACTCCGTACATGATCTGCACAAGTGTTTGCGAGGACAATAAGGAAATACGAGGCAAAGGGAAATGGATGCTAATAAATCAATTGTCTCTGTCAGCTCACTGTTTAATGTTCTCTAGAATACATAAGATTTATCACTGAGGAATTGTAGAATAATGGTGGTGTATGGAAACAAAGTCCACCAGGGAGATGTACTACATCATTTGGATTTAGCGCTGCCATCTGCTTAATGGCATTGAGATGACTACAGAGGTACTTATGATCAACCATTCATAGCAGTGACAGATGCTGCAGAGAGTTAACATGCCAGGGAATGAGGTTTGGTGCTGAAATCCAGATTATGTGGCAAGGTTGCTGAGAAAATTGGGCTGGGTTTCTTACCTCTCCAGTAGCATTAGAGGGTTTACTGTGTGCTTTTAGGTCTACTATCGAGAGAGGATGGTTAATACAGTTACTGTAGTGCACAAAATAATGGAAAAAACCCATCTGTCTGCTTCATGCACTCAGAAGTTTCAAAGAACTTCTTTAGGCTTGTCTGCTAGCATTTAAAATGGGATACTTTTCTTAGGAAAAAAAAAATAAAAGGTTTTTCTAGATTTGCAGAAGCAAACATATTCTATAACTTTTTGAAAGTTGTAAAGATGGTATGTGTGTTATAGTGCTGGACGCACGTGGGGATTGCTCCTTTTTGGGGAAAATGGATTTCTACTCTGGAAAATTTCTATTTTGTCTCGCTACAACAGAGATCAGAAGCCTAAACTATAAGAGGAACACTCTGTGTAGCTGTATGCCATTATCTGGTGAGGGACAATAATGAGTCATTTAAGTAGCAATGTCATTTTGTGTTTAATTATAATTCATAATTTTAAAAGTATTTTAGATATTCAGTTGAGGTGATCTCACCTTCACTCCGTTGCAGAATTTAATTTAAACACACACATAAAAATGGGACAATTCAGACTTGGAGAAATTG
Organism: Passer montanus; assembly: GCF_014805655.1. Lineage (NCBI taxonomy): Eukaryota > Metazoa > Chordata > Aves > Passeriformes > Passeridae > Passer > Passer montanus. Next base: position 3,096,473 of record NW_024373034.1, on the reverse strand, counting down.
CTGGATTTGTTTACAGTTTTCTGCATTTACTTAATACTACTGTAGTTTTTTCTTGGCAACAACCATTTTGCCATTTACTTAAATAGAGTTTCTCAACTGCTCTTTGTGCATATCTAACAATAAATACTATCACTTCCAATCATACCAAAGTGTGATAAATTAAAATTCTTGTAAGTTGCTTGTGAGCCTTGGAGCCAGACAGTTAACCTAATCTGAGCTGAGGGAACTGGCAAGTTCTTTTTAATGTACCTAAGTTTATTCAGTGCCACTAAATTATTCTGTGTGTTGGGAAGTAAGTATTACACACTGTAACTTTGTTGGATCGTTTACTTAAATGCATAAAAACATAACTTCCCCTATGGTAAATCCTAGGCATGTTAAAAACATGGTGTCATGAATTATATAATTGTTCAGGTTGGAAAAGATCTCAAAGATCAAATAAAATTGTCAACAAAGCACCACCATGTTCACCACCAAACCATATCCCAGCTGCCACATCCACACTTCTTTTAAGATTTTCACTGTTTCTTGGGCAGCCTGTTTCAGTGCCTGACCACCCTTTCAGTGAAGGAATTTTCCCCAATATCCAGAGTTTCTCATATGGCAGAAGACCTTTCCACAGCCTCCTTTCAGGGAGTTGTAGGGAGTGATAAGGCTCCCCCTGAGTCTTCTTTGTCATCCATTACATTATTTACCATTTATTTCAAAAGTGACCGATTCAAGAAAAAAAATTGCTTTGTAATAAGGAAGACTATGCACAAAACCCCTGTGGTGTGAAAGGTTTGAGGAATTTTGTATTTGGCAGCTTGTGGTAGTTACCTAACAGTGGAGAAACTGGATGCTGGGTTGAAAAGGACTTAGAAAAACACCTTGAAATCCAGCAGTGGCTATTGTTCAACTGATGCTTGAAGCACGCAACTAAATTGTTTTTTCAAAAATCCTTCAAATCTCTTAAGTACTGATTTTTATATTATTCCAGAGGCACTTTAGTTACAAGAGAAGCTGATTCCTGGTATGTAGCTCTTGGAAATACCCTCCTCATTTCCCACTAGGAGCTCAAATTTTCAGGTGTTTTTTGAATCTATGCTTAGTAGTCACACAAAAGATGATGACATTCCTGTTTAATAGGAGAATTTTCATGAAGAGCTGAGCATATGGATTTGAAATTGGCTTATGGAGATGTTGCTATTGGTATTTGAAAGTTAATTGCTAACAGTTTGTTTGTGATGCTCAGTGTTTTAAATTTACATTGTTGAGTTTGTCAGCAATCATGCATTTCCAGGATGTATAAATATGCATTATATGCAAATGAGTGTCTGTTACTGTAGTTTTCCAAGATGTAATTCTCTCCATTTTAATGCTTGTAGCTGTTTGTATTTCATGCTTTGACTTATAAATCAAATCAGTCTCCAGGAGTTTGATTTCTGGGGATTGTGCAAAGGGTTGGCATTTTGTGTTGCTGTTGTTTATGAACACCTGGTATGTACCAGAGTGTACTGGAGGTTATAATTCTGCAAAATAAAGCCTTAAAGCATTAGCATAAATAAGCTAATGTAGCTTTTGAATGAAAATCCTGGCATGTGGTTTCCTGCTTAATTTTTGCTCTTACATTATTGAAAGAGATTTATTGCAAGTTTTTCAGATCTAATTTTTCAGGTTTGGATAGATGTTTTCTTTTTAATTACATGTTAAGATGTGACAAGGTAAACTATTCAGAAGTTCCTCAATAGCATAGATAGTTTTAACTGTGAATCTAGTATATTTTAATTTTTTTAATTGATTAAGAGAAATCTTGTCTGAAATGCCAGTAAAAGGGAATATCACTAAAATGATTTAGCTGTAGTGATGGAAAAAACACAAGCATATCTCATAGTGCACTCATAAAACTGGAAAAGGCTTTTTTGAATCCTCATGGTGAAACTGATAGATGGCTTCAGTGTTTAATAAATGTTAGGATTACTCTTAATCTGTACTAATTATAATCAATAAAATTCTTTTGGTTTTCTTCCTCATTTTGCTGTTAAATTTAAATGTGTCTGGTGTCTGTACCTCCTTATTTAGGAAACAAGTAAAAATGCATTTGAAAATAAATTTAGAAAACTGCTAGAAGAACTAATATGCAGGTGTTATAGTAGTAAAAAAAGCTGTAACATCAAATTACAAGTATTGAGAAATCAAGAAAAGTAATTTCATAAAATTATATTAATTTTGCATGATTGGTTTAATTTTACTTTGGTGATTTTACAGCATCTTAAACTGGATGGTTGAATTTCACAATACAATTAAAGAACATTAGTAGTTGGTAGGATTTTGATTACAGAAGTGAAACCACAAGGTCAAAGTGGATCTTCCAAGTCCAAAATAGGAAAAAACAATCATTTACAGGAAATATTTTTAAACTTGAAGTGCTGTGTTGTACCTGTTAGTGTAACTAGTGGAATCAGTCATAGTTTAAAAAAATCTTAATTATAGGAAAGCTTTGAATTAATTACAGTTTGTTTTAAAAATAAGGTTCTTTAAGATTGGAGGATGGAGGTAACAAAGAAGGGTGACTATCCAGTTGCCAGGCATCAGCAGGATGGTGTAGAAATGTGGTGGATATATGGGCTTTGGAGATAGAACATGGATAATCAATCTTACAAATTAAAGTTATTCATTTAGAAAGGACTTCTCAAACATCTCACATTATAATTAACTTCCCAGCAGTTTGATTAAGAGATACAGAGATGAGGAAAAGAGACTACTTATTCTCTCCAGACTAGAGAAAGGCCATTTTAAATTTACATTTGCAGACTAGGGCATGATATACAGATATATAGATAGATATATATATAGGGAAGACTCTTTTTTTCCCTGGTGTGGGGTGAAGAAGGAACTTCCCTGGAAATTCACACTTGGAAGCCAGTGCCTGTTAGCTGAATGAGAAATCAGGCTGCATCAGCTCAGAACGTGTTTTTGTCACAGAACATGTTTTTGTAGATGAAGATTTGACACTGTTTTGCTGGTTGACAGTCAACACACTTTGGCTGCTTACTAGCAGTAATTGGAAGTTGCAATTTTCTCTTTGAGTACCCTGTTGTATTCAGTTTGCTTTTCAAGGGAAGAAAAATCTTCCTTCTTTCTGTTGGTAAGGAAATACCTACTTAATTGGGCAACTAAAAATGGGAGATGGTTGCAGGAAAACTTTATAATGGTCTTAATTGTTTATCCTTGTATTTTATTTTAGTAGAAATATTGGGGGCTGTGAGTTGTGCTTTTAAGCACAATTTTGATATAGTTCAGATATAGATGGTGAAAAATAATGCATTACTAACCATCATAACCACATTTATCTCGGTATCATTGTATCATGCCTGCTGTATGTAAAGTACGTCAAATATCAATATGGATAGAAGTAGTGGAGCTCACATGAGGCCAGGAAATGAGTCCTGGCACTTAAATGGATTGAATTGTCCTTTGGAGGAAGAGTCCTGCCTTGCTGTACTTGGAGAGGCAAGGTTTGAACCCTGCTGGTGCAAAGGATGTTAGGGAAGTACTGGAAAGACCTTGAACATTGTAAAGCTTATGATCATGCAGCCCTGAAAACAATTAGACCTGAACTTTCTTTTACCAAATGTATTCCTTGATGTCACTTTCATTATTTTTGAATTATAGAAACCCATGGTGGTATGATAACTTTTCTCTCTTCAATTTCAATGTGTAAGGTCCCAAATTTTTAGAAAGGTGTTGAAAGTTGTACTGTTCCTTCAGTAAATTAAAAGTATAAGAAGCTATGATGTGAATCTTCTGGAGCAGTATTTGTGCTGATGGAATGGTGAGAAACCACTTGTGCCCTTTTTGAGGCCAGTGTGATAGAGGCAGTGTTGTCTTGCACTCCAGTCTGTGACAAGTGACATCGTTTTGGATCTCTGACAACGACATATGCAGAACTTGGGGGATAACCAAGAATTACCTGGAATAATACCCCAGATCTTTCCAGTATTGCAGTGAATAGTCTAAGGAAATTTTGGCTGATCTCTCTCATATATACACTGTTCTCTGCTGCTTCCACTGCCCAGATTAATCTTGTCTGTTGGGAGAGAAAGGGAAGAAAACATATTTTTCTGATGTTAATGTTGTGTCATGTCTTTTTTCTCCATTTAGCACCTGAAATATGGTACATACCTAGATAATTAAAGACTTCAAGTTTAGCTTGTTATGGTAGCAGTTCACACCCTGCTTTGCAAAGCAGACAGATGAGGTGTAGGGTGTCTGGGGCTTGGTTCTAATTCACCAGCCAAACCAAAATACTAAATTTATGCAACTTCAGTTTTTAGTTTTTCTGCTGGTACTTTCTTATTTAATGTAGTGAATTTTTGTCATTAATATGATTGGCATTTCTCATGTTCAGGGATGTTTTGTTGCTGTGTTCTATTCATAGTTTCAAGGTAAAGCTGTAGCTTCTGCTGCTGCTGTTCCTGAGAATTCTTATTTGTACCACGTGCTTCAGTCACCTCTTTTAATTGCCATTTTCCTTAACTCTCTTGAGAGGTGGCACATGAGAATGTAGCATGAAAAGACTAATTGAGTTGAGACAGCAATAACTGGACAATTCAGATGGTAAAACTGCTCTAGGCAACTGTGTAGAGTTCTGCCAGAAATACCTAGATAGGTCTGAGCTGGTAGATAGCACCAGAATGCAGATGCCTCTGAGGACGTTTCACTATTCAGAAGTGAAATTTCTCATTTCTGCCATAAAAAGTAATTTCTAAATAGTGATAGCTAAGGGGATCATTGAGAGGGCACTCTGGCCACCTTCTGGGATTACAGATAACACATCTGCTGTTTGTATGATCCATTTGAGAGTACAATAGGCTATAATTCAAGGAAGATTGTGTAGTTTCTCTGTATTTTTTAAAGTGTTTACATAGGGGTGTCAGTTTTTTTCTGAGATTATTATCTGTTTGACAGACATAAACTGAGCTGCAGGGATAAATATATGTACTAAAGAAGTCTCTACTAAATAGCAGAAAAATTAACTGGGTATTAACTGAAAATTTATCTACAAGATACAAGCAAAGATGTGGGTCTCCTCTTAATGCTCTGGATTTCTACTGTCCTGCTGTAAGCTGGGTTCCAGAATAGGGTGTTCTAGTGAGCCACAGAAGCATTGAGAACAGGTACCCAATGCTCAAGACATTACAGAGTTATGAGAAGCTTCACTGAAGTGATTGTTGTCTTGGACGCTCTTCCTGTTTGCTGTTGACAGATGCTTTTTGCTATCAGACGTAGCTGAGCGTGAAGATCTGACAGGAATGATGGAGAGAGGCTTGTTCTTATGCAAGAGTTCTCTTCAGATGTAATCATATCAGTCAGGGTCTAACATATAAGAACTGTTATTAGAGAGATCCTCATTTGCTTTTTCTGTTTTGTTGTTCTGTGCAACTCTGGGTGGAAGCACAAAGGGTGGTGCTTGTTGGAGCTTCGCTTGGCACAAAAGGAAACCTTGGTGTTTGCAAGGGTTTTAATGTCACTTTCTGAAACTGCCCTGGTTTCTGCCTAAAGGAATCAAAATTACTTCTGATACTCACGTGAAAAAGCTGAAATTTTTGGTCAGTTTTTTCATAAGCATTACTGGAAGCTGAACTGTTGGCCAAGGCTGTTTTTCATTAGAAGCCAAAGAAAGTTTCAGATCACTTGGTGCTTATACCAGGCTTGTCAGTGCTTAAGTCTGGGATTTTCCAGTAAACTAGGAGCTTTTAGTCAGAGACCTTTTAATCTTCCCTTAGCAAACAGGCTCCCTGCCATGCTGCTTCTGTTTCAAATGCAGAAATGTCATCATGCCCATTCTAAAAGATGCCTGTATCAAATGTAAAGAGCTGTGGCAATCACATTAATTAAGTGCAATATATTTTTGCTACTTTCGTGCATTTTTGGAAGTGCACTTGGACTGTGTGGTTGATCTGCCTGTTTTAGGCTTGTCCCAGAAATAGCCTAGTGACCTCTTCTGATATGGAATCACAGGATCATTAAGGTTGGAAAAGACCTCCCAAGATGAGTCCAATCTTTGACCAAACACCACCATGTCAACTAAACCACAGCACTCAGTGCCACATCCAGACATTTTTTGAACACTTCCAGGGATGGTGGCTCCATCACCTCCCTCAGCAGTTCATTCCAATGCCTGACCACCCTTTCAGTGAGGAAATTCTAACTGAAGTCCAACCTTAGTTTCCCTGGTACATCTTGAGGCCATCTCTTCTCATCCTGTCTCTGGTTGTCTGGGAGAAGAGACCGACCCCCCCAGGAAACAGTCTCTTTTCAGGAGCAATAAGGTCTCCCCTGAGCCTCCTTTTCTCCAGGTTTATGGCTAAACACACCCATCTCCCTCAGCTGTCCCTCACAGGACTGACTTTCCAGACCCTTCCCAGCTCTGCTGTCCTTCCTGGACACACTCTGGTGCCTCAGTGTCTGTCTTGTACTGAGGGACCCATGAGAGGTGGGTTGAAACCACTGTTGATATCTGTCCTAGGAGAATTTTTCAGTGTCTCTAGTCAGAATAACCTAATAGCAAATAAAGTATAAAAGGTCAATTTCCTTAAGACTTCACCATCATGTCGAGAGCAGTTATTCCTGTTTGGTTTTTGTAAACATTTGTTCATCAAGATATTTTCAGAAACAAATCAGCTTAGTAGAAAAGCCTGAGAAATTGAAGTAATTTTTCTTGGGACCTTTGAAGATTTATGTTGAATACCTCTAATTTTAAGTATTTTAAGATACTTCTCACAGTGATTCTAGAGAAATGGCAGGAAGCTTCCCAGTCCTCTGGTTTACTAAATAAAGCCATAGAGAAGCATTTCTGTTTCATCAGCTGTGCTGTGCTAGAGTCTGAGCTTGCTCCTTTCTGTCTGAAGCTTTTTCTCTTAACACAGAAAACAGGCTCTTCCCTGGCCTTACTTACACTATTTAAGCCTCATTTCACACTTCTTCTGAGCATTGTAGGATTACTGCCCAGCCCTCAGCAATTAGAAACAACGTACTTAGATTTATTGTTGTTTTCTAATCCTGACATAACATTAAGTGGTTTCAAGTTTTTATGCTGACATGGAAAATCAAAGCAATTTTTCTTTGCCATCTCGGTCTTCTCTCTTGTCAGCCCAAAGCCATTATGCTGGAATGGGAATACAAAATAAGCTAAAAGAAGGGATATAAGCAAAAGAACTGTGTGTACAAGATATCTGAATCACAGCTGATTCTCCAGTGTTAATTGCACTTGTACCATTTACTTGATGGTTAGGAAGATTCTTGGCAACTGAGCTGAATATAGCATGGAATCCAATTATTTATCTAAAATAGTAGATGCATAGGATATGAGAAAAATAAAGAAAGTGGTTTTATGAAGGCAATTCACATATGAAAACAAAACTCCAAGCATAATCCTTATCTAGCCTTGTTGGGTTCAAAAAGGAAGAATCCATGTCATGTTTTCTCCTTTTTTTTGTGAAAAGATGGAGTCACGTGAGATAAAGAAGAAAATTAACTGAGTTTGTGGATTTTTTTTTTTCAGTTTTTTTAGATTTCTGTGAGACAAAGTGAAAGGAAGAAGGGCAACCTGAGCTACCTGGTTAGTGGAAGGTGTCCCTGCCCATGGAATTAAGTGATGTTTATGGTCCCTTCCAACATGACCCTTTCTGTGATTCTGTGAAAAGGCCTTTCATTGCAGAGTAATCCATTAAGGGAAATAAAAAGCTTAATATTCTTCAGTCAGACTGCTAAGATGTCAGAGAATATATATAAAAAGCCTAAATGTAAAGGATGATTTTAAAGCAAAAATGTGTATTATATCTTCTGTCCACAAGAAGAATTATTTAATGTAGCTACTGAAGTCTTTGCAGCAGAAATTAACTAAACTATCTCAGTTATCTCAGTTAATGAGTTAAAATGTACAATTTAGAAGTTTAGCGTTGCTTTAGGGTGCTTTGAATAAGCTTGCTTTTTGCAGGCAGTATGCTTTCCTTTGGGTTTTGAAGTTTTCTCATCTGAAGCTTTGGGTGTGTTTACCACAGAGTTGACTGGAAAATGTTGGCATTATTCATGGAACATGAATGAAGTAGAGCAGGGAGTATTGAATTGCATTGGGCAAGTTTCCTTCCCATTGTACCTTGTACTTTTCAGACAGATGATTAATTTTGAAGGGTTTGTCTGTTAATAAAGCTGAGTTGTATGTGTACTCTCAGTATAAGTGAAAGGTTCCTTCCTTTGTGGTGTTTATTTGTTTTGCAGTTTGTGTGCTCTAAAGTGAGTCATTTTTTTGTTTAATAGATGTATTAGATCTATGAAATGGGACTCCACAAAGTCATTCTGACAGGATTGACAGAGCTCAGCTGCTGTAGACTTCTAAACTTGATCACAGTCTTAAAATAAATAAGTTCTGTGTGGAAGGATAGTGAATGTCAGTTTTCAGTTCATTGTCAGAATAAAGACTTTTATGACTGGCTGCTACAGGGAAAAATACTTCTTATTCAAACTTTGCCTTTATTCTGAGATCCTCATCACCTGAGAAACCATAGAGAAGTTTTTGTAGGGATAATTCTTTGTGGGTCTTCAAAGTGCAGTGGGTTAAGTTTTTGTTTAGGAAGTATTATACCAGCAATAAAAAATACTCATCCAGTCTTTTTAGATATACATTCATACACACCAAAACTGGTTTGTTTTTTTTTTCTGTCCTGGTTATTTAGAGGAGTTTAAAATGTTTAGTTTAAGGGAAAAAAAAAAAAAGAAGAAACCAAAAATAAACACAAACTGAAGCACAACAAAGTCTTTTGTCAGTTCAGAAGTAATTGTGATGTGTTGTTTGTTTTATATAAATGCTTTACCTGCTAATTCATGTTAAGGCTATAAATGGTTTATTTTCACTCTGGTGTTTATTTTGTTAGCAATCAATTTAATGTTAGGAACATTTTGTCAATATCAGTAATTACTTGCTAGTGATCATTTATTAGTGGTTTCCTTCTCACTCGGGAGGTGATTCTATGAAAAGGTATTTCCTTGCTGTATAAATTCATTAAAGGGAAATAAAAAGTTTAAGAGTCTACTGATCTGGTAGCATCATTTCATAGAGTATTTTCCAGATATTGTCAGCTCTGAGTCTGGCTGTGGTTAGAAAGAAAAGGAAAATAACTATTTAGGCACTTGCTTTTCATATCCCACAAACTGTGTTAAAGACTACACATAGCTAGACTTGGATGAAATGTGAGAGCATAGTGGAATGATGTGTAATAAGGGCTGTTCTTCAGTTTCCATTCAGGGGTCTTAACACAAATATAAAAACCATTATGAAAGGGACGACTGATTTAGGCTGTGATTATGGTATTCATCCACACTTTTGATTCCTAACAACTACAGATTAATCTTTTAAGGTAGTTCCTATTGTCATTTCTTCCTGTTAAAATGATAGCCTTTATATTTGTGTTCTGCTGTCTTGTTTTGAAGACACTGGAACTTGTACACACACAGCAGTTTTATAACCTTCCAATCACCAAATATTTGCCTTTTATTGCATTCTTATCAGTGAATTTGAAGATACAAAAGCAAAATATTAGTAATTGACAAAAAGGAATTTATAAGATGAATGAATTGGTTCAGTACCCACATCTCGATTTTTTTCATTAACAGTTGTAAGATCTTTAACTTTCCCAACTATAATTTTAAATGGAAATTTTCCACATCCATTTACAATATGGATGAGTAGCCAAGTAATGAAAAAAAAATCCTGAATGAAATTAAATATAGTTTCTAATCAATAAGCAAGCAGGACATCAGTTGTCACTGCCACGCGGATACTTACCTTAGGGCATGTGCTATGTCCTTCAAGCTCTCTTTTTGGAGGTAGAATGTGTAATTATTTCTTCTCATGTTTTCTTTCCTGCTCTCTCCATGCCCCTCCTGCCCTGCAGTGGAGCAGATTACTACGACTATGGCCACGGACTGAGTGAAGACACCTACGACTCCTATGGTGAGTGGCTTTAGCAGCTCAATCACTGCAGCAACAGACTCTTGGCAAAAAAAAAAAAAATCATAATGAAAGGATAATTTCTGTGAGGCAAGGCTTAGTCCTGGTAATGGCTGCTCAGGGATTCCTGAGATGTCACAGAGCTCCTTGTGCGCTTATTGAGAAAAATGCCCTCTGTGGTCTGTTAGCTAAAGCAGTCATGGGAAACTAAAACCAAAGATGTAGAGAAAATAAAACTTAAATCAGGAAGCATGCTGCTTTTTCATGTCACATTCAATAAGATTTAAGAAAAAAATGGGGGTGGAGGACCTTTTTCCAGGAGCTTTTGGCTGCCAAAAGCAAATGCTTGTGGTGTGGCACAGCTTGCATTGAGACTTGGTACAAGGTAGGAATCTGCTGAAGCTCCCAGCTGAATTAGGGCCTAATTGAGTGTGGTTTAGCCTTGTATGATGCTTTTGTTTTAATTCATTTTCATGCATCAGTCCTGGGAAATCAAGCAGGGAGTCATTATGTAAAGGTTAGGGAAGCACTTTAGGTAGCTAATAGACATGAGGGCAGGGGGTTACAGAGACAAAACAATGCATAATGAAGCAAAAAAAACCCCATGCCAATGTAAAGATCACTTTTTTCTTCTTTTTTATTTTTTTTTAATATACAAGTGTGATAGTGACAGATTTAATTAAAGAAATCTGTTACGGGTTAGAAGCATAAAGCATTTTAAAAGGCACCTTTGATTAAGGGATAAATGATAAGTCTCTGGCTAGAGATCAGAGAAATACAATCTAGGTCTCTCAAATCTCAAACATTTGAGGATTGTTAGTAACCTGTGTAAAAGATGTGACTCTGAGTGAGGAATGCTTCAATGACTTTAGAGCTCTTGAAATTTTTGGAGGTCTGTTTCTTCAACTCCATGTGGAAGTGTTTCCTGCTTGAAACTAAAATGACCTTAACTAAGTTGTGATAAATGCACCAAATGCAGTAGTTTGCCCAACATATCTGCTTAAACTAATTATTTTGCTTAAGGAGAAAGACAGTTCATCAAAAGCAGAGATCACTTGAAATTCCTCTGTGCCCCAATATTTTCAGTTGGTGTTGATAGATATATAGCTTAAATCTTTATTTCAGCATTAAAATAAACTGTTTCCCATTATAAACCTGGTATTTCTAAGACTATTTCAGTAATGCAAAATTCATGGGGAAAAAATGTATGAAACTGCTTAATGTAGATAGACTGATGGGGAGAGATATTGATTGCAATATTTAAGGTTGAAAATATGGATTTTTCATTGCTTTTGCATTTAAAATTGGTTTTCTATTTATCAAAGCACAGCCACTCAGAATATTAAGTGGTGTATTTATTCAAGTTGAAAGAAAGACTATAAATACCTTGAAGAATGATTATGGGTTGCAGCCACTGTAGTTTTTGCTCATATAAATAGTTATACGCTTTATTTCTTAAGTATATCCCTTAAAAGCAGAGTTAGAGATTAGTAACCATCTTCACTACATGTAAAGAAGAACATTAGATGCCTCAAAATAAGTAACACTGCCTAGTGAGCAGGTAGTTGTCTAGTGCTGGCTGGGAGGAAATTCAGATTCCCAGGTGGTATATCAACTTTTCCTTTGAGAAACTGAGGTAACAATCCAGAAGATGTAGGAAGAATATCAGTGTTTTTAGGATTTGGAGCCCTGAACAGCACCAAAATGAACTCGGAAACAGTTCATTTCTGTTTCAACTGTTTTCTTGTTTCAAGTGTTAGACCTGTACAATTTACCCTGCTAATTTGATCAACTGCTTGAAAAAGAGCAACTGTTCCCCTTAAACTGTAACCAAGACTTCTCTTTTAATTTAATCAGTTCTTGCAGCAGTGTTTTAAAGCTAGGATATTTTTAATTCCTACCTCTCAGTCAGCTGCCAGTACTATTAGGCTCAGGGTCTTTTTTAATGTAAACCTTGCTTTCTGTGTGATGAAGAAGCACAAGAGGTTATTACCAGATGCCCCTGGAAATCACCTGAGGTGAAAGTTTAATTCTTTCAGCCTTTCACCAAATTTGAACTTGTTCCTTTTACCTCCTAGGCAAATGTCCTGACCACCTGGGTATGATTTATAGCCTGGACTCTGCAGGCAGCCACCTACCATCTACATTATTAAAAAGTAGTTAGGATGAGGCTTCTGTGAAGGGATTGTGAAACTGAACCCTTGACATATGGGATCCTTGTCATCTAATTTCAGATATCTCATGTCAGAGCAAGTTACCTCAGCATTCAAATTGCAGGGGTTCTTTGAGTTCTTTTTTTAAAGACAAAGTGATGTCTGCATTTATTCTGCCATACATTTGTAGTCTGCCTTTGTTGTCTGGATTGCATTGGGTTCACTGGAAGACCTGTCTGTTTAGGGCAGGACAGTTCAGCAAAAATAAGTATGGAAACACACATACTGTTTTCATATCTGTTTTCTTTTGGGGATTTTTTTTTGTTGCTGCTTTTTTGTGTTCTTGCAGATGTGACATAGTACTCTGATTTGTTTTCATCATTAAAGCGTACCTAAGTACTGTTTCCTTATACTCTGCATTTAATTCTGTTTTCCTTTTTGCAACTGCCTGGCATAGTAGGTCTGACTCTCATTTAAGATAATAACTTTTACTACTTTTTTAAAATATTTATCACTATTAAAAGGTGGTAGGATTATGAATCATTAAATACAGCACAGGCTTTTTTTTACACAGTTATTTTATATCCAAATTTCAAACAACCAATGTTACTTGTCTTTTTAATATTTTTTTTTAAAATCTGCCCTCCTATTTCTTGCATTTCAGAGGAGGTGTATGTTTACCTCCAGAGAAATGGAATATTGGCCCTAGCATGCTAAAAGCCACAGGTGTTTGTAGTGATACTTGAGGCTTGGTTTGCATGTTTGAATTAGGCCTAAATTGGCACTGATGCAGAGAAACTTATTTCTGAGAACAGCTTATTTCCTTATACATAATTCATACCTTCCATTCATTTCATCCCATTGCAATTATTGGTGTGTCTGCTACAGGAGCTGACATTTCTGTGCATTTGCAACAAGCAGGTCCAGCTGAATTTCCACAGCTGTAAATATTTTGGCCATTAGCCTGTCATGTTCCCTGGTCCTGTGTGCTGAGAAATCACTGTGGGATGGCTCAGATAGATGTGCTGTAGCCAGATTTCTTGTTTCAAGTGTTAGACTTGTACACCTTGGTTTCTGTAAACAGAATGTGGCTGTTTGATTCACAGATAAGAAAAATTACTTTCAGCATCTGAAAATGTTGGAAGGGCTCTGACCATATTTTCTTCTTTTCTTTTTTCCTTGTAGGGCAAGAAGAATGGACCAACTCACGACACAAGACACCTTCTGCAAGGACAACAAAAGGAGTCTACAGAGACCAGCCATATGCCAGATACTGATTGTACTGTCTGATGTTGTGAAATATCCAATCTCCACCAGTCCTGTATACTGTTCAAAGTAATTTTTTCTATGAACAATCCCTTTTTATTAACTCAAAGTGCATAAAATTCTGAATGGATGGACTGAACTTAAAACATTTTGTTGAAAGAACAACCTGGACAGAAAGATATGTAAAACAAGGAACTTTGTTATTTCCAAACTGTGTTTGAAAAAATAGGTGATCAAAAAAATAACCTTTGATTAACTAGTGTTAAACAAAAAATAGGTTTACTAAATACGTTAGTCCATTCTTTTTAACATAAGTGTAACCTTTTATTTTAAAGGTTTTCAACAATTTAGTTTTTAGCTTTTATTTTCAGCCATTTGCTAGATTTTCTCTTTGCAAACATGCGTAAAAAGGGAAGCAAACTACAAATGCGAATAATGTGGTATTTTGTAACTCAAGTCTTGAAATGTTCTGTAGTGTTAAGCAAAGTTTTACCCTTGCTTGATACTAAATAAACTTTTGAAAGAAAATCAGTGTGTGTGAGATTAATTTTATGCTTTATCTTATAATAAAACTTCATAAATAGTAGTAAACAGGGAGAAGTGTTTAACAGTGATCAGCATAAAAGGATCATATTAAACATTGTGCAACTTCTTTTAAAACAAAATGGTTTAAACTTAAATGTATCTCTCTATATACTCACAGTAGATATAAATGCTGGTTAAAATCTCCAAATGGTATGGATCTGCTTGAGTGCCACATTAAATCAAAATACTTTTGTTTAAAAATGGTTTAAAATAGCTAATGAATTTTCTGGAAAAAGATGTGACTAGTTTTCACCTTGTTGAGCATTTTTTCACTAGTGCAACTTTGGAATTTTTATGAGAATTTTGGTACCTTAATGACCACTTCGCTCCGTGCTGGAAGCAATAAACACAAAGCTTTTAAAGACTTTCTGACTTGACTAATTGAGGTCGCATTCGTCAGAGGCAGAGGATGTGTAACCCTTAAAACGGTCTTCATTTGCAAAGGTAAATAAATCAAATAAGATTTTAATCTCACTTAAGTTATCTTAATATAACCAATAAAAACAGGGAGGGCTACAACTTAGAAAGTTTCATTTTAGAATGTAGGAAATACTTGTGAGGACACCTAAATTATCATTTTAAAACGTTTAATTTGTATTAGTCATCTAAAAAGCCTTAGCTTAGCTAGTTAAATTTGGACAAACTATTCCCTATTAAACAACTGTAAAACCTCATAACCAATAGTTTGTAATATATTATTTTCCCATAAATTCTAGTAACTTAAACATTGCAAATGTTATCTAAAGCTTTTTTTAAGCATTGTTTCTATTAATTACAGTTTGATTTGCATTGTTTTCTTTAATTTTTATTTGAAATTCTTTGAAATTTAGTAAAAACATTTTTTTTCCTCTCTTGTCAGGAAACTCACCTCCTTGGACAGCCAAGAGAACAAAAACCCTAATCTTCTGATGCTTTGGTAGGTATCTTTACTCAACTCTGAAATTATTAGATAATGGAATACTTAGATAATATTTGATCAGGTCCTTAATTCTGCACAAAGCTTTAAGTTGTGTGTCACTGTCTGAGTTCAATTCTGGTAGAAAAGCAACAGCTTTAAACTTCCATTAATCAGGACCTTAAGCTGTCACAGTGTGTGGACACTCCCCTGGCAGTTTATTGAAAGGTGTGCATAACTTTGGCAGCATCACAAACAATTAAGTCTTTGATTGGACGGGGGAAACTGAAGAAACCAAATGTAATTTGATGCTTGTAGTTTTCAAATAGGAATTTAAAACTCTAATCTGGTCAACAAACATGTCTAAAATATGAAAAATACATTTTGTAACCTGATGTTCAAAGCAGGCATTTCTGCACAAGTAGCAGACTGATTTCTGGCATTAATTGAAGGAGAACAAATCCATTAAGAAACATTAGCTGAAGAATAGCTGGCTCTACTGTTTCTGGTCAATTCAATATATAAAGTAAGAAATAATTTAACTGTATTTATGCTCAGATGGTGTGTATTTTAAATAAAACAGATTTCTTTCTACTTGGAATGGTAATTCTTCCTGCTAACCTCATGATCTCAGTGTTTTTAGTTGACAAGGCTCAGATAAATAGAGCTTTATACTGTGAAATATTGCATAAGTTGCACTGCCTCTGTGTACTGCAGTAAATTTAAGAGGCTGCTGTCACAGGCTAAAGGAACCCTTTTGTACACACAAAATGGCTTTAGAACTGTTTTGAGCGTTTTAAGGGCTTAAATCAAAGGACTCTAAGAGTAGGAGAGCTTCAAGAAGATTTCTCCCCTTTGGGGCTCAGAGGGGAAAGATTTAATACCAGCTGCTAGAATTGCTGTGGCAAAACTGAATATATAAATATCTTTTAAAGATATTTATAACAATTGGCACAATCTCGCCTTCTGGTCACATCTTAAATCATATAATAAGATGAATTTCATAGAAAGTGTTCATCTGCAAACATCATGAATTATTTTAAATAGAATGAAACTTCAGGGGTTGAAACTAAAATACCTAGTAGCAAGGGTGGCTAATAGATAAATATGTGAATCAGAAGTGGATTCAGTATTCTGTATTGTTTATCCAACTCTCTTTCATTTAATGCCATATGGATGAGGATGAACGTGTGATCAGCATGTGTTATTTCTGCCACTTCTCTGCTACTCTGCCCTGAAGTCCTACAGAACCTTAAATTGTTTTAGATTCCCTTTGGGGTAGATAAATGTGTCTCCCTGATAACAGAGGCTCTAAGTGCACCACTGAATGATTACCATGTGAATGAAGTCTTCCTTCTTCCAATGCTCTACATCTTATTTCTCCTAAGAAAATGTGTATCCATGCCTCTTCAAAGAAAAAAAAGTATCAATTCTCATGTCCTATGTGTGCACAATAAACTACATCAGTTCAAACAAATGGTATCGGATATTCTTCAAAACTATATTTTTGCAGTGCAAAACTTATCTTGGCATTTCCTCAAATAACATGCACTAGCATTGTTCTGCTATTGCATTTCTCTTGTGGGCACTTTTGTTTTTCTGTGGAGTAATCTCCTAAATTAAATCAATTTGATTCTGAGCAGAGGGAAAAATAATCTAAAAAGGTCTCTACATGAAAGAAAACCACTGTAGAAGGCAGCCTTCTTTCCATTGTGACAAACTTAGAAGTGTGTTTTCATTCTAGTAGAGTTTTGCACTCTGACACTGGCCTGTTACTGTATCTTACTGGTCAAAAAAGTAATGTTAATGGTCATAATTAGTCATATCAATAATTTGCCTTTATTGAATCTTCTTCTAAAATTTCCACTGAATTTCAGTGATAGCAGTTTCTGCAATGCTTGCCTAGATCCACATACATTTATTATATGCATAATTGTCTGATTCCTCTACTTGCAGTTTGACAGGCTTCAGAGAATTCATGATGTCTAGTCTCAAGATATATACAAATAAAGTGTATTTTGCTCTTTTTCAGGAACTTCTGCCATGTTAATTATGGACTGCTTAGAGCACTGTACTTACCTTGTATGCTCAGACACTGACGAGAACGAGTATGAGAATCCTGCTCATCATTTCTTGTATGAAAGCCTTAAAGTGTGATACAGCATACACTTTTTAAAAATAATTGTATATTGAAATTCTTAACTGTATAGTGATGCAACAATGTTTTATTTGGAGCTCAATAAAGAATTTCCATCTAAGTTCCTGTTACAAAGCAATAATGTGACCTCCTTTTCTTTAGTGACTCTTTTTAGCCTTATGCAGCAAGTGTGAGAGAGTGTGTGAAGTCTCATGACTAGAACTTAAATGCTTCTGGAAATAGCTTGTCTAATGTATGGACAACATGGATAAGTTAAAATGAAGATTAGTGTTTTCTGCTGAAGCTTTTTTTAATAGCTAATTGTAAACAAGTCTGCTCCAGACAAGACTCTTGGGTAGATATAATGCTCCAACTTCCATTTCTTTCAAAAACTTGTATAACAAGAAGTGTTTAATCCCTATCAATTATAGTATGCTGCTTATTCTCTTTCACTTGGTGTTTGATGCTTAGAAATCTTTTCTCTAATACACAGTCACAGGTTTTCTAGTAGTAGAGTCTTGGATGAGAATTTTACACCTTGATAAATCTTGTATCCAACAATCATGGTTCCTCAATGCTTTCTGTTTTATATTAATTGTGATTGTGATAATTTGTAGCAGAAATAAAGTTCTGGTAATTTATTTTCTTTTGTTCTTTTTTATAAATACTGCTTGCACAGCACATGTGCCCCATTCATAATTATGGTTCCATCAGATGCATTTTGCTTCGCTGAATCACAATTTATTGCCAACAAAAGTATAATTTGGTTCTGTGTTGTTGCTGTTTTGAACATAAACAATACCACTTGACAGTTTCACACCAAAATGCTGCCTCTTCAACAGGTTTTCATAACTTCTAATTCCATATACTGACTGCTGAAAAATATCTTGGAATTTGTGGGGTTGTGGATAAAAATAAGATTTCCTATTAACTGTGGCACCAAGCTAATTATCTTGAGTAAGGCAGTTTTTAATAGACTTAGTAAGCTGACCATTAAAAAGTTTGTATGTTTAACCTCTGAATATTTAAGGTGATTTTGTCAGTTAATCTCACCATCTGGAGAGGTTTTCCCTGCCTTCATTTCTCACAGTGCTAAAACTGCATTTCTAAACTGTTTTATACAGCCAGGAATAGTAATTATTTAAATAAGTGAAAGCAAAATTAAGAAAAAAAAATCTTCTTTGAATAAGCACAAGAGATGTATAATAATAATTCCTTCAGACTGACAGGCAGGAGCCTCTGGTGTAGAACAGCACCTTACATTTTAAATGCAGGCCAAGTATAAAAACTGTGTATAGATACTGTGTGGAGAATTTAGATAAGCAGAATGCAATTTCACTTTCTGTAATTTGGACACCAGGACTGCCAGCACAAGCTCATTTGAGGAGCACTATGAACTACTCAAGGAGTGAAGTATCACCTTCCATTCTGGGGTCATGGGCTGCTTAATGGCAATACTAAAACATTTTGCTAGTGTGACTTGTGTGACTGTCAGGGTTATCTGGCAAATGTGGCTTTATTGGGATCTTGTTTGATTGCTGAGTGGCCTAAGAGGATCCACTGGGGTCTGGTCAAGGTGGGCTGCCTGTGGCTATCCAGCTTTTGAGGTTACCAGTACTTTGCTTTGTTTCACTGAGAGTTTAGGGACTGGCTGTCTCCAGCCTTTGCAGCCTGGACTTCAGCCCCTTCCAACCAAAACCACTCTAAGACTCTGTGGCTCCATTTCTGCTGGGTTTTATCATCACTAGGTATAAATTTAAGTTCTTGTGATTGTGTTTTGAGTGAAATCTGGGTCTCACTTGTCACTCACTTCAGGAGCACACCTGCAGCCTTGTGCAGCCTCAGTGATGGTACACTGTGCCACAGTCCTGGTGCTCTGTTCCCAGGTGCCAGTTCATCAATTTACTTCCAAGGTTTTGAGGAAGATGTGAGCCTGCTACTTCAGTCTGCATCACAGCCTGTACCATTGTGTCTGCTCTTTTGGGGATGACCCCACCTATGAGGCACAATAAATCTCTGAAAAGATGTTTGTTCCATGACTATGATTTAGAACATACTTTGAGATCAGATATCTTTCTAAGTGATGTTGAAGAACATAAATTTCATGTTGGAACTTCATCCTTCTGGTAACAAAGGAACTGAAAATTTAAAGATCAGAATGCAAAGCTCAAGTTAAAATGCATATATAATGATTTGGTATAAATAAAATCAAATCTGTTCTTGAGTGGTTCTTCTCCAATTTTCCCACACAGAATTTTGCAATCTTTTTAAAACTATTTTAGCTATTATAATTTGATTTCTTTAGTAAGTTCACAAATGCGTGCTAAAAGGTGAGATTTGTAGAAGAATTTCCAGGTTGCCCATGTCCAAGAACACCAGAATTGTTGGCAGCTGAAGTAAATACACACCAA
The DNA here is from genome assembly GCF_014805655.1 of Passer montanus. Taxonomy (NCBI): domain Eukaryota; kingdom Metazoa; phylum Chordata; class Aves; order Passeriformes; family Passeridae; genus Passer; species Passer montanus. The sequence goes on along the minus strand of NW_024373034.1, from coordinate 3,077,035 downwards.
ATATCTTTGACTTTATAACTTTATGAAAAAGACTAATTGGATGAAGGGGCTGAGGATTACTTTCACAAGCTCAGCAGTTTTATCTGAGACAGCTGCATTTGTTTAATGGGGAGAAAAACCCCTTTGGTAATGGAAATTATTGAAGGTATTTAGTATTAAAGCAGACATTGTGAAGATAAATGTTTGTGCAGCCTCAGATACTTCATTGTGCATTGACCCTTGTCTTCAGGCAGGCTTTCCACATGATTGCAAGTCAAGAGAACATCTCTGGCAAACCTGGATTTTAAAGATATTTAAGCTGTAGCCAGGGGCCAAAATAAAGCTGCTTTGCTGTATAGTTCTTTTTAGGTCTTTTTTCCCCATCAGTGAGAAGGTATTAAAAAAGTGTGAGATGTCAACACTCCTAAAAATAGGACATTAGGAAATAGGTTTAATGGACACTTCCAATTTTTGGTCAGAGATGTACTTGACAAATATGAAATTAAAATAATTTATATTTAGTAGAGGTTTATGGCAAAATTTATCAGGAATCTATATATCCAATAATCAAAAAAACTCATTTTCTTTCAAGATAGCCACTGAGCCAGAAATCCTGACTAAACAAGATTCTGATCTTATTACAGAGGGAAAAATCAAATATAAATCAGTCCTTGGAGTATAGTTTCTGCTTTTGCAAAGCTAAATACTAAACCCATTCTTTATGCTCAGAACCATTTGGCATGAAATAGCATAAATAATTTTATGTTCCTACTGAAATTTAAGATAAAAAAACAGTTTTCAACCAAAGTTAAATTCCAACCCCTTTGTGAAGATAATGGGAAGTTGTGGGGGTTTTTTCTGACTTCCAGAGAGCGAATTTTTTCACCCTTAGACAAAACATAGTAAACTGCTCCAAATGCTTACTCAAGAAGTAACCCAGGAACTCAAGTTTTTGTCTTCAGGGGCAAAAGAGTTGGTGGTAACTTGTGCTGCTCCTGTTGATTTGGTTATGAAGATCAACACAAAGGTCCTGATGTCCTAAACATCTCAGGAGGGTGAAACACTTTTTATTTGATTACCTGCCTTGGTTTTTTTGTTCCTCTGTTAAGAGTTTAGTATGGAGATAGCTGTCTGTTTTCTTTCTTACTGAGAGAAGATATGCAGGCTCCATCTCAGAATTAACAACTCTTATTATGATAATTTAAAAAAAAAATTAAAAAAGGAAAATGCATTTGTTGATTGAGTTGATTCTTCTGATAGTGCAATTACGAGTTCAGAAATCCATGGATGAAGATGCTCTTGCTTCTGATAGTGAGGCTGCTAAATCTGCATTCATGGACTCTGGGCTTTTGCTAAAACATTTTGCAACATTTATGTTACAATATAAATATTTACTATTTAGAAAATATGATAGACCTTCAGGATAGTTAATTACAGTTTGAAATCAAACAGTTAATTACAGTTTGAAGTCAAAGACTATATAGACTTCTGCCTGCATGCATACTGAAAATCATCTGACTAATGCTGATTATCAGAATTATTCACATGTGAAAGTTGGCCTTAATCTTTTTAGTAGAAGTTTAGAGATTCACAGAAAGAGAGTTGGAAGGGACCCACAAGGATCATTGAGTCCATCTCTTACAGGGACAGCCCCCACAGCCTTGGTGTTATCAGCACCAAGGTGCTCTGACCAACTGAGCCAATCTCAATTATAAGCAACGAATAAGACAGCACAAACCTACTTTCAAAATTCAAAATTAGAGCATGTACCATGCATAGTTCCACTATTTTATGGCACTTGAGGGCCTAACTTCAAATGGTTTGAATAGAAAATTCCCTTAGATATTTAAAATACTCCAGTGATGATTTTCTCATACAGCTTACTAATAAGAAAAGTGTGTGTGTTTTTTTCATTATTCATTCTAAGACTATTTTTTTTTTTAACATCAGAAATAGGATCGCTCTAAGACTGACAGAATTAATAAGTCAAGAAGCAGAGCTGATCCCCAGGCAGTTCTCCTGAATGAGCTACAGGATGAATTCATAAGGGATTGTGGCAGAGTTTTGTGGTGTGTTTGATGGTGATGACCATAAAATGCATTTATCTTATTAGACTAATTACAGGCTTGAGGAGATGAAAATGTAAAAAATAATACAAGTATATTACACAAAAGGAAACTGAGAAGTGGTTGTTAAAAAGAAGGCTAAATACTCAAAGAAAATTTGGATTTCAAAGTCTGGAATAGAAGAGGAAAACCACCATGTTCCAGAACATACCTTCCTTAAGCTAGCTTTGGAAGCCATGTAATAGCTGCTGATCTTGTTTTTCTTGCTTTTTAATTTTTTTTCCTTTCTGTTTAGGTTATTCCATCTATTTTTTCCTGAAGTTCACTCTCAGTTTAAACATATTTGATGTTAGGAAGTTGAAGTGATGCATCTTAGTCCAGAGGGGCAAGAAAAATACAGGTCACAGTTATGGCCTGTGATAACTGGGGTTTTTTTATTATTTTTCTGCCTATATGTAACTGGTCTGGCATTGAAATTTCTCACCTAGCAGCAACAGCAGCACTAATTTTTGGTGATACACTTCAAAGATATAAGCATATAACTTTTGTAAATGCCACAATCAATATTCCTTTGAAAGGTCACTTTGTGTACTGAATAATATTTATAGGCATGTGTACATAATTTAATGGTTTTGGTAAGGGCCCTTCAAAAGAATAATTCAAAGGACAGAAGGTGATATCTTACTGTGAGAGACTTAAAAAGCTTGATTATGGTTTATAATTGCTCGCACAGGGAGAAAATAACAAGTACTAAATTACTCTAATCTAGTAGTGAAAAAAGTAAGAACTAATGCTGAGTAAAAACCCTGCAGTCTTAAATAGGAAATTAGGCTCAAATGAGAGTGATTAACCACAGCAGCAAGCTACATGAAAAGAAAGGGCCTCTCTTTGTTTTCCTGCGTAGCAGCTAGATTGGATGATCTCATAACTGTGTCTAAGCTTGAGAGTCATGGATCAATGATTATTGTATAATAATTCTCACTGTTCCTTTCTTTAACTGATTTTCAGACTAACGTGAGAGTTAAGATGATCAAAATCCCTTTTATTCACAGGGGTGAATTCTCCATTTCTGTCTATGTTTTTTTATCTACTGCACATCCTACTGTCCTTGCAAACTGAGAGGGAAATCAGTCAGTATTTCCTGGTGCTGACACACCAACACAACTCTTGTTCCTCGTGCAGGCTGCACCTAGAAATTCTGGGTATTGCTGTGATAACCTCACAAATTGCACTTTTTAAATGACTACTTTTTGAATTAACAGAAGGCTCTTAATTTTGTTAAAGAAATATGTTGGATTTTTTTAGTTCTGACTTATGTATATACAATTCAGATGACAAACTCTTGACTGTTTGCCCAGGCTCCCCTTATCATCGACCAAGAGAAACAATCTCAAAGGAAAAATCAGCTTTTTGAGAGAGAAATGGATTGAGCTTAGGGGACTGACTCACCCTTGAAAGCACCTGGCTCTTCCCCCTTGACTCATGTGGGTGATTAAACTTATCTGGATGTTTAAACCTTAGATGTCTGAAGTAAAGAATGATGAATCTCACTCATATTTCTGTTCCAAAACTACCTTTGTCGATACCTTTAAAACAACAGCAAGGAGCAAAAGAAGGCAGACTCTTTTTTGATGGCTTCTGCTCCGAATATTTCTCTATCAACCTTCTTAGTTTATGCATTGATCAGGAGGTTTTCATGCTCAGTATTTGTTTCCAGAACCTTCTGTTAAACACAGCCACATGCTTTTGGTTATAAGCATCTTAAATCTCAGGATTAGGTAGAATATTGGCTGAGAGGACTTATACAAGAGGGAATTTCTCTTCCAATTCAGGATATTCTCTGAATCTGTATTCTTGGGACTATCCTGTGGAGGGACAGGAGTTGGACTTTGGTGATCCTTGTGATTCTCTTCCATCTCTGGATATTCAGTGATTCTATGAATTTATGGTTGTGCTGAAAATGTTGGTCTGTGTTTAAGAGAAAACTTAAGTCCTGAAGGAAAACCTAGAGGACAGAAAAAGCAGATGAATTTCTGTGCATAAAAACTTAGAACAATGTGAAGTAAAAGTTTTCCTTTTTCAGTCTATTGTTTGAAATATTAGTATCCAGTCCACACTAATAACCATTAGATGTTACACAGAAGGAAAATAAAAACCTCCAGTGTATGTATCCGGTTATCCTGAGCAGTTTAAATAACATTATCTGTCCTTTGGAGTATGTGCAGGGTATCTTTTAACTAGGAAAGAGAAAATATGCAGCACTTCTACTAATGAAAATCTAAGACTTTATACCTCTGTGGCTCATAACACTTAAGGAATTCACTAACTTTCAAACACTGTTCTGTTAAGGGAGTAGTGATGCAGGTAGATAATTTTTGCACCATACAGAAAAAGAGCTAAAGCAAGCCTGAAGTTTAACATTGGTGAAATATTCCTTGGAAGCTGAAATTTTCCCAGAAAAGCATGGGTCTGCAGAAGAAAAAGGATCATGAACAGAGTTACTGTTTAATTTTAAAATAACTTATTTCAAAATTTATTTTCAAAAAATGTATCTTTTTAAAGGATGACTTTCTTTCAGGACAGTGTACCAGTCAGCATTTACCCAACACCCAAGTGAAGGTACTTGAGTGGAACCCACACTGACACAGGTCCTCCCCTCTTCCACTTCTGTAAAAAAATGCATGAGGAGGGGGTTAAAAATACTCTGCATCCTTTCTTGCTGTTACTTTTTCTTCTCAAATCCATCAGGTAAAAGAAAGATGTTTTCAAATCTTTATTTCTCCCTCAGCCAGCAGGCCTTAGGACCATTACAGCTTTTATTCAATAGTTTGGAAGCATCTGCACAGCATCAGTGTCTATTGAGGTTTATGTGTTTCAGGCGTGTCAGACCCAGGTAATGTGACCCCAAGCCTGGCCTGTAGCTGTTCTAGGCTCCTTTATAGACAGTTATGGTAGAAAGCCATTGAAGAGAGGGGGAGCAGTGTGCCAGGTGTGATTTGGTTACCCTGGGAAACATCAGGAACTCTGCTCCTAGGCCAAGAGCCTCATTTGGTTGCCTCAGGTTATCTCACACCTCCTTACTGACTCAGGGAAATGGCTTTTGAAATAATTGCAGTTGTTAATAGAGTTAAAAAATTAATTTAATAATGAATAAACACACTAAATATGAAGTTGGTGCTCCCTGCTCTGTCTTCTGTACTGTGCAAACACAGAATTTAGTGAGCTGATTAGAAATAACTTCACAGTGATCAGCATATATCAGCAGGAAAGAGTTTATTTCCTTATGCTACTTCACCACCAGTCCTGTTATTGTCCTTCACTGCTGAAACCTTGTTCTGCTCATTCCAGTGAAGGACTGTGTAAGTGGAAATACTGTTAATCAGATGGTGCTTGAGGAACAGTGCTACAGATTAATTACCCCTGCAGATCTTTTGTTCTACTACAGGTACATCTAGAGAACAAGGCAGAATTTTCATAATATATGCAGGCAATTATTTTTCAAGGAGCTTCTCAGTATTAAAGCATCAGAATATCTAGCAGACTGCAATATATTATTTATTTTCTTCTCAGCACCTACTGAGTATTTCAGGTCTAGTGAGCAGAACACAACTCTGCATTAGTACATGTATCTATGAATGTCTTTTTCCTATTAGTTCCATGTAAGAGGAATTAAAATTTTAAAAGCCCAAAATTAAAAAAAACTATAGTTTAGGATATGCCTCATGATGTATTGGTTTATTTCAAAAGAAAAGTTAGAATTTAAATTCCCTGAACACACTATATTTAGTTAGAATGGAGACAGGCTGGAAAGATTTACAGCTTTGATTTAGACATCTAATCATCAGAGCACAAGTCACTGACCTTTAGGCAAATTCAAAATTTTGTAATAAGGTACATATTTGCAAATCTGGGCAAAGTAGAAATCTTGACTTGAAAAAAAAGAGAAAACAAAAGGTAGAACAAACCCTCTGGAAAGGAGAAATTATGAAATCAAATGCAATTGGAAAAAAAATATATAAAAATACAGCGACTACAACCAAATGGACTGAGACAAAATGAGGAACGGTGAAAAGGACAGAAACTTGCCAAAATTATTCACACTGAATTCTCAAAATCAGGCAAGAAAGGTAAACAAAAAGACAGGAGTAATAATGGAAGAAATTAAATGCTCCAAAATGACAAGAGAAAATTCTGAAAAAAAAGCGAAAACATGAAAAGTGAATGACACGACATGAAACACACAGAAATGGCCCAAACTTTGTCCTATTGATCTTCATTGAATTCACAAGATTTCATTTTCTTTCCTGTCCACTAAGCTACTCTTTTAGTCTTCTTCCTAACTGGTCAGGGGAGAAAATATAATGGAAGTCTCACTGGTGTGTGGAGATGTGGACAGGGAGTGATCACTCAGCAATCACCATCACAGTGTTAATTGAGGTTGATAAGCATTACTTACCACGAAAATTTCCAGACTGATGGTTTGGATGCCTCATTTGTTTGGGGTTCCCGACTCTGTGTCCATATACAGTGAATGGGAAGAGCAGAACTGACTCACAAAGTGCTGGAAATGGTTGGGGTTTTTGGGGTACAGATCAGGTCCCCAGTGGGACTTGACAGCATCTACTCAGCTGTGTCTCCATCCTTCATTTAAACCTTCAGTGGATATTAGGAAATTTTTTTTTCACTGGTGGGCAAGCATTGGAACAGTCTGTGCAGGAAGTGATGGAATCCCTGTCCTTGGAGGTTCAGAAAATGTGTCAGTGTGGTGCTTGGGGATGGTTTGGTTCTGGACCTGGCAGTGCAGGGTTAACATTTGGCCTCAATTTTCCAACCTTTATGTTTTGATGACTCTTGCTCCCCTGCCCAGGCCTGTAGGTTAGTTGCAGTGTGCCACACTCCTCCCGCCAGGCTGCTCAGGCAAAGGCAATTTGTGCAAAACTCTGATGACCCATCAGATCACCTCCCCTCCTCCTGGTTACAGCACTGATTTGTGAGCTCCACAACAGCTGCCTGAGTGTTCCTTCTCTGGGTGCCTTTTACATTTACCAATGCTTTAATTAGGTGTAGCAAAATTCTTTTATGGGCAAATCCATCTCCACCTTCTAAGCCTTTGGTGAAGCTTGTTATTTGTCTCTTAGATATCCAGCAACAGTGTTCATTTTCACCCTGCACTTCCCCCTTTAAAAAGCAAGTAGAGCACGTTGATGTGCCTCTAATATTCATCCAGAGTCAGGTATTTATTATCTCAATTCAGTTTCCTGTTGACTCAGTAGGTGGTACAGCTTCTGATTCATATTTGGATTGCTGCCTTTCTGTTTTTTCAGGGGTTTTTTTCCTGTATTTTTTCTTCCTTTTTTCTTTTTCTTTTTTCCCCCCACCCCCTTTTGAAAGCAGCCAAAGTTATTTGCACCAGCAAACTCTGTAACCAGAGATTGCTTGTGAGTGAGCTTGTATCTGCTGTTGTGACATCAGAGCAGCACTTGCAGCAGCATCAGAGCAAAGGGCCCTGTGAGCTGGTGGTTGCCAGGCTTCAAATAAGATATCAGACTTCAGACTTTGCCACAGAGGAGTGTTTAAAGGCCCTGTGCTACAGGAAGCCTAATTTCCATCTCTGTCCCAAAAATTTGAAAGGGTAATGACTGCACAGTTTGTCTAGCGAAGTTCCTGGTGCTGCTGTGTTTCACATGCAATTTTTCCTTTCCTGTCAAGTTCCTGTGTGGCATCACTATGTGTTATTACACAGCTGCTTCTCTTTACCCCAGAGAGAGTGGCATTTCAGCAGAAGACAAAGCAATTGCTGTTCTTCAGGCATGTGAAATTCCCTGGGAGTAAAGAGCTCCTAATCTTCTGCCTTATTTGACTTTAAAATCTTTTTCAAACATCTGCAGATTTAAAATCCGATATTAGTAGGGATGCAACCTTAAATTATTATATCCTTGCAAATAACTACTTCTTTTCACCTCACCCCACACAGAAAAGAAGCAGAACAGACTTTTAGGCTTACTAAATCAGACTAAAGGGTTGTAATTAAATATCAGTGTACTAGAGGTCATTTGTGTTTGAAACTAAAAAAATAGCCTTAAAATTCTACCAGATGTGCTCCTTCTGCCTGTTCTTGGGGTGAGTTATATTTAATTTGAGTTTGTGTTTATTCCAACTGTAGTTTTTCAGCTGACTTCCTCCATTTGTACCAGAAGATCTGACATAAGTGTTTTGGTAAAATTAGATAATAAGTAAACAATCTATTATGCAAAAAAGATGTTAAAAAACCAACCAACCAAAGAAACAAACAAACCACAAAACACATCCATACAACAAGTACCTATTTTTCTTTTAAGAAGGAAGATGCATCATCTTGGCAATTTTACATAACACAGAATGTGGACTGTGAAGTGACCCCAATGCAGTTCATTCAGATTAGCCATGTGTGGTGTGCAAGCTCCTTCCAGTCACAGAGAAAAGTCTAGTCATGAACTGTTTCTGGTTTTCAGGACTAGCCAAGCCAAGCTTAGAAATAGCTGCTGCAAACTTCAAGGATGCTAATTTTTCCAAACCCTCAGGATTGGTCTTTGTGTACAGCTCACCTAAAAATAGTCTTCACACAAAGATTCTCTGTGCATATATGAAATTCACTTTCCTGCTGTGCAAGCTCCATAGCTTGCCTTCATTTCAGCAACTTTACCTTTTTTAAAGTAGAGGTTTGAAAGAATTTCCACAATGTAGAATAAGAATTTGACATTGTAGAAGGGTTATGTCTCATGAACAGGACAAGTCATGGTCACGACTGGGTTGGATGATGAGTTGGAGTGCTTTTCTAAATTATAGATATCAGATAAAAAACCCAAATGAAGCAAAGACATATATTTAAATAGGTTAATTAAAAGTCATTCAGTTTAGTATGAGATTCTCTGATTCATAGAATGCTAAAATGGTTTGGTACCTTAAAAACATTCTCATTCCAACCCCCTGCCATGGCCAGGGACAGCTTCCACTATCCCAGGTTGCTCCAAGCCCCATCCACCCTGGCCTTGGACACTTCCAGGGATGGGGCATCCACAACTTCTCTGGGCAAAATTGCTGAATAGGCTGTAAGAAGTGGTGAAAGGAGGCAGGAGTTTCCCATGTATGTATCTAACAAAGTTTCTTTTGGTTCTTGTTCACAATGGTGAATTCTACAAATGTCAGTTTCATATCTGGAAATCAGCTGCTAAAGCTGAGTGAGGTGGGGCCTGGTTTGGACACTAAGCTTGACTTTGGGGTTTTTTAGCTGGGATGATTTAACAGTGACAAACAAAGCCAATTGCTTTTATCCCTTAGCACTCCCATCCTATTTCCCACCTCTCACATTACGTATGTTGCTATGGGACGTGCTAATGAATGTGTATTCCTGCAATATGTACAGAGAGAAATATCCTGCATTTATTTCCTCTGTAACAAAAGTTGAAAAGGTCTTTCTTATTCCCATTTGAGCCAACAGGAATTGCAGTTTGCTCATTAACAACAGTAACAAGCCAACTGGAGGGAAGGGCCACACCAAGTGGAGCACAGATTACCTAAATTTGATGCACTTTTCCTTCATATTTTATGAATGTAATGAAATCCTTCTGGAAATTTAAGTGCTAATCTGATAACATTAACTAGTACTGCAGGAAATTATGAAGCCTTAGCTAAATTACTGTGCCACGATTGCACTGAGTGCAGCACAAGGAATCCCAGTCCTGCTGCTGGTGCTTGTATTCATTCAGCAGAATAGGCTCAAATGTCTTTTCCATCTCAAAAAATGCAGATCCAACAATTCTTTCCAAAGCTAGACAAAAGGATCTCAAATCTTGTTTAAAAGACCACAGAAAACATTGCCTGCCCTTCCTTTCCTTGTATAAGTATTGTGCTTGTTCCAGTTTCTAATAATATTATTTCTAGGGTATCATCACTGAGTTAAGGTTGAATTTTTTTAGTCTCTAACTTCCAGCTCTTATTAACAATGCCAAAATAAATATTAGGGTGTTTGCATGCAATCCTATGGAGTGAATCAGCCCAGACCTGCTACTAAGTATTTTTATTTTACACTAGAAAAGTGTAAGTGATGACAATATTACATTCTGTTTGACTAGGAGATGCAAGTCAAGAAGGTGGCACAGTGATGTCTTTTCTAAAATTTCATAGCATGTCATTTCACAAGTGCCAGAACTGACACAGCAGAGAAAGTCTGAAGAAGTCAAGTAGAATCTGTCCCCTACAACACAAACACCACAGGGAGGGTAGCTATTAGGACAATAAACTGTTGGGATAATACATAGGAAGGCTTCAGAGGGAAAAAACCAAACATACAAGGTCAAAACCTCCAAACAAAAAACGATCAAAAACCAGAGGGCGATATTCAGATAAAAGATGTCTTGGAGTGTAAAATTCCCTGCCCTGTTCATTAGCCAGCACGTTCACAGAGCTGCCTGTGCAGACAGATGCAAATGCTGTGCTCCATCACAGGGAAAGAGGGAGCAGCTCCACTGCTCTGGTGGGACTGGGAGCTCTGCTTAGCAGAGCCAGAGCTTTTGGTCTTTTTAATAAAATGACAGTAATTTGATAGTAATAAACATTAGGCTGTCACCGTAACGTAGCAGTTTGCAAATAATGTTGACATTATCTTATGCTTCATGTCAGAATGTGGGTCTGCTTCATCAGCTGATTAATGGGGAAATTGGATTAAATTCTTTAAATCTGACAAAAGGATCTTGGATTGCACTGGGAATAAATTTTGTTTTCACCTGTTCCTTTTAAGCCCTGGTAGTGCTTTTTCATCTGTTTTTGTTGTTTGGGGTTTTTCTTTTGTTGATTTTTCTTTTTCCTAATTTTGAGCATTTGTGCAAAGCTGTGACAAGTTCTACATAAATGATAATGTTGGCTTAACTACTGCAAATGCCATTTAAAGAGGTTCTGGAGCTGCTTTTTCTAGAAATACACAGTTCTGAAATAGGGAAGTTCTGCTTTTTGTAATGAGGTGTTTTTTGGGGGTTTGGTTGGTTGATTGTCTGGATTTTGTTGGTTGGTTTCTGTGGTTTGGTTTTTTGTTAAAGTCCTTTCATCATTAACTTCTGTCTCTCTGCTGTCACAGATTGTTGCTGTTCCTACATAGTAGTGATCTAATACAAATGATGATCAGCCTTCCAGAATTCATTTTAGAACTGAGGGAATTATGGACACAGAAATTTGCCAATGCTTTGCCAGGAATTCTCTTTGTCATTACAGCCCACCATTGTGAGCCAGGAAATCTGTCACACCATAGCCCTCCCAACCACATTTTTCTAAATCTTGAACTTGACTTTCAGGATTTCCTAGAAATGCATATGACTCTGTCAGGCACCAGGAAAATTTGAATTTTGCATTCATTTTATAACTGTGTGTACAATTCAAATAACATTTCTTGCCACTGAAGATGAGGGTGAGGAGTAGGCTACTGGACATTTATACGGATCCCAGACAAATTAATCAATTGTCTTCTTTTCAGAAGGCAAAATATCACCATGTAGTATCCCCCTTCAGAGGTGTTTGAGCTTTGTGCTGGAAGCACACCTGGCTCATCCTGGTTGTGGTGTGTGCTGAGTGTGGAGAACGATGAGTATTCCCACCTGTCCTTTCTCCCAGGTGTCCCACAGAAATGGAGTGTCCAGCACCAACATGCCCATTTCATGGGCTCAACAGAGGTTCAGGTTTAATGGGACCCCAAAAGATCTCTATTGAAACTTCCTTCTCTAAGCAAGGTCAGCTATGGGATCCTGTAACATGGCTCAGTTTGATCCATTTGGGTCTTGAAAAGCTCTAAAGATGAGAAGGCACAGTGCAGCTGGGCAATCTGCTCCACTGCCTGGCCATCCTCATAGGGAAAAAACCTCTTTCTATTCAGTGTGAGACTCTGATATGCTCCCACCACACACCACTGGGAAAAGCCTGGCTCCATCTTCCTGAGGACCTTGCCATGGCAGCTGCTGTGAGGTCCCCCAAGGCCACCTCCTCTCCATGCTGCACCCTGCCCATCCCTCAGCCTCTCCCCTGGGGAATTCCAGCCCTGATCACCTCAGAGTCCTCGTCAGGACTTGTTCTGGATTGGTGATATATTTTCTGTATTGATTCTGTATTTAACTCTTAATTAAGCCAGTTGAAATACAAATTAATCACTTAAACCCCTGTAGACCTGGTACCAAGTGCCCGGACATGTTCTGTGAATGGTGATAAGCTGTCCTTTCCAACTCTGAATCTCATGGGCAAGAGGACAGGATCATCTTTCTTTCAGGATGAGAGATTCAAGCATATTACCCAAGTTGGACAGAGGTGTTTTAGTCATTCAGGAACAGATTCACTTAGTCCTTCCCTAGCTTTGCTGGACTGGACCTCAAAAATCCATTTGTTTTTGCTGGCATGGGATGACAATGAAGATTGAATTTGGAATGAGTGTCAGTAAGTACTCCCAAGAGGCACTTGACACCCTCTACAGGAAAGTCAGCAGCCAGTATTAAAAATCAATTAGCATTTTCACAGCACAACCTTTGCTATACAATGTACAATGACCTTTATAGGCCAGAGAAGAGTCAGTTTAATGTACTTACTATATAATGCCAGGTGGTAATGTCTTCCCTCACTTAGGTGGCTCATGATTAAACTCAATTATCTCAGCTCCCAATTGACCTTTATCCATCTCCCACTATTGAGTGAATGGAAGTTGGTAAAAGCTAACAGGGTAGATACATCATGTTATGACAATGTCTTCTTACAAGTGGGAGTGAGGCATTTCTGATATGCAGTGGTATCAAGCAAATTTTGTATTCTTCCAGATAAAAGACAACTTGTTGAGATGCAACCAGGTTACTTTTGTGTCCTATGTGTGCATTTTCTTTTCCTCTTTTCATTGTCATGCTTAGTTGGGGGTGTTCAGTAGATAAATGTCTTCCATTTAACAAGAGTAGGAAGAGACATTTATCATACCCAGCTGGTGGTCCAGTAAACAAGGAGGGAATTTACCCTCCTTATTCACATTTGGAGGCTTTATTCAAAGTACATCAAGTAGCTGATACTTTGCAGAACCACAGTGTAAGACATGGCATTTGCAGTAGTCGTTTATCTCCTTGCTGATGCAGTAGCTTCCCATGATCCAAATATTTGCTAGCCCTGGAGGTCTGACAAAAAATTTTACAGTAGTAAAATGAAGTATCACAGTACAGTCTCCTCTCATGTGCAACTAGATTACTTCATCTCACTTACCCCATTTTTAAATTCATGCCAGGGGAAGACTAGTTGATATTTCTAAAACACATATAATTTTTCAACCTCTTCAGTTCAACCCAAGGAGGAAATTATCATTTACAATTTCATTTTCATTGGGAAAATTTGAATTTTACAAGGCTTCAGCATGTACATGGCACATTTGCTCATCCTAAGACTTCTTGACAAAGTATTTCTGTTTCTTGTAAATGTTTCTCACATGACTGTGTCCAGGATAGCAGAGTTTGAAATCTGGTTTAAATGAAAGCTGATTTGGACTCTCCCTATGGAACAGACTGTCGTTAACTCTTCATTACAGTAAAGCAAACACAACATTTATAGGATTATTTTTTAATGAAACAGCAAAACTTTTAAAATAATTGAGTATTTTGCTTCTTTGGTTCTTCACCATCTTTCTTTTCTATTGAAATACTCAGGAAGCAAGGGAAAGGCAGTTTTATCATGCCCTGTTTCTATTGGCTCATCTGTTCTTCTCTTGTTGATTTTCACTCTGCTCACAATTTGTCGACTCCTAATATTTTTTTCCCTGTTGTCATCTGGAACTCTCATTTGGCAAAGCTCCCCTTAAGATGTTTTCATTTCCTCCCCAGGTTCCAAAGATGCCAGCATATGGCCATGGAACACCGTCACTGAATTACTGTCTCTTTTCATGGTAATCAGTTTAGGCTTTTGGACTACATCTCTCCTGGTTAATTGAATGGCACCAGGGAACATTCCCAGCAACAGGAACTTGATAGACTGTCCTGTTAAATGGCTCCTGCTATGATTTTGGCCCCATCTAGCTGGCACTCTCCCAAATGCATTCTGGACACAGCCAGGGAGTCAGCACAGACCCAGGACCATTCCCAGAAACCAGTTTGGATGCCCACCCTGTTTCCAAGGCTGGGAGAGTTTAACAGTACAGATAGAGGCAAATCTGTGCCAAAGAATGATCCCGGACACATGTAGCACAATTATCTAGCCATATTGTAACCCAAAAGCAGGTTTGGATTCCCCCTTTTCCTCTTTATCTGGAAAGAATCATGATTACTGACTTAAAAAAATAAAGCAAAAAACAATGTGTTTTTAGACATGCATAACATATATCTTGGGAATCACTATAATTTTCTTTGACAGCTGAATTGGTGCTGTTCATTCCAGTCATTGATTGTACAAATACATGCACATATTGCATCTGTGTATGGGACCTGCTCCACAGATGAATCAGGACTAAGCAGTGAAAGGGCTCCACTGCCCAGGAACGTGGCTTGTGGCAGCAATGAGGTGTTATGTGATGGATAAGAAAGAGAATATGGGGATGGAAATGAGGATTTCTTGCTTATCATGGTTGAGTACTGAACTGAAGAACTAGATATTATCCTTCCACACTGTGCAGAGCTCCCACCAGATGCTCCACAAGAGACTCAGAGCCAGTAGTTTAGCCCAAGGTGGAAACTGTTATTTATGGCACCTCAGAAAAGTGGCCATTGTCTGAATCTGCTGGTTGTACACAAATTCAGAGTAGGCTACAAAGAGGCAACCATGACTCATTGTCTTCTTTAATCAAGAGCAGTGGAGGAAAAAGAGGCAGGAATTATGTCTTTGTGAAACAACCATATATGGCTCTGTCTAGGTTGATTTTTTTTGGAGTGTTCAAGTAGTTCCTTGGAGATTTTCTAACTAATCAGATGGCAAATATTTTCATGCCATGAACTTTCCTTCTCTTAGAGGACCTTGAGGTAGCTCCCTTCCCATGGTTAGATCTACACATATCACTTCCTCAGGTGACCACATACTCCCCTGAATAGGGATTTCTTGCAGTGAAAGCCTTCCTGTGGTGTGCATCCACCACACCTTTATACAGGTGTGGCCATGGCACCAAAAGTTGGTGTTGGCTTGGAATGAGTTTAACCTAATTGTGAACTATCCCAGCTGCAGTGGCCTGAAAGAAAATTTGTAGCAAAACCTAGAATTTCACATCAGAATTAGAAAGATTCTGCAAATAATTTGCTTTTCGTGGAATGCACAGCTCTCTTTTACATCAAATGAGCAAAAATTCTTCTATCATTAAAATGGAACAAAAATAGTTTTTCAATTCAACTCACTATTAATATTAAAACGTTGTAAAAGCAACCCTGTGCTCCAGAGATGTAGAATTCAATGTCCCCAGAATGTAATATCAAGGATAGCAGGTATTATTGATTAATTTCATTATACAGGGTACAGTATTCACTTTGGAGAGCCACTCAATACTAGTTATCAAAATATATGCAGAGGACAGGGAAAGGTTATGAAACTGCCTGGAGAACAGAGCTAACAAAGTGAACTCTCAACTGAGTCCTGTGCATGACTTAGTACTGTTAATAGTGTGAGTATGTGCATATTAGAAGCTCTATTGATCATCAGGAGCTACACTTCAAGTCAGAAATAACAAAGGTAGTAAGACAAACACAGAAAATAATAGCCCATTAATCTGGGTAACAGAAGCAAACTGTGAAGGTTGAAAGTCATTGGTAGAACAGTTTTATTCTACTCAGGAAGTAGCTAAAGTGTAGAGGACAAGGAAAAGTTGTATCTTTCCTTTATGTCTGAGATTGCTGCTACAACAGGTACAAATGCAAAACCACATATTTACTTTTTAATGCTGTTATTATTGTTTCCAGTGTCCTTAACACCTCTACATACATAGGTTTGTTTTCACCAATTGGCAGTAACTTCCATTAAAAGCAATTTACAATCTAGAAGGCAAATATAAGGGTCCTGTCCCTGAAACAAAAAAATGCTCTAAAACCACAGTCCATTTGATTAATCCTTCTCTGCTTTTACCACCTTTCCTTTGCATTAGAAACACTTATCTATAATGGCTACTTACCTCATCTTCTTCCAACTCTTCTTCCCACTATAGCTGCAAGATGTAATGCTTTATGATAATACAAATGAATAATAGCTCTTACATACCAAATAAGAATTTCAGATTAACTTCCACTTGTGTAGAAATAAAACTCCTCCCTTAACAAAGAACAAATAAATAAACAACAAAAAATACCACTTTCCTAAAAATCTTGCTGTCAGTTATTAATTTTAAAAATTCACGCTTTTGAAACTGCCCTTCTTTTTTTATATTTTTATCTGACTATCTGGAAATATTTTATATACATGATAATTTTAACCTAAACTATAGCAACTTCACTCACTTTACATGGTCATTTCCAGTTATTTGAGGTGACAGGGACAGTGAGAGGAGTGAACTGTATCACCTGGCTGATGAATGTGTTGGACACCATTCAAGTTTCCTCTTGCCAGCTGAAATGATGGTTGTCTCCTCTCCCCATGTGGAGGTGGTCAGCCAGCCACCTGCAGATGGGGGCTGTTACACCCACTCAATCACACCAAGCTGCACTGCCCATGAAGAATTAGAGTTCCATTTTTTATTGCTAAAGAGGAAAGTTAAGGAAAGATGGCCTAGGAAATGGAAATCAGCGCACTGAGCTCTGTGGCCACCTGTGTCTGACAGGCTTGCAGGTTCATTTAGCTGGTGGAAACACATGATTCACTGGATTACAGTGAGAAGATGGAAACTTGAACCCACCTGAATCCTGTAAAATTACTTTTCCTCATGATGTGGCAGCTTTGTCATCTTTTACTGTGACTTACGGAGATAACAAACACCCTCTACAGGGAGGCTACTCTAACTCTCCTATTGATTTTTGCCAGTCCTGTGTGCTTGTTTAATAAGAAAAATGTTGCTCAAAACTGAGTCTGATAATCTTAAATATGTTATTTACTTTTTGAAAGGTGAGCTGGATTATGATTAATATGGTAAATAGCTCAAACCTAATAGAGTCAATGCTTCTTTATATCTCACAGTGGTCCAGTTCTGGTGCAGAGAAGAAAGTAACAGTCAAGCTTGAATTAAACACTCCTAGCTTTCATGTTTGTGGTTTTGATTTATTTATTGATATCTATGTATAGGCCTCCATTCAATCACAGGAGCTAATGTCATCCTGCTACATAGCTGGGGTTGAAAAACACTCAGCTATCTGCCAGGTACAACCTCCTTTCAAACCTCCACTGCCCTTTTCTGGGGTCAGTCAGCACTGGAACCTCTCCCTTTTGATGAGAAACTTGGTACATGTTTTCCTGTGAGTGTATCAGACACAGCTTTTACAGGGAATACCTGACAGTTCCTGTCTCTTGTTTGCACTGTGACAGGCACCTCGTGGCACCAGCATAGCCCAGGAGGAAGGGCACAGGTGACCCACACCAACCTGTACTGATCCCTGCCCCTCTCTCCCCTTCATTCCATCTCACTGCCCTTTTTAACTGAAATCACAATCCACCCATGCACCAACACCCTCAGAACTCCCTTAGGAGTCACCCTAGGATGGAACCAGGCCCCTATCAAATACCTCTTTCCCACTGGAACTGGGGGTCGTTTACCAGGAGACTGCAGAAGATTCAGATTCTCCTTGGCAGGGGAGGCACGATGGATGATCCCAGCCTGGCAGTCCTGCCCTTCCTTGCTGGCTCCAGAAGGGTCTCCAAGGCCCCTGTCAGCCCTGAACCTGTCATAGGAGGCTTTTGTGCTGTCTTTCCTGTGGAATATACAGCAACAGGAGTTCTCCTTGCTATTGATTAGGAACAGCTCAATGTAAAAATGTTTTAGGCAGCAGTTTTACTGGAACCTTGGTTGCTCCTGGTGATGCTGACTCCCAAAGACAGAGCACTGCTCATTGCACTCTTCCTGAGCTCATCTTCCTTTCTCTTGAGATCACTGTGTACATTTGTCATGTTGTGCAGGACCCTACAGACACCAATGCTTGCTTTGATTTTCCTCTTGGCATCCCAGCTGGCCACTGACAAGTCATGTCTTGTCATGCTGAACTACGGCTTTGTTTTTATATTTTTTTTACACAGTGATACAATATTTCCCAACATCTTACCTTGAAACTAGAGCTGGGCCTAAATGAATGGAAAAAAACCTCCATTGGTACACTTTCTTGTTAAAATGGAAAAATAAATAAAAATAAGGTATTGCATAAGACTTTATGTGTTAATTCTCATAATGGAATTGATCTACAATATGGTGTGGTTTACAGTTGCAATTTTAAACTAGTGTTAATTTTTCCACTGTCAATATGTAAGAAGTTACCTACCAACTTTAATAAACCATCTGCTCAGAATAGCAAATTTTTTACCGTGTTCAAAAGAGGATTGGAAAGAAACTCAGTCAGTCTAAAAGACCAATCAGTATTATTTTTTCTTATTGATGCTGGGAAGAAATTCTGATGTGTTTTGTGAATTTGTACCAGGAGCATTGACTCTTCAGTAAGGATTAATTCTGCATAAGGAAACAAGTACAAATAGGTTAGTAAGACATCAGTTACACTGTGTTGAAGTCATGAAGAATAATGAAAACCCTGAATAACTCATGATTACTGGTCAGCCTTCCCAGAAAATTGTGATTAAAAACATCAGCTGCAGGGGGTTTTGTATGCTTCAGTTAGCTCACTTCTCTGCTTTAAAACATGTAAAATATACATCAGAAAGGAACCAATACAAAAATGAAATTGAGGAATACTTTAAGTAGTTGAGTATTGGTTTAGTAAGTGCTGCTGTGAGCAGTGAAACCTGTGTGGTGATACATCTGCTCTGGCTCTCATTACAACATGATTGTTCCCATTAAATGTGTTTCTATGGATGGAGGATCCATACCATGCTCCCTCCATATGCATTATTTGGTGCCTAAAGTATAGCTGAAGTTGAGGTTCCTTGGGGATGACACTAACTTGGGTCTCCCTTTATGTGTTTCATCACAGCATGAAGAAATTTGATAATTTAAATTTATGTTCCTTCCACCAATAGAAAATTTTAATCCACTTCCCTACTCTGTCTTTTCTTGCCTCAGTTACTCTCCCATCTTGCAAGTATTTACCTATTTACCTTGACCTATCTGCTCCTTTATCTCACATAACTTCAAAGAAAAAAAGGAAAATAAAAATAAAATATAAACGAACATTAAAAAAGTTATTTTCCTTCTCAGTTTCTGCTCCTTGTCCATCTCCTGCTCTTATTAATGCTGCCTAAAATCATAATCTAAAATTATTTGCTGCAGATAATCCCAAGGTTCTGTTGAGCTTTCAGTTCCTTAGCAGTGTTCAATTTTAGGTCTCACTCTTTCCCAAATTAAAGGCTTTTGTAGCCATTCTGACATTCCTGCCCAGGCTTTGATCAGCTCTTTTTTTCATAAGCAAGGAACTTGCCTGTCACTCCACCCTGTGCAATCTGACCTTCCTCTTCTCTGTATAAGTCACTGCTGTCAGGAGTGATCTCCCAGCCTACTGAGCCCTCATCATCCCACCGTGACGTCCTTCTGTGCTTCCCTCAGGATTCTCTTTTCTTATTACAAGAAAACCAAAACAAAGCACCTATTTGCCTGAACTGAACCAAATGAACTGAACTGAACTATCTCCCAGCCTGTTTCAATCAGTATCACAGTGTCAGCTCCTGCTTCTGCTCCACCCACGATCTGCCAGCTTCCACTAGTTGCCCTCTCCCTTAATGCCATTTTTTTCCATAACAAATGGCAAAATCCATGGCCTTATCCTCCTTAAATACCCTCAAAGTCCATCCTCATCATGACCCCACAAAGAATTTAACACTATGCAGCCACTTCCCCTGCAACCTGGATTTTTGTCTTTGTTTTCTTGGTTTTCCCACTTCTACCCAGGTGTTCAGTTTCAGCTTCACTGGAAGCAGTTTTGGGGTAGAGCCTTCATTGGCTGCCTGCTTGGAAAGCAGTCTTGACTTCTCAGTGTGAGAATTTTTCCCCAAATGTCCCAAGTCCAACTTGATGTGGTTTTGCATTTTATGTTTTACAATGTTTTGCTCTATGATTTTAATCTCAGAACACTTAGTTTCAGACTGGATAGACTCTAAAACTAAGTCACACAAAAGACTGCTCTAGATGTGTAACAGAAGCAGCCCCACATTCATGTTTCTCTTGGACTCTTCCTCAAGCTCACTGGTCCTTTCCCATAACTCCCACCTTTGTGAGAAACTGCCCCGTCAAGACTCACAAGCCCTTTTCTTTTGACCTTCACTCTTTTTGTTATCAGATCCATTTAGCCAGTGCCTTTTCTTCTTATCCCTCTCTGCCTGAATGACTCATCTGTTGTATCCCTTCTGGCATTTAACTTCAGAGTTGTCTGGGCAGGGACTCTGTTGCTGTGATTTAACTTTATAACACCCGGTCCTAAGGGACTCAGATCCCCAGTGCTGGGCTTACAGCACTCCTGACTTCCCAAGGATTCTGTCTCCTACAGCAGGCTGCTCAAGAAGTACCTGAAAATATATTAAAAATATAGCACAATGACATATCCCAGAAGAATCTGGTTTAAGGCCAAATCTTTGTTTTTGGTGTACACTTTCTTGTTGAACATTTCAAGGTAAGGACAAAGCATCAGCCTAAATTTACCATCTTTGGTTATCTCTGCATCTTATTTTAATGCAGCTTATTTAGACATGCAAAAAATAAAGGTAATTTCCTTCTAAAAAGAATTTGTATTTCTTTGTTTTTAAGAATGACCTTATTACTACTGAAGAGACAGACAGACAGGCAGTTGAGGAGTCTGGAATGGTTTATGCCAGAGTTTATCAAGCATGGTGAGAGTGCCATTGACAGTGCTCAAGCTAATGCAGAAGGGGAAAGGCAGCTGCACCTGGTGGCTTCTTCAGAGATGTGTCTGAGCTGAGGATGTCTGTGCCTCTGTCTAAGGACCTGCTTGGTCATTAACATTGATAAGGCGCAGATTGGTGATGCAAGTGCAGATGGAGAAAGCGTTGGGTTAGGAGTGATGGCTGCATGCTGCTCATGAAGACAGCTTTGTGTTCCTGATGGTGGGAGGCTTGGGCAAGGGCATGGAGTTTTGCTTTAAGGAAAGGGCATGAGGGTACAGAATTGAGAGGTTGACTCAATTTACGTGTGTAAATTGCCCAGAACAGAGCTCAGAATGGACCTACAGCTGTGCTGGTATCCTGACAAGCCAATGCGAGGAAACCCTTGTTTATGTGCAATGTTCTTTCAGACTACACCACAAACTGACTGGAAAGTTTGAGGTGATTTATCCCCCAGCCTCCGTGTGCTGGTTTCACCAAAGTCCTGTTCTCTACCTTGCACAGGAGATAATGCTGATACATAAGAATTTAGGGGAAGGCTGCTATCTGCCCCTGTACCGCGAAGGTGGCATTCCATTAATTCAAGGAAGGTAAACAAGGAGAAGGGGAGCTGTCACTGGGGAATTTTAAGGCAATCTCAAGTGAAAGCTGTCTCTCACTCCTGCAGGAAGTAGTTTTTCAGAAGTGCCAGGAGAATTTAAATAAGAGTGAGACAGTACAGCTAAAATATTTAATACTAAACAACTTTTAAAATTAAACATAAGGGAAAAGGTATACTGAAAGAAATACCATGAAAGCACACAAAAGATGCTATTTTTTAAATATCGTTAGCAGTATGAGAGACAGTGAGTTTCATATCATGGTATTTTTCAGTGTCAAAACCAAAATGGAATGAAATAACTATGCAATGTCAGGAATTACCTCTTCCATCTTAGGTTTTATTGTCTTTGAAAGCCTTTTCTAAATGGCATTTTTGGGACTATAGTCTTTCCTCCGTCTAAATCAGTTACATATAAAAGTTTGTTCTGCAATTGTTCCTTTAAGCCTCAGCACTGTATCTGTGTATCCTGTAATGACTGGGTCATTGTGCAATATATGAACCATATTGAAATCAAAGTAAGCCAAAGGGTGGGTTAGAGAAATTTGCATCAAGGTTTTCATGTCCCCTGGGTCACCATCTGTGTGCTTGGTGACAATTTCAATGATTGCACCAGAAATGCGTCACTTGCTATTTAATACCTTCATTATTGGCAGGGACATTTCCTCTATGTCTTTAGGGATTAAGCAGAATAATGGAATTACTGTAATAGGATGAATCTTCACAAGGCAAAGTAAGGAGTTGTTTCCAAAGTTATTAGTTTTATGAGTGGAAAATAGAAGTAGTAATAATAATAGTAATATTTATAAGAATAGCAATAAGACTCCAGTAAATTATACAAGATGTGGCTCCTTTATAAAAAGGCTCATATGAACCTTTGTTTTAAAAAAAAAACCAAAAAAACACAAAAACACCAAAAAACCCAAACCAAACAGAAAACAAAGAAAAAAACCCAATGTATTTCAAACTAATCATTCTGCAGTCAAGTGACATAGCTTGTTGAACGGAAGCCTGGAAAAGTCAGTGTAATAGGAAAGGTGACACAATCCATAAAAACAAGTGTCAAAATCAAATTTCTCTGCTCTGGTCATAGGCACATTCAAATTTGTTCTACAAGATACAGTACAGGAGGTCCTGAAAAGCAGAACTTCTTTCCAATTTCCATGGCATTGAAGCCAGCAGACTGACAATTTAAACAAGCTATCTAGATTTCCAACTAGGTATGCAATCAGAATGTAAATGCACTGGAAATTTTTTTTATTCATGCTACACTGAATTTATCTCACCATGAAGACACTTTTCAATGTCCTTTTCTCAGGATTGGTGCTGAAATGTCATTCTTGCTAATGCTTTGCATAAAAAAGAGATATTCTACAAAACGTGAAGTTGGCTCTCCTAGCAGGTAAAAGAATCAGCTCTGATGGAGGATAAAGTAATAAAGGATACAACATTGGAAATATCCATAATGTCTTTTGCTTTGTGTGTGTGAAAAGGAGTGGGAGAAGCTATTTTAAATTACTTAATTGAACATAAAGAAAATGGACATGCTGGCAGCAGTTGTGAGGCAAATATGTCATGTATGGGATTGCCTAATCTCAGCTCCTGCCCATATTGCATTTTGAGAACTATTGCATTATAATGGCTAAGAAGATCATAGAATCACAAAATGGTTTGGGTTGGAAGGAACCTTAAAACATCACCAAATTCCAAGCCCCTTGCCATGGTCAAGGACTTTCCACTAGAGGAAATTGCTGAAAGATTGTGTCTTGTAATTGCTGCTACTGATTGGAGAAACATTGCAACTGAAAAATATGCTACAATTACAGCAACAGTAATAATAGTGCTCTTTTTTGGCCTTATCTTGCCCTTACCTGCCCTCTTGCAGTACTTGCAGTTATTGTTTAAGAAAAGGAATGCTATCAATCAACATAACAAAAGTACTGCAAATCCTTACCCGGACCTTCCTACATCAGTTTAAATCAAGCTTATTTCACAATAAAGCAGCGAAGAGTAGTATCTAGTGAGATGCTAAAGCTCCTGTTTTGCAGTGCACAGAGATCTCAGTGGGAGTTTGCACAGACCCATCACAATCAGGTGATGGTGCTGCCAGATCTGTGCAGGGTCTCCCCTCTCAGTGGTGTGGGACAGCAGTGCCTGTTGGCTACAGACTGGGGCTATTTTACCTGAGAGCTGTAATTCAGCCTGTGAAATCTCTGTAACTGTCACAGGGCTGAATAAACAAACAAACAAATAAATTACATACACACAAAGACACGGCACCCCCTGGTTTAGTCCAACCCACTTTATACTGTATAGAAATGGACCTGACAGGGCAGTAATTGGAAATTAGGAAATGTCCACATAGGAGACCAACAGATGACACTTGCCTGACACAACACCCACACCAAAATAATGCCTGTGTGCCAAAGCTGATTCACCCTGCCCCCGGGTTTTGTATTGAGGAGTCTGGGTAGGGAAGTCAGTCACCTAAGATCTGATATCCTGAAATTTTGTTTTACTGCTTCTCAAAGGAAAAAAATAACAACTGAAAATTATCTGTGAGAGGGTATTGAGCCCTGACTGTTGAGCTGTGGAAGCCCTGGAAAGCCTGAGAGCACAGTGGTCTGGTAGCTATCAGACAGGGAGTTTTGGCTCTTGAGGATCCATGATGCAGCTCCATGCTCAGATCTTGTCCTATCTGGCAGGTGAGCTGTTGGGAAACAGGGAATTATGAGAAAATTTAGTAAGATGGTGGACAAAGAAGTGGGCTGAAAAGTTAGAATTAGACAAACCTGTAGGGTACCTATGAGAAATATGGAAAATATTGAAAATATCCTCAAAATTGCACAATTTTGGGTAATTCCTAAATTCTGATAAGACAGAAAACTTCAGCCTTGCTTTGCTTACATTATTCTTAATCCATACTTCTACAGTAGGGGGAAAAAAAGAGGAATTCTTCTCCTTTTGTCCAGCCATTGCCAAAGAAATAATATTAAATGCCATTATTGCTCAGACTGGTGTCCTTGGCATTAATGGAATAAAGCATCCATTGTCTTTAATGGAAGGAAGTTCAGACTCATCTGCCATTTTCCAATTTCTGTTCGCTGATGTATCACCCACAGGAATTGCTAAAATGTTGCTAAGAGGTAGATGAGCAGAAGGGAAATGGAGATGAGATCCCATATGGGTGAGCTTGACTCACCAGAATACATAATCAAGTGTTTATTTTCTTTTGCTGGCTCCAGAGCTATTCCTACATCTTTAAAAGGGTCATCTAGGTCCTGATTAATCAAGGTAATCAAGGAAGATAAATTAATTAATCTATCAGATTTTTGTCAATGGTGTTATTAATAGAAAAGAGGAATTGAAGGCATGAGTTTTACCAACATAATTCTAGTATGGCCATAGATGTGTTTGAAACATCCTAGCCCTGAGAAGACACAAGAAATACCAATACTTCTTGTTATGTACAAACTCTGAAAAGAGAAGTTTTGCCCTTCCCCCTAGAGACAATTATGGCTCTTTATTGATCATGAAATTTTATTACTTTTGTTTCCCCTTGCTTTTGTATGCAGATTACAGCCAAACCTCAAAGGCATGTAGGCAGATCAAATACAAACAGTAGAATTCCTTTTCCGTTAATGATAGGACAATATTTACACATGCAATATCATAATAGAGGATATCAGAGTGCTCAATTCTTCACACCTGATTTTGAAGAAAAAGAGGGATGCATGCAGAAGTTGGTGGTATTTTTTATAGCTTTATGGACACTCTGCAGGTGGCCCCACCTCTGCTGTTAGCTATGTTCAGCTTTGATGATTCTCCACATTCTCCATGTACAAGATTAATTAGATATCCCACAGAAGGTTCCTGTTTTCTTTAATTTGGTAATACCTCCATCTGTCAGTGCAGACTTTTTCTGAAATCCTCTGTATCTCTGAACTGTCCATTTTCAAATAACCTTTTTAACTGTGGATTATCACTTTGTATTTTATTTCAGACAGATTGGGACCTGATATCTTCCTTTTATTTCAGATACAGATTAAGGCCTGATATATATATATATATATATATATTTTTTTTAAATCAAGTGTGGTTAGTATAACCTAAAGACATTTTTAATCACATTTATGTTCTATAAATTTAACGCTGAGATTTCTCAGAGTTCCTGGAAATCCAAGTTACTCAGTTCTAGTAACAGAATATGTTTGCATATATATATATGTATATGTACGTGTGTATGTAACAAATAACTGCTGTATGATTACAACAATATCATTGGTATTTATCAAACTTGTTTAAAGAAATTTGCTCACATATTTTAGGCTTCAAACTGGCGTGAGTCAGTGATCTCCTTACCCCTTCCTTTTGTGTGGAGAAAGGCTCTCGGGTAGAATTTGCTGTGCTGCCTCAGCTCCCTCTGCGCAGGAGAGGCTGGGGAGGCTGAGGGGCTGCTGGTGGAGGCTCTGCTCAGTGGTACCCGGCCTTCCATCTGCTCCAGGTTGTTGCTAAGGAACGTCTGCTGCAAATAACAGCAGCACCTTCCCCCACCTGCTCCCATGCCAGCTCCAAGGGCTCCGCTCTCTCTCCTTGACTCCACAGGCCAGGAAGCACCAGATGCTGCAGGATTGTGTGGAAGTTTTTCTCTCACTTTCCCCCTCTCCCCAGTCACTCTTTAAATCCTCCAGAGCTGAAGCATCTGCTGCCAGCCCAAGGAAGCTGCCCAGCCTGCTCCCTCCCAGCCCTGCCAGTGCCAGTCCTCACAGAGCTTTTCCCTCGGGCTCCCTTCCTCACCTTCTCTTCCGTGGTGTGGTGAAGCACATCATGATTCAGGCCTTCAGACCCAAATGCTTTGTGCACAGATTTGCAGAGGAAAGGTGAGAATTCATGCAGCAAGTTCCCTCCTCTCCACACATCTAGTCCCTTACTTGGATCTCATAATTCATGTGTGCTTGGAGGGAAATGAAAAAGCATGTCTCTGACTATCCTCATACTTTGATGATTACTCTGTTTGAATTAATTATACCCTTTTTGGTATTTTTTGAAAGGTCTGTGGCTGATGGTGTGAGATATGATTTTATAAGAACAGAAGAGCCAACCACTCCTGTGATTATGAAATGATATACAGTTGAGCAAATATTCTTTATCTCTTCTGAGAGCTAAGAAAAAGTTCATAGGCAGAGCACCCTACTATGAATAATCGTCTTATTTCTAATGCCACCCAGCCATGCAGACTTAAAGATAAGTACAGATGAACTGAGAGAGGCTGAAGTTATTAAATGTAATGGAAATGGACTTTAAATTTGGCGAATCAAAATTTTGGATTAACTTTTTTCTTTAATATGCTTAAATTGCCACCACAGCACTTCCATTTTCCTCATCAAATTAGTTAAGTGGGAGATGAAGTGATGCAAGTTCCAGTCTATCAAGGAATCACAGCCTCTGAGAAGAAACAACTGAAATATGGAAATGGATGTTGCAAAGCCAGGCCTTGTGCCAGGGTGAAATGGAGACTTTTATTCTCTAGAAATTCTTCTGAAAGGAGGTTTGTCCTTCCAGTGAAGCACTGTTACCCACCATCATCTGACATTTTTTTAGTTTCAGGTCCTCCAAGCCATTTTATTCATGACTTTGGGCTGTGCAGAAAGGGTCTTGGAGCATCCAAGAGCTGGGAGAGGAAGAGGTTTGCAGGAAACATGATCTAGGTCAGAGATGTTATATAAAACTTCCCACCGCTGATGATGTTTAAAGCAGCTCATTGCATGGGTGGAACTGCTGTCCTGGAGGGAGTGGGGAAGCTGGAAACCTGCTTCTGAGGGATACTGGGAAACCTATGGAGAACATGGAATTTGTTTGCAAAGATGGGCTTGGGAGAGACTGCTGGGTCTCTGTTTATCCTCCGGCCAGGGCTGGGGCTGCAGCTCTCTCCTGGAGCTGGTGGTCTTTGCATCCAGGATTGTGTCCAGAGATTCACAGCTGAGGGGCAGCACCACTCGGAGTGAGGTGAAATATGGAACATCCATGTCTAGGATGGAAGATTCCCTCCTGATCTCCCACTGTATGTGACGCATGTGCTTGTGAAAATCCTTTTTCTTTTTTTTTATACAGTTTTTAGTACCTCAGCAGAAACAAAAGAAACCAAACCAAACCACACAAATTATAATCTGTTTCCAACCAGGCATGAACTGATAACATGCAAATTGCAACATTTCAAAATCAATTAATCTCCATGAGAGAGACTCCACTAAAGGAATTACAAATGTTGTGAGCTTTTTTTCTTTAATTTCCATTTAATTTCCTTTAACTTTTAATAATATCTCTGTTTAAAACATCCCAAATTAATGTGAGAGTGCAAATTTAAATTATTATTGAAATCAGCAAAATTATCTGAAAGCTTTGGCCTTTACATAAAAATGCTTCTCTATTTAAAATCAATTTGGTCTCATCTGTGTTGTCCAGAGTTATGATTCCATGAAAAATAAAGAGTGTGAGTAGCTTGCCTCTGGTTACTATCCTCATGAGTCAGATGTCCTCATCGTTAAGCAGGTTTGGGGGCTATAAACACTGTGGTTCTTCCTTTAATTGAATCAATGGGAGTTCTGCTACTAATTTCAGTGGGAAATGGTTTTTCTAATGAAATGTTTCATATTTTTAGGGCCTCTCCAAGACTTCATGAGGGTTCTTTTCATCTTGGGAATAGATTGAGCCCAGCTTTAGACTGGACAGGAGTCACAAGTCACCTCTGTGACTTGTTAAGCATATCCCTCAAGAAAGCTGCTACTGTGTTGAATATCTCAGTTTAGCTACTGGAAAAAAAAAAAAAAAAAAAAAAAAAAAGAGAAACAACCCAAAGGGAAGCATTTCTGCCAAAGATGATATCATGGGATCATGGGGACACCCCACTGTCCCTCATGTCCCTCAGATGACTGAAACATAGATCCAGGGCTCGGGAAAATGCTGTGAAGAAACCCCCAAGAAGGTTTGTGTGGGTCATTTTCGCATTCAGAGCAAGACAGCAACATTTGTGGTGCCGGGCCAAAGCAATTTTTCTTTCTTGGTCTCTGCCCTGTGCCATGAGGGTGCATTGCAGTCAGCAGCTTTCAAATCTCTGTCCTTCACCTTGTTGCTTTGGGAAAATCTATGCTTTCTTAGTCACTGTGGAGATGATTTTCCTTCTTTCCTGTTTTGCTTATTATAGCTTCTGTTATTTGATGTTATCCGAGTGTGGGGGATTGACGTGTTTGAGTTGGTTGCAATCTTTTCTTTAATTCAATTTTTTTACTTTAGGATACATTGATTATTGATATGGCGTAAAGACTTGTCTTTTTACTCATTTGTTCATCAGTTAAATTTTCAGGTGCCCAGAGATATTTGTATCCAAGGAAAAAAGAGAATCCCAACTACAATCACACGGAAACGTGAAAACTGTAGCTAAAATATCAGTATAGGTGGATGGAGAGGATTATTTGATTGTTCCAGCTTACACCCCACAACAAAACAGGGCTCTGGCTTTTGTTTCTAGTTGCTCTGATCCTTCTTCCTCTGTTGCAAAGATGCAAAACAAAATAATTGTGTGTTAAGCCTGCCAGATCCTTATTCCCTATTCCCAACTAAATCCCCCTAATATTCATGGTAAGGAACTGATTATAGGGTGTGCTGTTGGCTGGTGGTTTTTTCCCCCTTTTTACCATCTGTCTGCTGTGAATTCATCTGAAATCCCTGGCTTCACCAGCTAAAATGTTCTCAGCAATGCACTTTTTTTCTCTTCTAATTATCCTTTTAATTTTCTTCTGCTCAACTCCCACACTTCCTCCCCCTTACCAGATTGTTTATATTTTTCCAAAGAGCTTCTGAGAATTGCTTATCCTGCTCTTTTCACCCTTTACCTGCTCCTTATTCCAGAAATTACTCTCTTGTACCCTCCCTTGCTGTGATCTTGCAGGAGTGAATGTGGATCACAACCTTCACAACTGTTTCTGACAAACTGCCCCACGGAGAAGTAATCTGTGGTATTAAGAGTGTTTTCCTGTTACTCAGACCTCTGTGTTCTGCATTAGCAAGTGGGACAGATTCCCGTGCTTATGAAGAGGTTTGGTACAAACGAGTGGTACTTTATTTGTGGAGAGAGATACTTCATCCAATGACATCACCAAGCTCCACAAGGAGCTGCTAGCTGAGAATTTACTCAAAACATGGCTGTAAAGTAGTATTTGAGTGGCTGGAAAAGTTCAACCTGGAAAGAAACCATGGAGCTGGTCCTGGGAACAGTACAGATATGGAAGATTTAGGAATGAAATTGTCATCTTCCCAGCCTCAGGGCTTGATCTGGGCACAGATGCAGACAACTAGCACAAGGAATAAGTGAGACTGAGGTGTCTGGCTCTGAAATCTTATTCCCATGACTTGTTTTAGGTGGCATTCAAGACTGGTGACATCTGAACTCTCCTGCCTCTTCAAATTTCCTCAGCCCCAGCAGAGCCCTCTCTGAGCCCCTGCCTCCTGTCTGAATCTAACCAGGGAGCAGGAAGGAGGCAGCACAAGGCTGGTGTCTCCTGAGGAGCTCCATGCAGTTTTTAGATATTCCCTAACATGCAGTGACAGAACTGGGTTCCCCAAGAAGCTGTTGCTGGTGGTTTTATGTAATAGCCAACTCCATAAAAATATTTGTAGATATCTATAAAAAGTCTTTGCTGTAGTGTCTGCATATGAACTGCTGTGCACTTCATGCAACATATATAGAACACAGTACATGTGAGTTATTCATAACAAATACACTGTCACTTGTACAAAAAATAACCATATTAATATAATATAATGATGTGTTTTATATAATACTGTTGTGGTTTAACCCCAGCAGGCAACTAGGTAGCACAAACCACTCACTCCAGTCCTCCCCTGCTCCCTGTGGGATGGGAAAGAGAAACAGAGTAAAAGTGAGAAAAGTCGTGGGTTGAGATAAGGACACATTAATAAGTAAAGCAAAAGCCATGCACACAAGCAAAGCAGACCAAGGAATTCATTCACCACTTCCCAAGTTCAGGCAGTTGTTCAGCAGTGCCCAGGGAAGCAGCTCTCCATCACTCATACCAGTTACTTGGGAAGACAAGCACCATCACTCCAAATTGTTCAAAATCACCGAGTCCAGCCATTAACCCAGTACAGCCAAGTCCATCACTGAACCTTGTCCCCACAGGTACCACCACAGTGATTCCACCACTCCCCTGGGCCTTTTAAAAGCAGTGACAAGGGTCTTGGCAATAGAATCAGACAACTCTCAACATCCTAATTTGTATCTTGTGAGCCCATGGGTGTTCAGTTGCTTTAAATGCTTCCTACCCACATCTTCCTCTGGAGAGGTCAGTGTTGCCTTTCCACAAAATCTGCTGGTGGAATCAGAGGTCTTGAAGGCCAGAGAACACACCTTTGGAGTGAACTTGGCAGAGCAGAAATGAAAATGCTTTTTAAGTCCATCCACCTCACATCCAAATATTTCATTCTAAACACTCAAACTATTGCAGTTCAGAGATATTTCATAGAATCACAGAATCATTAAGGTTGGAAAAAACCTCCAAGATCATTGAGTCCAATCATCAACCCAGCACCAGCACCATGTTCACCACTAAACCACATCCTCATGGGCCAAACCCACAAGTAGCTTGAACACATCCAGGTGTGGTGACTCCATCACTTCCCTGGACAGCTTGTTCCAGTTCTTAACAACTCTTTCCATTAAAAATTTTTCTTCCTAGTATCTAAGCTAAAACTTGAGAAACCTTGGGAAAAAACCCTGGGAAAACTTGAGGCCATTTCCTCTCATCCTGTCACTTGTTACCTGGGAAAAGAGACCGACACCCATATCATCACAACCTCCTTTCAGGCTTGACATTGAATTATGTCTCTCTAAGCTGCTATGGTGAATCTTAAAAAGATAGTCCAGAGCTTTTCACTCTTCCTCAGGTTGGTGTCCTCACCTCTATTCACTTTCCCTTGAGGCACCACAGTTCCCTTGATAGCTGAGCTGTCCCCGTGATTCAGTGTAATATTTTTTTTTTTTGAACAGTAAGTTTTACTGTTTGAAAAACAGAAAAGACATAAATTTTTCAGACAGTTTTCTTTCATCAAAAACAAAACAAATCAATAGAAGTAGACCACCTCTCACTGTTGATATTTTCACTGTCCATTATATTCAAGCTCAAGGATGTTCTTGGAGGTTAAATTCACTCTTGTGAAAATGGGGCAGTGCAACAGAGACCTTGTTCTTGGTCAGCCAGTTGGAGACAAGAGGCCACAAGAATTTTTGCAGCTGACAGAGGACAGACTGGCTTGAGCAGAATAATGGAGGACAAGAAGGAAGCCCCATACCTGGACTTCTTATATGAACAAAGGAATGCAGCTGAGGGGAAGAGATAGGCAAGATACAAGACACCAGCTCACAGTGATGCAGATTTTATTATAGTGCAGCTACTGACCCTGAATCCTCCTGCCAGCCAGGGAAGCTGCAGTATTGACTGTGCCGTCAGGTTTGCAGCAGAGCAAGGACCCTGACTGCACAGCTGATCAAACGAGCCATCAATCTAGTGACTCACTTTGTGTACTTAAACCTCCTGCTCAAAGTCAGGTTATAATTCATACAGCCGAGCACATCCCAGAGCAGCTGCCTTAAACTTAAGGCAAGACATGCTAAAGGAGGTAAAACAGCTGAAAAATTAAATTGACAGTCACTAATAATAAATATGAGGACTCCTTCTCCCGACCTCCTTCAAATGGCATATCATAAAATCATAGAAATGAGGTTTTTTAACTCAATGGGGATTGCCTTTATAGCAATGCAAGGAGGAATATTAGAAAATTACTGGAGTAGGAAACTGCTGACCATGCAAAGAGTGGGCAATGAACATGGCCTTAAAAGGGACAGGACTAGCCAGGTGTGAAAGAGAGGCATGGCATTGTTTCCTTGTGCTGCACCAACTAAAGGCCCTGGGGCTGGCTGCATCCAAGCTGGATCTTGATTTGTTTGCCTACAAAGAGATTTTTTAGTGCCACGTGAGATGGTTTGAGGTGTCTGAACAAGAAAGTCTGAAGTGAGACAGTGCTTCACAGACTGACAGTCTTCAAGACCAGATGCTAAAAGCCAGATTGTGAGACTCCAGGAGATCTCAAATGGCACTGTCATGATCAGACACAGTGCCCATCTATAGTACAGATCACTCAAGTTAGCTCAGGTGTCTCCCTGCCCTTTCATACTCTGTGGCTAGCAGAGGGGAAGCCTTTGATGCAGCACTACCCTTGTGCACAGAGCATCTGCTGGTACATTAGTTTAGGCAAATTTCCTTTAATGGAATAGGGCAGGAAATTACAGTATTGTTGCAATTACATTCTGGAGTGTGATTCATGTCTGGGGCACACACTTTGCATGTAAGTCATTGCAGTGTTTCTGTGCCCACCTCCTGTGCACCAAATGGGCACAATTGCATTTTCCCTATTTTATAAAGGTGACCTGAAGTATGATGTGTTAATCAGGAGGAGAAGCTCTGACCCCCAAACAGAAGGCATTGCCATAGACATGGGGCTGATGTGCAGCAATAGATGTTTTTGTCAGGTCAGATGTGTTAGGGTCTTAAATGGAATCCAGTTATTATGAATAACACTATAACTAGTATTCAGACAGCTCTCTAATGTTACATTATTCAGTAGGAACAAGGAAATAATGGCTTTCTGGAAAGAGCTTTTTACTTCCTTAAAAGACAAAAGGCCTTAATGTTTCCTCCAGATATCCTTGTTTTCCAAGTTGCAAATCTTGTTTTGGCAGAGCTGATGCTCTAAAGCACCTTAAAAAGCACAATACTATTCCAAGGCCTCTGCAAAGTTAGTGTAAGCTACTTGTTAGCAGCTCTTTAGACACCCACATGCAGACTGGCCTAGTGGAAGAATGTGGAAAAATGTGGCCTTTATGTGCCAAAAGTGACTATAAAGGAACAGTTAGATATCAGGATGTTGGTTTTAATTGTTGTTCTTATATAGACTTTGGGTCAAATTGACAGAAGGTGTTTATCTGCTGACATCAATGCAATGAATGGTACAGAACTGAAATGTCAGCATGTAAGTCAGACCCCATAAAAAGGTCTTAGCTGCTGCCCCTAGGAATATGTATCTTTGTGTTTTTCTAAAGCTAAGGCTGCAGTGGATGCTGATGAAGCAGATGTTTATAATTGGAACAGTGTTCAAAATTTTGTTCAGTACTTGGAGACTTCTCCTCTGACATAGCACAGTCCAGGAATATTCAGGGATGCCTTTGTTACTTCCTCAGAAGTGTCCTTTCCTCAAAGTATTCCTCTCTGCTACAGAGAAAGAGAAGTATTAGAATTGGCTCAGTCCTTAAGATCCCATATCATGGAATCATAGAATCATTTGGTTGGAAAAGGCCCCTAAAATCCAACCATCAGCACAGCACTGCCAAGCCCACCACTAAACCAGGCCCCTCAGTAACACATCTTCATATCTTTTAGATATTTCCAGGGATGGTGACTCCACCACTGCTATAGGCAGCCTCTTCCAATGCTTGACAACCCTTTCTGTGAAAAAAATTTCCTAATACCCAATAAAAACATTTTGAGGCTGTTTCTTCTTGCTTTTGGAACATAAAGGATTGTCTTAAACATCTTTGTTTTGGTTCGCTGCTCAGTCACAGACTTTCTTTGTGTTCCATGAGGACAGCAGACCATTAGGACCAGGAGCTGGAAGACTGCACTTCACATATGGCTTCTCCCTTGTCTTCCCAGAGGCCCTGCTATTCTGCAGCACCCCAAAACTCCCTGTGTGCCCTCACTGATATCCTTTCCAGCTGTGCTGTGACACCAGCTGCCTGTACTCCTGTGGTAGCACAGACAAAATGCATAAATAAACACAAAGGAAAGAGAGAAAAAGCTCCCTTGGGGACTTTTATTCAAGGAAAAACAAGGCAAATATTTTGGTGGCTCACCTCACATCATATTTTGCTCCCATACAAGAAAGGTGTAATGTATCAGGACTGAATGTCTATTTAAACTGTTGGGCAGCTATTGCTTCCAAAATAAAGTTGCTTTTAAATATTGGGTCATATCAAATCCTATCATTATGTCTACCTCAGATTGACAACTGCCATGAAATACTGAAACCTGGGAAAAAAGAGAACCTGTCAAAATTTTCTCAATAAAATCAGTAGAGAAAATAAAATGAATGTCAGTAAAGGCTTTAAGATTGTTCCAGAGAAAAAGGTAACTTTTTTCCTCTTATCTGTTCTTAGTTCCTAAACTCACTTCATATTTTAATATGTAATTTGGACTTATTGGCTTTTTAATAGTTTGTACAATAGATTCAGCACAAACAAGTTATTTAGCACTCCATTGTAAAGACAGGTGGGAATCCAAAATTGCTTTAAGAACATAATTTTCTGATATGGAGAAGCATTTTTAATGTGCTATCTGTATTTATTGTGCTTTTACAGTACAAAGTGTTATTAAGAAAAAAGTTGGGAGAGTGAAAAACAAAATGCAAATTTTCCCCCTAGTTTTGTTTTTGATGTTTGATTCTCTAGGCCAGAATATTCTTTCTTGCTTCTGTAAATAGATCAGCAAAACTGAGTGGAGATGCACAGGTGTAAAGCCAGTGCAAATATTTTCTGTGTTGTGCTGTGTGGTGATCCTGCCTCTCACCTCCTTTTCTTATTAAAACCCAAGATTTTGATGTAAAATCTAAAAACTGTTCATCAGTAATTGTATTTTGCTTTTGTATTGTGGTTTCTTTAAGGTTCTTTCTGTAACAGCCTCCATTTCATGCCAGGACAGATCTCACAGGGAGACCAAGGAATTTTTTCAGACAAGCTTAGAGGAACTGAGACAAAGATTTCTATGGAAAGTGCACTAGTCATTCATCTCTTGTTATTAGGAATTGCAGATCATTTTTGGAAAGGGTTTTTTCCTCCCAAAAGTGAGTTCCAAGAAGCTCTTTCCTCATCAGATGGGAAAAGGGGAAGTCTTTTATGGCTGTCAAAATTAGGTAGCAGCATTCCTAGAATGCTTTAAGGATGCAATTCAGAATTCAAGCCAGGTGAAGTATGGAAGTTTATGTCTCTGCTAATAAACTGGCCATGGAGAGAGCTGGCACAGTGCAGATTGTGTATGTGGGGCTAAGTTCCCTTCTCCAAAACACAAGTCTGCATCCAAACTTCTTCTTGGTTCACACTGCTAGGACCAGCCTGACCATTCTCTGTGACAGTGGAGAATGCAGGAAAATAAAAGTTTATGTTTCAAACAATGCTGTCCTGTGCTGTTCTGGTCCTGTTTATTTCATTAATCAGGATGTAGCCAAAGAGACAGATTGGGAATTAAAAGCACAGACAGGGATCAGATGATTCTAATTTCATCTACTAAAATGTCAAAAAGCCTACTGAGCACTGACCAGGCACCTTGTGCATAAATAGCAGTGAAAACCTAGAAACCATTTTCAGCTAGTGGAGAATTTTTACTTTCACTCCCAGGAAAACTCTGTTTGATGATGTAAGGATATATAGGGTAAAAAAGAAAAAATTCAGTGCTTGCGTGTAGTCTGGAACCCCTCCATCACGAGGAACACTGAAGCATATAAGAACAAGGTGATGCAATACCTAGAGCAAACATAGATGCTCTGGTCCAGCTGTGCTGTAATAATCTGGATCTCAAATCAAAGCCAGACCTGCTGTAAATTCTTGGAGCTACCACAACTATGTTACTCACACAACAAAATAGAAAACTAAAGAAGACAAGAATAATGAAATTGTAGAATCACAAAATGGCTGGAGTTGGAAAGGACCTTGCAGATCATCCAGTTCCAACCCCCTTCCATGAGCAGGGACACCTTCCACTAGAATGGGTTGCTCAGAGCCCCATTCAGCCTGGCTTTGGAAACCTCCAGGGATGGGAAGTCTCTCTGGGAAACATGCTCAGAGGGATACAATAATTTATTCAGGGTCTAACCCCAAGTCACTAGCAGAGTAGGAAAAATAACTCTGATCTCCTGTTTCCAGATGATCACGTTGCTAGCTGACTTTATTCATAGCATGCAATAGCATGCTGTTAGAGGCAGATCAAATCTCAGTGGGGGGAAAAAAAACCTCTGAAAGCACCATTTTTTATCCCTCGTCCAGGCAGGGGCCAAGCTACTACAACTTGGGAAGAAAAAGCTTAAAATAATCCCCAAATAATGTTTTCAGAAATCCCCATACTTCCACCTGTGGCACATAAAGATTACTGATGTGTCTCCTGGAGAAACTGAAATTTGGCTTATAGTTAACCAATCAGTCTACTGCAGTTCTGCAGGTCAGTTTTACTCTTTTTTTTTTTTTTTTTTTTTGTACCTACGTTTTGCTGGCTTACATCTAAGTTGAAACAACCTTTTTGGACAGTCTAAGAAATATGTGGGTTTTTTCTCTAAGCCTGATTCTACCTGACTGTGTAACTATGGATTTCCTGTGTATGTGCTGTCTTGGTTTTCAAAAAGCATTGTCTCATGCTGACAATGAAGCCATCTCAGAAGGTGAGCTCACAGATAGCCTCAGGTGGGATCTTCTTGAGTCCTCTTGTATACAGACCTAAAAAATCTTTTCAAACTCAATCTACTTTCCTGTCAGTTTCAGCATTCCCCCTTACTCCTAGTTCCCAACCTCAGTGTCCTAATTTCCTCCCTGACTGATTTCATGAGTCTTTTTTTCATTCTGCTGCTATTGTTGCTGTCATTGTTACCCTTGTTATTTGGGGAAGTGTTCTGCAGCTCCGTTAAGCATCCTGAAGCCAAAGGAAAATGTGTTAGGAAGTCACAAGGATGGGGAGGGATTCAGTGGGGACGTCTGCTGACAATCCTGTTAGGTCAGCAGCCCATGGCATTGACAGCCTGATAGTCCTACGACCTAAAAAGCTGCAACACGGGAAAGCTGACAACTTCTGCTGCCAGAAATCTGAGGATCACTTGTCACAGCAAATGCAGGCACAGCTCCTGAGCAGTCAGGGTGAAAGCTGAGCCTGGAAGCTCTGTGTACCTTCACCTGCTGCTGTGGAAGACGCAAATTGAAAAGGATCAGACTTCAGAAGGGAAAGTCTGGCTTTTCTCTTTGGAGCCCACATCTGTGTCCAGCACTGGACTCCCCTTGGCAAGAGAGACATTGCCAAGTGCAGGAGATCAGCAAAGCCCCACAGAGGTGGCTGGGGCTGAAGTACCCACCTGGTGAGCAGAGGGCCCAGAGAAGATGTGAAATCTCACCTTGTTCAGTTAAAAAATCAAAT
The DNA here is from genome assembly GCF_014805655.1 of Passer montanus. Classification (NCBI taxonomy): domain Eukaryota; kingdom Metazoa; phylum Chordata; class Aves; order Passeriformes; family Passeridae; genus Passer; species Passer montanus. Next base: position 3,039,170 of record NW_024373034.1, on the reverse strand, counting down.
GGATGAGTGCTGAACAACCTGATTTTAGTTGGCCTTTCTTTGAGAAAGGCAGTGAAACAGGTGGCCTTCAGAGTTCATTTCCAGCCTTGATTATCCTGTGCTTCTGTCCACCATGAGGAATTGTTATTCCAGAGTTCTAATAAAAACGCTGGCCACTGATGTGATTTATGTTTTTGGACAAAGTTAGAAAAGAAAAAAAAGGGCTTGGAGAGATTTAATGGTTAAAGCTACTGATCAGTTAATGGAAACCATTTAGCAAACAAGTGTACTGTGCACAACAAAAGGGAACAAAAATTTGTCAAGTGTAAGAAAAAATACAATACAATTAATTCTTTTGGAAAAATAGAAGAATTTCAAGGGACTCAAAATAGCAAATGTTGATGAAGAAATAATTGAAAACTTTAGATTTCAAAATAATCAGAGTAGAGTTTTGTTGTTTTGTTGTTTTTTGTTGTCTGTTTGTTTTTGGTTTTGTTTTATTTTGGTTTTATTTTTTGTTTTACTTTTGGTTTTATTTTTGTTTGGGGTTTTGTTTTGTCTTTTGGTTTTTTTGATTTTGGTTTTGTTACAATACAATTAATTCTTTTGGAAAAATAGAAGAATTTCAAGGGACTCAAAATAGCAAATGTTGATGAAGAAATAATTGAAAACTTTAGATTTCAAAATAATCAGAGTAGAGTTTTGTTGTTTTGTTGTTTTTTGTTGTCTGTTTGTTTTTGGTTTTGTTTTATTTTGGTTTTATTTTTTGTTTTACTTTTGGTTTTATTTTTGTTTGGGGTTTTGTTTTGTCTTTTGTTTTTTTTTGGTTTTGGTTTTGTTATGGTTTTGGTTTGGTTTTTTTTTTTTGTTTATTTAGGGTTTTTTTTTTGGTTTTGGTTTTGTTTTTATTCAACTTAAAATGTGAACTTGTGACTTAGACTTCAGTTTTTCAGTCATCAGAGAGAAGGCTGCAGTTCCTTTTTTCCCATCTGCTTCTAATATGTAATTGCAGGCAAAACCTGTATATACTAAGATGCTAAGACGTAGAAGAAAAATCTCTTGACGTCACATTATGTGACTACAGAGGATTTGTCAGAATCTCTGAGCAAGCAGCACCAAAATCTTTCAGGGTTGTACTTTGTGAACCAGCAGAGCTAGACTTCCCTCACCTTGTGGAGTCATACCCTTCCCTATCGCCAAAGGGTAAAGTTGCCTCTTTGTTCCACTATTGATTGCAACCATTTTTTATCTTCTGAATCTCCAGCCTTAGAGTGAAATTTGTCAGGTTTGTCCTCTGCCAGAAGGTCACCTTCAAAGCAAGTCCAACAATGTTTTGTACAAAATACATATTAGATTAGAAACCAGCATCCCTTTTCACCATCTTCTTTTCCTTCCACCACCATTTATTCTTATCCAAACATTTTGATTCAATCTGCATGTGTGGCTGATAGAATAACTCTTAAATTGAAGCTGGACACTTTTTGTTTACATTTTACTGTCCTTCTTCCATTAAGCAGAGGACAATCTAACTCTATTTATGCTGCCTCTGAGCATTTCCCTTTCAGTTCTTGCTGAAATATACTTCTGATCCCTGCATGGCAATTGGGATAGTTTAGATTTCAGAATGGACTGCTCCCAGAAGAGTCCTAAAAAACCCTCAGGGTCCAGCTATTTGTGACATCCATCACTTGTTCGTGAGGTGGCATATGCAGGACCTCAGCTAATCCATGGGGCTGGTTACTCTGTAATGGCTGATCACAGACTGCAGATGGGTCTGCCTTTATTAACAGATGCAAATGGGATCACTTTTACAGGCTGCAATAAAATGTCTATTACACAACACTACAGTACCTACTTTTTTGTATGGTTGGCATGACCATGTCCCCTTCCTGTGCAGGGAAATCAGGGGCTCTTTAAGGCTGCCATTGGAAATACTCTAAAATCCCACACCAGCTGTTCCATCTGGACAGAGACATGCAGTTAGGTAAGGAGCATCTCAGGGCTGTAGAGGACATGTCCATGAACTTAGGAGACAGCCACTGGACTGGGAATGCTTCACAGAAATCTCCTGCCTTTGGAGTCTTCAAGGTATCTGTGGAGTCAGACCAAGCACTCATCCCTGTAATCAGTCAAGTCCTGACAGTGACTGGCAAGCAGAAACTGATAAAAACCAGATGAAAAAAAGCTTTTCCACATGGGACCCAGCAAGTCATTAAAAGGAAGAAGGACCTGTCTTCCTCAGGGTGCACCAGGTGGAGATCTGATGAAAAGCTGCACAAAGCATGGACTGAGGCTGCAAGAGCTGTCTTGCTTTCTTTTGTTGCTTTGGATGATGTAGATGACCTTTAAAGTCCCTTCCAGCCCAAACCATCCTATGATTCTATGAGCAAAACATGCCCAGTTGCAAGCCCAGCTGTCTGTAAGCATAGCTCACCTGTTTGTTTGGGCATCTTGGGGTGTGTGTATATGTAATCATCTGTAGAGAAAGGCAAAAGGAGAATTCATGTTGGAACAGCTGAAACACGGGTAGAAATCAGAAAGGTGGTGCATGAAAGAGGTGCTAGCTACACTCTCACTGGAATCTAAAGCAAACTCAGATCAAAAGGTCAGTATAGTTTCTGAAGGTGTTAAGTACTTCTAGCACAAATGGCTAGTGCTGCAGATGCTTCTGGTTTCTTGTCTTTGCTGAAAAGGGAAACGATGCAGTAAAGAACAATTCTTTCCTGCAGTAAAAAAAATAGCTTTGCCAAAGGAATTAGGAACATGCTGCCATTCAGATTGCCTAATGACATAAGATAATGTTCAAATTCAGATCAGTGATGCTCGTTCTGAATCAGGCAGAAAAAGACATTTACCCTTGATGTCTTACCTGTACAAGTGAGCAGAAAAATAATTTACCAGTCAGTGAAGTAGATCTAACAGAGGGTTTCAAAGATGTTTTTAGCCACCTCTACTAAGATTTACCACCTTCCAGACCTGCCTGGTGAATTGCTGACTCTGAAAGAGCAGCACTTTGCCCCCATTCACTGATCCAAAGCTCTGAATTTGATATAGTGAAAAAAGGATGGGACCAATGCCTGTGTTTTGTGAACTGTTTTATACAAAATGCTTATCCCTGCATAATCTCTGAAGCATCTGAAGTCACAGGGGTTACTCCCTTAACTACACAATTTCATAGTAAATTTTACAAAACACAGTAAAATAAAACCACTCAAGACTGGACTCTTCTTAGAGAGTGATGGTGCAGTCCCGTGACTTTACTTACCTGGAATCTCCACAGATCATCCCATAAGGCAGCTCAGTTATTGACCTCACTTTGAAGGATTTCTTGGAAGCACAGGCTTTTTCTTTTTGTTCTGCTTCTGTGTTAGTAACCAAAAAATCCATGAAGGAAATCAATATGAATTAAAAATGTTAACTCCCAGTTATTATAAAGGGAATGAAGAGAATACAGTGAGCTGGGTACCTTAATTGTATATCTTTCAGAGTGTTTGAAAAATATGGGTTTACTCGCTATACTTATTGCCTTTATTATCCAGTACAATTTGTAGTCAGAAATATATGAGAGTCAATTAAGGGTTTGAAGAAAAGTTTTCTTTTCTTTTCCAAACGAAAGTGTCATATATCATAGAATATCAACTCCAGTGTTAGACTAGCAGAAATTTACTGCATCATGTCCCTGCAGTGAAAATTTGCAGCTAGATTAATGTTCCTTTAGCTGGCATTAAATCAATTCCATACATATGCTCGTATTTTCACCAGTGACATTCTGCAATAGCTGATGTTTTGTAGGAGCGGTAAAGAAAAAAATCAGAAGATTTTGTTCAAGCTTCATATATCTGTATGTGTATACAAGTCAACAAGAGACTTCATGCCTCACTTGCTATGAAAAAGTCTTGTGTTTTTAAAGTTGGCCAACTCTTTGTGTTTTTCATGGCTATACACTTCTTATTTTCAGCACACCTTTTCGTAGTTGAGACACATCTAGACTTAGATAGATCTAACCTAGACAGAATTGTCATTTTCTATTTGTCCCCAGTTTATTGGAGATGCTCTTGTTATGAAACTTACACGTCAGCAATTCACATATTGGGCTAAAACTGTCACATCTTCCTAATGCTCACCATGATGTAGCTGATTTCATCCCGGCTGGTTGTCAGAGGATCCATGAGATATCAACCCTCAATGGCAAGACATGAACTGCCCAAAGTGCTTCTGCATGTCTGTGGTCTTCACCTCCTGACCAGGGCACAGCAATCTCCAACAATTCCATTTTTCTCCTGAATGCCCCTCCTCAAGAAGGGACACTGAGGAGAGCCAAGTTAGCTCATTCAGGATGCTCTCATGGAGCAACCACTGCAGCCCTGGGGACAAGGACAGTGTCAGCCACCTAAGGCATAAGGAGTGGTTTGTGCAGCAGTGGCATCACCACAAAATCACCGGTAAACAAGCCAGCGGAATTTTCTCTTCTCAGTTACCTTTTGGCAGATAAAACCACACTGATTGCCTTGGTCAGCAGTTGCTGTAACTGCCTCTCTTGTGCTGAAAGGGCACTGCTGCTTGACATGACTCCAGACAATATGCATTTTTGGGAAAAAAAGCCATTTCCTCATCTAGAGGATCTGGTCTGAAAAAGAAAAACTCATTTCATGTCACAGTGGTAAAGGAGTGAGTCTAATGAGTGGAGAAACCACTGCAAGTGAAAGGAGAATCAAGTCCAAGACTTACAAGTAGCTTTAATGCGGATTTGCAATTGAGGAATTTACTGACATTTATGGATTTACAGGCATTCAAGTACAGGTATATTGTGTGCTAAGACACCCTAGCATATACGGATAATGTAGCAAAGACAGATTAAAAAACATGGATATCACTATATATGCCCAGGGAAAAATTATTCACTTTCCATCATTTTTGAGTGTAATGAGGGGCCTGTTTGATTTTGAGGTCTCTTGGAGTGAAAATTATTGGAGAGTGCTGATCCTGAAAGCCAGCCTCAGGGTGCCAGGGAGCTGATCTTGCCCCTTTATTTTTGTATGGTCCCCATTGTGTAGTATCTAAGCACCTCACAGGCATGTCCACCTCTCAAGGAGATAGGAAACACTCATTGCATTTTTGAGGAGGGAACAGAAATATAGAGAAGATTACCAGAAAAAAAAAAATGATTTGCATTAATATCCAGGGCTCCAGGTGATCAGCCACAATCCTGAGGTGTTTTGAGTTTCCTTGTGTATCTAAATTTTATGGGAGAAGGACTCTAGCTTGGAAAAGCAGCTTTCTCTGCACAGGGAAAAACTGGTAGATAAGGTTTCCTTGGAATGCTGCTCAATGCTGATGTATTATTGTGATGTTTTCATGTTCCTAAGGTGATGTATAAACTGTGTCACCAGCCTGGGTAACAAACTTGAGCTGCCTGAATGCCTGTTTTGCATGAAGTTTTCTATCTTTCTCTGTCTTTTTTAGCTATGTTGTTAATATCAGATATAATTTTTCTAAGAGGCATCCAGAAACAGTAGCATCCTCCAGTTTTCTTCAAAGAAGGGATTCAGTTAAATGCTCTGGTTTCACATGTCCTTTGTCACTATTTCTTAACCCTTTGTACTGTTGTGAAAAGTAAATTCTGACAACACAGAATACAGTTGACATCTAATACTGGAAGGAGAGGTTTGGGCTTTTTTTCTGACATGTGAGGAAGCAAAATTATGAATTAAAATAAACTAATGGGTCACAAGGAAAAAACGCTTTAAGCATTTATTTTTTCAAATTGCTTGAATGACTCAGCTGTAATCAGCAGATTGAGCATAGAGGTCTCTTACATATATATTTATGATGACAAATCAAAATTATCCCAACAGAGGTGTTATTAATGTGGTTCTTTTTTAATACATATATCTGGGGGTTTGCTTTCCCCCTTCCCCCAATTAAAATATAACTTTCAATTCTGGGTGAACTGTGCACTAGGAGAATCATAAATGAAAATCTAACTGCAAAAATCCTCAAAGATCTGACAGCTCTGCAAGACAACTGATCATTAAATAACTTTCAGTCTTGTGCATGCAGCAGCCATTGCACTGGTTCATACATCTCCACCAGCTTTATTGTTTTTAGGAAAGTTGTCACATTTTCCACATAGGTGACTGACTCTCTAAAACTAAAGATAAGCCGCATAAGAATTTTATTTCTTAAATTTCTGATTTGGAATCTATGCAAAATGTTTTATCAATTAACTTTTTATCTCTATTGTTCTTTCAGTTTTGGTTTGTTTGTTTGGTTTTTTTTTAATATAGGATTTTATGGCATATATATGGTAAAGGAAAATAAAGTCTGAGCATCATAATAGTTTTAGGCTTTGTTCTTGAAGTGTTCAATTTTTTATCTTCTGTGCTACTTCTTGGGGTTTATTTTTTGCTTATGTATGCACATGCATGCATTATCCATACACATGCTTCTCTATCATCTCAATTGCCTACCCTGCCTTTTTTATAAATCACTTTTTAAAATTACTGACTAGTCTCTGTGTCATACGTAATTTAATACAATATTTATAATCATGGCAAAATGAACAATCACACAGTGCTCTTCCGTGCATAGTTTGAAGCAATCTTCATAAATAAGGATTTAATAAAAAACAGGTTTCATTTTTTACACTCTAATTAAAAATGAAGAAGAAACAAAATAAAAGAACAATAATAAAAAATGAACTGAATTCTTCTCTAAATTGCATACACTAACCTGATTGGATTCACTGGATATACTTTTATTTAGAATGTGTACAAGGGAGAAAAGCAGAGCTTGGAGTAGCCATTCCTGAAATGGAGAGTGAGCTGCAATAACAGGGTAGTAATTAAGAACTGCCTCCAGCGTCCTCCTTCAAAGGAGCTCATGTGCCTTTGCTCACTCTCTGAGAGTGTTACCTGAAAATTCATTAAACACAAAGCTTCAGGTATAGCAAGGCAGCCAACAGATCAGCAGAGGCCAGGGAAATATTTGTCACTGTTGTTTATTGCAGCTCAGCTGCCTGATAGGAGTGGGTTTTGGTGTCCCCATATCCTTTTCTGGGTTTTGTAGTTCCCTACCTTTGCCCTGCTCTGTTGGGTTACCTGTACTGGGGACTTGATCCATCATGGCCTTCTCATCCACAAGGAGCTCATTCCCACCCTCTGAAAAAAAAAAAGTGTCTGAAGTGGCGTGGTGCAGATGGGATGTTCCAAGGTCAAAGCTCAAATTCTAATTGCTGCTCAGAGAGGTTTCTCCTAAGTAATGTGGGATATGCACAAGGAACTGGAAGGATAAATTGGAGTGGGGAAATCCTTGTCCCGACTCTGAAAATGGCTACTGAGTCATCTTCACCTTTTCTTCTCCACTGTCTTTTGCCTTCTATTGTGCCCAGCTCTGGTGTCCCAACACAGGAAACATGGGGACCTGTTGGAGCAAGTCCAGATGAAAATGGCTACTGAGTCATCTGCACCTTTTCTTCTCCACTGTCTTGCCTTCTATTGTGCCCAGCTCTGGTGTCCCAACACAGGAAAGATGGGGACCTGCTGGAGCAAGTCCAGATGAGGCTCAGAGGGCTGGTGCACCTCTCCTGTGAGGCTGCAAGACTTGGGGTTGTTGAGCCTGGAGAAGAGAAAGCTTCAGAAAGAACTTCCAGCACCTTCCAGTACCTAAAGGCGACTCCGAGAGGTGTGGAGAGGGACTTTTGACAAGGGCATGGAGTGACAGGAAAAGAGGAATGCCTTTAAGCTGAAGGAGGGAAGGGTTAGATTAGATGCAAGGGAGAAATTCTTCACTGTGGGGATGATGAGGCACTGCAACAGGCTGCCCAGAGATGTTGTGGATACCCCAAGCCTGGAAGTCATCAAGGCCAGGCTGGATGGACTTTGAACAAACTGGTCTAGTGGAAAGTGTCCCTGTCCATGACAGGGCAGTTGGAACAAGATGATTTTTAAAGTTCCTTTCAACCCAAAACGTTCTATGATTCTGTGTGGCTTTTTCTGGTTATTTTTTGTTGTTTTGATTCTTTATTTCTCATTCGTTAGATGCCAAGCTTATTTCTTATCTGTGAAAGGGAAATGGAAACAGATATTCTCTAAATCATAGTATTAGATATATTCAGCATTTCTAATGCTCTTTTTCCATGTCCAACCAGAAGACAGAAGACTTCTTTAGGAAAAAAAACCAAAACCAACCAAAAAAAAAAAAACCCACCAAAAAAACCCAGGGAAAGTGTTTTATTTGAGCAGCAAGATCAAATGTTTATCACCTGTAGACATTAACCAACCAACCAAACAAAAAAACCCCACAAAACAAAAACAAAAACCAAACAGAAAAAAACTCCAAAAAAACAAAACAAACAAATAACCAAAATAAACCTAGAAAAAGTGTTTTATTTGAGCAGCAAGCTCAAACCTTAATCACCTGTAGACATCCAGAGATGGTTTCAGACATTCACACTGGTGAAGAGAGGTGGTTCATGTCACCTTCATGTAATTATATGAAGACAAGGGAGGAAGCCATCTGGGAAGTGAAACCATTGGAGCTGGTACTGGATGGTCTTTAAGGTCCCTATCAACTCAAACAGTTCTATGATTCTGTGATTATTATGGAACAATCGAGGGCAAACATGGGTAATAACACCTGAGAGGCATTCAAGATTGTTTTTAAATACATAGTCCTTTTTCTTTCATGGGAGAATGAGAAAAGCATAACCAAAAGAACCCAAACCCCAAACTTATTTTCACCTCCAAAACACTCTGGTGTTGAGTGATTTTGGGCATATCTGAGGAAACCAAGGTTCACTGCTTCTCTGGAAGGAGCAGATGAGTCTAAAATGCTGTTTGTATCCAATCCCTGAACCATTGGAAACACCCTAAGAGTTAGTGTGACTTGTTTGAATCTGAAAGAGTTACTCGTATGCCTAGAATTGTCATTTTTCCAGTTCAGAGAAAAATCTTTCCTCAATGGGAGTAAAACCCCACAATTTTCACACTGTGGAAGAAAATAACAGGGAGAGGACGACTGGGCTATCTCACTTTTTAAAAACTAAAGTATTCCTTATGGGACAGCACATCTCATATGGAAGCTAAACACTTTTGATCTGCTAAATTTTTAAAAGTGGAAGTCTTCATCCTAAGGGAGAGAATAAAGTCTCTATAAATTAAAATGTTCTCATTTGGATTATTAAATAGTTTCTCAATGGGAAAAGAATAAAATTAGAAGCAGGACTTTTAGTGTGAAAACTGGGAGGAGGGGTGTTACGAAACTGCTTTCTCTTTGGAGCAATGAAAAAGGCTTTCCATGTTTTCAAGGCAATCATTCATGGTCAGTCCTCAAAGAACCTTGCAAATATTCCTGAGGTGTTGAAATGCTGCATGCCAGAGGCAGGCAGTGCTTGGGCTGGTGGAGCTGAGCATCGCAGAGGGAGCCTGGGGCCCATGGAGCTCAGAGTGATGGAAGCTTGGAGGTTATGTGGGAGCTGCAATACCATTAAGGCTGAGAGGCTAAACCCCTTCTGAGAGTGGTATTGAAGTCACTTACCCTCTTAATGCTTTTGCAAATGGTGCTCATAATTTTGCAAGATGACTTCACCTGGATAAGAACTGGAGACAGCCAGAGACTGGGTGCAACGTAACGGTTTTTCCTCAGTTAATTATTGTTAAAATGAAGGATCATAGTAAGGAAGTCAGAATATAAACCTCCAAAGAGCACATTTGTTTATGCTTTATGTACCTACATGTGCTAGCATTTATTATTTTCTATTGCAAGCAAGTAATAATAATCCTGTGTCTGGCTTCATAAAATGTATGAATTTGCAAATATGTCTGTATCAATATATAGCAATGCACAGTTGGCTAGAATTTGTTTGCATCTATCTGTATTTCTTCAGAGCTGATCTCAGCTCCTATCCAATATAAACCTGTCAGGTTGTCTGTTGTGCTAGGAGATCATTTCTATTTCCATTTGTGCACAGTTAAATCATTGTTTCCAAAATGTCCAACTCATTCTTTTGTGTGTGTGTGTGTGTGAGTGTGTTCCTCTGTCTTCCTTTAGTTCAAACAATACTGTTTTGGCAACTGCCCAAGAAAATTTGGGCACTCAGCATCGGAGCTGTTCCATCATTAAAGTCTTTCAGAGATATGCAGACACTGAGAGGTTAAGAGGGAAAGTTTCATGTTTGTCAAAGCCTCAATGCAGTATGTCTTATGCTGACTCAGAAAAAGTTTTTACTGAAGCCTTGTGGGATTAGGAAAGGGAGCTAAAATCTAGTCTGATTACATCAGAATTGATTAAATGCACTGTAATCCTCATTCTCTGATGACAGACTTTTAACTGAATTTAGTTTCCCTGCACTACATTTTAAAACAAAGTTCAAGGCCTTTAGTAACTAAAGCCACAGAATTACAACCTCTCTCTGACTCCTAAATGTGAAAAAGTATGATATGAGAAAAAAAGGTAGATAGTATCAAAGTCATTATTTTGACAGTTTTATCACAGTACAAACAACTGCTCAGGTTTCTGAGTATTCACTGATAGGTATTTCTCTCCTTTTTTTGCATTCTTCAATTCAGGTCAGCCTTTCAAAGCAAAAGTAGTCATTCTTTTCAGAGGCAGAGCATTATTTAACTTGCCTTTTCACAAGCAACTCAAGGTGTTTCATTGCCATCTGAAATGTGACAGTAGAATACTTCACTAGCAAAATATAATTTTTTTCTAGAACAATCCTCAAATTATAATGATCTAATCAATAAGAAAAAAAAAATGTTCAAAATTGAAAGATTTGAACCTCAAAAAGCAGAGACATACAACTTTACTGCCTATAAAGCAATTCCCACAAGGGGTTTCAAAATCCAGGCAAGATTTTCCTCCTTTACATTTACAATATAATATTTATAAAATGAAGCCTATAATGCTATCATTATGTTTGTCAAGTGCAGGCTCAGTGACTCTTCTGCAGAGGTGAGGTGGCAGCAGATACCTCAGACTGGAGGTGCAGCCACTTACATCCAGCAAATTGAAACATGGCAGACCTTTAAAAGTGAATTTCTCCCACTTGCAGAAAAATTTCTCTTTTGCTTCTTAGGTGACTTTTTTACAACTAAGTCTGACTGCAGCATATGGATTTTTTTCCATTAACCCCCCTGGCAGTGAATGGAGCCGTAGCTTTAACACTTCTTTCCTTCTTTTTTTGTATGAAGAGACTTGGATTTTCCCCTCCTTAGACAGTAGTGTTGATGGGCCATGGAAAAGTAGGTCTTTTTATGATACAGATGCTTCTTCATTTAAAATTTAAACATAGCTGCTTTTTGTTCCACTATAGAATGACTGATAATATGTCATTAATTGATCTGTTTGGCCCAAAAAATATCCCCGATCCCACTGGGCACAGACCAAACACCCCTGTGCTTATCTTCTAGCAAGAAAATGCTAGGACATAGAGAGCTGGGTTGATTTTTCCTCCATGGGGTGGTCTGTCCTATTACAGCTAAATTTGAAAAGCTTCAACCCTGACAACAGCAGATGAAACCTGTTGGTCCTGGCATGATGCATCTTCCCCATAATCATGTGTGCGTGTGTATGTCCTATTAGAGGTAATCAGGGTTATGTATTGAGAGCAGATGCTCTTTAACCAATAACTGTCTCATACTATTACGTCTGGATTTATTTAAAAGCTGTTGTCTACCCATACCATGTGAGCATTAGAGTGCAGATTTCCACAACAAACCATTGAGAAAATTGTCAGTGCTGCTGATTATCACAGTGCAAGGATAAATTTCAGATTCATAAGGCTGACTTTTTTCCCCATGTTGACTTCAGTGGTGTAAAACAAAGCCTTGAACCACAAAAAAGGAGTGTTCCCTTTACAACAAAACTGCAGTTCAAAATCATCTTGGAGGTGCACCTCAATGTTACATTGCACTTGGACTTGTGCATGGGTGGGGTTTTGACCAGAGTTAATAAAAAGGCAGAGGTTGGAGAAAGAAAAAAATGAATCTGTGATAAGTTTGCTCTTGGGTTGAAAGAGCAATTTGGTGTGAGCTGGGTTTGCTCACTTCTCCATGTCAGTGTCATGAAGTATTGCAAAGCTCACTTTCCAGCTCAGGTCACTCAGGGCAACAGGTTACAAAAGCCTCTGTGAGAACTCGGAGGAAAGTAATGGGAAATGCTGTGTTTCATAAAAAAGGCAAAGAAAGAGAAAAGGAGACATGGAAGGGAGACTGTGGGTGAAGAAAACCAATAACAAAACACATTTACTGTGCAAGGGCAGCTCAGCATGAGGAGCTGAAGTGAGTCAGGGGAAAGTAGAGGTTTTGTTATCACGCACATTTTTCATCTCAGTCCTCATCTCCCCCTACACACCAAGGCAAATGGATGGGCTCCGTCTACATTGCACAGGATTTCACATTTTTCCTTGAGCAGTGACTGCAGATCTAGAAACTCAGGGCTGCCCTATATTCTGTCTCTTTTGGAGGTGCATGCCTTCTTTTCTTGAGACTGTGGAGTTCTTCCTGGATAGATCTTTTTAAAAGCTATTTATGAATCATTAAATCCCCTCCCTCTATGCCACATGAAGTCTCATGATGCACAACATCTTCTGAAATTTAGCCCAGAGTATATAATATTCTCAAACTCACTTTGCAGAATGCCTTTATTGCTGGTCCTTCACTGGCAGGTGAGATTTCATGAGGTTTCAGGTAATGTCAGATAACCTAGAAGAGAGAGCTGTCTGTGCTTTCTCTACCACAGGGTCCTGGGATTATTTCCTACTACAGGAGAAAAATGAACAGCAAGAGGGAAAGACTGCAACCTCCAAAATTATATATATTTTTATTTTATGTATTTACTTGTTTACATAATACTTGTACCACCAGACAGAAGACCTCAACACAACTTCTCATTGGAAGGCACTCAGAAACCCAGTCCTTATTTCCACAGAGATAAGAGCACAGATGTATGGACACATTCACACACTGGGCTTGCAGTCCCTAGAGAACTCCTTGGGACAGCACAATTAGGATTCACTATTGTCTACCCAACACACAGGACTCAAACGTGGTACCTCTCCTTCACAGACAAATCCTCTGTTCTCTGTTGGGTGACCAGGAGCCAGCTTTGAAGGGGAGTCCATTCCTTATAAATCTATAATAAAATACCTTAACACATTGTTCAGCTTCTGGCTTTATAACAATTCAGATTAATTCAGTGGCAGTTCTCAGTAAAAATTCATATTTTTCCATGCAGTTCCTTAATGTGGGTTCAAATGCATGACTGACCCATACATTTTTAAACAGCCCTGTTTAAATCCTGGGACTGACTTACATTGGGCATATTTATTTTTTTTTTCTGAATATAAATTATGTGCTGCAGAGGGTAAGTACATGTCAGTGGTTAGATTTACTGAACAGTCCAGGGCAGCAGCAAAAATGACCTTTCTGGCTGGGTCTTCAGGTGAGCAAAGAATGTTGCTCTGATGTTTCTGTCTGGTGTTTCAACCTTGCAGGGCCGTTTTTTGCAGCACAGATGTCTGAGCAGCCTCCCAAAGGCAGAGGTGAGCAATTCCTTAGGGGAAGCAAGTCAGGCATTTAAGAGATGAAGAGTTGTTGAATTCAGAGTACTTGTTCCTGCTTTTTTAACCCAAACCCAGACTTAACAGATGCCTCCTAAGGCCTGTTTCATGACCCCCCATGCTGTCACTGAGATCAGAAATCCCCACTGCAGTTACTGGAAAGTTCCCTTGTTCTCATCTGTTATGGATGTTGACTCCCTGGGGAGAACATGGAAGTCAAGGAACTGAGTAAGGCTGACAATGTGGTAGTGAGCTCACAGGATGGACCCAAAATACTATTTTTTATTTTGGGATGGATAACTTAATTTTTCCTTTTTTTTCTTTTTAATTGTCTTTTCTGGTCTTTCCCAGCTTAAAGCTATTAGCACAATAGTAATCTTCTTAAAGAAATGCCAATTACAAAAACAAACAAAAAAAACCCAAACAAAAACCAAGCAACCAACAAAAAAAACCACCAACAACAACAACAAAAAAAAACAAACAAACAAAAAAAACCCAAACAAAAACCAAGCAACCAACAAAAACAACAACAACAACAACAACAAAAAACAAAAAAACACCCAAACAAACAAACAAAACCAACCAAAAACCAAAAAAAGGAAAGGGATGAGGTAGGTCACTTTACTACGAACTCATTAGTAAACTGTGCAAATTGCAGAGCCCCAGAAAGCTTCCACCAGCAGCCCTTGATCTAAGGATGAGTGGCTCTATCTCTTCTTCTGCAATTGCAGTCTTTGCTTCAGTTACATTATTCCTGCTCAGCTTGACTATGTTTTTCTATATTTCCCCTGTCTATTTTCTGAAGAGGCAATTGTTGTGAATGGTGGAGAAGGTTGAGTGCCTGACTGAAATAAAGGAAAATTAGTTTTTAAGGAGAGCAAATTGGATAGAATAGGACCCGTAAGGATAACAAGTTGGCGATAATTCAGTGTAGTCTTCCTGTTCTGATGCTGTTTATTAAATATTCTTATTGACTTCTGTTTCTCAGTACTCTCTGTTCTAGTGTACTAAATTACAGTAACTGAATATTCTGTCTACATATGCTGACTGGTCATTTGAGAGATGAGTGCACTTAAGACAGAAATGTTTTCCTTTAGTCCTTGGATCCTTGAAATGCCTGTTATAAAATGTACATCTGCAAGAAGGCACTTCTCCTTGCCAAATGAGATTTAATGCTGAAAAAGCTACAGAGCTAAATAAAATAATAAATTTTGAGGAGGAGCCTTCTTTTTGACTCATATTGCTCTTTTCTAGTCACTGCTAGAATTTTGGGTTAGGAATTAATGCCTCCATACCCATATTCTCCCTCCAATAAAAGAAGTCTTAATACAAATATATGCCATGAAGCTTATTTTTCCCTTGTTATGGCCTATTGATGGAGTTTCTCAAACTTTATACATTTTGATTTCTCTTCCTTGAGAAGCAAGATGCTCTGAGAGTCAGCCTCTTTGGCAATGAAGGGTAAACCATACTGGGCCAAGGAATGCTGTCAAACACAACCAGGAATTCAGCCCTCATATTTAACTGTTACTGCTTTCTCTGAAATAGTTTTGACAAGCACATTTTAAATTCTTTAGGATGATGCCTGGATGTGACAAGGGGAATAAGCCAGTGACTCTCCTCAGTCGACAGCACAGGTGACATTATGCTGTTCTTGGGAGAGAAGCCTTGCTCCATGGATTTATACCATGGTTTCATGGACAGACAACAGGTCTTGGTCAATTTTCTTTACTTTGCAGAGTAGATTAAATGTTCTGACTTTCTTCCCTTTTTAGAAGAAGGGGATAGGGAGAAATTCCAGTTCTAATTTATTTAGTTCAGGGCCAGGTTGAATGGGGCTGTGAGCAGAAAGGTCTGGTGGAAGGCACTCCTGCCCCTGGCACAGGGAATTTCACTGCCTTTCCACCCTGTCTGCCCCATTCGCTGGAGGCAGGGAATTTCCTACAAGGGTACAGCTTTGAGGCGTCCCCTTCTGATTAAAGAATTGAAGCCAATTCTTCTAAGGGCCAGGCAGACATGTGACCATTAGGAAATGTTACAGGGATGTGGCATTTTCTTAACTGTAATTCTCTTTTTTGAAATCACTTTTATCTGATATGTTGGTTATTCTCTGAGAACCCTTTCCACAATAAACTCCCAGAGGAGAAAATGAGTGGACAAATGCTTGCTTTCCTAATCTCAGTTAAGGTTGTTAATCTGATGTTTAACTGCTCAGCAAAGTACAGAGAAAAAAAAAAAAGAAGTGCTCCTCCATTTGCTCAGAGATAGAACTTGTGGGCTCGTGAGATATTTGGCACTGAAAATAGTCACATTTATGAACTTCAAGTGCCTCCAAATACAGATGGAAGAAGTACATTACTTTGGGAACATATTTAAAATTATAATGTATAAATATAAATTCTATTCCTCAATGCCCTCTTTTTATAGGGCTGCCTTTATTCCCTGTATTAGTGATTGTGATTTGTCCTTGCTTCTCCTGGAAGACTGTCCCTTGTCTTCCATTGCTGATATAAATATGTGCTCCATCTTGCTTTGCTGTCTCTGCAGCACAGGCTAAGCCTGCATCCAAAATTGAATACAACATCCTCAAGCTCAACATTGAGCATTGAGTGATTTGGAGGCAGCTGTTCAGCAAACATTCATCTTGCTGTCATTGATCTCTCTTCCATTCGGAGGATCAGTCTTTTAAACCAAATGCAAGACTCTCCCACTGAATTAAGCCCCAGGCCCCACTTCTCACCAAAGCCATGGGAATTTCCCTGCCTTAGAAATCCATACATCATATGCAGTCTTTTATTAGGGGGAAGATAATTTTTCCAGTAAGATCTAGAATCACACAACCATAATGGCTTAGTTCGTAAGGGACCTTAAAAGATCATCCTGTTCCAACTCTCCTGCCATGGAGACCTTCCACCAGACCAGGTTGCTCCAAGCCCCATCCAACCTGACCTGGAACGCTTCCAAGGATGGGGCACCCGCAGCTTCTCTGGGAAGCCCATGCCAGTGTCTCAGCACCCTCACTGTAAAGATTTTCTTCCTCATATTTAATTGAAATCCACCCTCTTTCAGCTTAAAGCCATTAATTCATCCAAGTATTTGCCATTAAAGGCAAGTAGTTAATCATCTGTTTTCAATGACTTTATACAAAATTGCATGCAAGTATAAAATTAGTGTATCTAATTAATTACTCTATGACTTGTACCTAGCCAAGTACCTGAGCTCTGGTACCTCAACTTAGAGAAATGCTTGGGAGTAGAAAAGGTAATTCTGATCTCTCTCTATGGATACAAGTTTTACGTTTTATACCCCTGGGATTCTTTAAGCCAGTTAAGACCTTGAAAATGTTTTGCTCAGCCTTCCCAGTTTAAGGCATCCCTCAGCTCCATTTTGTAGCTTTTGAAAAGAAGAGTAGGTGCCAGCTCCCATGTTTGTATCAGAAGAATAATTCTGAATTACGAACTCAACCTGTCAGGCTCAATTCTTTCTCAGGGTAGAATTCACACCATACAATTAAGGTATCTATTTTATCCCTCTCTTAAGGGAGAAAAAATGAAATTAAGAGCACTGAAGTGACCTGGGTAACAACAATCATTTAGGCACAGCAGATTTCTTCCCTGAGTTTTTTTGTCACTTGCTTCTTTCTCTGTGTCACAAGGACTAGACCAGGAAGAGCTCTTCTGAGTCATTCTCTCAAGTCTTCTGTTGCAGAAAACCTCATCATCTAACCTCCAATTTAATAAACTCAGAGTAAATTCAAATATATATATATATAGTTACCTTGCAAAATTTTAATTTCCCTTGCATGACTCAAAAGTCTTGAAAAATATCCACAGAATATGGATTCTGATAATGCATAGTTTACCTTCCTCTAAATTTAACTGTTTGATCTACATATGTCACCTTTCCTGAATCATTCTATATATGGAATTTCATCGAGTTCTTAAAACTCATGATCCTGTGGGAAAGAAGTAAAAATTTTATAAGAACATTGACTTTGCAAATGCCATTAACTGCTGTTATTTTGTTATACCATGTTAATTTCTCTGAGATGTTTCAGCTTCTTCTGTTTATTCCGAAAAATGATTCAAAGCAGAAGCTCTACAGAGATGCCAACAGTTGGAACAGAAAGAAGGAAGGAGTAATAAAAATCTGTTCAGCAAGAGGATGGGGAAGCAAAAATCACTTTTTATTTCCTTTATTACCACCACAATGGTTTCTTTGTGTTATGTTAATTGTGAAAATGGAGATCTCCAGAACACAGGGAATAAATGGAAATATTTTTATTGTCTTTAATAGAAGAATTATTGGTTTTAATTGTCTTTAATTGTCTTTAATATTTTCATCCAAGGGGCACAAACTAAAATAGAATGTGTAATTATCCATCCTATGGCAGCGGAAAGAAGGGTGAAGAGCTAAGACAATCTTTGATCTGTGTATCTGTCAGCACTTCTATTTGTGCTGGAGAGATACAGAATTATCATGGACTTCTCAGCAGGTCTTATCAGCTTAGACTTGGCCACTGTGAGAAAGAACATGTGCCTGCTGTGTTTTGCAGATGTCATGGGAAGCCCTCCTCCAAGTCTTCTCTTAGGTCTGTCTAACTGGGTTTTGCTCCCAGGATAAGGACTGGGGTGAAACTGTTGCCTTTCCTATTCTTGTTATGTATTACTTGTGTGGTGAGGGTGGCTTGCAGGGGGCTTTAAAAAACCCTCTCTGTCCATGTGTCTGCTTAGTTAACAAACTGAACAAAGTGATAGATGAAGGAAGGATGGTGGAGGAAGGGCTGCTGCATTGCAAAACCCTAACACGAGTCAGCAGGGATACAACCAGCTGCACAGCAGAGGTCCTACAAAGACTGAGAGCATTTGGATGTGGATTTCTAGGAGATAAAGCTTTATATGTTAGCTCTGACTCTGTTTCTTCAACTTCAGATTGTGCAGTTATTTCCTAATCAGATGCAGTAACTTAAGTAGGTATCATATAAAGATGTGGGTGGAAAAGATCCTCTCCTGAATTTCTGCTTCTTTAATATTTTTTCTATGAAAGCAAGTAGCACCAAGTACTACATTTCAATGCCATTATTAATTATGTGATATTGATGTAATCACTGATGTGATCACAGTTCAGTTTGAACCAAAGAAAGACTCTTAGTGAGATTATAACTTGTTAAAGCAATATCCTGTTCCTGACAGCTGGTCAAGGAAAGACAAGAAAAGGCAAGGGTGACATTTCTCCTGATACATCCTAAACACCAGAAGCCAGTATTTTGGATACTTCTCTGTCTGAATGCTGCATCTATATAGTTGTGTTTAAAGATGTTGAGGACTTTGTTTCCAAGAATCTGTCAAATTACATTTTGACATATCTGGAATTCTGTTTCTCTGAGTTCCACTATGTCCTTGTGCTCTCTATGAAAGTATAAATCCTTTTTATGTTTGCTAAATTCCTGCCTCATTATTTCACTTATCATATCCTCACAGAACCATTAAGGTTGGAAAAGACCTCCAAAATCATTGAGTCCAGCCTTTGACTGATTATCACCTTGTCAACTAATCCACAGCACTAAATACCACATGCAGTCATTTCTTGAACAACTCCAGGGATGGTGACTCCATCACTTCCCTGGGCAGCTTGCTCCAATGCTTCACCTCCCTTTCAGTGAGAAATGTTCTCATGATGTCCAAAATGAACTTCCTCTGGCACAGCTTGAGGCTGTGTACTCTCATCCTGCCACTTGTTACCTGTAAGAGCCCGACCTCCACCTTGTTACACCCTCCCCTCAGGCAGTGGTAGAGCATGAGAAGGTCTGCCCTGAGCCTCTTTTTTTCCAGGCTGCACAACTAGGCAGTGGTAGAGCATGAGAAGGTCTGCCCTGAGCTTCTTTTTTTCCAGGCTGCACAACCCCAGCTCCTTCAGCTGCTCCTCATATGACATATGGCCCTACTGCCTCTTATATTTAGGTCATGAGAAAAAAAATGCATGACCATTGACTATTTTGTTTCGCCAAAGATTTCAAAAATTATCTGTTTTACCATTGTGTCTCCTCCATCTTTTTTTTTCAGACATTTTCTCTTCAGTATCTATCCATGTAGAAAATGGTCCATCTCTTTAGTTCCATCTCTTTCTTTTACTATTTCTTCTAGTCCTATTTTTTTAATATGATATGAGAATTGATGCAGTATATAAGACAAAGGACTATTAAGTTTTTATGGATTAGAATGACAATGTTTTCTGGTTAGTTCTCTGTGCTTTTCCTGCAAATCCTCCTGATGAGGATAGGTCTCTTCCAAATAACAAGTAATAGAGCAATAGGGAATGACCTCTAGTTGTGCCAGGGCAGTTTAGATTGTACATTATAATAAAATTTCTTCCCTGGAAGGTTTGTCAAATGTTGAAACAGTCTGCCCAGGGAAGTGATGGAATCACAATCCTTGGAGATATTTAAAATACATATAGAAGTGGCACTTAGAGGCTTGCTTTAGTGGTGACTTGTTAGTGCTGGCTTCACAGTTGTACTTTATGATCTCAGAGGATTTTTCCAAATAATTGATTCTATGTGCTGCTTACCCTTGCCATTCTGTCTGCTTTTGAGGACTGAGGAGGCATTTTCAAGATGTGGGTCCCTGTTATGAGGAATTTGTGTTGAATCTACTTCTATGAAAAATCAGTATTTTTTGTAGTCTACATGCAATCATACATAAAAGGGTCTCTAGTATTTTTTTTAATGTAAAGGCATAAGTGGGATAAAAAATGGTAATAGAATATGAATCAAAAGGTGGGTTATGAGGTCTTACCTGATGGACTCTTTCTTGGAACTGAGAAGAAGTTTCTTTGAGAGGATTGGAGGTCATCACTGAGTACAGTCCCATGGTGATTCTTGCATTCTTTGGGTGTGGACATCTCTAGTAAACCCCCAATCTGAGAGACATTAGTATGGGTGAGACAGAATCTCCTACTAAGCAAAATACAACACTGTCATCTCAGTTGTATATAAGAGACAGAAAACAGTTAAAGGAAAATACGGTGTTTAAAACTGGAAGAAAAAACAAAACTAAAACCCAGCAAAATCAAGGACTTTTTACAAAATGGTTGTGTTCCAAAAAGTTGTTTTCCTGAAGGTTATGGCTAATCTTGGAGTGAAGCTCATGGCACCTGTTCAAGCTGCCAGGACAGAGGGTGTTGTTCAGGCAGGGATGAAGCTGTCCTTTATCAATAACTTCAGCACATTCAATATAAACAAGCTCATTCCATCTGTGCTGCATCCTGTCATTGCCTGAACAATGCTGAAAGGAAAATCCTACGGCCCACTTACTTCCTGCTCTTGACATATGCAGCACCAAGAGATTGAAGGCAGCACATGGTTGAAAAGAAAGAAAAGAAATGAGCTAATGGCTGAGCATAGCACAGCTCTCTCATCTTGCTGACTCCTCCAGAGATGACAGAATACATTCACCTGATGGTGACTCACCACCAGGGAAAGCCATGATGCTGTGAATTTTAGGTATTATCTTTGGCTCTGGTTATATTGCAAAGGGAAAGGAAATGGCAGGTGGAGGCTTTTTGTCTCCCAGTTCCAGAACTCCACACTAATGATCAAAATCAAGATACCATTTTACAAGTGGTGGATCTGAGATGACAAGGTGAGGAAAGCCAGCCTTGTGCTTCTTATGAAACACCTTCTTATGCATTTCTTATGAAAGCAAACAAAATTCTGGGCTACATCAAAAGGACTGTGGGCAGCAGGTTGAGGGAGTGAATTCTCCCATTTCACTCTGCCCTTGTGAGACCCCACCCAGAGTGCTGGGTACAGTTCTGATGCCCCCAGCACAAAAAGCACAGGGAAACTGTTGGAACAAGTCCAGAGGAGATCCATGAAGTTGATGTTGATAAGAGGGCTGGAGCATCTCCCCCACAAACACAGGCTGAGAAAGCTGGGTTTGTTCAGCCTGGAGAAGAGGAGGTTCCAATGAGAATTCAGAGCGACTTTAAGGAGCTGCAGGGAAGCCAGAAACTGTAGTGATAGGACAAGGACTACTGGGTACAAACTGAAAGAGGGGACATTTATGCTGGATATTAGGAAGAAAGTCTTTGCTGTGAGAGTGGTGAGACACTGTCAGGTTGCCCCATCCCTGGAAGAGTACAAGGCCAGGTTGGATAAGGCTTAAACAACCTGGTCCAGTGGGATGTGTCCCTGTCCACATCAGGGGAGTTGGGACTGGATCATTTTCAAGGTCCATTCCAACCTCTTTACATTCTGTCAGTTTGTGTTTCTGCGATCATGCAAGTTGAGCTCTCCAGCTTTGAGTGAGAAAAGGAGAGACAAACATCCGGCATTCGTGGGCCTGAATAAACTATTCATGGATTAGTCACAAGAGCTGTGATGGAAGAAAACTGCATTACAGGAAGTGTGAGGAATAGCCATGTCTTATTTCTGCTCTTAAAGTCTGCTCACTGACTCCACTGACCCTTGCTCTAGCTCAAGGCAAGCTATTATAAAATGTAGTTTCTGTGTTTCTCTTGCACTCTGAAGCACTTGTTTTTTTGAGGTTCTGGGGAGATTTCTCCAACCTGTCATACTGGCACCATTCAAGAATGTGATGAAATTCTGGTATGTTTTTCACAAAGAATGAAAAAAAATGCTGTGTAGTCCAACATTTAACTTCATACTCATACAGGCTGGCCCTCTGCCACACTATCTGGAGCAGGAGCAGACAGCTGCACCGCATAGCAGACTATCCCTCATTGCATTCTTTGGTCTTTCTTTTGCAGGAAAAAAAAAAAGAAAAAAAAGAAAAAATAATAATAAAAATAAATTTATGGACATCTAGGAGAGACTTTTCATCATGCAAAAAAAAAAAAAGAAAAAAAAGAAAAAATAATAATAAAAATCAATTTATGGACATCTAGGACACTTTTCATCATGCAAGTGTTGATAGAAGTAGAACATTTCCATGAAAAGTCCTCCTTTTGGAGTCCACCTCCAAATACCCTTCAATTTCTGTATCCTGGCTGGCAAGCAGAGGCTGTGCAGCCCCTCACAGAACTGAAGGACCTAATGGATGCCCCAGGCTTGGCACAGACTGTTCTCTGCAGGACAATGGCAGTAAACTCACCAGCTTTCTGCACTCCTGTGCTTGCTGGCAGGATGAACAGCTCAGTGTGTTGATAATCTGGAGCACCCACAGCAGGAAAGTGGTTTGGCCACTTCATTCCCCAGACAGAGCTAATGAGAAAAGTTTTACCCAGAAGAAAGTGGTAGGTTAGAGTTATGGAGAGTGCCTGGCTAGTGACTGGTTAATGGGGAAATGTTCTCTTAAGCCTCTGTGCAGTTATTCCCCCACATAAGAAATGCATCCAAACTAAGAGGGGTATTCAGATTGAGATCTTGCACTCCTCTGGAAGATTTGAGTTTAAAAAGAAAAAAAAAAACAAAAAACAAAGAACAAGACCCAAGAAAAAGCCTTTTCTTCTCGTTCCTGAGGAATATCTTGGCAAAAAAAAAAAAAACAAACAACAAGACCCAACAAAAAGCCTTTTCTTCTCATTCCTGAGGAATATCTTGGCACATGCACATAAGCAGCTGCAGCCTCAAGGCTGTGGCTCCACAGCTCCTCACCCACCTCCAGTTGTGTCTCCAGTGGGAAGTCATTGCCTGATGAAGCCTAAGGGTGGTGGAAGCCTAAAAGCACCTAAAGGCCAGAGCAGAAACTTAGGTGTCCCCTCCTCAGAATTTCCTACTTCTGCCTCAGCTTGGAGGATAGCTTTGTGAAATCAGTTTTAAGTCTCTCCTCAGTCACTGTACAGGAAGCTCAGGTGTTTGATCCTGTATGGTAGTTGGGCTGAGAATCTGCAAAGACTTAGATGTTGAAAATATGCCCTTCTTGTTTTTCTCTGTCCTTTACAGTCTCTCCCCATTTTAGTGTCACAGCAGCTGTTGATCTTTGATTATCTATGTGCTGAAATAAAGAATTCTCATTTTTTCAGGAAAAAAATTGACAGCCAGAGCTGCTGAGGACTGAGAAGCCTGGTGGTCTGCAAAAATCATGGAGTGAAATGAAATACCCAGCCAACAGTTCCCCTTTTTTTCCTCCTCCCTGTGGCACACTATCTTAATAACAAAGGGCTTTGGCCTCTTCTGTTAAATATGAGAAAAATCTTTGCATGCAAGAAAGTTACATTTTGGGTTCCTCAACCAAAGTGTGACTTTTATCCATCTGATTATACTTTTGTTTGCATCAGTTTAAGGTAAGTGCACAATGTGATCACAAGTGCTTGAATTGAGGCCCACAATTTTATAAATCTTCTAAATGTATGGAGAAGAAGAGCAGCCACACCAACAACAATAAAAATAACCAGAAAAACCAACAACCTCTTTTAAAAATGTTGTCTCATAGTAAAAATAACTCCTTCCCCCCCAGAGTGTCAGTTGTGATAGAGGTTTAGGTTGTACATGGCACCAGTTACCCCTATTGCAAATAATATGCAGATTACAGACAGAATATGGTTAATAGCCATGTCAGCAATAACAGTAATGCCAAGGAGAATATTCAGTTTTAGGAAGGGACAAATAAACCTCAAGATCACACAGAATGTAGGGCAAAGGAAACTCTACCCTACATTTTGTTGATGGTAGTGTATCATTGTAGGAGGTGCTAAGTCTGGCTTTAAAGTGCCTGAAAATATAGAAAAGAACATACATCAGAATCTGCCCTCATTATAAACTGTGTTACTTCTCTGACTTTAGCAAAAGCAGAATATTGGTTTCTAAAAGCAGATTTTAGCCTCACAGATGACTCTGATCACATACAGTGCTATAAATTGCTGATGGGCTTGTGGATTCTGTAAAGCAGGAAGGAATTGGGTGGAAAAGTGCTGTTTCCAAAAGAGCTTCTAAAAGAGGAGAGAAGTGAACATAATCAGGATTCCTGAAGAAATCCAAGGTCAGGCTGGGAGTAGAATTTTGGAGAAGGGAATCAGAATAGAATGAAAATTAGAAGGGTGAGAATTGGAAGGCAGAGAAAGGGTGAAAATGACAATAGAGATAAAAAGGTTACAAATGTTGGTCATATGGCAAGGGCTTCAGAAAACCCTTGCTCTCTGGCTAAGCCACTTTGCCTGGTCCATTCACAGTTCCTAGCTGGAACCATCTCTCTATTTGTACAAACTTCAGCACAACAGGGCCCTGCTCTCTGTTCTCTTACATCTCCAGGCATCGGCATCACACAACTAATTAACAGCAGTAATAAATGATACTGTATTGGCTCTTAACCCTTGGCATTTATTTTTCTGTGGGCTGCATTAAAAAGGACAAAAAATTTAAAAAAAAAAAAGAGAAAGATTAATAATCCACAGTCAGGGTGAACCTCCGAAGAGATGACACCATCTGGATGATTACTACTTGTTTCATTTGCACGTTGAACTCAGTACTCTTCCGGCACTAATTATTGCTTACCCTTTCCTTATTCCATGACTTCTGGGGCTCTGTGTGGGATATAAATAGCCAGACTAATGACATGCTGCATGTTGCTCAGGAGACCTCATGTTAGTTTACAGCATTTCTCTGATTATTACTTTTTTAATAGAGAGAAGATAAAATACTGGTCTCACAAGCGCGACATGAGAGCCTTAATTTGTTCACATTTTTCTCAGAGCTAGTGCATGATGAAATATTTATATGTTCCTCTCTGGCTTCAGCATTTTGAATGTGCTGGGTTGTTTATTGTTGTCGTTAAGGGCTGATGGGGAAAGAAGTGCTGGAGCTCTCAGTAGCAGGGTTTCCATGTCAAGTGTGAAAGTAAAATGGCTATAACCATAGCAGACATAACTACAGATGGTGTTGAGGGCCTGACCTGTCCTTTACAGGTAGAAAATTTAATAATGTGTCAATTGGTGAAACATTTGTAGGGGAAGTTGCAGAGTCAAATGTTGTTCTTAGCACTGAAATGCAAGACAAACATAAGGTCATTAAAATGGCTCATAATACCAACTAAAATCATGAGGTTTGTCATTTTGTGGGGGTGCAACACAAACTATCTGCAGTGACCAAGAAAGAAAACAAAACCACAGCTTTTGGATGCTACCTGAAATATTGGACACTGCTGATAGGATGCCCATCCTTGGCTAATCTAAAAGTGACCTGGTGGCACATTATCCTCTTTAAGGTTTCCCCCCAGTGTGTTCGTTTCTAGCTGTAAATTTACAATTTACAAAAATCAGTAACTGATGAGGCTTGGTGTGGCATTTCCACTGCAGTGATGACATTTCAGTGGGTTAACTCATCGCCCTTGGGATGAGTTAATAAGCATTGATTGTTATTCACTCTTTGTTTGTATTAAGACTAGGAAAGATTTCTCTCCTTGTACAAAGCGTGGGTTTAAGAAAGATTTTAAGAACAGAATCATGGCATGTGAACAAGAGTATCTATCTTAAAGACCAAACTGGTAATCAAAAGAATAATTAATATAGTTTTCTGCTGCTGATTTTTACCATAATTCCTTTGTTTGACTGTCTTCTGCCCAACTCACTCTCTGCTCAGATCCCAGGCCAGTGCTACTTTGCTGCAAGTCTGCAAGTTCTGCAAACACACATTTAAACCATGGAGAACAGAACTGTCTTGAAAATCATTGTTCTTGACTTATAGCCAAAAACTTCCAGTCCATCCTTGATTTGTTATTGTTCACAAGTACTGGGTCAACCTTGGAAGAAAACACTGGTGCTCTCTGGGATGCCCACCCCAAGAGATCTGCAAGAGAATCTGAAATGCACCTTAACATTTTGTTCGGGAGACACAGAGAGAACTGAATAGGTGCTAGGGAAAAAAAAAAGCAAAAGGCAGCTGATACCTTTTGGTCAGGGCAGGATTTCAGCTGTTTATCTTGCCTGATTCATTTTCAAATTATCCAAACCCCAACTTGAAAAATTAGGCATACTCAAAGCAGGTTTCATCTCCTCAGCTATGTTTTGTAGTTCAGAGACACTCAGAAGGATGCAGCCCATTGAACACATGTCATCAGACATAGTCTAATTTTGGGTTAAAATGGGGCAGGAGTTTAGGGAGTCCACAGAGACTGAAAACATTCTGTTAAAGCATTTAAAGTAAAGGAGATATACTCCTCTTTCCCTTCCACTGTGCTGTTTCCCCACTGACCTTGCTCTGTCGCTAGCCCAGAAGGTGAAAGCACCATTACCCTGTTCTGCACTCCTTTTGGTCTCCAGCCCTTTATCTCCACTGAAGCCTTCCCATCCACAAAGTCCAAGGACCAAGAAGCGAGGTAAGGAGAGGAAAGTCTCCTTACCACTTTCTCCTAATGTTTTGTGCACCCATACAGTGCCAGCTGCGATCCTGGCCCTATGTGGTTCATAAACCATCCAATTCTTTATTTTTTATAAAACACGCTCTCTTAAATCAAAGAATTTTGTTTCATTGCCTCCTGCTGCATGAAGGTCAAAGCCTAGTGGTGCATACTTCACTGATTCTTTATAACAGCGTGCTCTTCAAGATCAGTTTCATTTGCCATGTGTCAATGGTTTCCACTCCTGTCTTCATATAATTACAGGAAGGTGACTTGAACAACCCCTCTTCACCTCTGGAAATGTCTGAAACTATCTGTGGATGTCTACAGGTAATTAAGATTTGAGCTTGCTGCTCATGTAGAAGTCTTTCTCTGTTTTGATTATCTTTATTTTTTTTCCTAGAGAAGCCTTATGTCTTCTGGCTTAGATTTTATAGTTGAGTGTGGAAAAAATCAATGTGTTAGAAATGCTGAATATGTCAGATAGAATGAATTTGAGAATAAATGCTTCCATTTCTTCTTCATGATTTATTTTGGGTCCTAACAGAAGACAGACAAAAGAATCAAACCCACAAAAAATAACTAATAAGAAACTGAAATAAGTAATTTAAATTAAGTGGAATTATATGGGCTAATGCAAATACTCAGGGGGGGAAAGCCAGATAATTATAATATAATCTTTCTATTCAGAATATAGGATTTTATGAATTTCAAAATCCATGTAAAAAATCACATAGAATCACAAAATGGCTTGGATTGGAAGGGACCTTAGAGATCATCTAGTCCCAATACCCCTGCCATGGGCAGGGACATCTTCCACTAGACCAGGGTGTTCAGAGCCTACCCAACCTGGCCTCAAACACTTCCAGGAATGGAGCACCCACAACTTCTCTGGGCAACCTATGTCAGTTTCTTATCACAATAAAGAAATTCTTCCTAATAATCTAAATCTATCTCTTTTAGATTTAGATTTAGATTATTAGGAAGAATTTAAAGCCCACACTTTTGTCCTATTCTGTTACTCAAGGATATGGAAAAACTTCCATTGGTTTAATGAGTTGAAGTTAAGGTCTTGGTGAAAAAAAAACTTGCTCTTATTTGTAGGTTTTTTGTCTCTGATTATATTTTAAATAATATGCAAATACAGGTACTGTGTCTTGCCACAACACTTATTAAAGTGTGTGCTGTAATAAGCACACACATTATAAGGCATTGTTTATATTACAATTTCATACACTAATATTAATAAAATACATATGATACAATGCAATAAAATATATGAAAAGGATAATAGTACATCACAATACATAGTGTAACACATGTAAGGCAATCCCATAACAGACATTATAATTTTACCAAATATCTCTTTTCTGATTATTATCAAACAAAAATATGATCAGGATTTCATGGGAGTGTTGTGTAAGAGATAAAAGATGATTTTACTAAAATGTACTAAATTTTAGCGTGAGAAAATTCAAATATCATCAACAAATATCAAGAAAACATCATAATGTATATTTGGAGCTTCACAAAACAGGAAATGTCCCGTTTTGCCTGATTTGCTAATGCCATCTGCCTGAATGGCTCTGGCAGGAGAAGAGCCTCTGAAGGAAAATGCTGGGACATGTTAAGATGAGATTGGACAAAACCCAAGCAAAAATTCTGTATCAAAAAATTGATGGACTAGAGAATTTAAAAAGCTTTTATGGTCTCTGACTATGTACTATTTAGTGGCTTTGGATCTGAGCTGTAGAGTTTAATATTTAATATTGAAATATTTTGAAAAGTGTCATAGAAGCAGTATTGCCTTTGTATCTTGCTCAACCCAGGATGTCAAAATGGCCAGCTCAGTGTAGTGATGATTTTGCAGGACATCATTTTATCTATTTACAATAAGTACAATCCCTGCCATGGAGCAGAGGGGAGAAGCAGCCCAACCAGCTTTTATAATAGTCTGAGCCAGGTAGAAGTTTCTGACCTCATGATGCTCTCAACTAACCATTGAGGTTTTCTAGTGATGAAAAAATCATGCAGAGGAATGGAAACTTCCAGAAGAAAAAGACTTACAGATTTGGTAGGAGGAAGAGTGAAGAAATTAAGGATTTGATGACAGGGAATTTATGTAAATAAGACAATAAATATTCACATTTTATGCAAAATGGAACTTTACACTGCATGCAGCATGTCTCCAGTTTCCTCAGATTATTGCATTGACAGCTGTGAGAGAGAAGGAAGGAGCATGGCCAGTCAAGTGTTTTCCCTGATTTGCACATCCAATCCTGGGCAGGATCTGCTTGCACACACAAGACATGGTGCAGAAAATGCTGTCACTCTTTAATCACGTATCATATTTTTATTAATCTTTCAAACAGCCAATATCAAGGTACCCAGCATTCTTGCCCTCCAACATTTTTTATATCGATTTCTTAAGCACACTATAAATGCTGGAAAGAACAGCTGAAGCACTCTCAAAATCCTTGTAGCAAATATATTTTGTTTCTAAAGGAGAAGGCAAACAATTTCCTAAATTTTGTGGAAATCAGCTGAAAGTGGTCACCAGTCTTGACATTTCCTTCAAAAATGTGAAATGTTTAATTTGTAGCAACAATCTGTGCTGTAGGAGAACTTTGTTCACTTCTATGTGCAAGAACTTGACAGGACAGGGAAGGTTCCCTTTTCACTTTCAGTGTGCCATAGAAATGTCATCCATACTAAGAGAGAGGAGTAGAGAATAGAGTTGTGAGCAGCAGTGATTTCTCTTAAACTAATTGTTTCACTAATGATTGATGCCAGTGATCAGAGCAGCAAGTGCTCACTCACAGGAACCTGTACACTTGGATAAACCCAACAAACCTTTGAAACAATGCACAGTCTTTTTGTGAAGGTATACCTTCTAATTTAGAAGCATTTTCTTCGTTTTGGTTGTTTGTATGGTTTTTTTTCCCCACCATATTATTCAAATCCCTTCACAATTCACAGAAAATAATGATTGCTTCCTTCTTTATGAAGGTACTATTGTTTATCCCAGTGACAAGGTCTTATGAGCAGTGAAATCATGTTTAAGAGTCAAGCAGTTTAGAAACTGGTGGGTGCTTCCCATCTCTCTTAGCTTCAGTGCTGATACTACCAACAACAATGACCTGAGAAACCAGCGATGAGATTTCTCTGATTTGGGAAAGAATTTGACTTCAGAGGGATCTGGTCTGAGTAAAGACAAGGCACGGGGGTACCTCCCACTGGCAGGGCTATCAAGCTGTTACTAATTGTGACACAAAAGACTTTGTTGGGAGTAGCCAGACAGAGCCCATGTGTGCCACATCCAGCAGCTCGTCCCAGGCAGATCTAAACAGCCTTCAGCTGGTAGTAGATGTTCTCTGAGCCTCTTGAGGTGGCATTTTAACGTACTCCAGCCTGCCACTTTTCAAGATGTTTGCTCTCTTAATCAATAAATAGTACCTGCTTTTTCCAAAGGTTTTAGAATAGGAGCCCATTCTTTTTTCACTGCTAAAACAAGTGTGTAATAATATGGTGAACTGCTCACATGTCAGGTGAATGCTGGGAAGAATGAATTGAGATCTAAGGATAACAAAGCAGAGGCTCAGTCAAAAGTGAGTCTGCACAATGTCCTGACCCAAGCAACATATAGAGAATATTGACATTAAAAGCTGCTAAGAGATGAGTCTATTATTACACATGAATACAGCTATCCTAACTTCATTGACTTCTAAATTATTTTCAGAGTATTGCACTTCTCTCTGCAGTTCTCTTCTTTGTTCTCTTTTCCTGCTGCTTTCATCTTCTTCATGTGTGTATGATTGGCAAAAAAGGGAGGAGGGTTGAGAATAGCTAAAGCTGAGCACTAGAAAATATCTGGAAGGGAATAAAGACTTTCCAGATCTGAAGCTTTCTAGATGCTTTCAGTGCAGCATTTACCACAGCTGTGTTTTCCTTTCAGGATGCTGGAGAACTAGACCAGTTCAGGAATTGTTGATCTCCTTCAAAATTCCCCTTTGTCTCCAGATTCTTCAGTTTTCACTTTGATAGTTTAACACATATGGTAGTGCACATTTCAAAACTCTAAGAAAAAATTTTTTCCAGATAAATGCTCACCATACATTGATGAATCTTATTTTATAGCAGAGGAAGGAAAGGACATTATCAAAAGAAGGGGAATTGTAGGTCTCCTTCAAAATGGCCCTTTGTCTCCAGATTCTTCAGTTTTCACTTTGATAGTTTAACACATATGGTAGTGCACATTTCAAAACTCTAAGAAGAAAAATTTTTTCCAGATAAATGCTCACCAGACATTGATGAATCTTATTTTATATTAGAGGAAGGAAAGGATATTATCAAAAGAAGAGATGGGCAAAATTTTACATATTAGTTATTTTAACATTTCATTTTCCCCACATTTATGTGTTGGTGGTGCTTGATGGTATCTTAGTGTTGCTGCTTGATCAAATTTCTTCCTAACAATACCTGGTAATAACAGAGACCTAATAGGAAACATAAAAAAAGCCCAAAACCCACCCCCAAGAAGGCCCTTGTCACCCAACTACTACAAAATAAATTGAGCTAATCATTAGGAGACTAATTTTAAAGCAGCTACATATTAAAGAAAAGAGTTCATTATATGTCAGTAAAAAATATTATGTATCTGTGACCCAGGAGAAGAAAAAGAGAAATTGAATTTGTCATCTGAGTGAAAACCCTTGGAATAAAAACACTTAGAGCATTAATATAAAAGGATTCAGCATTTTTAATGTAATTGACCTTTGAAGCCTTATGAATTTTTTTCTTTTTTTCTTTTTTCTTTTTTTTTTTTTTTTTTTTTTTAAGATGGTGAAGCATCTCTAAGAGCCCATTTGGGAACATGACAATTTAGAAAATGGAAAATGCATTCCTTAGCCTGGCTTTAGTGCATTTGCAACCTCCCAGCATTACCCATGAGAAAACATTTCACTGCTCCTGTTTTTCTGTTTCCCAGACTCAGACGGTTGCATCCCCAGATACCATCTAGAACCTTGGGTGTTTGTGCATCACTACTCTGTCTGCTTCACTCCTTCCCACCCCCAAACTGGATTAGGTCCATCATCCTTAAAGGCAAGGGATAGAACATGAATCATCCATTGCACTAACTTTGAGAAAACTGTAAAGTGCTGCAGTGTTCCAGAAGTGGCTTTTAATAAATCCATCAGATCATTCTCAGATGCAGCCTGATGTAATGGTTTCCATGGACAGTAAGCCTGATAATGAAACCAAAGATAATGAATAACAAGATCTAGTAGGATGTTACAATAATAGAGAGTTTGGGCAGGCACCGTCAATCCTGGTGACACCTATTTATAATGTTTCATTAGTGCAAATGTAGCAAAGCATAAAGTAGGATACAAGTCCTTGATGACTTCTCTGACAGTTTCTTAGTGCACTTATGGTATACCTTAGTGATTTTATCATTTAAAGGACTAGGTTCAGTTTCTTCTGAGAGATCTAGTGGCACAAATAAAAGGTTGTTAGTTCCAGTCATTATTCCAAGATATGGGTGATATTTCTCCTCTAGAAAGTAGTCAGTCTACAGCTTGAAAGTGAATAGGACTTCATCACAGTGGAAAGGGACTGCAAAGTCAAAAGGGCAGATTATAATTTAAGAAATACCACGAGACATTGCTATTGCCAAGGGATCCCAGCAGAAGTCAAGGACTCATTTCCTCTTCTTTTGTTGATGAGTACTCACTGATGGGGCACAGAAGCCTCCACGTTTTCCCCTTGAGTGTTTCTATTCAGACTTGTAATTACGCAGATTTCATTCAAGCTAATTACAAGTAGAAGTTTCTAATATCTTTATTAGCATTTTATTTCAGCCCACCACCCACACTGCTTTCTTCTCATCCCCCTTTTGCCTTGACCCTTTTGTTCAAGGATCCTCTTGACACAAAGCCAATGTTCGTTGCACCTTGTGATATTCCAGGTGTGCCTGTTCTGCATTTTACTGAGTGCTGTGCAGGAGAGAGACATCTGAGACACCTCTCCAGGAGGTCATTTGAATGTTTGGGACAGCACAGTACCATGCACTGCATAAAGCACATGAACCCCCATCCCTCTTTCCCAAACCTTTCTTGTTGTATATGGTTTTGTTCATATATCAAAACTGCAATTAATTTAGTTATGTTTGAGCCACCTTCCTGTGTATTTGTTTGTGTATGTAAGGAAATAACTTTCTTACATCATCTGGCCATGTACAATAGGCCAAATTTGGTCTTTCACACTATTTATATAACGAGGTTGGAGCCTCCAAGGCTTAGTGAAAACAGCCTTAACATCAAAGCCTCCTGGGAGAGAGTGTAGGAGTAGTGAAATTATAGCACTGTGAAGAATTAAGCTTTACTGGACATCCACAGACCTGTGAGTAACTTTGGATGGCCTGTGAGGACATCTAGGGGAATAGCCAAAGAAGCTGTGTCTGTTTTTGGATGAAAAAACTTGTCTGGAAGATTCTGTTTCACAGTTTAATTCAAGCTTAGAAACTGTTAAAGCTGTTGATCAGGATTAGGTAGTTTCTGCTGTTATGACTGAAGGTCTTAAACCTTTTGCCCCTGAGGAGAAAAATTAATGAATTGATATTTATGTAAGAAAGATATCTACTGGAAGAATGATTTTTTTGCACAGGCAGATAGTGATAGAAAAGGCACGATGGTTTTGAACTGAAGGAGGATAGATTTAAATTAGATGTTAGAATGAAATTTTTACAGTGAGGGTGGTGTGACCCTGGAACAGGTTGCTCAGAGAAGCTGTGGATGCCCCATCCCTGGCAGTGTTCAAGGCCAGGTTGGATGGGGCTTGGAGCAACCTGGTCCAGTGGAAGGTGTCCCTGCCCATGGCAGGAGGCTGGAACAAGATGATCTTTAAGATCCCTTCCAACCCAAACCATCTATGCACCACCTGGAAAAGGAAGTGAGGTTGTTGCTCAACCACGACTTCTTTTAAATCTGGTGTAATGCTAAAGGCATGATGGCAGTGTTTCAATCTTAAGGAAATGTTTGAATACATGCAGTACATTAGATAGAAGCATGGTGTCCAGGGGGAATCAGTGAAAACATTGTGTCTTGAGACCACAACCTGCAAACCATATCATGCATAATCTATCATAATACATTAAAAAGACTGTTGTAGCAATGAGGGAGAAGAAAAAATATGATTCAATCATTAAAATCTTTATCTTGATTTCTAAGAAAAAGACAAAATATGTTGCTCTAATATCAGACGTAGAAGAATAGGAATTTGATCAGATGGGAAGGTACTCTTTCTTTAACAAAAATAAAATAATTAATTTGCTTCCAGGAATATTTTTTCAGTACACTAGACATAAATAATTAATAATGAATCTTATTCACATAAATGAGAGGATTCATGATGTGCAGTACTGTTCATACAAGCAATGGAGCCATTTTAGCCAATGGAATTAGCTAAGGGTTCTTTGGAAGCCTGTATCAGCACCAAAAAATAAACCTAAATCTCTTGAATCCTGATCTAGTTCAGTTTGGGAAAATGTTCTCTTTGTTTGAAGCTGACCCTCTGATATGATACTGTGGTCAAAGGTAATAATTTTTCTTCCAGAAAAGAAAAAAGAAGATATTTAACAATTGCAGAATTTTCACATTTATTCTCTGTATCTGATGAATATAAATGCTTTTTACAAAACTTAAATCTCTGATGACTGACTGTATTTCAAATTAAGATTTATTTTTTTTAGATTCTCTGAGATTGCTTTTACTTGCATAACAGAAAACAGAGTTTAGAAGGATAACGTTGGAACTCAAAGACAATGCATAAATATTTTGGTATCTTAAAACCCTATGGAAAAGCTCTTCTGAAAGAACTCATGTTATTTGTGAGTCTTACTGTTCTTCTCTTTCCACCTCTTTGGGATCATACATAATATATGTTGAGGCAAAAAATACCAAACGAAGAAAATCCCCTAGAAATCTGGAAATAAAGAAATCTGGAAAGAAATAAGACCTCAATAGCTGTAAAAGTAAAAATATTGGTGATATGCTGACTCACAAGAATCACAACAGTCTTATGGAGAATGCAGCATAGAATTTTATGCTTGTGTTAAATTACACAACGTTTTAATGCAGTTTTAATATGTATTATTGATGAATTATGCATTCATACCTAATAATTTAAATAAACTAAGTTGATAAAACAAAAAATATGTGTAATATAAATGAAAAGGACCATGTTTGTAATATGTATGTGTGGTAATATTTTATTTTAGATACAAATATAAACTTAACCAATTTTACTTACTATAAAGATTATGTCTTAAAGATTTCTCTGACTTGTCAGAGAATACTTATAGTGTAGGTGGGTTATATGCTATAGGAAGATGCAACCCCATCTCATGGCCATTTGCTGCTGTGTGAATTGAGTATCTCCCTGATCCAGACAACTTACATAAGTTCTTTTAAATTGCAGCAATGAAATTATTCATAATGACAAAGAAGGGAACTGACCCAGTTTACTTGAAATAAGACTCCCCTCCTCCCCCCCAGCAATAGCTGACACCAGCAAGTTTCACTTCAAACTGGGGTTAAGGAATTCTTTAAAACAGAAGAGCAAACTTACAGAAATAACTGTTGCAAATGGGAAAGAGTCGATTGTGAGCAAATGACAAGCTTGGGTTTTTTAAAGCTGATGTTATGAAGCTGATTGCACTCCTCAGTTATTTATATCTAAATGCCTCCACTCTTTAAATAGTGTCCATTTATATTTCAAGTGGCCTACACACACAATGCTGGTGTTACAAGGCTGTTCCACATGCGTTGTAATTGAATTACTGAACAAAATGCAGGCAGGAGTCATGGCTTCTGATACTCTGTAGTTATTGCAGCCTAATAAGGTCAGCACAGATTAATTGTGAAATCAAACTGCTCCATTTGAGGAGGAATGACAAGAATAAAGCACCATCCATAACACCTTTCAAAGTCATGACTCTTTTATCCTCTTGGAATTTCTATTTTGTGCAAGTGAATCACAGAATTATGGAATCACAGAATATCTGGGTTTGGAAGGGACCTTAAAACCGTCTTGTTCCAATCCCCCTGCCATGCCCAGGAACACCTTCCATAGACCAATTTCTTCAAAGCCCTATCCAACTCAGCCATGGACACTTCCAGGGATGAGGCATCCACAACTTCCCTGGGAACTTTTGCCAGTGTCTCACACCATCAAAATAAAAATTTCATCCTAATATCTAATCTAAATCTACCATCTTTTATCTTAAGGCCATTTAAAAACCTTAAACTAAAGATGTGTTTTCTAGTGCCAGCTGTGCCTGGTGTCAGCTCAGGAGCACAGGAGTTGGGAAATGGCAATTTCCCAATCTCTCTTGCTGACTTGCATATTGCAAGAGTTTGATGGGAAAAAAAGCTCAGCATTTGAGAGAAGGTTTTTTTTCTCTTTCATTTCAGGTTGTAAAAAACATCTTTGGAAATCCTTGGTATGCAGCTCTGGGGAGAAAGGAAGTAGGAGCCTGGGATGTGGTTAGCCCATAGTTAAAATATTCACTGGTAACAGGGAAAATGTTCAGCTGGGACAGCGATTCAAGGTTTCCTTCAACTGCAGAGATCACTGAGGACCTAATCATTACTGTATATTGGATACTGTAAAGTTGATTTTCTCTCACTGGGAATTTTGCCCCGAACACAAAAAAAACCCCCACAAAACCAAAAAAAAAAAAAAAAAAAAAAAAAAAAAAAAAAAAACCCCAAACAATTAATTCTGATTAAAATTCAGTTGACATTTCATCATGCAGTGGTTCAGTTAAGACAAAGTAGCATATTCTAAGGAGAATAATTTTGCTAACAAGATTTAGCCAGATCTCTGCTTGCAACCTTTACAAAAATAGCTCCCCACCAGGCAGATGTGGGATCATCTGTTTACTCCATTCCCTGCTGTGTCCTCTTTCTAAAAAGTTACAGTTCCAGATATGATACAGGAGTCCCTCACTGCCAGTCCTACATTCAGGGCATTATTCAATTTGAATAACTTACAGCATCTGAATTTGCCTTCTCATTTTAGAAAGTATAAGAACTGTTTCTTTGACCTCTGCTTTGCTAGAAATACTTTTTCTAAGGCAGCTCCAAGGAGAATATCTGGTGTATCCACAGTTTATCCAGATAGTGCCTTTCCGTGCCCAATCTGGTCTCTCAATTTACAATATTCTATTTTACTCCCACAGGTTTTACTCAATCAGTTTGTTTTCCTGTTACTTCAGCTCAGAAGTATATATGTTTTCTTAAGTAACATAAATTAATGATCATCTTGTTTGAGAACAAATACCAGCTTATGTCTTACTCAGAGATAACTGAGTTATAGATTTACATTTATTTTTTATTTTTTTAATTAGGGCCTGTAGGAGGTTGTTTCACTGGCAGATGCAATCTGTACCTTTTCTTTCTCCTCTGATTATCCTGATGGCCATATGCATGGCTCTAATGTGTGCATGGTGTATACATCCATTCTGATAAACAAGTAGCATTGCAGATGCCCCAAATAGGGCATCTAATCTGAGTGCCATTCTCATGGCAGGCAGGGTAAAATAAAATGAACTGGATGGATAATTTGAAGTTTGAAAAATGTATTTTATTTGGTTGGTGTCACATTTCTAACTTCAGTGAAGTTTCTACCAGCTACTGAGGGAGATATGTAAAATTATTATAATACAAGTCTGTGCTCTCCCCGTAGAAGGCTTTGTGAAAGCTTAACAGAGGCTGACCACGTGGCAACCTGTTGGCTCTAAAGGCTGCCCAGAAATTGAATTTATAAGGGCTGAGAGATCAGGCCATGTTTCTGCAGCTTGTAAGTGCAGGTGACACACCTCTCAATTGGCAGGTCTGGGAGTCCCTGAGCTCTATAATGAATAATGTGTGACATGAATTGCCACTAAGATGTAGCAGAAAAATGCTGAGACCACATGATGGAGTCTCCTGCTGGTGCAGCTCACCCTCAAGCTAACCTTGGGGAAACACTTTGAAATGGCAGCTGAATAACAAGGAAACCAGTTTTTGTATGTCAGAGATGTTTCAGACACTGACTTAGCAACATTTAGAGCTATTTCTTCGCTCAAACTTTTATATTCCACTAAGAGAGGACTACTGAGGAACACAGTATCTTGCAATGGTCACTGTCATTTTTAGGCTTTTTTCCAAGGAGAAAGAAATTGCTACATTTCCCTGAACCCCAGACTCTAAAAACATCACTCTGTCATAATGACCTAGAAAAAATTGACTTGTTCACATGAATTGCTGGATCATTGTAGTCACAGTCTCAAAAATCAGTTCTCAATTTCCCAGAATGTTGGAGAAAAATATTGGTAAAAGCTGAAAAAAAAGCATGCTAAAGAGAAGAAAAAAAAAAGAAAAAAGAGCTTCATTTTCTTTTAGAACATTTTGCACACACCATTAAATAAATTATTTTATAATTTTCCAAATAAACATCTTGGGACAATATCAGGCAATACAAGATACTTATGCAGATTTTTTTTGTTAACTTTAGAAGCAGTCCTGTAAATTCTAACAATTTATATCCACAAGTGAAGACAACCCCATGAATTTAAACTGACTTAATAATGTAATGAGCTACACCTGTTCCCTCTATCTTGCATATTTAGGATGCTTTTAAGTAACCTTTTAGGGAAACATGAAGTTTTTATGTTTATCAATGGTTTGTTTAAGTTGGTTTAAAGAGTATAAGAGGAGCTGAAGACAGCTGTTGATGCTTTATCTTGCCATATTACTATTCAAAAGGTAAATATGGTTCCTTAAACATTTACTGTATCCAAGTTTGTTCAAGCTTGAAAATCTAACAGGGGACTAGAAGATGCTTAAAAGGTCTGATAGACATGAATTCCCTTGCCAAAACTGAAGCAATCAGATAAAGATTCTACCTTACAACTTTTATTTGTCTCTCATTTTGAGAAGATCTATTTAATTTAAATTAATTGGGTGGAGCCACAGGTGTGGGAAATTGGTGCAAGAGCAATTTTAAAGGAATTTATGAACCAAAGAAATTCTAATCTCCAAATTTAAGCCATTCTAAGGACTGTGAATCCTTTGAAGCTGAATCAGGTTCTGACTAATAGATTTTAGTCTATGTATAATACAACAGGATGTTTGTATGATTACTCCCTCTCTCCCAGTGACAAACATACACCTTTTGTGTTCACATGCACAGTTTGTCCCCTTTTGCTTACACAGTGGACTCCTGACAGACAATTCTTTGATGACAAGATCACTCTCCAGGCTTTCCCCATCCCTGCTGCCTCCAAGGATCCACATAAATAAATTGGGATGCTTTCCCCAGCTGGAATTTACGGGCGCCATTGCAGCTCGAGATTGGAAATAAGGAAGAGGTCAGGCAATGGCGACGCCTCCCTTCATCTTGTCGAATCCTTTGTCCACACTTTTGTTCATCTTCCCCATCTCCCCTGCCCCTGTGACACGTCTCTGTCTCGTTGCTTGGTAACCTCCCAGCACCAGCGGCTCCTGCTCCCCCTTCCACTTGCTCAGAACACCCGGCCTCAAATCGGATGAGATTTCCTTCTCCCCGCTTCTGACAGACAAATCAAATTCAGAGGAAATGCAGAAAGCTCTGTCAGAGGGTAAATTCTCAATTAAGGGAAAGAAATAGAGGAAGGTAGACATTCAGAAACAGCTGATTAGCAGCATGGAACTTCCACATGACGATTATTTCAGGCAGAAATGGAAACGGATGGAGAGAGGATGGAAACCCAGCTACTAGGAAAAAGGTTAAAAGAAAAAAATGGTTAAAAAAAAAGAAGAAAAAGAAAGTGCAAGATTGGAGAAAAGAAAAAAAGGAAAAAACAGAAGCATGGAGAGAGAGAGAGAGAAATTGTTTATTACTTGCATAGCACCAGTGGCAAAAGATCCAGCTGGAAATGAAGCTGTAATCATTTAGCTATTATCCAACAAAAATAAAGCAGATCTTATCTGGAGAGGCAGCAGTCTAAAAAGATTGACTGACTGTTTAAGCATCAGGATGTCATCTTGCTACAGGACACTCTATCTCCCCATCCTTTTTCAAAATAAATTGGCAGTTTTTCATGCATCTTGTGCTTGGTGTTAGCACTCAAACTATTATAGAAAATTATAGATTAGTAGATTTCTTTTGAGAATAGCTTTAAAAACACACACTTAAGAGGAAAATGGCAGGATTGAGACACCTGCAGGTGCAAGTGGGATTTTAATTCTCTGAGGAACTGGAGTATTGATATTGGACATTTTAATAGAGTGGGGTGCTTCCAGGTCTCAATCAGATCCAGACTGGAGGAAAAACATCATTTTGGACTGAGATGTGGCCTGAAGTGAGGTTGTTGGAGCTGGCTGAAGATGCTGTGTCCAGCACAGGACAAGTCCTGCCCTCTTCCCACACAGGCACCTGTGTTTGGACACTGGAGACAGGACCTACAGAACATCAGTACCTAAAGGCAGAGGAGGTCAGGCAAGGGTATTTCACATAGTAGTAGACTCCTACATACCTCCATCTCTGCAGCTAAACTGTGCCTCCAGAGCTGTATCTATGTTCAGAGTAAGACAACTGAGTTTTGGCACTGGTGTATCCAGCCCTGCACAGTCTGTCCAGGACTCCTGCTCCCACTGCACTCAGCAGAGACCTGAATGGAGCCCATCTTTGAAATTACCAGGCAGAAGAACTTGTTTTAAATGATTTGCAGTCAGGGCTGTATTGAGCACAGGCTTTACTCAGTAGCTCAGGTAT
Source organism: Passer montanus (assembly GCF_014805655.1). Taxonomy (NCBI): domain Eukaryota; kingdom Metazoa; phylum Chordata; class Aves; order Passeriformes; family Passeridae; genus Passer; species Passer montanus. The sequence goes on along the minus strand of NW_024373034.1, from coordinate 2,998,535 downwards.
GTACCCAGGAGTATCTCAAAAGCTATAGACCATACTCCCTCATCTCCAGATGTGTCTGCAAAATCGTCTGGGTCTCTGGCACACAATCTTTCCCAATTTTCTTTTGAATGGAGATGCCTTGAATGATCTACAGGGATTTAGATAGTACCATATATGTATGTGCAAACCTAGACTGCCCTGATGCCTGAGAGGAGCTTGGATATCTAGCACAAATTTAGGTATTGCAGACAGAAACCTGAGTTCAACCAAATCAATCCAGAGGAGAATTACACTCTCACTTTTTGTCTGTTTCTTAGGGACTTTTTCCTCAGAACCTGTATTCCATGAAATGAATATGTACAGTGGAATTGTAGGAACACCTGAAATCTTAGACTCAAGTAAGAGAGTAAGAAGGCACACTACAGGATTTCTGGGGCATAAATTTGTTAGAATTCAGGAGCAATTTAGTAGTAAATGAAGCGGAAGATGATGTTCCAGTAATGACAAAGAAACCTCTGTATTGAGGCAGACCTGTGTGTTTATCTATATGTACAGACACACATATGCGCACATCATACACCTGCCTTTAAGTGCAAACCAAAACCAAGACCTATATTCCTTTAAAATTCAACAGATCTTGCTCCCAGCAAGTCCATGCTGCTGCTCAGCCACCTCAAAAGAAGCTGATGAGAGCTCTGCAGGGCTGTTACTGAGTGAAAGATCAAGTCATTTGTATTCTCTTCCGTGGTCAATAAGGTGTTGTATCTCCCTTGCTCTCATAATTTTCTTACACTTCTTAGATATTTTTTAGAATAATTTATCCTTTCCCCCTGCTTTCTTCCTTTATTTTGAGGGAAAAACCCCCAAAAAACAACAAACCCACACATGGAAACACAAAAGGTGGACTTATTTTATTTTTCATAAAAGAAGGGGTGGAAAAGCACAAGGGAGAGAAAGGGGAAAGAAAAAGGACAAACAATATGCTTTTTTGTAGTCTTTTGATTAAAAGCATTGACAGCAGCTTCACCTGAGGAAAGCTGTATTTTACAGAGCACCTGTCTAAACACCATATGTTTATAGGCTTTCTCCTTCTAAGATTCTGTATTCTTTTAAAAAAAGAGGCTTTGATTGTTTCAAACTGTTCCTATATCTCATGGTACTTATTTCAGCTGGCACCATGTGAATGCCATTAAAGGTGAGGAAGGAGCAAAGGATGCAAGACTATAAAACCAATCCTCTTTCTTTCAGAGAAATTGAGTGATTCATATCTCATCAATTATTCCTCTGTGAGATTTTTTTGTCTGAGTAGAAGAGACCTCCTTTTTGGAACATATGGGTGAGTCAAACTGCAATAGGAAGAAAGCACGTCTCTGTAATTTAGTTTCAATTGCTCATTTACATCAATAAAAAAATACTGTAAACAATGTAGGGTTGTTTTCTTTAGCAATGCACTAGAATAGCTGTAGATGTCTGCATGAATATACAATGGGATCTGTCTGACACATCTCATTTATGCTTTTATTATTTTGCAAGGAACAATGCAAGTCTTATTAGATTCTACTGCATTCACTTAATGGGGAAAAACAAAATCCCAACATCTTTCTTCCCAGCAAAATCTGATGTGTAAGGATAAAGTCACTCTGACTGCAGACTCCAATGGGATGAGAATAAATTGCAGCACATATTACTCTCCCAAGTTTCCTGCCATATTTAACAAGTTCCATACTGACAAAAGCAAACATTAATAGGGGCTGACAAGCTTATGGGAAAGAAATTGTATAGCCATAAATGACATCATGGGTATCTCTGTTCTCTGCAACTCTGATAAAATTTTTCATTTGGAGTCTTCTCCTATTATCTGTGTAACAAAATGGATTCTACTCACCAAAGTTATTCTACAATAAAATCCTGGAAAATAAAATAAAATATTTTTCTTCTTGTAAAGGCAGTTTACTTGGCAGAGAAATGGAAGCAAAAAGTAAACTTGTGACATTTCTGGAAGATTTTTTAAAACCAAGGAGGATTTACTTGTTTTATTCTGAGAATGACATAAAATAATTAATAAAAGCTTTAAATAATAGACTTGTTTTTTCTAACCTCTAAACATACATAAAAAGTGGCTGTACTGGTTCAGAAAATCACTCATTTAATCCTCCATTTTGTGTTCAACACTTCAGCTGGAAGTGAAAGCACAGAAGCAAATTTGAGCAGAGCAATTGTGGTGCCTCTATTTAAGTGTATGTTATAATCACTAATTGTTACTTCCCCTATTTTTCCAATCTTCCTTTAAGCCAGTGAAACTGTGTTCATCCACTGAGATCCCTTCTCAAGTAGATACACAGATCTACAACCTGGTGTGTGAAGAACTAAATCCTCCTTTTTATTTTCATTTTGAACTGGGTTTTACTCCCTTTATTTGATTGCCTTCAGATCTTACACTGAAGGAGAGCAAAAGTGGCTCCCTGTCCATTTGCTTCATGCCCCTCATGGCTCTGCAGACCTGTCACATCTCCTTTAAATGAGCTCTCATAAGAAGTTTTGCTATTGCCTCTCTGTAGCAAGAGCTCTTCCATGCCTCTGATCATATTCTCTGCCTTCCTTGATTCTTTTCCCCTTCTAATACACCTTTTTACTGAGGGGAACAGAAGCTTCTCCCTGTATCTGAATTGTGGATTAAACATGGATTTACCAAAGAAGCACTCTGAGTGCTCACCAACTCATAGCATCAGGCCTTTTTAATGACCTTTTAAAACTCTCAGCTTTCCAAACAATTCTCTAATGTGGGAATTTTGATTTAGTGATGGAAGTTTCCCCACTAACTTTAATGCTTTGGCTTTTTGTGAGTGATCTTAAATTTATTTGGTTTGGGGATTAATTTAACAAGGTAAGCTGTTGGTTTTTCACTGTCTAAATAATCTTAACAATCACAGGAATAAGGGTGGCCTATACAACATATTTTATAGGGTTTGAGAATTTTTTACTGTTGTTGAGGACATGTCAAACTGACAACCCATCAATGGGGTAACTCGGCTAATCTTCTCCCCATGCATAATTACTTACCATCAGTCAGTTTTCTTTTCCTGAGAGGTAGTAATAAAATATCAGAAAAACTGGTCTGACAATTTCCCAATCATTCTTAAATCTGTAAGAGATCACAATTTCCAAATGCATTCAGATTAAGGACAAGTTGATAAGTGCATTCAAATTCCTAGCAGTCATGTTTCTGTAGTAAATAAACATAGTAATTTTTTGGAGGTTTTTTCCCCCACATGAAGAAAGAGACTATTAGGCTAAGAAATTTGATGTTATGTCCCTTGTCTTTTTTTTTTTTTTTTACCGTCTTGAATTAATGCACTGAATTTTATACATTTTAAACTTTGATCCAGGTTTTAAGTTTAAAATTATATTGTTCAAGCATTCCTTATGGTCTTTTGAACTAGGAAAGCAACCACGAAACTGCTGTGTCCTTTAAAATAACTTATCTCAAAATATTAACATTTTCTTAATAACATCATCTTCAGTGAATAAAAAATATTAAAGTGAGTTTGCTGTAAATGATTGTTACTTTACTTTGTTTTTTCCTCCTTCTTCAGGGTGTGCTCCATAGCTCCTCTTTGAATGCCTCTTTATCTATCTGCATGAAAGAAAATAATGGAAAAATAGAAGGCACAAACAATTTTTATGTCTAAGATGCCAAATTTGCTGTTACAAAAAGGTACATTTCATAGAGGCATAAAGATACAGAGCACAAAAGAATCACAGTGATTTATGTTATGATACCACTGAGTTGAACTCACAATGGTGGGGTACTCATTTTTAGTTTAATTCTTGAGCAAAAGTAAGTAAAAGAGCACTTTTACCCATTCATTAGAAGAAAGAACATAATGCCATTTAATTTACACCTGCTTCTAGTAAATAAAAGCAGCTACCTTGGGAAGCTGTTTTCTGTGTTCCTTAGGTGCAAACATGAGTTCTGGTTCCTGAGCTGCTTTCCCATGGCCACCACCATGGCACTGTGCTAAATGTCATTCACCATGAAATCACTCTCCCCTTCTCTTCATCAAAAGCCAATTTTGAGCTTTTCTAGGTAATGCAGGTGTTACATTGTGCACTGTGATCACCCTTAGGGAGGGCAGAATTTGCCAACGGCTGTTGCAAGAAAGTAATTTAAATATTTTTTCTTTATTTGAAAGAGGAAATTTGGTATTTCCAGTAAAGCAAAGGTAATGCAGACTGTATTGTGACTGCTAAATTGACAGCAGGATTCTAAACACGGGATTTTAAACAGCTCTGTTCAGCAGCTTCATCAAAGCCATGGACAGTGGGACTGAGCTCACCCTCAGCAAGTTTTCTGATGACACCAAGCTGGAAGGAAATGCTGAAAGGAAAGGACCTGCACAAGCTTGGGAAGTGTGTCTCTGTGATCTTCATGAGGTTCAACAAGGACAAGAGCAATGTCCCATGCCTGGGTTGGGGAAACATCTGGTGTCAAATACCAGCTGGGGAATGGAGGAATTGAGAGCAGCCCTGCTGAGAAACACTTGGGGCTGTGAGGGGGTAGAAGGCTGGACTTGAGCTGGCAATGAGCACTTGCAGCCCAAAAAGCAAATTGTGTCCTGGGCTGCAGCAAAGGAGGCTTGGCCAGCAGATTGGGGGAGGTGATTCTCCACTCTCATGGGGCCCCAACTGGAGCACTGGCTCTGGGGTCCTCAACACAGGAAAAATGTAGATCTGTTGGAGTGAGTCCAGACCAGGCCCACAAAAATGATCAGAGAGATGGAGCATCTCTGCTGTGGAGACAGACTGAGACAGCTGGGGCTGTTCAGCCTGGAGAAGAGAAGGTTCCAGGCAGAATTCACTGCAGCCTTTTTGTACTTGAAAAGGGGTTATAACAAAGATGGGAACTCCCTTATTGTTGGGGCCTGTTGTGATAGGGCAGGGGGTAACAGTTCTAAACTAAAAAAGTGTAGACTTTGACTAGATATGAGGAAGATATTTTTTACAATGACCATGGTGAGACGCTGCCACAGATTGCCCAGAGATGTGCCCCATCCCTGGAAACACTCAAGGTCATCTAGACAGGTCTCTGAAAACCTTATCTAGTTGCAGATGTCCCTGCTCATTGCAGTGGGGCTCGACTACATAACCTTTAATGTTCTGTTCCAACCCAAACTACACTGTGATTCTAGCCACATAATTAAACCCTCAGCTGACATTAGTTAGCACTTCTACATTCCCTCTGGAGCAGGCTCTGGGTAGGAGTTTGATGCTTATAAATTTTTTTATTCCATTTAATTCGACTTCTCTTTTCATCTTTCAACTTCTTTTTTCTTCCCACTTACATATGCTATATGTAAAGAAAAACCCAACTTTCATATATTCTATCCATATTTCCAGTGTTCAGCTGGTTTTAAAGTTAAGCAAAACATGCTCAGCCAGTTGCCAGACATTACTACCCTCCTCCCTGCCAAAGTAATGGCTTTCTATTTCAGCAGCTCACTCCTGATTACAAAACCAGACCGATTACTCTCTACTACGAGTGCATGTATTCTTGATCAGAAAGTAGCAATCATTGAATATATCATGTACACTGGCACCAGGGAGGGAATTGTTCTTCATTCTGCCCAGTGAAGCATGTGGGAACACCTGCTTCCTATCCTGAAAATGTTTGCAGCTACTGCCAATGAAGTTAGTGCTGAAACAGCACAATGGAGCCAAGTTATCCTGCTTGGACACCTGTTGGAAAAGAAAGCTTCCTAGGCAACTCCAAAGCTCAGCTGGCCCCAGGGATGCCACACTTCTCTCTTCTTATGGGGAAATTCTCTTATCAGTGAAAAAGTCTGCTGTTTGAGAAAAAGGAAAGCAGAAAGGGTAGTATTCTAGTTTATAAAAACTTCCAGTTATGGAAACAAGTATCCTTTGCAGGGCAAGGTTCAGAGAGAATACAAGAAGTGGATCTGAGAAGTGATGTGTTTGAAAGAAATAATGTGAACTCCATTCTTTCTGGTGGAAGAAACCTGAGCTGCAGTCACAAAAGGGATTCAGAAATCTTTCTTAATGCAGGCTTTTGCATCTTATGTTTTATTACACATTAATGAACATGTTCATTTTCTAGCTCAAATGAACACATCTATTGAAACACGTGAGCTTTACTCCCTACACTGACTGAATGAGAAATGCTTTGTGTTTAGAGTGTATAAAAAAACTCACACTGAACACCTACTATTAAGGTGATATGAGGTCATTACCACTGCCACTTATGTATTTTCTCAAGAATGGATGAAAAAGAAAGATTAGTGATATTTAGCCTTGCAGAGTTTTACTAGCTCCAGCACTGACATGGAAACTAGGCAACAAATCTAACTCAATTTGTGGTGTCTTCATTTAAGTGAAATACAAAAGAAAGAAAAAAAACAAAGCAATGTATTTAAAACTGCAAGTCAACTTATTTTTTTGGTAAAAATTTAAACTCATTTGCAGTGGATTGAATGCTATACCATAAAACAAATAAATTTATTTGTATTTTGTTTTTATTAAGACTTCTATTATTATTTTTATTATTCTTAATTGTAGTAAAATATTTTTCATTACTTCAAAGGTAAAATACAACTAAATTTGCAACTTTCTGTTGAAATAAATTACTTTTATTAAAAAATAATCTCAAACTTAGTTAATCTCAGGACTTCATGCTTTTTGCATGAAAGCATGTACAAGTAGAGCAAATCAGTTAAATACTTTCTCCAGCTAGAGAATGCACTCTGCCTTAAAAAATGATCTCTGAGCTTTCACACATAAAGTCCTTTATTTTTGTACTGAAATAGTTACTTCTGCTCTGAGACTGAGCAATGATAATTTGGGATTCCAGGATTCAAACACCACAGACAGGTGCTAATGTTGCTTGGGGCCAGTAAAGATGGGGCCACTAAATATGGAGACGAGTACACAAAGACATAAATCAGTTGTTTAGAAATATGATTTGCACAACTGAAGATACTTAGAATTTTCTGATAAAAAATAGTGTTTATTGTATTGTAAGACAATAGCTGTCACAAGCACTACAAAAAACTCAAAGCAAATATAAAGCATCAGGAAACATTTTCTTTGTGTCTGAATTCAATTAACTAGTAAGTCTTCTACTAGAAGCAATATACATATCTTGCCAAAGACAATACTCTGTCAGAATTAATCATAGCATGATTTGATTATTTTAATATTTTGATAATTCTTCACCATGTGGCTTTTTCTTGACTATTTCTCAAATCTTCCCTGGAGACCTCACAGCGTGAACAGGCCAAACCAGAAGTATCTTCCGTTCATTTTACAAATTTCACTGTGATGCGAAACTGAATCTCATATCTGCTACCCAGTATGAGGCAATAAAAAAGGTTTAAAGAATGCTGAACCCATGCCTTAGTCACAAGTTGAATTACACAAATCTTAAAGAAATGTGCCAAATGAAATTTTAACGGCATGTGGCTGATTTAGCTATGCTGGTTGCATTCATGGACTAAAGCAAACAAAGGCAACAACGGGAAGAAAAACCCCTAAAACCTACCACCCCTTAATGAGAAAACTCACAGGTAGTAAATCAGAAACAAAGTAGTAATAGAGGGAATTTCACCACACTTCATGAGGAACTGTTAGAAATGTTACTTCATATGAAGAGCTCATGACAGAAGTTTGTATAAAGCCATTGAAAAGATCTGTGGATATGGCACTTGAAGATATGGTTTGGTGGTGAACATGCTGAGGCTGAGTAAACAGCTGGACTCAATTATCTTAGGGGTGTTTTCCAACCTAAATTATTCTATAATTCTGACTACACTTGCTCTGTATGTTAGGGCTTAGTTCCCAGGCAGGAAATCTATTGTGGAATAATCTCAGAAGAAATGAGATATGAGTTTTATTGCTTCAAATATTTTTAAATAAGACTGGACAGATCTGGAGGAAAACACATTGTGTAAAATAAAGTTTCCTTTAGAGAGAGACACACTGGCTTATCATCAAGGTCTCTCTCCCGTCTCTGCTTCTGTGGTTATAATTACAGCTCTGCTTCCCCGAGTTGTGAAGACCCAGGCTCAGCATGGCTACTGAGCAGGTCCTTGTTATCAGCTGCTGGGAGTCAGTGCTCATTGATGCTCAAGTTCTCAGAAATGCTGAGTCTGGTATTGACTGGCCATTTCTGCTGATGACTTAGCACCTTAACCTTTAGTGTCAACCAGGTCAATAGCCAAAATGACTCTAGTTCCACTGAGCCTTTTATTAAAATGGAATCACCAGGTTATTTCTCTGTTTTCAAACTGTGAAATGCTGTCAGTGCATAGGAAACTGAAGACTGGAGAATCCCAGAAGACAAGGGTTTAATGTTTATGGCTCAATCATCAATCCTTGGTTGCTGGATTGTGGGTAATAACACAAGAATCCTTGGTAATCACCAAAGATTGTTGGTAGTAACACTCTGTGGGAAAGAACAAGATAAGGCTGGAGAAGGGGCACAGAGGCAGGGCAGCACTGTTCCAGGACAAACATAGTTTTTGAAGTTCCTGGAGACAAGCAGAACACAGTACAGCACAAGTACAGGAAGTAGGCATGGAATGTAGCGGGGAGCAAGACCACCCAAGGTCCTGAGGCCTCCAATAATTTCCAGAAAGTCAGAAAGAACAGATTGTGCAGAACTAATTTGTATAGAAAGTGAGAAACCTATATTCAGTGTAGGGAGAACCTCTCTGTAAAACAGAATTCCATCAAGCCCAGCTGTGTGACTCAGGATCCTGGACATTCTATCACGCAGGATCCTGGACAATCTATCCTGATGCTGAAACCAGGACTTGTACTTGTGATCTTTTTTCTTGCTCTCTCTTTTTTTGGTTTTTTTTTCCTATTCCTTCCTTCCTTCCTTCCTTCCTTCCTTCCGCCACTTCCTTCCGCCACTTCCTTCCACCACTTCCTCCCTTCTCATTCTTTCATTATTTTTTTCATAATTTTTCACCTCTATCCATAATCCACTGCTGTGTGCTTATATAAATTTTACCAATTTCCATGCTGAGAGTGTAATTTACCAATAAAATGTCATGAGTTACTGTAAACCCTCTGACTTTTGTTACTTCTTTTGAGTACAAGGAATCTATGAAACTTGGATGCTCCCTTCCCCTTAAAGGTGGGACATTGCAATGATAAAGCAGAGATGAACTCAAGTCACTGACAGTTTTTACAGATACTGGGTTCTCTGCCCTTGACATTTCAGAAAAAAATATTGGTGAGAAGGTGCTCACAGGAAAAAAAAATGAGGCTGAAAATCTGAATCTCTCAAGAGGAAGAAGGAAGAAAGTTAGTGCTGGATTGATTTAAACTTGGAATACTGAATAAGAAAAGTGAAAAAAATGAACACCTCTGGGATTGACTTTAGGCAGCTAAGTCAGAAAATACTGACAGTGGAGTCAATTTACATCATCTTTAATTGGCTGCTGAGAATCTGTGGTGTGGTGCAAGGTGAGTTTCATTGTCCTGAAAAGATTTGAAATGCAAATATTACTTGGAATTAATGATTGTTATTTGATATCTCTCATTACAGAGATCTGAAAGCAGGCTCCTTAATTGTTTGCTCTAAGTATTTTTTTTTTAAATACAGACAGAAACTTCTAATAAAAAATACTTCTTTGTGCTTTCACAGTGTGCACTTGGACTGTAGCGCACACCTTAAAATATTGCAAAGTATCAGAGTTTCATAATACAGTGCCAGAACTGCTACAGTCAAGTAGGAATTTTGATTTAACGCGGCTATTGGCCCTCACCAAACACATGGAACGCTAACACAGACCATCCCTCCAAATGAATAGGGAAGGCCAGGGACACTATATCATCTCAAAATGGTCATCATGTAGATTAATCTTTGATAAATATTGTTTTGACCTTAACAGTTTATTTTTCATATTTTAATGCCTAATGTATGTCTATCATCACTACAAGAGAGCTAAAATGAGAGCTAAGGCTGTGTATGTAATACAGCCAGGTTCCTGTCACGGTTCTCCTGAATATGTGCCATTCACTGGAGCTTCTCAGACCATTGGAGGCCCATAACAATTTAGAAAGAGCATTGGAAGTAGGTGAAAACTGTCATTATTTTTCCAAACACACGTGCATATATGTTCCTGCAGTTGGCAGAAGTGCCACTGCCGGATGGTGGATGAAACTGGGAGATGACCCCTGATGGCTGTTACAGAGTAATTAGAGTGCTTGTAATTATAACAGCAAAATTAACGTTTTTGTAAAGCAGTAACATTTTGATTATGAACATGCTAAGTATTTTATTTATGTACCATTATCCCTGACCTGTAACTATCATGCTGTAGGAGGATTGCAGATACTTTTCATTTGAAAAATTGGATACTTGTTCCATACAATTGAGTCATATCTCTTTGAATCCGGACTATTTTGTTGGAGAGGAATGTTTTGTATTGCTTCTATATAAAGGGTGTGTATTTGTAACTCTTGAGAATCAGTGAAGCATTTTCTGACATTGGTTAAGGTTTTCAGCCAGTAAAAATTCATATTTAGGTGTTTCACCTACATCAATTGAACTTTCATCACTACAGTATGGAGGGAAAGATCACAAAACTATCAATCATATATTGGAAGGGATCCACAAGGGTTATTTGGTACAACTCCTTGCTCCTTACAAGGCTACCTATAAACCCCTGACCTGACTAAAAGTGTTGTCCAGGCACTTCTTGAACTCTTACAGGCATGATCAGTTCTTTGGGGACCACTGTCTCAGTGAAGAAACCTTTCCCAATGTCCATCTGAACTTCCCCTGATGCAGCTTCATCCCATTTCCTCATATCTTATCTCTGGTTACCAGAGAGGGGAGATCAGCACTCCCCCTTCCACTGCCTTCTTTGGGGAAGATGCAGACTGTAGTGAGGGCTCTCCTCTCCTCTCCTCTCCTCTCCTCTCCTCTCCTCAAGGTGCTTTATTTTTAGTGGGGAGACACTCACCTGTGCGGATGCCATGGCTGAGCTGGGGCAGTGCCACAGGGACTGTTCTGCTCCCTCCTCTCCTCTCCTCTCCTCTCCTGGTGCTTTATTTTTAGTGGGGAAAAAACTACCTTTTCCATCTCTTCCAGCTTTCCCAGAGTTTGAGCTTACTCACCTGCTCACTCACCCTTGTTACTTTCTTGAGTTTCTCTCAGACCATGTATGCTGTGCTGACATGCAGTCAGCATTGATTTTTTGACATTTTGATTTTCAAAACCAAAGTTTTCAAAACTAGCCAGGCTGGTCAGAGCTCAAAGCCAAGGCAAGCTGTGTTTTTGCTTCCAATGGGTGGTTTAAAATTGCCAAACTAAGATCTCAGAAAACTCTGCATTTGAGAGATTCTTTCTCTTTTTTTTGCAGTAACAGCTCACAAGTGAATATAGTATGTATTCCATTTGCTAAACCTGACAAAATTTCCTTTATTCTCAGAAACTGATACAGTTGGAAAACGAAATGAGAATTCTGCATTCTAACCAACTAAGGCTTGCAAATAAGTAACCTTACATTTAGCAGCCCACAAATCTTTGTGACTGGTGTATCTATGCAAGATGTGTAATTATTAAGGCCTAGCTTATTAAGCACATGTGGAAATTGGCTGAATTGCTTGATTTGGTAAAAAATTACATGCTACATTTAATCAGCCCTCCTTTAAGGAACAAATGTCATTAAACACCACTTAATTAGCTGTTCCTACATCCCCACTGTGTGAAAAATTGTATCCTTGATGACTACAAAACATTTTTAAGGTCAAATGTAGTGAATAAAAATATCATTGAATGCCCTCTGGTAACAGTCTACATAAAAGTGCAGCTCATTTGCATTAATTGAAAAGATTAGTTCTGCATCACAGTTAATCAGAATCTGATGTCTGTACTGTACAGATGGAGAAGACCTTCTATAGTTAAGCTTTTCTTTTCTTGTTTTCTTTTTTTTTTTTTTTTTAGTTGTTTGTAAGTCTGTTAATTTGTCTTGGTGGATAGATATGAAAAATACCTTCTTGCTCTATTAATTTTGGATTCCTGCTTTCTATTACACCAGTGTGTTGCATTTGGAGAGAGGAGAAATGTACAGCAAAACAGGAATTTACCATTTTGAATAAAATAATAGTTATTTTTCTCTCTCATGCAACTAACATGATTTCTTACTTTGGATCTGTATGAGATCAGTTATCCATCTCATTCTTTATTATTCACAAAGGCCTTTCCTGCCTATTTATCCTCTCCTTTCTTCTCCCTGCCACTCTGTAAAGTGCAGTGCTGCATGCCTGAGACTCTAGCCTGTTTATTTCACCAAAATCTCTGAGTGTTATTTCTTTTTAGAAAAGGTGTGAGAAGCCAGATTTTTGGCAAGCTCCAGCAAAACAGTCAAATAGTCTGAATTACTGATGTCATCCCCTGATGTATAAAACAAAAGAGAGAAGGAAAAGATGAGCTACAAGGTTCAGATTTTATTTTTAGATAGGGAGTTATGGCAGGTGTTGTGGTTTCTGACAAAGATTTCATCTGCTTTCTAAGCAAACTGTGGGAGGGATGTCAGCATGATCCCTGCAAAGAACAGCAGCATAGACCCTAGCAGGCTAGCAGACAGTCAGATTTCCTTAGCTAGCAACAATGGTTCCAGTATTACTTGAAAAATGTACTGATCCAAGGTTTCACTGTGACATTTGGTTTCACAGGATGTGCTCACAAGGCCATTTTTCTTCTGGATATATTCCTAGAGACATAACCACCAGGACAGTGAGTTTTCCAGGGATGTTTAATGGAGGAATTCTCTCTGATGGCAGATGCTCAGTAGTTTTATTTCTCTCTTGAGCCAGAAGTGGCTAAAAATGTGGGAAGAATGGTTTTATTCCACCTTATTGCCTTATTTTGCTATTTTATAGCAACTTTCTTAAACTTTGGTATAAAACCAGAAACACCCCCCTGCAGCTTCCTTAATTTACACTTTGCAATGCCCTGAGAGTTTGGGGCATTTGAGGTTACACTGGTGTGTAAGACTCTAATAATTCATGTATAGGCTGGAGGAGGAGTTCTTACAGCCTGGATCAGCTACAAGAAGGCTCATGGTACTGCAGCTTTCCTCAGAGGGTTCTGCCTCTTCCTTTTCCACCTCTTCCTTTACCCAGTCAAGGAAACAAACCTTCTTTTACTTCTGTTTAATCCACTGAAAGCCTTTGCTGTTGAACAGACACCCGAGGAGATCATGTGGAGAGGCTGTTTCTTATTTTTGGGAGTATTTCTTGCTCTTTAAAATTGTGATATCAGAGTGGTACTCTGTATCTGGGAGAACCTACAGGTGATTTATGTTTCTCGTGGGATTTTCTAAGATGGTTTTGTGTTACAGTGTCCTTTTTTCTGTCGTAAATTTCCTTGATTTCTTCAGTTTAAAACTTAAAGGGTACAGATGAAGAAATCGGAATACTCAGTTTCAAAACTCCTGAATTACTGGAAAAGGCTTTCTAGAAAAATGGTTGATGACTTGGGTCTATCAGTCTTCAAGAGACATTTAAACAATGCCCTTAATAATATGATTTAACTTAGTCATGATGATGCCCTGAAGGCATCAGGCAGTTGGACTAGATCATCCCTGTAAGTCCCTTCTAACTGAAATATTCTATTCTATTCTATTCTATTCTATTCTATTCTATTCTATTCTATTCTATTCTATTCTATTCTATTCTATTCTATTCTATTCCATTCCATTCCATTCCATTCCATTCCATTCCATTCCATTCCATTCCATTCCAGTGTGTGAACTGAATTACCATCTCTGGAAGAAGAACAATAACAAAAAAAGCAGCTATCACACCACACTCTCTCCCCCAAAGGAAAAAACCCAAAAAACAATGGACAACAACAAAAACAACGCAAGAACCCAATCAACCCCCCCAAAGAAACAAAACCAAAAATCACCACATATTTTCTTTATAAATTCAAAAGTCACAATCAAAGAAACACACCCCCCCGCTCATTAAGGCGGTATCAGTGTTTTTGTAAAGTAACTAGCTCCCAGTGGAAACAAGTTTCTTTTTCAGTTACTCTCCTATTTTTTTATAGATGCACAATATTCTCAGAAATACATAAGATAAAAAAAAAACTGCACAATGTTTTCTTCAAAGACAGAACAAGGTTTAATGCTCACAGTTTTGTTGAGAGCTAGAAAATGAGATTCTCTTTGCGTTTAGAAGTCAAATCTTATGCTTATAGTGATTAAAAATAATGTACTCCTGATGTAGAGAAGCAGGAGTTCAAGGGTGAGAAAGGACTGTGAGGGAAGTATTCATATACAAAAGTTACATTGTAATAAATATTACAAATATACATATTTTTAACAAAGTTGAAGTATAATTTAAGGAAACACAAAACATTAATTAGTATATGGGCAGAGGTCACACTCTCCTTTCCTTTCCTGATGAGGAAGTGTCCCAGGCACATTTTTGCTAAGCAGGCAAGTTGATCCCAAATAGTCTTCCTTTTCTTACAGGGCAAAGGTCTAACCCCTGAGTCCTTGTTATCTGCTGAGCTCTTCTGAAGTTAGTGAATTGCTTAAAGCAGGTCTTTGGTTCTACTCTGCTAAAATTCCCCAAAGACTGTAATAGGAGTGTTTCTAACTAATATCTTAGAAAAAAACTAAGAACTAGCTCTGTGAAGTTAAATTGTACCAGATTTCTCTTTCAGCAGCAGAAGGCTTTCAAAGTGCCCCGTTGGTCTCTTCATGATGAACTTTTCAATGTAATGAAATAATACTTCAGGTCCAAATATTTTGAGGCTTAATAACTAAACTATTTGTGGTGTGAACTCTTCCTTGGCTAGCTATTTTTCTTTAATGTTTTTTCTCTCTTTTTAAATGGCATCTCTTTCTTTCCAAGCACATGTACGCATTGCAAGCTTAGTTTAGATACTGCAAGGAAAAATAACCTTCATGCATTAAGTTCCTCATTCTTATTTTTGCATGCTTGTAGGCTATGTTTGGATTTTTATTACTATAAATATGTTTAAACTCGCAGATTACCTTAAAAAACTCTGCTCTGTTGTGCTCTGTGAACCCACCATTTTGTTGCACATTACCAAAATACTGCAGGAGCATTAATTTTAATTAGTGTAATTATAAATTAGGTAAAAGGGTATGATTTATTTCACATACATACAAAAGCATGTATGCACTTTAGATCTTATCCACATAGCAATGTTTACCTGATTAAAATAATTAAAATTTTTCTGATGTTTTGGCATTTTGTCCTCACACCTTGACTGGAAGTATTTTGCAACAACTAAGAATGTTTTTTAGAATTCATCTCCACTATTATTATCTTGCTTTATTAATACATTTCCATCCATGGCAGGTATTCAAGATAAATATTTCCTCCTGTCCAGCCTGAAACTTCCATTACTGGGCTGTCTCTGTTTTCCCAGAATTGCCTTATCCTGTCAGGCTCTTGTTCATTAAGAGGAACCACTCCATTACAAGGAAAAGCTTTTATGAACACAGACAAAAAGGGTTCTACAAAGGCAGGTAAAAATTTAGCAGTATTTTATCTGTGACTCTCAGCAGAGTAGTGAGTGGACATGCATTAAATATTTCCCATTCTCATGACTTTTCATCTCTCTTCATCGCGATCAAGGTACACTAAAATAGCTGAAGGAAGCACTGCACTGAGGTTGTTACTTCAGTAAAAGTTACACCACAACCTTCACAAGAAATGTGGTAGGTCTATTCCCTTCCTAGAGATCTCTCAATTTCCTCCCATAAAGTCAACTTTATATATTTATTTTTCCTAGAAGAGGTTGGACAGAACATACAATTTATTTAACTTTCACAGACGCCTCTGCTGGGTGTGTTCAGGTCTGTGTGGCACCATGGTCTGCAGCCAAACCTTCCAGTGGTATAGCTGGATGTGTTTGCTGAAAGTTACAAGTGTCTGGTATGGTTGAAATGATGCATTAGAGACTCACTGATGTTTTTTGTTACACTCTTCAGTCTGATTGGTCTATGCCTGGCAACGAACACAGAGGAAAAAAATAACATATAATATTTGGTCACTCTGTATATGAAAATGATTAAAGCTAGAGACTCACTGATGTTTTTTGTTACACTCTTCAGTCTGATTGGTCTATGCCTGGCAACAAACACAGAGGAAAAAATAACATATTATATTTGGTTACTCTGTATATGAAAATGATTAAAGCATCCATGGAGGCTCTCAATCTGTATCTGGAAGATATATTTAGCAACCTTGCAGTCTGTCCCCAGCCAAAAAATTTGAAAACAAATACATCAAGAATATATATTAACTTTTTGACTACTTGAGTGCATGCACAGTAGTACCAAGTTATGATTTCTTTTGGTTACACAAGCATTTAAAGAACAAGCATTTCCAAGAGATTAATATTCCTTCCTTGTGTGACTCACAAGAGTAGTAAAGCAAAAAAATTCCATGAAATCCCCTTTCCAGTGAATTCCTGATCCCCTTATCAGTAAGGTAGAATAATATGAACATAAATTTTGGTAAAAAAACCCACAAACAAACACATTCACATTCATCTCCTGCACGGCTGCTGAATCCATCCCCTCACCCCAGCTGTCTGCTGGTGAGGGAGGTGACCTATACATTTACCTCTGAGTGCCAGAATCAGGTATCTTTTATTTGGGCTTGACTTTAAGATTACTGGAAGCCCTTTACTTTGATTGATGCTGATGGGCTACCATGTGAACCGTAGCACTGAGTAGGACTTGGAGACCTCAGAAAATGATGTTTTGTCGCACCGCTCCAGGACATTTTGTTTTGAAAAGAGCAAAAGACACAAAATTAAGTCAATCCCCCAAACCCAAGAGAATGTCCTTCTACCGTGTTGCTCTGGCAGACCAGGAGGTATCAGCAAAACTTGTTTAATTAATTTGTCCTATCATAATCAAACTAATCCTCCTTTCTAATTTTGGGAGATAGTCACTGCGTGCTCATTCTGTAAAAGATCTTTTTTATGATGGCAAACAGATGATTTATCTTCCTTTTATTTTAAAGGCTGCAGTAGAATTGAAGGCTGATTTATTTTGTCTGCATTAATATGGGCAACATCACTTGGTCTAATGATTAAGTATTCATGTCTGGATAAAAATTACTTTCTTTGCTCTAGATAATAACAGATTATTTTTCACTCCTGCTATATGTGAATTATGAAAGATAGTTATTTCTTTAATCTCCAGAATATCTTGCTATGAAAGGGCTTATGTATTTAATTCATGGTTCAGGGAAGAAGTGATCTTTTAAGACAAACTAGGATGAATGTATAGTTGCTGTCAAAAATCTTGCTTGTTTTTTTAGCATATTTTAGGAGAAAGAGAAAAATGTCAGAAAGATAGAACATTTCTTTTGCCTCTTTTCTTAAAAGTAAAATTCAAGTAGATGCACAAAAATATTTAGAAGCCGTTGAAAACCCCAGAATATCCATTTGCTGCCCAAGGATATTTCATCCTGCTATGTTCAGTATCCAACCCTTCAGCAAGGAGATGAATCTTCCCTCCCCTGAGCTGTCTGGTGAGCCAGCCTTGTTGACAGGCTCTGAATTAAGCTTCAGAGAGATGGGAGTTCAATTCTACACTAAACTCTGCAGCTCTGAACACTTCTTGTCCTGGCTTCAGCTGGAATAGAGTTTTAATTTTCTTCTGAATTCTGAAAACAAGCCCAGCAACTGCAAGAGCAAACAAACAACAATCAACATTGTGACCAGCAACTATTAAACCAATACAGGTTCCTGTAGCTGGTAAACATATGTAGAAATTTGAGTAACAACTCTCCCCTGTCATATAGAGAAATTTTCTGCTGCTCCTTGAGATGAGGAGAGTTGAACACAGTAAACAAGCTGACTGGATCTTGTTTGATTTTAAAGGAAACCAGAAGCTACTCAAGTATAGCTATCTCTGCTGTAGGCAGGTTTGTTTAATCAGGTGAATACCTACAGCCAAGGGCTGGCTGGCTGGCTGGCTGGATGCTGTCAGCCAGTTCAATATATTGCTTTCAGAAACTGATTTTCATCAGTAACAGCTGATAAAATCTGCTTCTTCTGCATTGATTCTCTTTATGCTGCACCTACTCACATAGCCAGGAAGAACTACTTGATTTTGCTTACCTCAGAAATTGCACGTGTTCTTTCACAGAGTACATGCAATCTACCACTCCAGGGCAAAATTGTATATTGTATTTATTGCATGTGCTATTGCATAAAGATACATTTACATCATTAGTATATGTTTGGCTAAATATCTTCCTCCAACTTGTTGACACAGCTGCCAACATTTAAAAGAAAAGCATGCACACATTTTAAAGGAAAATAGACCAGACTCGTTGCACAGGCAACAATAGACACCTTAAATTCATTGCTTTTCCCTTCAAATTAGGATTTTTTTTTCCCTTGGGCACCAGATGTAGCTAATCTTAATATGGCCTACTGCTTTTCAAATTGAAAAAAGGTCATTATGGAGTGTAAGTGCTGTTGGCAACGTACTGCTATATTAAACTTCCAGATGTCAGCTTTGACAGAGGAAGCCATCAACAATTCATGACATTGTAAAAACATTTTTCTTGCCGATCCATTTACGATGAAGTATTATGTTGCCCTCTTGACAAATAATGCAATATCATGTTAAGTATAAATAAATCAAAAATACAGATGTACTTGCTTGAATTATGATGGTCACTAATGGCATTTTGGGGAGAAAAAACAAAATCAAAGTCTGACTAATGTCTCTGGTTACTCCTGCCCAGTGTTTCTGAGGAGCTCTGCAGTCCACATCAGCAGAATAGAGCTTCAAAGGACGAATGTTTGTGTTTTTTTGGTAACTCAGCTGGAAATACCCTTCCACACATTTGTTCTTCTTTTTTAAAGGGGAGTTATGGTATGGCAAGGCCACTGACCTTCCTTTGACAATGAAATTCAGAGATTTCCCAGGGTGAGATGGGAGTGGACCAACCAGATTCTCTGGTTCTGAAGGTACAGCATCCCACCCACCCAAATTCAGCCTGGTGCCTTAGCATGATAGTCTCTCTCAGGGAAATGTCAGTGGTGATGCTGCTCAAAACCTTATCAGCCACAATTTGTTCCAAATCAGTTTTTCTCTGCTAGTTTAAAGGAGAATATATGCTAGATAAACAGATCTATCTTTGAACAAATGTAACCTTCTAAGAGGAAGCTGTTAACAGATCACCAACAGTTTTCTGATGCTTTTTGCTTTTAGATATTTAGATGGGTTCCCATAATTAGTATGGAGAAATCTTTCTTAAGGACTAATTCGTTCCATAAGAAATGAAAAAGTGTAGCTGGAACATGATGAATATTTCTTCAGAAAAGGCTAAAAAGCATTTTGAGCTGTAATATTTAAACTTGGTGATTCATGATCGCAGAATACTTAAACTGCATAAAATGCACTCATCTTTTGAACTGGTTGTTTTGCTAGCATCTAAAATGATGGATTCAAACATCTTCATAATCTGCTAGTTTATTATAATCTCTGCTCAGTGTTCTGGAAGCACTATTATCTCATTGGTTTATTTATTATTATGTGTAATGTATTAAAAACAGGGCATTCTATTGACCTTAATCTCTGAAAAAGTAATATATGAGAGTGAAAAAGCAATAGTTGGAATTAATTATAGATCTAGACATGATGGAGGACTCTCTGCCAGTGTATATTGGCATAGTCCCATTGAAGTCAATAGGGTAAGACCAATTTACATCAGCACAGGAGCTGATTTAACAGGCATTGGAAGAAGATGTTCTGAGCTTTGCACAAATGCAAAGGAACAGACAGAGCACTGAAAAAATCAAACTGTTTTTTATTTTGTATGTTTGCAATTAACCTTCAGGCCTGTTTTTGCATGCACTATAAAAGTAACTTTTTTTTCCCCATGTGCAGGAAAGGTGCAAAATTGCAAGGATATCAGCTGAGGGATTTTGCATGAATACAAAGCTTGTTGAAGTCCAGTCATGATGTCTCATAAGATGGTAAAGCTCTTCTTTTTGAACATCAAAGAAGTACATCAAAGTGTACCTCCTGATGCTATGGAAGCTGGTTAAACAGATTCAACAGTTATCCTGTAATAAGCTTTGAAAATATATCTATGCATAAATGAGACAGAATATTTTGAATCATGGGAATCATTCTAAAATTATGTGGAGTGAACAAATAGAAGGTCTAGTTCTTACCTCCCTCTCATTTTGCTTCAGTGTACTTGCACTGACTTCAGAGGCCATATGCTGGATTTACAGCATGTAAGGGTAACTCAAAACAGGCATTGTAAGGGCAAAGTGAAAGCAAGATTATTTCTGATAAATTGCAGGAGAACAGTAAGGAATAATCAGATAATATCTTTCAAATATTGCTAGAAATATAAGGCTGATTTTGTTTCCACTCTGTGAGTCAGAGAGCCTTTTCCTCTTGCTTTACAATCTGACTTCAAGAAAACCTACTTACTGTGGAGCTTTTGGTGAGGAAGCTATTCTTATAATGCAGTGATTCATGCCTCCTGTTTCATATGAAGTGTTATTTTGTGCTAAGCAAGGGTCTTACTGTGGCAGTCTGGGTGCAAAAACTACCTAAAGAAAATAGAGACCTTTTATGTAGCAGTAGAAGGACTTGTTCCACAGCCAAGCTTCAGACTCCTTTAACAGGAATTAAAAATTTTGAAGAACACTGTGTATTAAGAGTCAACCCTGAAAATTAGTTGTTCTTGTTTATTTTGTTCTTCTTTTTCTTCAAGCATGAATGACACTGGCATAAATCCAAAGACTTAATTTGCAGTTACAGGAATCACTCTACTCTTTCTTCCTGTAGCCATGTGAACACAGAGATGATGCCTGGAGTGATTGATCTCTGATTTTCCAGGCAGTTGCATAGAGCTGCCTTAGCTATTTCAGAACAGGGGGATCACTGGGATACAGCTATGGTGGTGGTGGGAATGGTGATCTGACTGTCATGGACTAGGAAGGACAGACAGAAGGAAAGGCATCCATGGGGAGATGACAGAGCGGGAATGATGAGCAAGTGAAGTCTCTGCCTCAGAGAGACACAGTCCCCACTGTTCCTCTGGAAACAACAAGCCAGTCTTTACAGGCAAGAAAGACAATCTAAAGCTGATCTTGCATATCCTTTTCAGAATGTAAAGACAAATATCACTTTTGGTTATCAAGGTCTCAGTTCGGCAGAAATCTGTAGTGTTGAGCTGTGCAAATATCAGAAGAGTTTGATCCCCTGGCTTGTTTGAGTCTTCATTTTGCACTGCTGAAGAAATTAGTACAATCCCACAAACATAAGACTTTTAGTAGGCAGGAAGAAGATTCTGGAATAATATTAATGAAAAATATAACACTTGGACAGGACAGGACAGGGAGACAGTACAAAAGGGAATGTGTCTATATGGGTGCTTACAGAAATCCATAAAATAATCCTCCATTAGTCTTGAAAAAGCCTGCTGAGATCCCCAGATTTCAGTTGGCTGAAGACATGCCCTTCCTAGTTTGCATTCATAAGGATCACCACATGTACAGCCTTTCTGCCATTTTGCATTTCTCTGATGAACCCCAGCAATACATCAGGAAAATACCATTTGTCTGATAATGTATTGCTGTGTTATGCTGTTGAATGATCTTATTTGGTGACACCCTCAAGTAATACATCTTCAGGCAGATGAACTGTAGCAGTGGCCTCTCTGTCACATGTAAGGCACTCTGGGGACTAAAACCCCTAGTGGCAGGGGATAGAGAGGAGCATGAGGCTGAGCATGTGCCAGCCTCTCTGGGACAGAAAGAATGCAAACCAGGAATTACCCAGGAAGTTACTGAAAGGACAAATTTAATGGGCTTGCCAAAAAGCATCTAGGCACAGGCTTTAGCAAAGTCAACAGCAAGGAGTGCCATGAGAAAATTCAGAGCATATTAAAAAGATGGCTGTGAAGATTATTCCAGGGGATGTAAAACATTGGCTTCTCTTAAGACCAAGATAACGCATTCAAGCTGGAGCCCAGGAGACCCAGTGTCACGTCTGGCTGAGATAAAATGAGTTTGGCATTGCAAATCCATTCCTCTGGTGAGTTTGTCTCCATCAGCTGCTCCGTAGTGCAGTGGTTCAGGGCAATTAGAAAGTTGTGCTCAGGATCAAAAGGAAACTCCCTGCTGCTGAGTTTCTGAACTTTAGCAAACTTGTGGGGGAAACGTAGTGAACTTCCAATCAAATGTAGTGAACTTCCACTACAGAAGAATGTGCATAAAAAACACATTGAAATTCTTTTTCCCTTTTCCCTGAAAGCAAACAAAACAAATTCAGGGAGAGGAGGCAATTCAATTCAAAAGCATATACTTTTTTAAAAATTGCTCAAAGAATAATGTGTTCCAGTGAAACCTGGATAACTCACCATTGTAATTTGTTCTACAGGAGGGTGGTGTGTCAATACCACTGGGTAGCTTTGTAGGTTTAAGAATAGACCTGGATCGTGCCATAAACACAAATAATAGTGGTACAACTACAAGAGAACAAATATAAGAGCTTTGCAATCTATTTTTAAGGAATAGCATGACCTGCTGAGGTTAGGCAAAACTGTCCTGCGACATCTTATACTACACAATCAGATTCAGTGCAATAATTTTGCTTCTCTGAAGCAGCTGTACTGAAAACTTAAAGACAGCTACTTGTCCCAGCTAGTCCATTGATCTGTTTCTACGTGACATTTTCTTTGTGCTTACAAATAAATCCAGGGAATCTGCAAAAACTGCCTAAAGTGCAAACTGAGTAATGCTAAGCTTAAAGAATCAAGTTTTCATTATCTGTTTTCTCTCCACATATAATAAACTGAGGTAACACGACTAATAAATAATAAATGTCTAATTCTTAGATCTTGTGTAGCACCTCTTACCAGAGCAGTTTTTACCACACTGAACAGAATAAATAAATTAATTCTTGTAGTATGCCATTGGGACAGGTATGTTTGGCTGTACACATTTCACAGCTTGCTAAATTATTTTGTACCTTTCTAATTAGTGTAGTCCACAGTGACCACAGCCACAGAGCAATCCTCTGCAGTTCTACACAGCCGATGAGCTCTGTGTCCCTGCTGAGCACACAGTCCCAGAATAAGGCAAATGACAGGAATTGTGCAGACGCAAGTGGGAAAAACAAGAAACTGGGAGGTGGGGATGGATTTCTGCACTTGAATTGCCTAAATAGTTCCACATTTCTGTAAGAATGTAGAATTTATGGTTGTGGTTTTCAACAGCACTCAGCAACACAGTATTTCATAGTATATCAAGAGTATTTTTATTTCCAGTTGAAATCACTATATTTTTAAATTATTTATATTTTCCCTACAAAACTCTGAAGTAAGGGAAAAAATTTTTCTTCAAAAGGAAGTTGTGGAAACTCCTGGAAAAAGTAATTAATTCCTTTTACCTTCACTTTTGATAGGCCATGACCTCAGGTGAAGTATTATCTACCAGAATGTATCAAGGTTCATAAACACCTGTGGTACAACATTCCATCCTCCAAAACACAAACAAGCAAAAATTGCAGCTGCAGGAGATGTAACCTATCCAGTGATCTTTTCAGCTGACACTAATGAGTCCATGGGGAATGTGTACAAATCCCAAAAAGAGCTGCATTTTTGTTGCAAATCCCTTCCCTCCAGCTGAAACTTTTCAGAACCCTCCCTTTTTTTTTTCCCCAAGTAATTTTCTTATAGTTTTTCCTGAAAAAAAATCCATCATACACATATAAATGAGTTATTAATGAATAAAACTCCTTTGCTTTTTTTGAAAGGGTGCAAAAGACTGTAGGGGAACATAGGGTGCTGAGCACTTGAAAATCTAGTCCTAACTATTTTGCTGTAGGTCACATAACAAGATTCTGTCACATGCTGTAACTGTGAGATAAAAGGTAAATGAATAGAGACAGCTTGTTGCTCTTGTTCCACGAAGCTGGAACAGAGCAAACTCCACAGCACAGCAGGACACATTTGTAAAGATGAAGAAGAGGACATTTATTCTAAATCTGCACTTGCTATATTAAATTGTCATAGTTTGTATAATTTAGAAAATGCTGATGAGAAGTTCAGTGAGTTCTTTGAAGCAAGTTAGAAAGGTTCCTTAAAAGCATTTTCTATAGTGATAACCACCAAAACGAAAGAAGCTGGAAAGCTTTGCAATCTTAAGCCCCTTCTCCAGCCCCATTCCTCCATTTCAGGTTAAAAATCAACCTGCAATCTTGCAGAGGTGCTAGTGCTTTCTTTCTTCTGCTGGAATTTATTGTTTCTTTCCTTCGTATCAGGATTAGTGGAATTTTTTTCCTATTTTTTCACAAGGTTGTTTCAGTGATGGCCATAAATCTATAAATATTTTTGCAAATTATTTGCAAAATGCATATACATGTTGAAAAAATAAACACCAATGACTAGGAGTCAAAAGCCACTTCAATAGCCTAGGAACCAAGAAAATTAATAAGTCTGGTCTAATCTCTTTTCAGGAAAGACTTTGAATGCATAACTTTTCTCATCTGTCTAAATGCAATTTTACTGAATCAGACAAAGGTCACCCACAGAGAATTAAGCAGCTATTTTCATCGTGTAAAATCAGGCAGTTTATACTCAGGTCAAATTTTCAGCACACTGTTTAGTAGTTCTCTGCTGCTCAAAATGTGAAGTGGCTCTAATTAAGGATGTAAGTAAAATCTACCCAATTGCTTCCATATTAATGAATGAAAATGCAAATAAAACTGAAATAAAACTGCACTTATATTAAAAAAATTCCATTATTGTAATACTGACTCTCAGCTATACATTGCATCCTTATTTGTTGTCTTATAAACCACAGTATTATTAAATGCTTGTATTTTTTTTCATCTGAAGTGCTGCAGTTAGGATGGAATTTGTCTTCCATATTGTTAAGTTATTGAATAACCTGCTCACACAGGCATCTGTAATCATTTGAGGCATTTCAAGGTACAGTCACTCTGCCTTGTCCAGAAGAGCCAAACCTCCCAACAGTTCCTCTCCATGAGCCTCCTACTTCTACACCCCAGGGTATTTGACATGGTGCTGGATGGTGACAGGTTTGAAAGCCAACGAGGTGGGCAGACAACCAGGAAAAAACCCAAACCCCCTTGTATGTCCCTGAGGTTAGAGGTAAAAGTCACTTCTGGAAGCTGATTTATCAGACCATGGGGGCCTTGTCCAGGGCCCTCTGAGCTGCCCTCTGGAAGCATTTGTCTCTGACCACACAAGGCTGTCTGAGACACCAGAAGAATTTGTCCACTCTTTCAGTATGGAAATCGTTTTCTTCCCTTATAACTGGTTTTAAAGAAAAACTGTCTTGTTTTCCCTGCAAGCACCACAACTTTAGCACATTACTCATGCCTGCTATGTTCAGATTCTCACAAGACACCCTCCACTGCCTATGTGCTTTCTGGCAGCCACATCTATACCTGGGGTGGATATTTCAGCTCTCCTTAAAATTTGTAGCTCATAAAATAAGTGAGAGAGAAAATCAGGTTTTATCTAACTCACCACATTTCAGGAGTTGCACTGCTGTCTGACTATCTTGTCGGAGTAAATCCTCTCTCTTTGCTTCAAGAGTGACCTGGGAAGAGATCCACCAGAGGAGGAATGAGCTGTGGATGGAAACCTCTGGTGGAGCAAAGTATTAGATAAATTGAAACAACTAATGGGCATGACAGAACGTAGTTTTTAATATGTCATACTATTCCTTTTGGCAATTATTTATAAAGAAAAAAAAAGGTTTTGTAAAGCAGAGAAGAATTTTATTTATAATTAAGTAGAGAAATCCAACCCAAAGAACTCTGTTGAACATATTCAGGAGGAAGTGAAAAGTTACCATAAACCTAACACTTGTTTGCAGCAGAGAGGGAAGGAAGGAAGGAAGGAAGGAAGGAAGGAAGGAAGGAAGGAAGGAAGGAAGGAATTTTTTTTTTAATTAGAAAGAAATTAATTTTTTACATGATATTTCATGCAGTATGACCTAGAGAGGAATTTGATCTTCTATCAAGGTATCCCCTGAGATCTGGGATGAAAGTAGATGCTATAGATCTTCTGTTCTTATTTTCTAATGTGCAAAAATATAAAGCTCTTAAGTTGGCACTAAAGTACCTATTAGAGAGGGGAGCAGGTAGAGAAAGGTGCTTTTACAAAACCTCAGCTATGCTGAGACAGTGAAGGAAGGCACTGCTGGCACAGTCAAACCTCAAAAGGTCAGTTCAGCTGCAGTTTGCCTCTTGTGAGCAGGAAGACTTTAACATTTAAAATAGCGCAAGAAAACTTCTGCAGGAAAGAGAAAATACTTCGCTGGCCTAGTTGATTGCCACTGGTGTAATTAGTTATATCAACAGGCTGTCTGCTTCTTTATCTACCTTTATATCTTTTGTACTCTTTATCTTAAAAAAAAAAAAAAAAGAAAAAAGCATAACCACTAACAACAAAAAAAGGAACAAAAATACCTGCTGCCTTGTTCACGTTTGCTGAAAGGAAAAAAAAATGTTTAATTGAGGATTGGAAGAGTCAGCATAATTGTTAAGAGTCCTGTTTTGTTGGGGGGGGGGGTGGTTATTGGTGTTCTTTTGTTTGTTTTGATTTTTTTTTATTTTTGGGTTGTTTTCTTGGGGGGTTGTTTTTTGCGGGGGCTGTTTTTTTGTTGTTTTGTTTGTTTTAATAAGTGACCACCTCAAATTTCACTTTTAACTAACTCCTGGCAGAACCCTTCATAGAATCATAGAATTCTGTGTTGGAAAGAATCTTAAAAGTCATCTTGTTCCAGCCTCTGCCATGGCCAGGGACACCTTCCACCAACCCAGGTTTCTCAGGGCTCCATCCAGCCTCGTCTTGATCTCTTCCAGGGGTGCAGCATCCATAGCTCCTCTGAGTCACCTGTTCCAGTGCCTCCCTGTCATCTGATTAAAGCTTTCTTCTTAACATATAATCCAATCTCTCCTCTTTTAGCTTAACACTGTCTTCCCTTCTATCACTACCTGCCAGTGCAAGTCTCTCTGTCCCTTTTTTTCAAAGCCCCTTTCAAATACTGAAGGCTGCAATGAGGTCTCCTCTGAGACCTCCTTACTTTTGCAACTTGTTCAAAGCTGCTGAGGGGCACCCTCTGTGTTGGTGGTGGCATGGACAGATGTGGTGGTTTGATTCTGTTGTGTTTTTTACACCCAATTGCTCTGAAAATATGAAACTAAAGCAATCAGAAGAGATGCAACCAACCACACTGTAACACAGAATATGAATATTTTTTTCATATACAAAGTGCCTGGTGCAGTATTTTCTGTTCTAATGTTTCCTCAGCATTGCCTGTTCTTTCTTTAGGTTCCTTTTTGTCTTTAATAGCTCAGCTATTATCTTTTCAGATGTGGCCCATTAATTCCTCTGTATGAATTCATGCACAGTCAGCTCTCCCGTGCTAATGACCAGAGGGGAATAATGGGCAATGCCCACAGAGAAGGATATGTATTGTTTTAGCTGCTTCTTGATTTATTGTAATCTCTCTGTTCATTTCTGCTTTTTCATTTTTCATAGAATCTCAGAAAATAAAACACTTCAGAAGCCATCCAAGATAATGGTCCATTTCTGACCAGTGTGAAAACATGGGTATTCTGGGAAGTGGGAGAGGAGAGGGTGAGAATGGAAAAAAAGATGATGAAAGAATACTTATCTAATGCATTTATAATACCAGAACAAGGAATGCCCCAAGAGATCATCAGTAAACACATTAAAAATTAGAAAAAATAAAGTAATTGTATGTATACCAGGCTTTAATGGCAGAACTTACAAGGAATGGGTATTATGGGTTGTGAAAGAGCATGAATTGACACAATCAAACAAAACAAGGAGGTACATTTATCTAACACTACTAAAAACACTACTAAAACTTTCAGCTCAAGAAACCCCTAAACTACTGCTTATCAGAAACTGTCATAACTAAATCTTTTCCTGTCATAACTAAATCCTGATACCCACTATCAAACATCAGCTAACACTCTCTATCAGACCAGGTAGATCCTTGGTCAATCCAGTTATCCTCTTGTGATGCTGCTTTCTTAGCAGGTCAAACCAATGATCTGCAGAGTACTGACCCTTGGTCCATGAACAAGCAAGAGAAAGACAAGATAAATATAAAATATTTAGCAAATTATTAAATTAAGAAATTAATAAGACACCATTGAAATAATTAAGAAATCATTAAATTTTTTTCTTCACATTTAATATACATTAAGGGTGGGGTCTCTGTTGTTCTGCTTCAAATTCTTTTCTTTAAACAACACAGAGACTCTTCTCATTTTCATCCATCCACTGTTGAATATTGTTGCTATCCATTACTCAGGTTCTACACCTGAACTGTGCTGCAGGCCCTTTGGGAAGGCAAAATACTCTGGTTTGTATATAGCTTGCAAAATGTTTTAACATCCTCAAGGTAAATTAATGAATACAGAGAATGTCATCATATATTCAGGCTTCACATTTTTGAGTTTCTGACTCAAAATAGCCATCATATTTACAAATAAATGTCACAAATGACCATTTCAGAACAGAATGTAAAGTTGAAAATTACTACTAGCTTCCTTGTCAGACATCACATAGACTGCCATAGACTGCAGACAATCAAGACAGTGCCTTTTTTTCTTTTTTTCACCACATCAAAACATTGTTTTGTGTTCGTAATTCTGCCAAAGTTTTGTGTAGTGAAAGCCATGAAATTGTTAAAGCACTGGAGGAGGCTGCTGACAACAAAGGTCCAGCTGCCTTTGTGAGTGACATATCAGGTTATTTTTCCTTTGGAAAAGCACAGATCCAGATCTTACATATTTTCCTTTTATAGTTTCAGCCATCATAGTAATTTTCAGTTCTAACAGGCAGCATAACTGCAACAGTTCAGTCTAACTTTTAAGAAGCATATTTGCAGAGGTTTTTAGGAGCAACTTCACTGATTTCAAAACTCTTCTCAGCATACAATTTTTTCAGGTCGCCATGAACTTAAGAAGATTCTTTGTTCATAATTCCCACATGTCTGGACTACTGTTTTATATGTAGCTGTCAAAACACATCAGCTTTCTGTATGATACTTTATTTCATGGACAAGCTTTTAGCCAAATTAGTCCACTGAAGATAAAAATATATTAGGCTAAAATCTTCATTAATATTGCAAAGTAAACTAGTGAGTTTTTTTGCTTTTTTGGGTTTCTTTGGTTTGTTTAGTTTTTGGGTTTTTTTGGGGAGGGGGTTGTTTTTTGCATGTGTGTGTGATTTTATGTTTTTGTTACTCATTAAATCTGCAAATCAAATCGGTCTAATCTTTAAGCTGATTAAAGAAGAGAGTGGTAAGAAAAACAAAGTAAACATTCTGCAAGATCTTTTCTTCAGGGGATATTGCTTACAGCAGGGAAACAAAAGAATCCTATTTACATTTCAGACCAGCTAAACATGAGATAAAGCCTGCCCTTCCCAAAGTTATTGTCTCTTTATTTCACCAGTACCACCGACAAAAGAAAGGTGGTGTTGGAAAAGCATCTTCTGTGTCCTGTCAGAGAAGCATTCCCTTCAGGGGAAGGAGACACAGATTTCCAGACATCAGCCACCGAGCTATCACCAATTATAATCAGCTCCTTTACATCTTGATCAGTGGTGCACCTTTACACACGTGTGTCTGGAGTGTGGAGCTGAATTTTCTCTCTCCAAATTCAGTTCAGATGAAATCCAGCCCAGCAGTATCTGCTCACCTGGATAAATGGCCCCTTTTCATTGCCTATGTACATCTGAGTTTCACTTCAGTCAGACACAGTAAGTGTATTGTGTAAGGTCTTAGGATGCGCCTCAGATGCTCAATGTACTTCACAGAACCACAGAAATAAAAAGTGGTTTGGTTCAGAAGGGATCTTATTGATCATCTCATTCCAAACCCCTGTCATGAGCAGGGACACCTTCCACTAGAGCAGGCTGTTCAGAGCCCCATCCAGCCTGGCCTCGAGCACCTCCAAGGATGGGGCATTGTCCTGGTGTCACCCCAGCCAGCAGCCAAGCCCATGCAGCCAGTCACCTGCTCCCCCCACAGTGGGAACTGGGAGAGAATCACAAGGGTAAAAGCTGCCTTATCTCTCATGGGCTGAGATAAAGACTGTTAATAGGGAAAGCAAAATCCAAGCATACAAGCAAATTAAGAGAAGGAAATAATTTCCTGCTTCTCATGTTCAGCCATCTCCCAGGAGAGCAGGGCCACCTCATGTGTAATGGGGACTTAAGAAGACAAACCCCAACACTCCAAATGTCTCTCCTTCCTCTTCCCCTGCTTTATGTACAGAGTTTGGGTCACCTGTCCTGGCTGTGTCCTCCCACCCTCCCCTGTACCCCAAATTCCCTTGCCAGTGTAGCCATATGACAAGCAGAAAAGGCCTTGGCTCTTTGTGGGCCCTGCTCAGCAATAACAAAAACATCTCTGTATTATCAACACAAATCCTAAGCACAACCCCATACCAGCCACCATGAAAAAAAATAACTCCACCCCAGCCAAAACCAGCACCTTATACTCTATTCTATGCAATTTACATCATGTCAGGTCCCACACTATTCAATACAATCCCAATAACCACAACCCCCTTCACACAGGCACATGGGAACCTACAGCTTCTCTGGGCAACTTGTTCCAATGCCTCACAACACTCCCAATGAAGAATTTGTTCCTAATATCTAAGTCAAATCTACCCTTTTTCAGTTTAAAGCCATGATTACTTGTTGTCTCACTATGCAGCCTTGTCAAAAGTCCTTCAACTTTTTTTTTTTTGTATTTGCCTAATACTGGGATTTTAGAATTACTTTAACTGTTCTCAATTATAGAATAATATAACCATAGATTTTTTAGATTGCAAAAGACCTCTAAGATCACCAAGTCCAACCTTTCAACCCAGCACTGCCAGGTCCACCACTAAACAACATCCCCAGGTGCCACATCTACATCTATTTAAATGCCTCTAGGAATGGTGATTCCACCATTGCCCTGGACAGTCTATTCCAGTGCCTGATCATCCTTTCAGTGAAAAAATTTTTCCTAATATCAAATATAAACCTCTTCTAGTTCCAATTAAGGACATTTCTTCTTGTTCTGTCACTTTTACCTAGGAAAAGAGACCAACATCCTCCTAGACAAAAACTCTTCTCAGGTAGTTGTGGGGAGGAATGAAGTTCCCTCTGAGCCTCCTTTTCTCCAGGCTAAACAAACCAGCTCCCTCACCTCCTGCTTGAAACTACACTAGACTGAATCTTACTGTATTTTCTCCACTTTTTATGTTCTGAGCCTTCAGGTTTCTACACTGAAATTTGAGCAGACTCCACATCACTCCCAGGGCTGGTAATGGAGTTTTATGTTAAAACTTTGTTCTGTAATCATCTGCAAGTCACAGGGTAATTCTTAGTGGATCTTTTTCTCTTTAATGTCGCCATTAAAATTCAAAGAGCTGAAGGGATTAAATATACCTTCATGTAATTAATAATCAAACCTATTCTTTTTTTTCTATAAAAAATGTCTACATCATAAAATGGGAGAGCAGATAACTATCAGAAAGATAATAAGGGCCAGGAAGAACACACTGCATTCCAGTGACAAAGCAAACAATTCTGCTTAAATCATTTTCATTTATGAAGAAATCAGCTTTGGGAACATTTGACAAAATAATCTATCTTTATGCAATTTCAGATTTGTTAAGTGAGTCTCTTAATTGCAGGTTGAGAGGAGCACAAACTGTCTGTACTGATGTCTAACTAGAGTCAGACATAATTAGCATTCAAAATCACTGCTTAAGGAGAGTATCATGTATTTACAGGAATTGCTTATTTGTATTTCTCTATCACATTCTTTATGGGCTGCTGTGATATGATGACTTTCAGCTGTTACTGCTTTCACTGACATAGTGGCTATATTGCCATATGGAAATATAAACTATTTTAAATCCACTTTTATTCAAAGCAAAATTTAAAACAAAAACAAAAACAAAAACAAAAACAAAAAAACAACTGAAAAAAATCTTCTGGTAGGGGAGACAGGAAATTCTTTAAAAAAAAAAAAAAAAAAAAAAAACAAAAAAAAACCCTGAAAAAAAAAAATCTTCTGGTTGGGGAGACAGGAAATTCTCCAGTTCTGGTTATTAGAATCCACAACTTACTGGAAAATATACTTCAGTAAAATGCAAATTAGGAGGCTGAATATGGTGTGAATCAATAGAGTTAATTGATTGGTAGTGGAATCCTTCTAGCCATTGTAAGGTTTTAAAAGTCAACAATACTTGAAAGAGCCTCCAAAGAAGCTCTACATGTGCACATGTTTAGTGCCTAAAAAGTGAATCTCTCTAAAAACCTTTCTCTAAACGGGCAGATTGAGCTTATTAGGATGTCTAGTTTGACTTGGATCTGTTCTGCTCAGTTTTTGGTTTTTTAAATACCTCAATAACGACAGAGCTCACCTGAAAATGTTATCCAGATTTCAGATGTTGAGTTCTTTTAAAAATTGCATTAATAAGATTTTTGATACATCCAATTTAAATTGTGCAACCGGAGAAGAGACAGTAAAGGGAAATAAAACAGCACAGCTTGCTCCTTGAAGCTGGCTTGCATTTCTGTGACATGGTTTATGCCTCAGCTATTTATACCCCAAAGAAGTTTGCTTTCAAAAAAAAGAGCTATGAAATGAATAAGGAGTTTGGACACAGCAATGTTGAAGTGTGTGGAAAAACTGGGAGATGAAGCCTTGAAGCCCACAAAAAACACTCAGAATCAGAGTCATAGAGTATCTCAGGGAGAGACTCAAAAGGACCATAAAATCTGACTTCCTGCTCCTTGCAGGACTGCCTAAAACCAAATCATATGACTAAGAGTGGCTCAGAAAATGTTTCTTTCCTTCTATGAAGCAGTGCAGATCATGATCCAATATTCAGTTTAACTGGTTTGCAGTAAGTGTCTGTATCCAAGCTAACATATCCTGTAGCTTGGTTCTGGCCCTTCTGGGAAATCTGTGAGGACTGAGTACATTTCATGTATAATATTTGGGATTTGTCTTCAAGAAGGTTGTAGGATTGCTGAGAAAAATGGGAATAGACTGAGAAGTGTTGTGTATATTTCTGCACACCTTTCTGCCTTCAATACACCCAACTACAAAGCCTACAGGAAGCGAAAAAAGAATTAAGAAGAGAATGAAACTAATAAAATTGGTTAGGGAAAAAGGCAAGAAAATTTCAAATACATGCATAGAAAAAGAACTAAAGAATCATATGCAGTTAAAGAGACTGGGTTAGAGAAGGTCTAATATGAGCAATCTAAGGAGAGAAATAAATGTGAATACCCAAAAGAAGAAAAGTGGAAAATGCATGCTGTGAGTCAGGGAAGCACAGAGAAGGGTTGGATAAAGATCCACAATCACAGAAAACCACACACATCACCTTGAGGGGGCACATTAACTGTAGAATGAGACTAAACCACCTCAAAAATACAGCAAAAAATTCCCTGCCCCTTTCCATTCCAGGAAATTTGGAAAAAAAAAAGACCTGAAAAAGGCTAATAAGATGACGGTGAGTGAAAGTCAGAAGTATAGCCAGGCTTAGAAAACATGTTTATACCATTTGACATTAGTATCATGCAAGTGTCTATGAAAATGATAGAGAATACCTGTGTAACCCCATAAAATGCCTTCTTCAGGCTAGTCACTGTCCCAGCTGGTATATTTTTATCTAATTCCAGAGCTGGTTATTGTGAGTACAGCTTTATATTTCTAATATACAATATGCTACTGGGAAATAAAGCAACCATTGCTTAGATGCATAGCTGCAGATGGCACAAGTTTCAGTGCCATCCTTTAAATTACTGTAAAAACACTGGCAACTAGCTGTTGTACAAATAAATGCTAGCACAGAGGGCCTCATGAGGCTCTGGGGATCAGTAACAGCTTTTTAACCTCTGGGTAACATAGTTCAATACCAGTTCAAGGGAGTAATAGCAAAGGAAAAAAGCTGTGTGGCCTGCATGACTGAAATTGGTGGTTTCAGCCCACATCCCTGTAGAGGTGTTGCCATGGTCAGGAAACATCCACATTGCAGCTGAACTGTCACAGGAATGTGTTACCCATATGCTTTAGAAATAAAAACATTAGAGGTTCATGCAGGGGGTTGTGGCAGTGGTGGCTGAGCCCTCAGGGCCAGATTCCGACACATCTGTGTTTTGAATTCCACACATTGGAAAAGCATCGTGTGACTGAGGTCAAAAAACACATGCAGAAGAGTTATTTGTTCCCCCCTGAGGTGAGAAATCCTCACAGTACAATTTATTACTATCGTAATGAAACCAGTCCCAATTGCTATTAAGATGCATTATGCTAATATTATAATTGAAGGACTTACTGCCTTTATTTTTCTTTCCTTTTTTTTTTTTTTTTTTCCTCTATGGATTTTTAGGATTTGCACAGTCTGACTGCAACATTCTCACATCTGGTGAAATGGTTGGATGGATAGCAACTCAACACATTGAAGACATATGTGGTACTGTAAGCACTCCTGGTATCTGTACCCTAGAGAGTTTTTAATTTAAATAGGATCCAACACGCCAGAGAAAACTGAAGGCAGTATTGGCTGGTGAAGGGTGTTGGAGATTCACAATGAACAGACGAAGTGTGACTCTCCTGGCAGACTCTAGACTCTTTATTGTGTACCTTTACCGTGATTTGGCTTTGAAGGTCCCAACTAAAAAAAAAAAAAAAGGTAAAAAAAAAAAGAGAACAAGGATAGTTCTGTCACCAAATTCTACTTGTCTGACTGCTTGAGAGAAGAGGCAAATCTGTGATTGCACTGTGCATATATTTACATTACATATCCTCTGCTAACATTCCTCATCTGAATGATTTAGTGGATTTAGTGTAATCACTCATGTAACAAGAAAAAAGGAATTTGATAATGTTTTATTTGTACTGCAGAGCTGCCCTTAGACAGAAAAACAAACCCATATCTTGGCTGTTCTCTTGAATTACTGAAGAGATAAAATTTTATAGAATAAAAGGAGGACATGTGGAAGAAATTTATCTCACAGCCATTGAATTTGAGAACAAAGGAGAAAATCCTGCTGGAAGTAACATATCAGCAAAAGTATCAGTCAGCAAACAAAAAGGAACTTTCTTTAATAAGTTCAGACTTTTGTAATAATTATAGACAGGAGGGAGTTATGACTGAGGAAAGAATACTAACATACCCTTAGTGGACTATTTAGATGATTCCTGTGTCTTGCTGGCCCAGATCCTCCTCAGAATACCTTATGTTTCTATTTCTTCTTTCATAAGAGATGTCAAGTGCCTATATTTGTTGTTACCTTTTTCCAAAGCTCTCAAAATGCAATTGAATGCAGCTTCAGCCATGAGTAGCTGGTGAGCCACTCTGCACTCTCCTTGGAACCAAGCCTCTTGCTGCTACTTGTGGTTTCCCAACCACTGCTTCCTAGGAGATTATGAGAAGGTGGCATAAAATCCGACTTTACACATTCCTTGCAGGCCTGTGTAGTTAGCAGAGATTTGTAGTCATTCTCTGAACAGAACAGGTTTTGTATCTGTTTGGAAGTACTCTTGAAGTTCTCTAACTTCATTTTTTCTAAAGTGGGAAAAGGTAATGAACCAAGCCAAGACAATCACCAAACTGCATACTTAAAGTATGAAATATTTTCTTTTAATGTTGTTCTTAACACAATGCACTTTAATTTTTTGAGCATGTATTTCTATATTTTAGAAATTAAGAGAATCTGTTGCTTTCTTTCAACGTCTTTCAGAGTTCTACAACGAAACAGATTGATCCATGCAGCTTTTTCACTTTTCCAAGTCAGTGCTGTATGCATGGGGTACCTGGTAATTACTGCAGGCAATGATTGTTATAAAATGGCAACACTGCCTTTTTTTAATTTCTCATAGGTTTATGAATGTTTTCACCACAATGTTTAATACAAGAAAATACCTTATCCAGAATGTTGATCACTGAATCTCACATGAAAGAAAAATCTTCACTGTTAGGCACTTCACAAATGCTGCATGGTAACAGCAAAGAAGTGACTTAATTCTAATTTTTGGTTGCTCTAGTATACCTTTTCATTTATACAAGCTAAAATTTTCAGAGCCAGAATATGCAAACAGACATTTCAGTGACAGTTTTGAGAAGCAAAGAACAACTTTGCATAGAATACCACAATCTTATTTGTTCACTGACATAAGATATATTTACCCTGTTCAGAGTTTAAAGAGATTAATTGCATTAAAAACCCCCAAACCAACCAATTAAAAACAAACAACACAACTGTTTAATTGTTCTTCTGAGAGTTAAAATAAAAAGGGCGGAAGGGGAGGACAGGGATATGTAAAAGAATATGGGCAGACTATTCGTACTAGGAAAGAAAAGATCAAAATACAGAGAAAAAGGAAAAGTTGCAAGACCAAAAAAAGTTTGGCAAATGTTGTAACTTGTTTGAAAAGCATGAGGAAGAAGTGGTGAAGCAAGAAGCAGATTTCTTGTAGCTGATTCCTTTGTAGCAGATTTCTTGTAGCTGATATCTCTCCTCTGTCTGAGCCAATCTTGTTTGCATATGACCTGCAAACCTCTGTAAAGAGAAAAACATATAAATGGCAGGAAACATACTACAGCAAGAAAAATTAAATGAGGAGAGAAAACACCCACATCACTATATTTCTGAAGTCTCTCATTTGAAAGCCAGAAAGCTTTTTTAAAGTGCTACTTTATGCTAGAATTTGTGCAGTGAACCTATGTGAAAATGGGAGAGCTCCATATAAAAGCTTTCACAAAACTGATAAAAAACTATGATCATTTTTTTAGAAGCCAGCCTGGGTTTCTGAGTGGCAACTGCCTTATGCTGCAGACATTTCTCTACAATTCAAGATGTACACATAAAGCATGGCTGAAAAGACAATCATCTGGCACAAATGCCAGCACTCCCCTGTGACAAAATGTACAGAGGGGAACAAGCTCATGCTGCATCAGAATGACTGATGCAGCAAGTAAGCTTACAAAGGAGGAAAAATAAATATGACAGTGGCAGCAAGATTATTATGATTAAATGAACAACTTCTTGGTTTGCCCTTTGTGTTAATGGATGGATAAATGTGCCTCTGCTTTCCTCTGCAATATTGGAGTGCTTTTGTCACACTGCCTCTAACATGTCCTCTGAAAGCTTAGACCTCCTTTTGTGCAGATAATTGTTCTCTAATTCAACAGGGCTATTCATGTGCAGGAATCAGTGCATTCTGGTGCAGCAATAGCATTAGAACCTTACGTTCTGAACTTTTTGGGCACTTTTGTTACAAGTGCTGACTCTGAGTGACTGTGAATGAAAGTCTGATTCTGTTCTAAGGTCAAGGAGAAAATGAAGGCACTTCAGTGCCTCTCCACTTGAGGTGGCAATGCAAGCAGCAGGCCTGGATGTTTTGTGCAGCAGTTCACTGTCTGATTTCTCATGGTATAGTATTTATTTGGATTAGATTTTCTCAGAAAGATTCAAATTCACCAGTGAGACTTACTCCCTGGAGGGGTGCAAACACCATCACAAATTCTTTTTTGTTTTTTGACTCCCTGTTCAGATATTAGTGACTACAAATCCAGATACACACACACACACACACACAAAGTATAATGGTAGAAAGGTGTTTATTTTCATAATATATTCCTCTTAATTGCTATTTGAAAGCATTTTGAATTAAAGATCATGATGAAGTTGTCTGAACCTAAACATTTGTTGTTTGAAATGTCTGTGTCACCCTGTATGACATTTAAATGCTGATCTTGAATCACATAGGTTTCATGCCTGTGTATGTTATATCTTCCAGCACACCCCCAGAACTGAGGGATACTCCAGGACATCTAGTATGGAATAACAGGAATTATGCATAGGGAGGCAACTACTGACCAATTTCCAGCAAGGCTAAATCCCAGAATCCTAGAATTGTTAAGATGCCTGTGTATGTTATATCTTCCAGCACACCCCCAGAACTGAGGGGGGATACTCCAGGACATCTAGTATGAAATAACAGGAATTATGCATAGGGAGGAAACTACTGACCAGTCTTCAGCTAGGCTGAATCCCAGAATCATAGAATTGTTAAGGCTGGAAAAGACTTTGAGATGATCAAGTCCAACCACCAACGCAGCCCCATCTCCATGTTTGTCACTAGACTATGTCCCCATGTGCTGTGTACACACATTTTTAGCCCATACAGGGATGGCCACTCCACCTCTTGCCTGGGCAGTCAGTTCCAATGCTTTACAACCCTTTCTCTTGTAACTCCTTTACTTCCCCTGGTGCGTTTTTCTTCTTGTTCTGTCACTTGCTTATAGCCCTGTCTGCTTTGAAGAGGGTCAGGGGAACCTGTGTAATATAACATATATCACTCACTGTGTTGCAGGCTCATGCTAGGAAAAGGTTTGGAGATTTTTTAATTTAAACTGTTATGAAGAATTCCACATTTCATGCTAGACACCAAGAAACTCAGAAGTAATTTTCAACTTTTCAACTGGACACACAGCAGTGAGACTAGGAACAAAGACAATTTTAATGCAAACAGTCTACAGGCATAATGTTTTATTATTCTGAAACTGGAATAAAACTAGCAAAAGTTTTTTTTCTGGATGAAAACAGAGCCACTGATGGCATTGAAGAGATATTGAACTAGTTCCTGTCTGCTCTTTGCAATTTGTAGCACTTAGGAAGCCTTAAAAGAAATTTGACAGTGACAAATAGACATTTCTGAAATGTCAAGTAATTCTAAACATGAATTTTCATCTATTTATAGACTTATTCTGATATCTCAAATGTTACACAGCTTCCTGTAGACAGTATTAACTTTCTATTAGGAATTTTCAGAATCTTAAGTACATTGATATATTCATGAAGACAATGTTCTTGCAACACTTTTCACAAATAAATTACATTAAATTAATGCTTGGTAAATTTTCTGAGTGCATTTTTCATACATTAAACCACTTTGTAGTGGAACTGCTCCCTAGAAAAGAAAGTTGCCACTTCTCTAAAAAATTCTGAAATCCCATATTGTCACATAAGGATTAATTGATAACAATAGTGAAATAAATAGATTTACTTTAATATTAGTTGGATGGCCACAAAATAAATGCAATGTACTACTGTAGCAGAAATTCAAAGTCAGCAAGTAAAAATATTTTATTTTTTCTCAGTTTTCTCTAATTCTAGCAACACTAAAATTTTCTGGCTTGTCAATTTTAGATGATTAATAAAACCCCAAACTATTTACCTATAGGATGGAGCTTTTGAGCTGTAGTAAATTAAAACCTTTTCTTTTGTAATCTAGCATATTTTAGACCTTTCATATTTCCATATTTATGGTCCTCCTAAATCTGTGTAGAAAACAGAAAACTCCAAATTTTTTGTTTCTTAGGTCAACAAAATCAGTTCTTAAATGACTGTGCTCTGCTCTTTATGTCTTGTTTCAGCCTGCCATGAGATTTTTTACACTAAAATGGCACAAAGCCCTTTGCTATATATGTTCAATATTACAAAATATGGAAAGGGGAAATAAGACTTTAAAAATGAAATTATGTTGAAATTACCTGAAACCCCATAAAACTTTAATTGTACCAAACCTTAACAAAAGTGCTTGTCCTAACGGTACACTTTTGAAACATGGTACAAAGGCAGCATTATGTCCTCATTGGGTTCATCTCTGCCAGTGTTTTAATAACTTCCTGCATTAAAATTTCTAAATGGATAAATGCACCAATTTCTTTACAGGTTTCAGATAACAAAAAACAAAAAAACAAACAAAAAAAAAGAAAAGCAAAAAAAACCCCAAAAAACAAGAAAGAAAGAGAACAACTCTTAGAATATTGTTCTTCATCTTGGT
Source organism: Passer montanus (assembly GCF_014805655.1). Lineage (NCBI taxonomy): Eukaryota > Metazoa > Chordata > Aves > Passeriformes > Passeridae > Passer > Passer montanus. The sequence continues at coordinate 2,958,592 of NW_024373034.1, read as the reverse complement.
TGAGCTGGAAAATTTGTAAAAATTGCCTTCAAAATGCTATAATAAATGGTTTATATTGTTTGGGGACAAGCAAACCCACAGATTTCTAGGAGCTGACATGTAAGAATCTTGAACTGCCAGATCCTTCAGAGTCTCTTCTTCTGGAACCTAATAAACAATGATTTGTAAAATGTAACTTGTCTACAAAAGGCTCTGTTTTTCCATTTCGTTCCTTCCTGTTGTGCTGTATTCAATGGCCCTTTGACAAGTCAGGTTTTTTCTAGAAAGAAGAAATGGTCTACACTCAGCAGTGCTGGGAGCCAGATCCTGCTTCCACAGTTCTTTCCCCTACAGGCCATAGGGACACAGAAATCAGCAGGGCCAGCACGATTTCCTCTGCACAGAGCTGCACCTTCCCTTTTCCTCAGGTGGACACAGCCAGCCTTGAAAATGCAGGGTAAAACATAAGAGTGAGTTCCCATGAATAGCTCCTGAAAAATTATTTTCTTCTTCTTTGGTGGAGTGGGCAACTTGATTTCTGAAACTCAATGAGTTTTCTGAAATTGAGCATTGTAATCTGCACACTATCTTATTTGGATATATCAAAACACACTTAGTCTTTTAAGTGGATCCTGTTTAAACATCCTACTAGTCTTTTTCAAGACTATTACTTCTCCTCCAGCACAAACACTGAGTCTGACAGAATATCAAATTTTTCTGCCTGTTAATTTATTGATACTGGTTTGATTCACCTTACTTTGGGAATTATCTGTGTATTAATGCATTCTGTTCACCCAAATTCATTCCTGATATAGCTACATTTATGTCACAGGCCATTAAGTTTCACATTCTAGCCCTAGGCTCATTCATCTAGACTGTCAGTGCTATCCTGTAAAGAGATTTTTTACAGAATTGCCTTTTGAAAAAGCAACTTCCCTTAGCATCTTAACGTAGTTTATCTTTTCAGTGCTTTGTCTGTCCTGGCTTTACTTGAACAGGGACAAATCATGGTTGAGCTTTACTTTGATTCCTCTTTCTCTACCTAAAAAGTACACCCTGTTAGGAACTTTAATTACTGGAACCTAATCTGTTTAAATTAAAAATCTATAATTCACATAATTGATTGATGAATCTTACCACTGCAAAGTATTTGCTAATGTATTTGGGCTTGTCCGTGTGGTAGCTTGAATCCTGAAATTGTGACATTTCGTGCTTTTTAAAATGGAGCCTTATGCTAAAGCATCTAGACTGTCAGTGCTATCCTGTAAAGAGATTTTTTACAGAATTGCCTTTTGAAAAAGCAACTTCCCTTAGCATCTTAACGTAGTTTATCTTTTCAGTGCTTTGTCTGTCCTGGCTTTACTTGAACAGGGACAAATCATGGTTGAGCTTTACTTTGATTCCTCTTTCTCTACCTAAAAAGTACACCCTGTTAGGAACTTTAATTACTGGAACCTAATCTGTTTAAATTAAAAATCTATAATTCACATAATTGATTGATGAATCTTACCACTGCAAAGTATTTGCTAATGTATTTGGATTAATATTACTTGTCCATGTGGTAGCTTGAATCCTGAAATTGTGACATTTCGTGCTTTTTAAAATGGAGCCTTATGCTAAAGATATAAATATGAGATATAAATATAAATAAATGCTCACTCAGTACAAGCAAGTCCTGCTTGTAGTAAAGTAAGAAGAGATTTTGTCAACAGCTTCCCAGGAACAGAGCTGAGAGTGCTTCCTTCTGCACTAAGATACCTGTAGTGATGAAGAATAGATGCAAAAAAGTGCAACCACTAGAAAAACAAAAAAAGTGAAGAAGGGTAAGTAAAGAAAAAGGTTCCTTGCTATGAGGTAAGAATCAAAAGGCTGTTCAAATTTCCATCATGTGCATTAATATCAGCAAAGCTTTTGGAGGCATTTGGGGCTTTCTTGTATCTAAGTGGAGCAAGTTAAATATTAAAATCAGAAATGAGGAGATATAATAGAAGTGAAAGAATTTACAAATAAGAAGGAAACAAAAATAAAATAGGCATAATAACAAAAAGAAAACAATCCTATCCCTATCTAAGGTGATAACACATCACCATTCAATGAACACTGTCCTACCAAGAGGAATGATATGCTTAAAAAAAACACCCGAAAGCAACTTATTTCCTGTTGAAAATTTGGAAAAATGCTGGTGTGAAATCTGAGATTGGTATTCAGATGAATCCAGCAAATGAAAAGGGTGCATTTGGAGTACAATCAGATCAGGAGTCACTCTGCCAGCAGCTGGTTGATTGCTTCATTTTGTTGCTGAAATGCTGCCGCTCGAGGCTCTGTTGATGCCACATCCATTCAATGTACATTTCCCATTGGCACATGGAATTTCAAACTCTGTTTTCATTACACTCATGTTTTCCTGGAAGGACCATTTCAAAATGAAAACAGAACAGGAAGAAAAGTTTTCTCTAAAGGACAGTGGCCATTAAAATTACCAAAATTATGTTATGTTAAATGAACAACTAAATAGAACCAGTAAAGACTATATACATGTTAAAATATATTTGGAGGTGACATGGCTTCATACAAGTTCCAAAGATAAACAAAAAGTTGTGGAAAGAGGTTGAAAGTAGAAAAGAAATGTTAAATTTTATATTAGTTTAGTAAGGAAACAAATATAGGAGTGTTGACCTTAATGATGCATTTGGACATTTTATAGCATTCATGGAAAAGGTTACTAAAACTGCAATTTTCCTTCCTTGGATGATTTGGTTTGTAGAGCAAAGCAGTGCCTAAATGCCAGAAGTGAGATCAAAATTTTTCAGTGTTGAATGTCATAAAATAAAAGAAATGTTATAAAGCCAACCCTCCTAAAAAAAAAAAAAATTGAAAAAATAGTGAAAATGTTATGGAGCAGTTTTCATAAATGAGAATTTTTCTTGAACCAAAACCTATAGAAAATTTTCTAATATACCTCAGTGAAAAGGAAGTAATTTCACTGGAGCTTTTTGTTTTCTTTCATTAATGTTTCTGTAAGCTTTATCTGATATACTATTGATTACTCAAACCCTTTACAGTTATTATGGAGCAGTGAACCTTGTGAACCTTGAAAGTTTCACGAAAAATTATTTAGGAGTGTTTTATTAGTTATATTAGTTTGTAAGTCTTTAAAACATAGCTCAATTGTTGTGGTAATTCAGAGAATAAATACAAGAGACAGAGCAAATACCACAGAAAACTGTTACTATACTTGCCATAATATAAACTCAAATAGGATCTCAGCAAACTCAACAACAATAAAGCTGAAAAAGTGATTAAGTATGTAGGATGGAGTATTTTATGAAATCCATTTGCATAATTTAGCACCACATGCTGGAATTATGTTTTGCATTGATGTATGAATGTTCAATGTAAACACAATTCTGGATTAAACTGGATTTTTATATTGTTAATGTTAGATTTCCTCTATTTCCTTAGATAGTGGTAAGGTTTGGCAACATGTTTGACCAGACTGGAAGAGAAAGTAATATAGCTGTCAGCATGGGTTGGAGTCCTTTTTGGTTTATTATTCCCAGAAATCAGATCTGTGCAATTTCTCTTTGTTCCAAGGGACATTTCTATACAAATTTCAAAACAGTACCACATTTCCTTCTGTTCAGGATATATAAAAGGGTACAGATATTTTACTACAATGTTGACATCACTGTGGTACCTCCAACACTCCATGATTTGCTGGCCGTCACTGACTTTGTAGTGGAGACAGAAGTAGCAGCTTGAATCCAGCACCTGTGTTTAGCTACTGAAGTTTGACCTCTGGGGTTTTTTTGTTTTTTTGTTGAATTCCCAGCTGCTGTTCAGTAATCTCAAAACAGCAATATCAAAGAAGTCAGCTTTGGAAAGAAAGCAGATTTAGTTGCTATATTCAGTTCTCCTGTGCCCTTGGGACCAGAGCACCACGTAAATGGTGTGTTAAACTGTGTCTTAAAGGTGACCCAAAATGCAATCTGGCAGTTAAAGAAAAAGCATCCATATGAAATAGAAGAAAAAGTTGGTACTGCAGGTCAGATTAAATAAGAGGAACACCAAGGATTTGCCTGTGGTCTGTCTTTTGAGGCAATACCTCCAGAAGATATACATTTACGTCTGAAATTTGCACAAAGTTGGTACTGCAGGTCAGATTAAATAAGAGGAACACCAAGGATTTGCTTGTGGTCTGTCTTTTTAGGTAGTATCTCTGGAAGATACCCATTAAGTCAGAAATTTGCATGAAATGTAGGAATGGGCTGGACTTCAGTTTATTACTACTGGCTATTTCTTTTTGGCTTGCTGACTAGGAGCAGCTGCTGGGTTTAATTTAAATTTCCTACTTTATTTTTGGCAAGAATTCTTACATCTCTGAATGGATTCTTTTTTTCAAGATTTTGATGTATTTATTATAAATAGAGAACAATAATAGATAATAATAAAAATTGTCAGCTGATAAGATACAGTGGGGGCAGTTGGCTTCCTGTGACTTGGTGACCTTTTGGTATTAGTACCACCCACTGCTGTGAGTTATGTTAAACCTTTGCAGCTGGGTTGCAACAATAGCAGAAATATTTTCTGTACCCCCATCTTGCTGTCTCAGAGCTACCAATAAACCTCTTCATGCAGTGGGAGGCAGCTTATTCAATGTTTCCCTGCTTGGATAAGGTTTGCTCTGGTGGAAAAGACTGTTGGAAGATTGTCTTGAGAAGGGCAATGGCTTCATTAAGACACACCAGTGATTTTGCTCCTTTGTGAATCATGTTGTGCCTATAATTGACACCCATTTTTTGCTTTACTTTTCCCCTGAAACACTATTCTTTCACAATTCTGGGTCTCAAACTATGCTTACAATCAAGGGTAAGTAAAATAATTCTTAATACATCACCAGGTTTTGGCAGCATATGCCTATAAATGAATAGGAAAGGAAAACAAAATCAGAGCAAAAAATCTTGTAGCATAGCTAGCTCTGGACAAAAAAAAAAAATTAACACTATATTGTCTCTTGATAGGCGACTCGAGGATGCTGAGTTATAATTAATGCTTCTTAAGTCTGAGGTGGAAACAAGGTGTGTGCCATCAGTATGGTGCATAGAGCATAACACATTTTCAGGAGAAAAATGTGTCCCATTTATATAGAGATCCTGTGCTTTAAAGTTTCCTTTATCAGAGTAATGCTATGGAAAAGACAGAAGTGTCTGCTTTTTTAAGGGTACAGCTTGTCTTAGTCTTTTACTTCAGTGCCTGCAGCTTTCATGCAACAACATTGGGAAACTTCTGTTCATGATGTCAGGACTTAAATATTACAAATATGTTTGATCACAATTCAAATGAGTCCCATCTTAGAACAAATCATTTAGGATTTGGAAATTTTAAAAAAAATCACATATCTTGCTGATTCTTGTAGTAGAAGATTTTAATTCCTAACACCGACTGTCAATACACCCACTTGTGCCCCACATCATGTATCCCACTTAACACATTTAATACAATTAATCTTACTTAATCCCAATTAAGTGTCTTTTTCTCACATGCTGGTGTTGCATGGAAATTCAGTGCTATTTTACTTTACACTGCTTGGCATTTTTGTGTGAAACATGCCATAGGGGTGGTGTTCCTGAAGTCTCTGTTAGAGTTTGAAGAGGCTGGAACCACGGCTGCCAAGGTTAATAACCACTTACTGCAATTGTCACCCTGCCAGCAAACAGAAACTGCAAGGTTACCTGGGCCAGGGTCAAGTGGGGATCAAGAACTCCCTCCCTGAAGTGCATGGTGTATTGACAGACTGGATGGGTGGGATTCAGCTTAAGATTGCAGGTGTGGGGTTCAGTTTAGGACATCTAAAATCTATCCAGCTCACCCTGAAATATGTGTCTGAGCCATTCTGCTGTTTCATATAGCATCCACCTCTTCCTGTATCAAAGGCCATTTAAAGGCTATTCAGAGACAAGAAGTTCTTGTTTCTTGTAACCATCAGAATTTCTACAATTTTGAATGTTATATAAACAAGCCATAATGGGTTTTTCCTCAACCAGGTGTTAGCCTCCAGCAAGGAGAAAAAAAAGTGGTATTGCAGCACAATCAAGTTTCTTGTTCTTGCAACCTGTGCTGCATCATTATCCTCCCATTAATTTCAAACTAATAGTGCTTACTTTGGATAATGGTGACTGGGGGAAAGACACGTAACTAATTAAAACCAACCACACCAAATGCCAACTTCTCTCAAAAACTCTTTATTCAAAATGTCTGGACAAAATTAGTGAGTGACGATGACTAAAGGAAGAAGTTCTGTTGCACTTATTTCTGGATGGAGAGAAAATTATTGAGTTTCCCTAGAAGTTTACCTAGTAAATTATAACAAGTGGGCAGTAAGTAGATAAAAGTGCTTTGGCTCTTGGGTTAATTTAAAGCAATGAATGTGTTTCTGCCTTTGAAAAATGCACCCATGTATTCTGAGTGTTTTGTCTGCCGTTGTCACACCACTTAAAGCAAATGATCTCAAAGTATGTTGAAATATTAAACTTCAAATATTTCTCCAAAGGGTTATTACTTAAGAAGAGGGAATGAAGAGCTTGATCTTAATCGCACTGTCTAACTTTGCACTTTTTAAGGGTGCCAGACTCGAGAGCAAGATGACTTCAGACAAGGCTGGGATGTCCTTATTAGCACACCGTGTCTGACACCAAGGGATGGTGACCTGGGCTGTCTGTACATTTGGGAGACTTCAGGAACAGACCCTGCTCTGGACATTGACCTCACACAGCCACAAACCCACGAACTCTCCACATTTACTTCTGTGCTGCCCTGAAACACGAGCCACTTAGACATGGCAATTCCTGCCTGCGTCTTGCCTTTATCCAGGTGCCTGGATCCGAGCTTGCAATGCAGGTGATACTTGAGGCATAATTTGACATGGAAAGTACATGGAATATACCTGGAACACTCTGGCTGGCTGGGCATGAAAATCTGCTTTCTACTATAGTGGTTGCTGAACTTCCTTAGTTTCCAGAAAGGAGCAACAATTGTGCCCTGGAAATAGTTCTCAGCTTGTTCTAACTTCTGTACCATGATGAGATTTTTTTGATCATGCTGCCATGGTCAGGAAATTTTCTAGTGACTGTTGATAGCAGCCTAATTATCACTGAGATCTATCCCTTTCTATCAGATTTGAATAACACTAAAGATTGCACTCAGACATGAGTGGTATGGGCGCTCAGAAGACAGAAAGTCAAAAAAAACCTAATGAATGAATCTCTACTTCTTAGGAAAGAAAGTGAATTAAATATTTAATAAACTGTATACTATTACACTTATTTTTCCCACTTACCAAGTCTGCAGTTGCACCACTGATCTCATGAAAAACAAGTAGAGTAATATAAAATGTAAATTAAAGGCAGCCAATTAAAGAAATTGAGCTCCCTAAATGCTAATTGCAACAAAAAAGAAAATTAAAAGTTTAACAAGAGGGCAATAAAAGAAGGAATTTAAATATTCTAAGTGTATTCAGATATAACACTTAATTGGTGCTGGGCAAGTTTAAGTTAAGCAGCTAACAAGATAAACATTTCTGATGACAGAAAATTAATGTTGTGTCACAGCAAAAGACTTCTTTATTTGATATTTTATACTTTATTCATGTCATATGACAATTTAATTAAACATTCAAGTAATCCAATCAAATAATTTCCTAGTGAAATAAACCAAGAATGACCAACTTCCTTTTCCATAAAGGATCAATGCAGTATGACACCTTTTATGATATATGACCATGTGGTCTTAAATTTTATGTAAAAATTAATGAAACAAAATCGATTTCTAAGGGCTGTTTTTTCACCATCACATATTCATGGTAAGTCAATTGCTGGAAATAAGCTGTAACAGAGAAACTGCCATGCTACTTGTGATAGGATTACTTTGTAATTTAATAAAAGCATGTTGCTAAATCTCAGTGGAAGTGGGAAAGAAAGGCTTTCTGTCCAGATTTATTTGTTAGAAGTAATTTTGGAATGTTTTGAGTGATACTTTCATGTTTTGCAATCTGTTGCCTTTTACAGGAGCGAAAAAGAAAAACCTGCCAAGACATGTCATGTGACTCTGAACCATTTTATTTGAATCAGTACAGACATTCTTTCTACTGAATTCCATTAAAATATGATTTTTTTTCTTAATTCTGTTTATTTGTGTCTCCTGTTTTTTAAGTTTCAATTAAGTGTTATTTCTATTGTAAACTGTGCACAATTCCAGGACTGGGCTCACTGACATGACTTGATAGAACATGTGTGCATGTATTTTATCCGTGTTTTATTTACCTGTGGCTGCGGTTTGTCAGCAATTCTGAAAGGCTTAAACTGCTGCTGAGGTGGACCAGGCTTCCTCCTTCACAGAGGAGCATCCCTGTGAGTTTATGGGGTATTTTCCCCCAGGTAAAGCTGAAAAAAGGTGAGGAAAGCAGGCAGGGAGATTACCTGGCCCAAGCTCAGAATAGGTCAATGACAAAAGTATGTCTCCTTTATGGATGCCTTTCTTGGATGAGTCCCTCAAGTAGGCCCTAAAAGTGTCTGCCTGAGGGAAACAGATAATTTGCAAGACTGAAAAGTTTTTCAAATATTTGGAAAGCTGTTCTGCAACTAGATATGTCTAGTTTTATGTCCCAAATGTTTCTTCTTGATGTATTTTGTATTTTGATTTTTTTAATGCAGAACATGAGCAAATCTTTTAGTGACAGTAACATTTGCAATCTCCACTTTCTCCTCTAGCAAGACCAGGTGTATTCCCACATTATTTTACAAAGTACTACAATTAATAATTTACTTTGATATTTATTGAGAAAATAAATATTTTTCTTCCAACAACATGTAGCCATATCTGAAAATATTTAAAGAATATTAAAAATGTCTAAATACAAATATATTTCTCTGTCAAGTGGTAATAAAAAGCCAACATTTGCTTACATGATTCAGGAACAGATATACCTATTAAAGAGCACAGATAGTTCTCCACGATTAACAGCAACAACTAAATGAATTTACAGTGTAGAATACACATATGTGTGCATTAGTTTATCTGCAACACTTCACCTTGTGTCATTTTAACAACCTCCCACAACTTTTTTTTTTCTTATTTCACATTAAAAGCCCTCCAAAGGCTTCCTAAATTTTCTGTTGATGACAAGCTCTGTCAAGTGGTAATAAAAAGCCAACATTTGCTTACATGATTCAGGAACAGATATACCTATTAAAGAGCACAGATAGTCCTCCACGATTAACAGCAACAACTAAATGAATTTACAGTGTAGAATACACATATGTGTGCATTAGTTTATCTGCAACACTTCACCTTGTGTCATTTTAACAACCTCCCACAACTTTTTTTTTTCTTATTTCACATTAAAAGCCCTCCAAAGGCTTCCTAAATTTTCTGTTGATGACAAGCTTTTTTTTCCTTAATCAAACATTAAAAATACATTTACCCAGTGGCCAGTGAACCTTGGCTAGATACTAGAAGTTCACCCAGCTGCTCTCTCACCCCCCTCATGAACAGGACAGAGGCACAAAATAAGATGGAAAAGCTCATAGGTTGAGAAAAAGACAGGGAATAATTTTAATATTTTGTAATCTTAAAGTAATCTGATAGAGATTAAGTGATAGAGAAGGTCATATTATTTTTTTAAATTACAGAATTTCCATATAATACAGTCCTTGAAGAATATTCATCTAAAGGAAGCTGTTTATCAAGGTATTAAATATTTTAATTTTTTAATTTTTTTCTTTTAGATGAAGGCTGAAACAAATTTCTAGTTATTCCTGAAAAGTATTTAGAAGGATAAAGATATGAATATATGATGACGATGAATTGTTTCCTGAAATAAATGTCCCAGTAGTTTGCGGGAGAGGAGACCAGTAACAGAGATATTCTAGCTCAGCAAGGATAATAGATCACAGAATTTAACTGCAAAATGAAATCCTGGAGAAAATGTATCTGATAGAGTCTCTTTCATCCCACAAAGTGTTTTCAGAAAACCCTAGGCAGATACAGCAGGATTGGTGAATGTTTATAGCAAGGGTGTCACTGATGAGTCAACGAGGAGTGATGGAATAGTCAAATCTGCTGGCTGAAAGATGCACTTTCAGACCTGGAAGTACATGTGAAGCTGCATACCATCAGGTGGATGAAAAACCCCTGAGGCTGAAAAGCAATGATGGTAAGGGAGTAGTGAGCTATAAAGAGACAGTAATTTCCTCTGTTGGCACCAACAGAATGCAGGAAAACATAAGAAAAAAGAAACTGTGCGTGTAAGTTAACCTTTACTCTTTGCTATTATATGAAATATGTTGATCATCTCAGATTATTGTTGCATGTCTTACTTTATGCAGGATGCCAAGAGAATTGACAGCTACACATTTAAATACTGAAGTAACTAAGCAGTGACTCACTCAGAGACTGGTAAACATAAGGAGTGGGTACAGCAGAGACTGTAAACCTTCTAAGGCAGCAGAGGTTTCTTTCTGAAGAGTAAAGATTAAAAGCAAAACTGAGGAAGTAACTTGGAACAAATAGTTTCTGAAGAACATTTTCCTTCATTCTTCCCACTAAAGGGCACGTGACAAATTTTCTTTGTTAATTCTCCAGTAAGAATACTGTCCTTGGTTTGTCTATAGCTGGTGAATTGTCAGAGTTCTCCAATTCTGCTGTCTTTGCTGCTGAAACTTCATGGTGTTGGATGATACTTTCAGCATTTCCTATTTCCTGCTTTAAATAGCAGTTCAGATCAGTGAGAAATCTTTAATTCATTTTTTTAAATCTCATTTCCCACAGCTTTAATCTCTGAAATTCAAGTTCATATTGATTGCTTTAGGACGCTGGGAGGATTTTGGCCAGTTTTTCAGGACTATCTGAACTTTAATCAGTTTCTGTACATTTGACCACAGTCTCAAGCATACTTTGACATTTAGAGTTGGTTCCAAAGTGCTCCAGTGTGAGTGGTAAGGCAATTTGTTGCTGAGAAGAAACTACAGCTTCCTCTATCAGAAATGCACAGGTCAAGCAGCAGGCTCAGAGAGGACATTTGGAAATGGGGTCAGAGAAAGTGAAAACTCCTTTGCATGAAGTCAGCACATTTCTGCAGGGAGCAAGACTTGTATCTACCTCCCAGCCCACAGAAGAGCTGTTCTATCCCCCTACCTACCAAAGCACAGACTGATCAGTACAGCAGAAAGAGAAGGCAGGGTTTTTGAAAACCTTCAGCCAAAACCATCTATCTCATAAGAAAGATAAAGAAACCACGTACCTGGCTGAGCCAAAAAGGTACAGATATTTTACCTTGATTTCCGTGCAGTGGGAAGAGGCACATACAGGTAACTGTACATTCAGGATCCAGTGTGGAACAAGAGACCCTTTCACTGTCTTAAATATAGAAGAAAATTATGTTCAGACTGGGAACAAATTTCTCACTTACACCATTTTCTTAACCACCAAGCCCCATGTCTGCACAATGGAAGGTTTTGATTTGACAGTACCCTCCCCGCCTTCAGGCACATGGTCCAAAGATTAAGCTGCATTTCTCTGAAAAGGGAAACACCATAAAGGCAATAAGACTTGAGTCAGAAAAGGGAGAATGGGATTTGTTCATCCCATTGATGAACAAATCATACTTTCTTAACTACCTGAAAGTGAGGATGTACACATGTAATCCAGACTTGAAGTTCATGGATAGATAAAATTGTATTCTTTTTGGTGTGAGTTACCACTGTTTTATTCAAAATCACTTTGTTATGCTTGTTGAGGGCAGGTATTCAATAACCTGATTATATTCATTCATCTTCCTACAAGGCTGTGTCTGTGAGATCCTGGCTCTCTGCAGGCCAGACCAAGCACCAAGCTGCCTTGCTGCCTGTGGTTTCATCAATCAATGGGAAATTTGCCACAGACTTCAAAGCCAATATATTGGAGCTCTGTTTCTGTATGTTCTAATCACTCCCTCTAACTCTGAGGTCTTAGGATGCAAGTAGATGTAAAAAGGAAGAAAAAAGATTAAAAATATCTACATTTTTTCCTTAGCTAGTTTTAAATTGTTACACTCAATGGCACTACTTTACTTAGATATGTTTTTGTCTGTTTTTCCAAAAAAATTTAACATTAAATTTCTCATTCTAATAATCTTTTCTTGATTTTTTAATATTTATTTTCTAGTTTTCAGAGGTATAACTATCTGTGTGGATATATTAAAATCCTATTGAATCAGTGAATATCTAATCAAACATTAGTTGTTTTTTTTTTCACTGAGCAACAGAAGGACCTAGGAAGTATCAGGTATAAAATAATGTTACAATTAATTCACCCTTTCTCGAAAATTGAGCCAGAGCAGCTTGCCCCAAGAGTACTTAAAATTTTGCAGTTTCATGGTTTTGAGCTGAATAAAGTTTCAGACCTTAAATAACCAGCTACTTCTCTCTAAATTTGTGTGAAAAGTAAGTCTTTGTGTCTTGCAAATGTAAAAAAATAATATATTAACTTGATTGCAGTGATAAGGGGATAAAACTAGGGAAAATAAATGCCCACCTTTTTTCCTTCACCCTTCTGCAATGAATCAATGACTTGGCCTTGTGGTCTGATAACCCAGATAACTGAAATAGTTTAATCAATGTAACAGCACAGATTGTGTCGAAAAGTATCCACACATCACAGGTCCACACAATGACATCTGACATCTTAAATCTCTAATAACCCAGCAGCCCGCAGAGGCAGAAAAGGGCTCTGCTCTGCATTGTTTATGCACTTGGACTGGTAACCCATCTCCTGCTAGCACTGGTCTGTGATGTGAACATGAGCTTGTGTGCAAAAAGATTAGGCACATTTTTAAATACTTAAGTTTTCTAATTCCCTGCTGGACTGTGTTGTTTGGAGGGCACGGAGGTGAAAAATATAGACTAATATAGGGAAAAAGAAAAATTAAGAGGGGGAAAAAGGAAAAAACTAAAGTTTCTACATTCTGATAGTGATGCTAATTTTAAAAAGTGGTTTATGCAAAAGTGTCTTTCTAGTGATTTCACTGAGACACATCCTAAAGATGCTCCAGAGGAACAAGAGCAACTTAGTCTCATCACAGATTAAAGTAGCCAAGATATCAGTAACAGTGCACACTGGTTTTCGTGGTTTCCTGACAAGATTTGGGGTGGGGGAGAGAACATAATTCAAATAATACTTTAATCCTGTATAGTTACCTTTCTGACTTTAGCCCTGCTGGGTGCTTTTTATCCCATGCATTCTGATTCTTTTCCTTGATACACTTATTCTTGTGTTCAACTTTAAAATGTATGAGAAGTCCCAGCAGTTCAGGCTAAATATGTGTTCAAATGTTGCAATAAAGCTGTGGTGTTCTGCACTTCACAAGATAAAGACTCTTCAGAGGATCTTGAAATCCTTCTGAAGCATTATTTAATTGATCTTTATGATATTTCTGCAACAAATGCAATATTGTTCTCTTTCTTAGGAACTAAAACGAACTATGAAAGGTAAAAGTCATGATCCATCTGGGAAAGTGTAAGGAAAGGAATTAAAATGACTTAATTACCAATGTCATGGTATATGTACTAAACAACCTTAGTCATGAAAATGCCATTATACTTTACTTCAGTAACCCTGAAGTTTAGTAAATTTTATTTTGTCATACAGACCACAGCTTCACAGAATCTCAACACCATTTAGGCTGAGCAAAAGTTCACATAGAATAAGTTCAATATTAGCATGGGGCAGCAAATCACAGATGAAAAAAGCAGGTGTAAAGTATCAATAAATATGTATAAAATGCTATATGTAGTTCTTCCAGCCTTATTTTTGTCTAGACTTAGTTCCAATTCTTTGTGTATTGTTAAGATTTCAATTACACAATATTGATTTTACATAGAAGCTGTGTTTCCTTTTACCCAAAACAGGGTTTTGAATAAAATATTTTTATGCTTTTGCATAGCAGAAAATATAGAGGGTCTATTAATGATGGGATTTTTTTCAGTTTTTGTCTTTGAACAGGCAAAAAATGCTGCAATCAAAACAATCATTAATGGGCAATTTCTGTATTTTGAAAATATAGGAAAATAACATGCATCTAAATGCAGTATCTAATTTTGCTTATGTTTGCATATTTACTTTAAAAATGTAAATTTGCACTCTGACTCCACTAAGGGTTTATTTTTTTTAAAAAAAGTCCACTCAAATTAAACAGACTGCTTGGCAGACCAAACTCAAATTTTCTTTGTCTACTTCTGTTCCAAGATAGTCTTTATCACTGATTTTGTTGCTGTTTTTGGGTATAGTGAGTGATCTGAAATAATTTGGTCATTTTCTAATTCCTGTTTACAGTCCTATTTTTTCTCGGTGTGTTGTAGAAAAAGCTTGAAGTAACACAAGACTGAATATAAGTGGCAGCTCTAGATGGGCTGAGCAACAGGGAATGACTTTCACTTGACTAAGAAAGACTTCACCAGAGTAAACCAAGTTGCTTTAAAATGGGCATTTAAGGTCTTTAGCAATGCTCTGGGATACCAAAGACATCTGCACTCAGATGGCAAATGCCACACAGATCTTAGGGAAGCAAAGTTCTTTTCCAGTCCCACAGTGCTCAAAATGACAGCAAACACTCACATGGAGACAACCTTACCTTGTTGAGCATTAAAAATAAATGCTTTGGACTGGGTGTTTGTCAGCTTTTATCACAGGAAATGTTATAGGAAAACAGATTGTAAAATACTATCTGTTGAGAAGAAGCAAGAGAATATTTCCTAAAGTAGGGACTTAGAGTAGGCCAAATGCCTTGCTGGTGAAAATATCTTTCTCCACAAGGTACAGCAGTGACCTAGTACAGCTCATAAAATCCTGCTGGTGTCACACATTCCATGAGATGAATACATAATATCAAATTATGTCAAGTTTGTCAATGCTTTTTTTTTGTTTGTTTGTTTTGTGTTTGTTTGTTGGTAATACCTAATGACAAGAACTTCACTGAATTATGTGAAATAATACTTTGTTTTGCTAGTGGATTTGCAGGCTTGTAGTTTGACTGCACAAAATTTAGGGTCCCATATGCTGCACACTGTTCTTCAAGCTGAATAGATCTATTGATTTGTTCAAGAGGAGTACTGCAGACCAGCAGCCTCACAGTATTGTATTCTTATTCCCTTCACCCAGAAATGCACAGCCTTTGTCATCTATGACAAAGAGAGTTGGGCAGAAATGTTTCCATAAACGATACCTTGCAGATAAGTGATACTTCTGAAAAATACATGCATCTAGGTTTTCTATATCACTTTGTTTTAAGAACAACATGTACCTTCACAGTGCCTTTTCCCAGAAAACATGTATTAAGTTAAGAATATTTTGCATAAAACTTCTGCTGATTTATGAGGCATCACATATAAATTCTAAAATGAATCTAAAGTTAAAGTTAGGACTTTGGCTCTAGACTAAGATGGGTGAATGCTGTTGTCTTCATACACCATCAGTACCCAATTTCCTCTTCTATTTTTTCTTAATGGAATTTTGACTTCTGTGAGACTAGAGAGAAAATTATTTTAAATTTGACTTACTGACAAGTCAGCTGAATGTTCCTCTGAACTCCTGTATTTCTACTCAAGGGATTCAGTTCAGCTTTCTATGGACAGACACCTCTTGCTACTTATGATGCTTTAGGATATCCACAACCTATACCCATGGCTGTGGCAGATATAGAACAGGAGGCCTATAAAATGTACCCTTTTCTGCTATGGCTGGCCCACATGAAAAATACAGGAATCATGTGAAAAATTTCTATATTAGGTAAAAGCAGTAAAAGGAAGCATGTGAAAGCTTAGAGCTGTGAGAAAAAAATATTTGTTGGCAAGTTCTTAGTAAGAAGAACTATATTTTGAGGTGTGTATGAAACACAAGTGAAACTATGAGACCCTTACACCAGGGTGTGTCTATGGGAATTAATCTTGGATGACAATCTAGGGACAGTTTCAGTTCAGCTTTTTCCTGCCCCCACACATCCTATCTGTCCTTCTCACCAAGTTTTTCTGTGGCTAATATATGTGTGCTGTGCTGAGCAGAAATTTTGCACCCCAAGAAATCTTTTCTAATATGAATTTTATTTATAATTTGATTTTATAAATTCTCTCTGCTGCAATAAACACAAAATTCCAAAGTAGCAAAAAAAAAGAGAAGATGTTTCATCAAATAATTCTCAAGCATCCTAATTAGGATTTGCCTTTGAAATTGCATTGCCTACATTCTCCAAGAAAGTATTACATATGTGGGGTAAGGTGTACTTATTTTCACAGCCACTTAAGACCTGTAAAAAAAAGAAAAGGTCATATTAAAAATCCTTGTGACAAGAACTGCAGATCCAAGTAGTTTTGAAGTGTGGTTTTTAGGCTTTTCTACCTAGAAAAAGAATGAAAAAAAAAAAAGAAATAAAAAAAGAAGCAGCCCAAAAATTCTTAAAAGAACCTCATTAATTAAAAGGCCTGTCTCATAGTGATTGTGAGCTTGAACTTTACTAGCTAATGCATGTGCATCTTTTCTTGTCCTTGATCCATATTCTTTGTGAGGTCAGGAAACCTTAATGGAAGTTTTTGCCTTCATTGCCATAACTGGGAAAGACAATTTTCATCTGCTTGGGCTATACATCAAGGAAATTGAAGCTGTATCAAGAGAGGTTTAAGCCTGATGTCAGTGAAAGGTCCTTCACCCAGAGGGTGGCTGGGCACTGGAAGAGGCTCCCCAGGAAAGTGGTCCCAGCACCAAATGTGACAGAGTTCAAGTAGTCTTTGGACAATGCTCTGAAGCACATGGTGGAATTCTTGAGGCTGACCTGTGTGGGGTCAAGAGCTGGACTTTAATGACCCTTGTGGGTCCTTTCCAACTCAGAATTAACACTCCCTTGGGAGTGTCAACAGCACCACTCAGCTTGGTGTCATCTGCAAATTTGCTGAGGGTGCACTTAATCCCTTCATCTATGTGCTTAATGAAGGTATTCAATAACACTGGCCCCAGTACAGATCTCTGAGGGGCACCACTGATGTCCATCAGGACTCTGAGCCATTGACCACTACCCTCTGGATGTGACCTATGATTCTGTGAAATTGCTAAGTTACCTTTTGAGGCAGTATGGTGTTGCATTTCTACATCCTATTATTACCTGTTCACTACCTGTTTATTGCTGATACTTCATGATTCAGTCCTGAAAACCACTCTTTTTTTCTTATTCTGCTATGTGCCCTCCAGTTTGGAGTGTGAAGCATTTTGCAGGTGGTCTTTTTTTCTCAGGTGTGGATTATATCTACATTTGTTGAGGGCTCAATGCAGTATAAATTCAGTACTAACTGCTGGTACAAATACCCACTTGCATTGCTGTGTTCTCTTAATGAAACAGGTGGTCTTTGAAGTGTTCTACATGCAGGAAGAAGGAAGAAAGACACAGAACAAATATTTCTTCAGTTATTGTCACCTTGGTAAAAAGCCACAAAAGCTCAGACTTACAGACTTAGTTACAGCTTGTGCTGCAGCAGGATACAACCAGAAAATCCAGTTTAAAAAAGTGAGTTCCACTGTGTGGTTCCTAGACAAACATTAAGTGAAAAAGAGCACAGAAAGGAGGGAATTAAATATTTATTTTTAACAAATGGGGAGTGAAATGTTATGGAGTTAGTGTTCAGCCATAAAAGATCATGGAATGGGTCAAAAGAGGGAGTAAATAAGTAGGCAGAAGAGAGAGATAGAATTAAGTTTTCATCTTCATCTGGAGATGAATTGAACTGTAGGGAATTGAAGTTAAGCAGAAAACAAATTCCAAACCCAAATATCGGCAAGTGAGAAAGAGCAGAGTTGTCAGAAAAAACCTGGCTTGGGTCACAGGGAGGAGACATGGACAATCTGGGATGCACAGCATGGAACTGAAAGCTTTGGAATGGATTTTGGCACTGGAAGTGCTACCCAGGGAACTGGAAGAGTTGCCATCCCTGAAGGAGTTTAGGAAACCACTGGACACAGGACTCAAAGCTGTTCTTTAGTTGGCAAGGTGGTGATTTGACTCGATGATCTTGGAGGTCTCTTGCAGCCTTAATAAATCTGTGTTTCTGTGATTCTGTGAATGGAAAAAAACTGTGGAGTTTCACTCCATGCTGACCATTTCTGGATTTTTCAAACTGCACAGACAACTCTAACCTTGGCATGAGCTGTCCACTGTTTACTTCAGCTGTCCATGAGCTGAAGTAAACAGTGTTGCCTTACAGACAACACTGTAAGGTTTTTGCATTGTCTGTTGCCTTACAGACAATGCAAAATATATTTTAAAGCAGTACACATAAAGTTCAAATATTTTGTCATGGCATATTGACTTAACATTGCAAATATTGATCTAAGCTGAAAAGAAAATTAATTACCCTAAAGGGCAACAAACATTGATACTCAGAAAAAAATGTTTATCAGAAACATACTCAGAAAAAAAATCTTAGCCAGAAACCAAAATATTCCATGTATTTTCTTTTTAAAATTCCTTCTTTGTTTTTAAACATAAAAATAATGTAAATGTGAACAGATGAAGTTATATCAGCAAGTAAAATCTGAGAAAGTAAGACATGGATGTTGGTTTTCCATTTTAGAAGAATATTAGGGCTTTTGTTTTAGGATCTTCAGTATCATTTAACTATGGTAAATAACAGAAATAAATTTTTAACATATATATTTCTCTACAGTAATTATGAGTTATTTTCACAGGAATATTAGAGTATCATCTACTTAAAGGACCTTTGTGATAGTTTTGTTATCCTAGGTAGTAGTGGCAGTTATGAGTTTATTACTTCATCACTTATCATAAAGCTAAGACATGAATCCCATCCTTACACTATTGTTCTATAATATCTAATAAAACAGGTCTTGAGCTCAGTTTGGGTTTCTGGTTCCAGCAGACCTGGAGATTTAGATTAGAATCATAAAGATAGATTCACTGTAATAATAAAAATATTGCAGCGGTACCTTCACAACCTTGTGTGACTTCTGCAAGAAAAATATAAATAAATGTAAGAAAAATATGCAACTGCTATTTAACTCAACAGACCTTGTTCTGGAAACACACAAGGAGAAGAACTATGAAGAAAAGTGTTATTTTTACCAACATTCTTCATTTTTTGAAGTTAGATAATATTCACAAAATGTTTTCTTCTGCTTGGATGATCAGCATGAAACAAATTGAAGTGAAAATGTGCTGGATAAGTGTTATTAGTAAAAATATGAATCGCTAGATAAAGTGATGTTTCATGGCACAACACAAAAATAAACCAAGACTCAAGGTAGAAACTGTTTTGCTTTGAAAAGTCAATGAGTATTGATTTTGATATGAACTATGATTGTTTTATATTGCTAGCTATACAAGAGATTTTGATCCTTTCAATAGAATAGAAAGATAAATCTAATTGTAGAGGATTTTGCTCATTGGAATAACTAAAAGTGTAATAAAACAGAGAGTTTTCAAAGATACAAGGTTCTTTATCTATAAAAGTGCATATTTCAAAATGTTGATTCTGCACATGCTGGAACTTAATTGAAAATTAAACTACATCATAGAGACTATTAAGAAATAAGAATAAGTGGTTGTGCTATCTCCTTCAATGCCAGTGACTGTTCTTTTCAGCCTCTTTGAGAATAAGCTTCCAGAAACTGGGAGAAGCAGGACCTGCCAGTTAGGGCCTAGAGTATGGAAGCATCTCTCTCTGGCTAATGGAAAATCCTTTTTCTCTCTAATTAAGAAGGACATAGTCACAAATTATCTACCTCACAGCTCTTTGCAATACTAAAAATTGAGAAATTAGCATATAATCAAAGCAGCGTATGAATGTGACTAAATTAGTAGGTATATTTAGTGGCTGTGGGTAAGATTGGTAAAAAGCTTTTATTTTCTAATATGCACCAACATTCTGGTGAGCTTCTGGCTGTGCAGACAGCACTCTCACCACACTGGATCAATGCTGTGCACATCCCTGCAGGAATGCACATCCACACTTACACAGGCTTTTCCACTCGCTTCAGTAAGATGTCATTGATGGAAGCTTCCCTGCAGAAAGATAAGCTTTGCTGTTTATCCTGTTTAAAATGCACTTTATTCAAAGTCCATCTGGAGGAGCTGCATGTCTGAGCTGTGTTGTGGTCTAACCTGGCAGGTATCTCAACACCACTCTGCCACTTGCTCACTCATCCCATCCTGGGGAATGGGAGAGGGAATTAGGATAAAAAAATGTAAAATTCATGAATTGAGATAAAGACTGTGTAATAGGACCAAAAAGGAAGACATAATAGTAACAACAATAAAATAATTAGAAGTTACAGGACAATTGATAAACTACGCAATTGCTCACCATCTTTTGACTGGTGCCCAGATGGATTCTGAGCAGTGGCCCCCAGCCAGCTTTCTCTCCCCATTTTATACACTGAGCACAACACATTGTGGTCTGGAATATCCTTTTGGCCATTTGGGTTCAGCTGTCCCACCTGTGTCCCCTCCCAATTCCTTGTGCATTCCCAGACTCCTCACTGGTGAGGTGGGGTGAGAAGCAGAAAAGTCCCTGACTGAATGCAGCCACTGAAACATCCAATTGTTTTCAATGCTCTTCTCATCCTAAATTTAAAATGCAGCACTACACCTGCTACCAGGAAGAAAATTAACTCTATCTCAGCCAAAACTGGGGCAGTACGTAAAAGCTGATTAGCATAATTCAATCAGTCTATATGTGCTGAACACTCTTGTCATCTCCTCAAAGATTTAATAGTGCACTTCTTTTGCCTGACCTTTGCTCACTCTGACAATAATCTCTGAGAGTATTCCAGGAACATTTCTACACAAGACAAGGAATCAAAAACCTTAAAGGCTGGAAACATAAGAAAGATACTTAGGAAATATTACCTGCTAAAATGCAGATATTTTGCAGTTTGCATCACAATTGTTTGTATGAACTGGCAACAGCTCTTAAAAACAAAGATAACTAAGGATAGATTTCAGTAATTAAGATGATTTTACTGTTATTAGGATGCATTGCAATGCTCACTGAAGACAAAAGAATGATTGTTTTAAGTCTGCAGATGAGATACTCTATGTTGTTGATAACATTTTTTAAAAAAACTTCCCAGTAGGAAATGGTTCTGAGTTTGATTAAAAGCTCATATAGCCTCATATTCAGTCTGTAGAACGGTCCACTGTGAATGGTGTAAGAAAAAGGGAAAAGAGTGGGACAAGAGTGGGACAAGGATATTGTAATAATTTCTAGAATATTTTCCCAGCACTATGACAGGTGATTCAGAGGCCTCCTTAATCAGAAGAATTTCCTCCATATTTAATAGCCTCTGATATATATTTGTCTCATTAATTTGTCTAATCCATGTCAAAATGTTCCTTATCTTAGAAATCCATTATTGCTGACATTTGTCTTCTCCAATTTTTCCATTTCTATTTACCTTCTCTATGCCAGATCTGGTTTAACAGATCTCTATTTTCTCTCTGTCCTTTCTTCCTGTGCTTCCAGCTGTCATTTTTTCAAACAAAAGGCTCTTCATCTTGTTGAAAAGCTTCTTGATCTTGAACAGACTCCAAAATCATAGAATGGCTTGGGTTGGAAGGGACCTTAATGATCCCCTTGTTCCAAACACCTCTCACATCCCCTCCACCAGGGACACCTTCCACTAAACCAGGTTGCTCAAAGCCCCATTCAACCTGGCTTCCAGGGGTAGGGCATCCAATTTCTCTGGACAACATGTGCCTCACCACCCTCACAGTAAAGAATTTCTTCCTAATATCTAATCCAAATCTGCCCTTTTTCAGCATGAAGCCATTCCCCCTTGACCTATCCCTGTTTGCCCTTGCATCTTCTTCAATAGTTTTTCTCAACAAGATGGTTCAAACGTTGCTATAATATTTTTGTTTATAATTTTACTCTTTATAAAGACATATGACTGTATCCTGCTGTACATACATCCACACAATTCCTGTTCACAGGTGTAGGAGTTTTATAGGAAAAATCCCAAGCCCTGAGAGATGTAGTCTGTGTGTACACAGTGTATCACAATTAGAGAACACTGGTTTACCATGGCTATGCTTCTTTCACAACCTAGCTAATGCTAGATAGCTACATTTTCTGCAACTAAAATTTGTCAAAATAACCAAAAATCTTTAATTATAATAGTGTAAATACTAGTTAAATCCTTAAGGAATACAAACTTGACTAGTAACTAGCTCACTAGTAACAGGACTTATATGCCTGCAGGTTATATTCTGCTGTAAGCAAGAAATTTATTTTCTAATATTAATCCAAATATACAGCTTGTTGCTGAACAAACTAGAGAAAAATGGAGAGCTCTTCTGGGTTTTATAATCTATGCTTCTCAGTCACTGAAAACAACCGAAACATAAATAGATAATTAAAGGTATGACTGACTTATTCTTACTTTGCTAATGCATGTGTTTTTAGAAACCTGTTACATTAATTATATATTACATTAGCATTCATTCTTGCAATTAATGTTCTGTTATGTGAACAGACAATAATTGCTGTTTACAGATTAATGGAGTCAGTTGTGCAGGTGCTTTTAGTCAAATTTGGGAATGGTCAGCAAAACTTTATTCCATATCTTTCAGATGGTTTTGACAGCATCAGATGTTACCGGTGTGGCTGAGATCTTTGTGATGAGGTTTTACAAGAAGAGACTGCAATGTGCTTAGCATGGGTCTGCAGGGTAAACCAGTGCAGGAGCTGATGAAGAAGGAAACAATTTACTTGCTGTGAGATATAACTCAGCATGAGAACCTGAGCTGAAGTTGTTGAGCACAGAAATGTGGGATTCTGGCAGTCATGAAGGCTCTTCCTGTTATTTATTGATGGGCACAAGACCAATTCTACAGACTTAAAGACAATACTTCATAAATCTGAGCCACCTTGGGCAAGCCCAAGAGTATAGGAGGTCCAAGTGCTAAAGCAGCATTCACAGAAGGTGTCACTCTAAACTGGGAACTGTCTTATTCCCTTTCTCTTGTGAGACCCTTAAATTTACATCACATCCAAAAGGACCAGACAGGGTTAACCTTGGCTGAGGATGAAACTGCCACACAGTTGAATAGGATGAGGAAGAAAATAAGGCGGAAAAATCTGTGGGTTAAGATAAGGACAGGGAAATCCCTTACCAGGGATTCCTGCCCTGGGCCTAGAGCCCCTCTCTCCCTCCTTGTCCTCCATCCCCCATGGGGTCTTTCTGCTGCTGCTCCTTCTTTAGCTTCCTCCTCTTCTGACATTGCTGCCTTTGGCCTGTTCTGGAAACTGTTTCTCCCTCAGACATCACCAGCTTGGATGTCAGGGATGTTCCCTGAATTTGGGTCACATGAAAAGAGCCTTATGGGACATCACATGGTACACAAGAAGCTGTAGAGTCTTACACGAAACTTAAGGACTTAGAAGTTCTTTTCCTGATTTAAAGATTTATGGCTCAGAAAGTTATGAAAATGTGTGCAGTCTCACAGTGAAGTTAGAGAGACATTCTGGTAAGAGATTTGCCATATGTCTTCAGCTCTCCTGTAAATGGCTGTGGTTCTATTCATAGCAAGCCCTGAAGAAAGATGGCTGAAAAAAGGGTTTTGACAACAGGAATATATCTTTGTTAATAAGCTCCTTTGGAAATCTGAACAATCTTACAGGATGTCTTCTGTTCTCATTTCCCTTTTCTTATATTAATTAATTTTCTGATCACCACTGATGGATATGTTTCAAGTGAGCCATAGTATGTCAAACTGATTTATAGAATAAAATGTGTATTTACTATTCCTGGATCCTTCTTCAATTAATATTGCAAAAGTGTGCTATTTATATAGTCAGGGAGGCAATTTGTCAGGACAATTGCTATTACCTCTTCCACCCCTTAGCACAGTATTTCTTACAGTAAAACTCCAATATATACATGAAGGCTCTTACAGGCACAGGTTCACACCCATTGCTTCCATATTAGTATATGGAACTGAATTTTAATTTAGATTTTAATTTAGTCTTAAAATAATGTGTATTAATTTGAGTTAGCTTTGGGTTTATATCACCAGTTAGATTTGGTTTTATGTTATTCTTCTGGTAATGCATGAGTCCCTCAGAAATATAGACATACTCAATTGGTTTGAAAGCAAAGACCCCACCCCTTTGAGCTTTCAACACACTAATTTGTATCCCTGATATGAAAGAGCAGCTTCGTTAGGTCAAAACATCCGTGGGATGAAAATAGGGATTGACAGGGAACAACCCTTTCTTAACCATTGCAAAATAACTACACAATACATATATGTACATAATACGCATTTGCTGCAACTTATGTAAAAACAATACGGTTCCAAGATTTTGTCTGGGATACACCTCAAGCTCTTCAAGTTTGAAAACTAACTCCAGTGGAAAAAATAGGAATATATTTTGAATATCTTATCAAAATACTGTTTGTAAGATGTGTTTCTTCATTTTTATGGTGCGTGAATGATGAATTTACATTTAGTCTCCTAATTTCACCCTTTGAATGGAACAAACAGAAAGACAAAAGCTAACTGAACTGATCCACCTCATCTGAACAAGTGAACCACTTTGATATACAGTGGCTAAATATACTGACAACTGAAATGAAGTATGTGGAGGCTCTCTTAGGAGTTATTACCCAGCCCATGCTGGTCTTTGAAGAAAGGTTGTTGCCTTGACAGCAGGACTGGCAGATCTGAGCAAGTACCAGCTCCTCAATTCCTGTGTTCCATTGGCTTATAAGCACTAGATAATATCTTAGGCTTTTTGAGAGGGTCAGGTTCAACATGTGTTGTAACAAAGTGAACAAAGTAAAACTTCTTTAAATGTTTGAGTGAGTTATCTGGCACAGAGTTTAGACACTGATGTTAGTCAAATACTTGGTTTATTCCTGCTGCACTATATTGAGGTTATTATCTCTTAATGGGTGGCAGGATGACTGAACATCATGGAATGAAGAATTGTACTGAAACATCTGTTTTCCAGATTTCCAATTAATATGAACAGTCATTAGCAGCTCAGTTCTCAAAAAAGATGCAGCAAAAGGTCAGAAGTTTTCCTGATGTTATGGTATTTCATTGCCATTAACCCAGACAATGAAATAAAACAACTGATTTTTCGTTTAGCAGCAAGCAGGACTCAGGGAGTCTGGCTAATGGGACATGAAGATGTCACACTAAGCCATTGGTTTGATTTAACCTAAGTCTGCAGTCCAAGTGCAGTCACCTGGTAGTGGCTGCTGCAAAAGGAAATGCTGATTTCAAAGGAACACAGATTCCCTGTTATTTTTGTCTTCACATCTAGTGGCAGATTTGCTTAGCAGTTTTCTTTTTTACTACAACTTATGCAGGAAAATTATGAGTAACATCTCACCTTGGACCAGTGTGTAGAGAACTTGAAGATCAGAACTGGAAAAAAAAACCAGTAAATAGGTGCCAAATTTCTCAGGTTGCCAAGTTTCTTTAAATCCAATGTGATTCATGAGCAAGAGTCAATTGGGCTTTTCAAAACACAGAGATAAGTCCTACTGGAGAATTTATACCAAAAGTCAGCCATCTAAGGTTACCTCTAGCATCATTCAAATTCAGAAATTACTATCCCACAGTCAGATCCCTTTTCCTGGTATTGAAGGAAAAATGGCATTAAAATGAAAGAAAAAAATGTTTGAAAAGTGAAAAACACAACTATGAATTGTTCTTGATTGAAAAGTAAACCCCATCCCTTTGTTACTATTTTATAGCAGATGTACTTTACAAGTGCAAAGAAGAGACAAAAGAAGCAGAACACACTAAGAACTGCAGTACAAAATACTAGAAGTCATGCTCACAAGATAATATGTTTCAGTGCTTGTTTTGTTAATAATTGCAGGAATTCTTAACTATTCATGAAATTGTTGGGGAAAACAGGGTATATCTGCTCAATTTCTTCACTCTTACTCCAGAATTAATTAAGGCAATCCAGTGCAAAAATATCTAAAAATGTATTAAGACTATAAGGAGTCTTGAATTGATCTAAAGCAGAACTTATCATGACATTAGTTTGTATTCCAATGAAAATTTACACTAAAGACATCATTATGTTTCTCCTTAAATTTAGTGGCAGCATAATTTGAACAAACAAAAAGTAAGTTACCTTTTTGCTCTTTTTACTGTAGATACACTTCTTGCCAGTAAAGATGAGTGACATCCTCAGATATGGAGTGGAAGAATAAGCACCAGGAAAAAAAGCACAGGAAGAACTCTCTGCATTGTGCTAAAGCCACTGAACTATATGGAAGCTTTTGAGTATAGGTCTTGCTTCTCCAGTTTTACACAGTTCACACCAAATAGTTCTTGGACCAGAAAGTAGATGTCATTTTTGGATCCAAGGCCAAAACTCAGATTGATTGTCCCAGCTAATAAGTCACCTAGAACATTGAATGCTTTGTCATGACAGCTTTTTGTACCATGTCTCCACATAAACCTCAGGAGTTTTCGGGATCCTTGCAGATTATGCTGAGGTACCTTGACTCCCTTGGGACTAAGACAGGAGCAAGACTATCCAACCATTAACAGAAGAGCTCTAGACTTGTTCAGAGTCATGCTTTTCAGACAGAGAAGAATATTTCAAGCTAAGCAAGGAGAGACTTTAAGAATAATTTTAGATCACTAAAGTTTGGTTTAGAACCCAGTTGCACCAGGGTATAAATGGTACTTTGAGATGATAAAAGTATATACTAAGAATTAGGATTGTGTTCTAGCTCCAGGGACTCTGTGTCCTGACTAATACCCCAGCTCTACAGCAAATGATATGTGAATGCCAGCCATCTACCAGTTCCCCTCCACCCTCTTTCCTGATAGGATTTTCACACTAGTGAAGCAGAGACACAGGGGCTGATCTGTAGGTCTCTCAGCCAAATTATGGGGAGATTTGGATTTATATGACAAACATCAGGTTTATCAGATGTCCAAAAATATTCATTTCTGTGCTCTCTGTCCTAGCAGCGCTGAGTGATTCAGATAAATCACAAAGTTCTAAGGCTGAATTGTTGAGACACCAAAATCTTCGTTTCATATTCATGCGGAGTGTTGGCAAGTGACCAAAATGAGATAAACTTAATGCTGTTATTCTGTGCATCACTGTATTTACTCTGTTGCTTCTTGCACCAGGACATTTTCTGTAAATTGAATTGAGGAGAAGTAAAACAAATACAGTCAAGATACCATCAATCCCTTAGAAGATTTGGACTATAAAGAGCAGTGTTTGTACTTTAAATAGGAGATACCAAAACTCATTTCCCTTCCTCTTATCTATATGCAGGTGGTCCTGTCTTTTTTAAGTGAGAACAAGATAAATAATGAAAAGCAATTTCAAGAAAGGTCTTTTAACTATGAAAATAAAATAAAAAACCCAGTTATATTCTGTGTTTTGTTTTGTCATATTACTGAACTGTGGCAGCCACTACACAGAAGAGCATTGCAAAAGGGGAATGGTCTCTCATATTGAATTGTTATTTCTTCTTTTTTTTTTTTATTTTATTCATGACCTGTGATGACAAGAAGTGCACAGGTAACAATGATGGGCCTGCAGGAAAAGAAAATAAATTTACAAAACAAGAAAAGACAAATGGTTGGGCCAGTCATAGTGAATAACTCATTTGGTTGGGGACTTTTTTTGCCTGATACTGAAGTGATGCTTTGGTAAATTTCACTATATTTGGTTAATAATTCCTTCTCCATTTTTTCCTGATCTAACAGATAACTCAATGCATGATGGATTCTTTGCTTCACAGATTTGAAAAATATTGTCCGAATCCAGGAAACAACTCCTGCAGCTGATTCTGTGTCCTATCTTAGGAGGAAAGACCCATCATACCTGTATCAGTTTAAGCATGTGCTTTTACCCTTCCAAAGGACTTGAGCACTTGGAAATAGAACTGGAATGTATATGAAATAAGCACATTTCACATACTTTCCCAATATTAAAGAATGGCACAGAAGCCCTGTGGACTTTTTTATTCCAAAAAAATGCACTGCAACATGTGTTTCCCCATCCCCTTAATGGGGACAGTGCTGTACTTGCAGCCAGGGTTAGCCCTGCAATCCTCATCCTGTCCACAGCACCACAGCAGTTTTTTCTCAACCCAAAATTATAATCTTATGGCTGTTTATTTCTTCTTGGAGTTATACCCCAAATATTATAAATGATCAATGTAATTTAAAAATAATCCCATTTAAAAATAGATGGTTTCTTTGTTGCTTAAATGATGATAGCTAACTACCTTTAAAAGTTGTTTCAATATATCCTTTTTTTATGAAAACATTCAAATTAGACGTTTGTTCACAAAATAATTATTGTCTCATGAAACAAAGGAACACTGAAGCCTTGCTCTCTTGCAATGGACACTGCTGCTGGACTTGCCATGAGGTTGGAAGGTTTTATGCCACACAGTTTGTGTCATGTCTTTTCCTAGGATATTGTAGCAGGGAAAGGGATGTGAATAGCCTTTCTCCTCTTTGAAGCACCTTTCAGGTGCCACTTAAGGAACTAGAGAATTATAGCTAAGCCCTTTTTCAAAGGTCTTTTCAGTTGGATGTGAAAACTGTCTTCCTGAGATATATACAGGTAAACTTATTCACAAATGTACAAAAAATGTATAATTGCATGAACATAATTTCTTTAAGGAATGTGAAATAGACGAAAAAAACTTTCATCACAGAAATGTTAGAAGAACTCTATTATTTCTCCCAGTCTTCTTCTTTATTTATTTTTGAAATTTCCAGCATTTCTTTACTAAAAAAAAAAAACCCTTATGAATATTTCTGCAGATTTGCAGGAATGTAACTTTTTGAAACACATCAAACAGTATGGTACTTGGAAAAGAAGAATGAGGCTGTGATACAAGCAGAGTGCAGAGAAGAGTGCCAGAAGCCACAGAGTAAGAAACAGGAGTCAAAAACACAGACAGAACTGCTGATGCCATGATTGCCAAATCCTAGCTCAGGCTTGCAGGTAAATACTTTAAACATTTGCTAGTTCTATAAAAAAAAAAATAGAATAAGCAAGCTCACTAGAACCTCTGGTGAGTGTCTTTAAAAATGTAAGCAGGTTATTTTAAACTGCTACCTCAGTTTCATGATTTCCTGGGAGTTTGAAATAAAAAAACAAAGGATAAAGAAGAATAAATAAAAAATAAAAGATATGTCTCTTTTCTTTTTCTTCCTGATCTGTTTCACAATATCAGGAACTGGAGTTTTTGTGATAAATGCCTGAAAATTTGTTGTAAATCGGGGGATGCTTGACCAATCAGTTAACTCCAATGGTGCATATGTAGTACTGGTGTTTTTCCTATTTTCTTTTGGAGGGTGAATCTGAATGATTCACAAGCACATACCTCCAGTACAGATGAGTTCTTGGATAAGTTACTGATTTATCTGAATTCAGTATTTCCCATGTTCCTGTCCACCATGCACTTTTGGATAGAAAACTAACCAGAAGAACCTCTGTAGATAGGCAAAAATTTCATGTTGCTCCAAGGATAAATTCTCCCAGTGACATCTTATATGAGTGGCTGAGTCAGTGCTTTGTTGGCATGTAACTGTGAACCCTTGAGCTAATATCCCTGGAAATTACACTTTCAAGAACAGTATTTCTTACTTTCATCTCCTTGGACTGACTGCAGCAAAGCTTTGTTGGCATGTAACTGTGAACCCTTGAGCTAATATCCCTGGAAATTATACTTTCAAGAACAGTATTTCTTCTCACTTTTATCTCCTTGGACTGACTGCAGCAAGGGCTGACTCAGTCATCGATTAATAAGCTGGACTCTAATGAAGCTGAAGGAAGGGGCACTCAGTTGAACCTGTTTGCCTGTCAGTGCTGAATTTCAGTTATTATTGTAGTGAAAGCATATTGTCTTACTGTATTCAGGACTCTGATACTGTGCTTTAGAGGAAATCAGGTACTGAAACCTTCTGGAAAGAATCCAGTTCTAATTTTAACTACTAAATAAATAAATTGGACAAAGATGAAATAGCTGCCCAACAATACAGTGGTATGTCTGCATTT
Organism: Passer montanus; assembly: GCF_014805655.1. Lineage (NCBI taxonomy): Eukaryota > Metazoa > Chordata > Aves > Passeriformes > Passeridae > Passer > Passer montanus. Next base: position 2,928,506 of record NW_024373034.1, on the reverse strand, counting down.
ATTATGCAGTCCTTTATACAGTACACCATGCAGTTTGTATTTCAAAGGATAATTAGAGATAGGTTCTCAATTTCACTGTAATTTGCTATAAACAATGCTTGTGTTTCAAACTGCATTGCATTTCATCAGATATTGTTGTTAAAAATAGTGTTTTCAGATATAAATCAGCAAGACTCTTGTGGCTTTAAGGCTGGCTTGTTGAAAAACCTTTTTTCTCCACAGATTTTCAAAATGCATATAGGTCTCTTCTTCAGGAGGTATGCTGTTCAAGAACACTAATGGAAAAAGTATGTTGAAAGATCCCAAATTTGTGGTCAGGAAAACAAGGGCAAATTACTTACCTGCTACTAAATTTAGTCCCTTCCCTGCTTATTTTGTGTTAGCATCTCAAAGGCAAAGATTTTGATCCAGCCAAGCAAATAACAATATATTTAATTCCTAAGATAGGCATGTACAGATCTATAATTGATTTGAATATTAAATCACTGATGATTCTGGACCTCTGTGTGGAGAGGAACTTTTTCTTTTCTACATTCCATTCTCCACTGAAGCAGCGCATTTTTTTTTTATTTCTTTCAATTTCTTCTGCCTTCGGTGATTGCATATGGTAAACCAAAGATAGTTCTGGATTTGTACCTTCATAGCTGCAGATTTCTAGTGACAAAGTCTTCAATCTTGGGAACACAGCTGCTGCTGTTCCAATTTCTGTGCCATCCCAGTGCTCTCTGAGCATTTCTACTGTTCAAGTTTTCATCAGTGCATGAGGAGTCAGTCACTTAACAAGTACTTATGCACCACTTTTCAAGCTCTGTACTGCCTGGAAGTCCATGCTGTGGAATAAGGTTCCTGTTGGAGTGGGGACCACACAGAATTTGAACAAAGAAGAAAAAGAAGACTTTCTCTAGCTAAGAAATCTTGCAAATCTAAATAGAAATCTCAGCAATACAGACAGCTTTGGAGACCCTGAGAAAGCCGGGATTGTTTCTTGGCATAAACACAACTTGCTGTTGATTTATCTACTTTGTGTAAGAACAAAAGTGAATTTTTAGAAGAACCCTAAGAACAAAATAGTTACTTTTGTTCAAAGAAGTAAATTTTCTTCCCACTCAGTATACAAAGACACATTTGAAAAGTGGAGTTCAAGGAAATGCAGTGGGAATCAATTGTAAGATGTACATATAGCCAACACATTATTATCCTCATCCTTTCATAAGAATAGACTGTCTGTCAGAATTTTTTACATCCATTGAGCTGCCACTTATCCACACTTATGGTGTCAGCAATTTCTAAATTGTTTCGTGCACCACTGCAAGACTGAGCAATGGCTGTGTTGCAACTGCCTATATATTTCCCCATACATTGGAAGCGGTGGAAAAAATAGCTACCAAATTCATCAAAGGAAAAAAGCTGCATTTTCATTGGCTACTGAATATAGGATTTGGTTTTGATACCCATCACTTTAACTCTTACCAGTTTTAAGCCCTGCACAACATAAAAGGATGTAAGAGAAATAAATTGCAATAGTCTGATTTTGTAAATTATACCTAGAAACTTCCACAGAAGCTTTCTCCCACTCATTTTACTGTAGAAATGTGTCTAAATTATTATGTCCATTTGAGTGGTTTGTTAAATCAAAAATCTATTTCACTTATTCTGTATTACTCTGTATCCACCTAAGTTTTTCCTTGGCTTATGAAACTCAAGGATGTTGTGTCTAAATCATGAATCACGTAAAGTGCTAAAAAAACCCTTTCTTATTTTAATATCCCCTTGAGTCCTAGAAGAAAGCTCTTATAGCCAGACTGACACAGTGATAGATCCTATTCCACTCATGCGTTTGATAGAACATGTCATCATCATTTACTATTTTATTTCTTTTCAGCTGGGGATCTGTGTATGTTTGTGGAGAAAGACAGGCTTAAAAAGAAAGTTAAAAATAATGTTTTCATTGTGTGTTTGGACAAGACATACATTTTAACTGCTCAGTTTCAGAATCAGACAAAACACTGCTGAAGCTTAAATGACTTCTTAATAGTACTAGGCAATTTAGATGCACTTAGAAGTGACACAGATTCCATTGCTGGCCAATTGTTGAAGTAAGTATCATTTGTCAAAATGGTCTCCAAAATGATCCATTTTTTAAGTGCCTCCAATGCCTACATATCAATCTCAAACATATTCTTGAGTGTTTAAAAGTTATCTAATAAATTTTGCTGTAGTGTATTCTGTTTGTACCTCAGAGACCATTACCAAACCTATACTCACAGTGACAGCCTCATGGTATACAGTTTTAATTCTGACCTTCCACTTTCAAGAGAACCAGCTATTAAATTCTGAATTGCAGCACTTTTCAAAATCTGTTGAGCTGCAGACTTTGTAAACAAACTAATCCATCAGCAGATATCAGCACTATATGCGAAAAAGGAAGAATAATTTGATGGCTACGGGTAAGAGAACAATGAACATGTTAAATTAATGGGAGATATTACTTGGGAAAATGTAAGCCCTTTCATAAAAGTCCTTTAAAATTTAAATTCTTTTCTCCTCTAAATCTCATGTTTTGACAATGATTATAACAATAATGTGGTTCCTATTAGTTTCCTGGTGTAGAAGGCTTGCACTTAGGCTAATGTCTGCATTTTTCCTCTTAAGTTGTATGTAAATGGGGGAAGAAAGTTTGATTTTATAGGTTTTGGCCCTCTCTTCCACAAATTATATTGAAATGCTGTACTGAGAAAGAAGGCTAGTGAAATCTTGAAATTATTTAACCTCACTGTTTTCCACAGAACTAGAGGAGCAATAATATATAGGTTTGAGTACAATCTAATTTGACATAATGATTTATTCAAACATCAGTACAGTATAAGCTTATTAGTTCCTGTGCCCAGCTTCACAAGAAATATCAGGAAAATATCAACACAATGATGGTGGTAGCATTATTATTACTTTTCTAACACTGAAATCCACCACTGAGGGGAGATTGTGTTGGTGTTAGTCAAACACCTGAGAAAAACGTCCCGTGTACAGACAGGCTTCATTCACCATGGAAAGGCTGGTGCATTCCTAACAATCCCAGAAATTCATCACCAGCAAGGGACAAAGCAGCTGGCTTGGACTCTGGGCTGAATTCTAACAGATCAGAATGTGAATTGCATCATTCAGATAAAGGATTTCACAGGAGAAACAATCCTCCAAAACCAGATCTTGAAAACCAGCACAGTCAAGTCATTAAGACGCTTGCTGGGGTGCAAAAAGAGTATTTCATGCGCTTTGCTTTTTTTCACTTTTCTGTGACTTTTGGCAAATGGCTTGGCGTTTGTGTCTGCACAGGCTTTGCCAGCCTGGGATAATGCTGAAATCAGAAAACTCACTTATTCTGCCCCCAGTGTGCACCCCTATAATATAAATAGCAAACATGCAACATAGAATTGTGAGCAGCACATGGCCTTACTTCTGTCATCTAGCTAAAAATCCCCCCCTCACCAATCTTCAAGGGCTTTAAGAAAGCAGAAATGGGAGATTTATTTCCATATATACCCATTATTACAGCAGAGACAAAAGGAAATGAATTCTGATTCAAGGTTTGCAAGTTCTGCTGGGATTTACATTAACAGGGCAATTTCGCTGTTAACGCTCACCAAAATAAAGAAGGCGAAATTCAGAAACTTGAAAATCCTTAGATTTCCATATTCAGTAGCCTTATGCCTTTTTTTAAGGGTTTCTGTGTTCTATAATTCAGGTTTCCCTTTCTTTTCCAGATAGGTCATGTATTCCCCTTTATAAAACCTCGCTCATAATATTTTATATTTTCTTTATAATGTTGAAATGCCCTAAAGCTTTCAAAGTTAAATATGTATCTTTTGAAATGTGTACTTTTTAATACACATGTGCAGTTAAATTTATTTACAAAAACTGTTGAGGAAGTTTAAAAGTTGAAAAAGCTTATCAGAGCTTTTAATCAGATTGTTATATAGTGAAGAGAAACTCAGTTGGAGAGATAACTAGAATAGATCCTAGGAAAACTACTTTACAGTACAGAGAAAAACAGAGACCAATTTATTTTGCCTATATTAAGCAAAATAATGGGTTTAGTTTCCAGAAAATATTTCTGTCAGGGAAATAGACTACAGTTTCTTCCAAAGGAGTAACTGTTGGACCTTTTCTTGTTTATCTTGGATTTTGGAAAGAGATTACCAGATCAGCTCTAGTATAGAAAATGTCCTAACTTAGTTCTGTGGAGCTGCTACATCCCATCAGTGCTGGGGACTCTGGGCTAGGGGTTGCTCTTGATTGTTCCCATCTCTCCTTCTGGTCCCCCAAGAATCCCCTGCTCATCCTGAACCCATGAAGTCACCAAAATTTGCAGCATCCTGCCTGTGAACTTGATCTTCCTAGAAGCTCTTTTGCAACATATCATGATTATTAAATAGGCTTTACAGAGTCAACATTGTTCCAGTGGTATGGGAGCCTTTAAGAACCACCCAGCCTAAGCTGGCAAGCAAAGAACTGAGGGAAAAGCTTTATAAAAATATAAATATATGTTACTTGTACTTCATGTAATAGGAACAGGAAGTGGGTAGAGTCAGTTATGAATGCTACAAGTTGGAGTGAATATGACGTGAGGATTGAGAGTCATTAAACATAAAGCTTTATAAAAATATAAATATATGTTACTTGTACTTCATGTAATAGGAACAGGAAGTGGGCAGTTACGAATGCTACAAGTTGGAGTGAATATGATGTGAGGATTGAGAGTCATTAAACACCCCAAAGAAACTGGATAAGATAAATTAATTCTGAAGAGTACATAAGAATTTAAACAGAGAGATGATAAGGTTTGGAGACAGAGAGGAACAAACAGTGGAAACTGAGGTCCAAGACATCATTAAGGAACACCATTGGGACACCAGAAGAAACACTTATAAGAAGTTAATATTCCCTCCAGTGATCAAATCTCCTTCAGTTGCAGTTTTGCTTACTTAGAGCTAACATATTTGATGCAGTGTATAGCTGTTGATATTCTATTTATTCCTTAGGGGTTCTATTGTGTCATTCCACTTGTACTTTGAAGGAAGCTGGAGTGGGGTTTCATCCTCTCAGCAGGGTCGACACATCCTTTGCTGTCTCATTTTAAAACCAGTTTGTGAGTCAGACTGTGAACCTCAGCTGGGTGGTCTGACCTGAGAGAGGCAGGAACCTTTCAGCTGATGTGCAATAATTCAAGTGAATAAGCCAGTTTTGGTGGGTATTGTACAGCCACAATAATGCAAAAACTCCTTAAGACCACCTTGGAACTTAACAGAGATCACTGCAGTCTACTGCAGACTGTCATCCCAAGATTATCATTCCCACCTGAAATATATCACTTATGTAAGTATATAAGTTGATATATGTAGTTAATATATAAGAATATAAGCTAAGAAAAATGTCACTGAAAAAAGGGATCAAAAAGATATCTGGTCTATACAAAGCCTTTAGGGAGCTCCTTTAAACTCACAAGTAGAGCTGAGCAAATAATTAAATCTTGGGCTTTTGTGAGCTCTGAAAAAAAACATTTTGGACTGAACAAACTCTGTTACTTTTCTCAAAAGTAAAGATTTTTTTATCATTATTAAAAATACATTTTATTTCAACATCTGCAAAGAACAAACTTTTTTTTTGCCTCAAATTGCTTTCACAAATACATTTGCAAAAATAATTCCATGAAAAATATAATTTCTATTTTAAATGTCTTGAAATAAAAAGCATTATTTTAAGTTACTTTTTAATGGCTTCTATGATTGACACAAATCTGTATTTTCAGAGGAAAACACACTGCACCTATCTTTACCCAAGAGACTACAGATAATACAGCTGAACTCAGCTCAAAATTGTCAGTCTCTTTCAAGTTTTTTCTTTTGGATTTAAAGTAACATGCTTTGTTTTGTTAGCTCTTTTTAATTTTAATTAATTCCCTGCATTTACTCTACTTCTAGGATAACTAAGTGCATATGAGAACCAAATGTGCCCCATGAATCCTCCCTTTTACCAAAGAAAGGAAAACAAAAATGATAAGGCAAAGTCAAAAATGCAGAAGGAGAAATTTTATGAGGGGCATGACCTTCTAAAAAGCAATCAAAATCTTGGATAGAATATTGTGTATAAGAACAGATCTGTCTGTCCAAAGCAGAGAAGTAATTTATTTTTTTCCCATGTTTGACATTTAGGATCACATCACGTCAGTCTGTGACCCCAAAATAATATATTGACACATCTTGGAGAAACGCGACATAGCACATCTGGATGTTCAGTTTTTTAAGAACTATTCTTCAAATAAATGCTGCATATCTAAAAAGCAAGCTGCTGTTTCAAAAAGAATTGCTGTGAGTAGAAGGAAAGCTAGCAGCAGTACATGCAGATTCCTTGCAAAACAGCAGATGCAGAGGTTCTTGGGCTACCTGAATTATTTATGGTTGATTCGGCACATCTCTAGTAATGTCTGAGGCTTTATAGGCCTCTGAAACACATCCAAGAAAAATTCACCCATATTCATGCACCTGCATGCTGTCAATTATAAATTCCATGGATTGTGTGAGCCAGTAATTTAGAAATTTTTGGCTGAATCATTCAGAGGGTAATTCGACATACTTTGTGCTGCGGTCTGCAAAAGCCTCACATTTATTTGCAGGCATATTCATTTTAATTCAAGGACTTTCAAACATGATGTGATTCAATAGCACTGAGACACAGGAATCACAATAGCATCATGGATCAATGCTCCTTCTAGTCTGACTTTGACTCCAATTCTGCACCTGGATCCAGTAACACAAAATCCTCCCAAAATCAATGAGACTGCACTGACGTAGGATGCTCAATAGCTGAGCTGTCTGTTGGGCATGGCTCTTCAATAATACTCTGAGAAAAGATTTCTCAATAGTAAAGTGGGTACCTCAGTAACTTTCATGGACCATTAATAGCTAATATTACTTACCTAATTATTTTTCTCTTTTAAATATGCTTTCACTTCCTTGTGTATATGCATATAGATCACCATGAATTTTGTATGTGTGAATATTACATAAAATCTCAATTTTGCATGCAGCCATATTCAAATACCTGCAATCAAATCCAAATATTTTGTATATAAAAATAAACAACCAAAACCTTGCAATAAATGGATGTTTATACAAACAACAGATTATTGAACATCTAAAAAGCCTCAGCTTTAAAATACAGCCATTGGGGTTCTGGATGAAACAATCAGGATGAAAAGAAAGGTCAGATTAACCCGCTTTTCTCAGTGTTTAATTATTATTGTCTTTCCCAGAATAATTTCCTGGACAGAATGGACTAGGGGTTTTTTTAGCCCAATATGCCCTGTTTTCATGTGTAATTTTTTATTTAGTAACAAATACTTAGATGTTATTTCTTCAGCTGCTATATTGTAGAGAAGGTCTTTGAATTATTACACTTTAGGGCCAAGAATGTTGAGTCCCTAAGAGCAGGACTTCACTGTTTGCTCTGTACAAATACCAAACTCCTCCTCCAAAGACCCACAATGATGTAATTCAGGTACAGGATCTGTCTGGTGCTTGAAGCCAAGGAGAGCTGGGACTGCCTTCATATTCAGTCCACATTAAGAAAGAGCATGACTGTAAGGTATGCAGGGGTTTTTTTCTCTCCAATATGTTCAAATGTACATGTTCATCATAGAATACAAAATTCAGAGCAGCAGTATAGAAAGATTAGGTATATTTAAGGTTTTATTCTTAATTTTTTGTTTCATGTTTTGATGGGACAGTTGTTTGTTTTGTGACATATTTATTGGTTGGCTTGTTTTTAATATTGACCCTTGGTCTTTCTGTATTTCTGGTCTTTGTTTTTAAAATTTATTATCACTACCCTGCTTCACAGTGAAGCTGTCAAGATAAAGTCCATTAACAGTTTTGAAGTGCTCAGATAACATAGTTTATGTTGTCTGTAAAGATATTTTACTTAGATTTTTTTTTCCTCACACACACTTCCTTGCTTTACTCAAAAATTGGTTCAATGACGTGAGGATTAGAAACAGCATTAACTGAAAGTCAAGATTTTTAGTCCTCATTTGTTCATTAATTGCAATGCACATAGGAATCTGGAATTTTGGAGTACTATTAGTCACTTTGGATGTTGTACCTACAAAATCCTCTGCTAGTTTACTTGAAATAGTCAGAATCAGCTTTCCTAGGCTGAACAAAATCCAGTTTAATTTCACCCACAATCCAACACTCACAAGGCTCTGATGAAACACTTTTCACTCAACTACCAAAGTGCAACAACAACATTCAAAATATTTTGGGAACTGCTGCTGCTGCTGCTTCCCTGTTTTGTCCCTGCTCAGCCATCCCTGGTAACCTCCACATGAGCTTTGTGGAACCAACACTCACCCAGCACAATTTGTTCTCTGAGGTTTGTTAGCTGAAGCTCTGTTCATAGTTATCAATTCCTACACACACCCTGCTGTTGAGTCTTGGTATTCTTTGCTAGTGTGAGATGAATATACCTACCAGTAGAAAAAAAAACCAAAAAAACCCCACAGCTATAGCCATGCTATTCTAAGAAATCTGCCAATTTGCAAAAGTAACAATCCAAAAATAATGTAATAACATAATCTCCCTCGGATCTGAACTGCTTTGTAGTACAAGCACTTCTGACCTCCCTTAATAGGCAATTAGAAATTCAGAGTTGTTTCCAGTTATTGAAGAGTAACTATGAGGCTTTTAAAAACTCATGAAAAAGCCTGTAAGGAGAAAAAAAAATCTGGAGTGTTGTAATGGGTTCAAACAAAAGCCAACATGTACACAAAAACTATTTCTCAGGGGAAGGTCTTTTGAAAGGGTCTGGAAATAGCTATTTACCAAAATGCAAAAAGAACTGCTTTCATGTATTCAAAACACAGTAACCCAGTGCATTTACCATTGGTATTATGATATTAGTATAGATAAATTATATTTAATAAAGATAAATAGGCATTTAGCTGCCTAAAATAGGTCTACACTGCCTAAAGGGGTTCCCTATTTTGGAGATGGAGTATGATCACAGAAGGAGAACAGTTATTTTTTATTATGATTTTTATTTTTAGAGGACACCAGCAGTAACAAGCAGGAAGACCCCTTTTAGAAGAGTTCTTCTAGGAGAGGAACAAAAAGTAGTGGATATGATGACTGGTTAACATAGCAACATGGAAAAACAAAATGTGTAATAAATTGTAAGTTATTTCAGCTATAATCAGTTTTATTCATTGTAGAAGTAGAAAGGTATCAATTTAGTGACTGGCCTCTGTGACTTTTTGAGCCAGCCCAAGGGCGTTTTTCAGAAGGGAAACATAGAAAAGCCAATCTGCAAGAATCAAAATATTCCCTGAGGAAATATCAATTTTGCAGGGAATATTGTGATACAATTAAATATTGTATGACATTGGGCTTTTATATTATCTATTATTTATATTATATGACATCACATCCTATGATGCTTACATTATATTATCCAATTATAATATATTATATTATATATTATATCACGTGCTGCTTGATCATCAGTTACCAGTCCCAAAAACGTCTCTGTCAGCTCTGTGTTACACCCAATTTCTTTGTGAATATTTTTGTTACTCTCAAACCTCTTAACAAGTTCTGGATGTCTTTTTTTTCAGACAACTGAACTCATCCTCAAATTTATATATGCAAAACAGGCTATTTTTTGTTTCACTACTTCTACTACCTGAATGCTGCAGCCCTCCTAGCAAAGTAAAATCCAAGCTTTGGGGTTAAGAAGCTTGGCTGGCCAGCACAGACTTCTCAGCTGTTCAACTGATCTAGCATTTTTTTCTGCTCTAGCTTTTTTTTTTTACAAAACGGAATGTAAATATTATAAATGAAAAATGTGAAGTCCTAACAAAAACCAATATATTTTTTGTGAAAAATCAGACTTCGCAGGCGATTTTTATTTATTATTTAATTTTATCATTTACTTTACTTTGTTAACTTCATTTTCCATTGGGAAAATCAATAAATCTGTTTTTCTTGTACAATATCTCCAAAATAGTATATTTAATTTTATGGAGTTAATTTTAGATTTTCTTTTTTCCTTTGAATCAGAGAAAAAAATTATTTTTTTCTACACATTTGCTCTTAGAGAAATGACATGTGTCAGAGTTGTCTGAGCAGCTGAAGACACAGTTTCCTTGGGGTTTGTGTGATTTCCATTTTAGATATATACAGCTGCTCAGTTTTTTGAACGATTTACAGAGCTTCCTCTACATTGTACTTATTATCCAGTACTGCAGTGCTTTGTCCAAGAACTCCTTATGGTTCCTCGTCCTTGCTTACTTGTGGCTGGACAACATCTCCACAGTTTCAGACAGAAAATATATTTTCTGTTCACTATGAGGAGAGAACATCAAGATAAAAAAACCAAAATTGAAGGCAATGGACTGGAAAGAAAACATACACATCCACACTTGTTTATCAATGCACAAAGTAGTGACTTTGAACATATCATTAGCTCATAGAGACTACAGAAATGTGCAGCTGAAAAGGGATATATTGGATACAAATTCCTTACAATCCTGTGTACATATAATTTCATTGCCTTTTGTGTAATACTGAAAATTTCCTATGCCTGCTTTAGATTGAAGTCATAAAGCTGTTATAGTTGTTCAATATTTTTCTAAACAATTCCTCCCCACTGCTCCTGGATTTTGTAAAACAAAGCAAAACAGAGACTTTTTCCAGCTGGCATTTTACATGGAAAATAAAGAAAATATATTTCTCAGGAATTTAATCTTTTCTCCACACAATGTATCTTCCTGCTGCACTGCATTCAAAACTAGAATCAACTAGGGACACTCTGAGACAAGAATTTATGTCAAGACTTGCTAAAGTCTTCGTCTAGCAAAATGAGATTACCTTCTTCTTAAAAATCAGATATTGAATTTGACTTGGCTAACTTTTATTTAGCATTATGAAATCTGATGAGTCCTATTGATTTTCAAGTCTATAACTCTATCCCTTTAATTTGTCCTATTATCAGAATTAGGTACTTATTGATAATGTTAAGGGGTTTCATAACTGTACAAACTGATTCTTATGATTAGTTTCATATATCTGATGACAATCATAAAGTTTGATAATTTTGGTATCTCATTAATTTAATGACTACTACATTGATTTACCTACGCTATGAAAAATAACCTAACAAATGCAATATATCAAATGGGTTTTGACTTCCTTGTGTAATATTTAGTTATTATAAAAGCCAATGATTTTCAGTCTGTTTGGGGCAAGGGTCCCTTTTGAATTCTCATTTTTGAGAGGGGTAAATCAAAGCACGAGGGTCATACTTTAAACACTCCTGGGAGATGTTGGGACTGGATGAGGCACATCCCAAGGTCCTGGGAGAACCAGCAGCTGTAATTGCCAAGTCACTCCTCTCTTCACCAATGACACAGACAGTGGGATTGAGTGCACCCTCAGCTCCCCTGAAGATCATACCAAGATGAGTGGCTGTGGTTGCCAGGCTAGAAAAGTGTACCCAGATGAACCTCATGAAGTTTAAAAATGCCAAATACCTGGTGCTGCACCTGGGTTGAGGCAACCCCAGTGTCAGTGCAGGCCAGGTGATTAATGGATTGAGAGTAACCCTGCAAAGATGGACTTGGTGATGCTGGTAAATAAAAAGTTGGACATGGACTGGAAAAATTTGTTTTCAGCCCAGAAATCTTATCATATTCTGGGCTGCATCCAAAGAAATGCGAATAACAGATCAAGGGAAGTTATTCTCTCCTTCTCCATTCTCATGAAACCCCCACTTTGAGTATTTAATGCAGCTGAAGAAAAATGAGTGCCTCCTAGCAGGGGCCACACACAATAGAGAGGGCTGGAACGCCTCCCTTGTGAAGACAGGTTCAGAAATTTGGAGTTGCTCAGCCTTTCAATATATAAAGAGCTACATAAAACATTTTACATTTAATTAACAGTATTTCAAGTAAGGTGCTTCTCTAGATTCGAGCTGACAACAAAACTGTGATGTTCCTGCTGGAGTTATGCCTTTATCATTCTTGGGAGGGCAGCGGGGGGAGATCAATAGAAAGCTAATTTTATTACTTTTTCCTTGTCAGATAAAAAAAGCCTTCTGTTGGTCTTACATTTTACATATAAAATACAGAAAGTAATTATCAAGTGTGAGTGCTTGTTTGATATCTTTACGTCCGGACACTTTCAAGTGCCAAGAAGCAGAACACTGCCATAAATTTGGTAAAGCAAAAGTAATAGACTTATATTACTTCTGTGAATGAGGAGGGGATAATTAGATAAATCAAAATACAACAAAAGTATGTCCAAATTACCTAGGTCCTAACTCAACAGAGGTCAGAACTAGTGAAGCATGATCAGAAATACCATGTGATCCAATTTTAGGGATGACCCTTAACTCCTATAAAGGAATTTTGAATGTTTGCTGTAAGAGTGTAAAAAGAACCCTACTAATATTGTGACAATGGCTGGTATGCAATTTTTATATTGTGTTTGAATAGTCTTCGTTTTTCCACTGATTTAATATATCATCCCAGTCTTGATTTTCATGTGGGGTGGTTTGTTTGTGTTCTGTTGTTGTTGTTTGGAGGTTTTTTTGGTGGTGGTGGTTTATTTTTCTCTGACTCAAATTTTTCAGAAAAAATTGAGGCAAATGCACACTGCTAATTGCACACTTTCCAACACTATTCTGCAGTAAAAATCTCATTAAAATAGCTGCCCCTCACCCCTCAGTTTTTTGATGCTTTCCAATCAGGGATTAAAAGCTGCAGGCAAATGATTATGGCATACACATTGGAAAAGCCTGGTTTATGTCCAGGTCATTGGCTGGCTCACTGGAAACTAACAGTTCTTTACTTCTACCTGTTCATGAAATTATTCTCCTCGATATATGATCTAATGTGATAAGCTATTGATGGAGGCACAGAGCAGGTGATTTTCCCAGTGTATGACTGATTTTTTTTTTCAAATGTTATGAAATGCTCTTCCCTTTTTGTAATAAAATTAAGATTCTAAACATATTATATGGAAGAGTAAAGAAGTATTTTTATTTCCAGGAGAATTGCAGAGCCTTACTTTTAATATGTAGCAATCCTATATCTCTGGGTCAAAAAAGGGTCTGAATATATGTCTCCAACTTATATTAATGGCTTTAAATATTGGCCATTGATTAAAAAATTACAAACATACATAGAGTCATTCTATACAAATACACACTTCACTTGAGTACACCCTTGAGATATTTTACAGAAAATTTTTAGTTCTAGAGAACTACCATTTTACGTTTATTTTTGCTTGCAGTTAGAAGTGCTGTTAAAATCCCTTTTCCTCTGTGTGTCATTCTAACATGCTTAAGAATTTTTCTCTCTGATTAAGTACCCACTGTACTTATGCCACTTTGTTGATCCGATTAAGACTCTAAACCTATGCTCAACCTGAATTATACCATTTGTTTCAAATATGAAGCAGATCAGAACTCAAAAGTCTTATTTTTTTTCCTACCTGCAATATAGAGCAAGAAATTTAGAAAAAAAAATAAAAAAGGGGTATTACCTTCCATATGAACTTTTCTTGATGGATTTGGATTTTATATGTGGGTTAAAATCCTTTTGGCTATCCCTTCTTGGATTTGTGAGAAATACCCCTTCATTACCAGTCTTGCATAATGTATGCAGATATGCATAGGTCTGAAAAAATAAGGCTTTTAAAATAAAACTGTTCAAAATAATTTTTTATGAGATCTTTTCCCATGTTTTTTTGTGAATAATCTTTCCCAAAGGCTTCCAAATTCAGGTTTGTTTTAAATTAATGCTAAAACATCTCCCTGACTACAGTATCAATGTGTTTGGGAGTTTTTTATTAGTTAAACGTGTTTACCCATCCAGGGTAAAAGACTTATTTTACTGGGATAAAAACATACCTTGCCTGACCTAGTTAATATTATGATATTTACACATGAGGAGGATGAAAAAAATGAATGATACAATATCAGTCTTCTCTCAAACATGTTAGAGGGAATGCCAAATTTTTCCTGAAATACATTAGAGCTACAAATGTACAGAGAAAACCTAATAAGGTTTGGGAAAATTTTGAAGATTTCTGTAATTAAAATAAAACATAGAAACTTTTGGAAATACTAACACAAAGATATCGCAAATAGCAGGGAAAATTAATCTCTAGCTTCTGCACAACTTTTGTCTTATAAAAAAAATATACCTGAGTTGTTTTTTTTTTATTTGAGATTTTCCATATAAATATTCCTATGCTAAACTGAAAATGCAATATACAAAAGCAGAAAGTGGTATGGATGTGCAGTGCTGCTTTAGGCACCATTGAATTAGAAAGTACTGTAGATGTATAATAAACCTTTCATGGTCTAGTGGTTGCTCTTGGCAGATCACCTGGATAAAACTCCTGCAGCTCTAGTACAGCAGCACTGTGGATGTTCCAGACACAAACAAGTAAAATTATGTGTACATATCACCTTGCTCATATCATCTTTCTCTCCTTCCTCTTTTTCTTCCTCCTTCATTTTTAACTTTGATGAATCTGAGCTCTTCTTCTGAATGAGCATTAAGGAAAAATCATGAAATCTTTCATTGGGAGAGGAAAATGAAACATGCTGAATTGGAGGCTTTAGTTTTGCTTACAAAGGAGAAACATTTTTTAAAATGTGTGACTTATGAAATATATCCCCATTAAACTGGAATACTGTTATGTCACCCTTCTTTTATTTATGAGGTTTCAACAATATCAAGTGTCAAAGAAGGCTGGTGCATGAGACTGTGACTTTGACATTCTTATTTTCAGTCTGTTTCTCATGCTTTGCTTAGAAATATGGTGATATTGTCTGCAGTGTTGCACTGTGAAAAAAACCAACTCTAAACTTAATACAGATATGGCTCATGGCTTCAGCTTCTGCTTGGGCTCATAAGAAACTTCTGAGGGATCTGATGAAGAACACTTGATCTATTCATTTGTGGAAGCAGGCCTTAAAGTGAGTCTGTGTACTACTAATCTTTTTTAAAGACAAGGAGAAATTAGCCTTAGAAAATACACTGCATTTAGGGATATCAGCTAGGATTTACAGCCTAGCCCTGAAAGTCTCCTGTCTGTCCAGTCAGTTGGAAAGTTAATGAAGAAGCCATGGAGTATCATCAGCAGTTTCTGAGTGCTTAATAGACTATACTGCACTTAAACAATTAGCATTATACTGCATAAAATCCAGCAGAGAAATTCCCAAAAAACCTCTAAACGTTGAGGAAAGCAAAAGACCTCTAACTTCAGCCAGACCTATGATCTCCCTAATGGGTTACACCCCAAAAATGCAACATTAAGTAGTGAATGATTAATATATGCTGAAGGGAAGGATTACATTAATCAACTTCAGGTGAGGATTCATAAATTCCAAATTTGTCCCATGGCATAAAATGAAACAGGAACTCCTCTGGATTAAATTTGGGGGTGTCAGTATTGGTTTCAATTAGTGGGGAACATGAGCATGGATCTCCCAAATGGTATGGATACCACTTTTGTGAGGTCCTTGTAGCTGCAGATAACAGCAGAACTTCCACACAGGGAATCTACAGTCAAGGGCCAGGGTGACATTTCCCCTTTGCCACAGGGACTGGGGCCATAACCTGCAGTACTGATAACTCTACAGCTGTCAGTACACTCAGCACTGGTATGGACAGAGCTAACAGTTTTGTGTGACATGTGAACATAAACTTCTCTCTTTGGTCACATTATAAATCCTTCTAGCGCAGTAGAATTCCTGGGAAAATGGCCAGCTGCAGATTCTAAGGAAAAAAAGAGCAGAATGATTTTGCAAAGAGATGCTTGAACAGCAGAGGATTTAATTCTCTATGGTCATGACTGGACTGGAGAAGATAAATATGAAATGATGGTTCATTGTGTCTGCTATTGCAAACAGATCATCTGTTAAAGCTGATGTTGCAGAAGCCAAAAGCTTTCATGTGACCAAAATATAAGTTTAAAAAAATAAGGAATGGATAAAAAGGTCACCAAAACTCTTAAGAAACAATCTCTGTCTCAGGAAATCTCAGAATCAAAATGTTCGCTCTTGTCCCACAGCAAATTAAATTCATCAAACATGTTTCTTACTCACCCTTGTCAAATGCCATTGGAAAATGTAGTGTTCAGTACTACCAAAAGACATTTGATGATGGCTGTTACAAGGGTATTTTCAAGATTCTATAGTAAACAATAAAAACCACTACGAAACTGAGCACTACTTGGAAAAGGTATTGTTGTAGGGTTTGTTTTCCTGTTGCTTTTCCTTCCAAGGACAAGCCACAAATCTGTAAGAAGCTGTCAGGTCTAGCTACTATCCAAAACCCTCCCATGCTTTTCTAAGGAGCACTGTTAGCAGATTTCACTGTCAGCCATTTAATTTGAGCTCACAAGCTTAACCAGCTTCTTGTCTTCTTCCAGACTTCACAAAGTCAGTCTGGCTGCCACCAGCCAGGGGGCATTCAGGGGCTCTCAGGCTTACAATTCAAGCAGAGATTGAAATGATTAAGGCATGGGGAGATGGCTGGAGTAGCACCTGAGGCTGATGAGTCTGTCTGCCAGAGCTGAGACTTAGAAAAAGCTAGTGAAGAGTGATTGCTTTCATATTTTAGAGGTCATCTGATGTAGGGGCTGTAACAGAGGTGGTATTCACAACAGAATCATGTAATAACTGTTTTCATTGTGGGAAAAACTTCTATAAATTTCTACTTAAGAAATGTATCTTTCTTCTCCTCTCAATACTTGTTTCTCTAATTTACATTATAAATAGATGAAAATACACCTTCATATAGGCCTTTATGAAACTGTATAGTCCTGCTGAAAATCCAGAAATTCACTCATAAATCACCCCAAACTCACTTATCTCAGCAAATATTTTTCCTTCTCAATGCATTTGGATGTTATTCCATTACCTCTGAACAGTCACCCAGAAGCTGTTAGTCCAGTAACATCCATTTCATGCTTACCCACTTTTCAGATTAAAGTATTGAAACACCCTTGAGGAGTTCCTTTTATCAAATAATTTTAGCACGAAGGCAAGAGAGTCTATCTTATTTTTTATTGAAGGTTTCATCAGTTTCTCTCAGCTCTGGAAACAGCTTTGTGAAAGGACCCTGGATCAAGCCCTCAGTCAATGTAGTCGTCTTCGATCTCTTTTGAGCCGTGACTCTACTAGAGACAATCTGGTGGAGTTAGGCAGGCTTACTGGAAAACTTTGGATTTCTTTTTTATGCTGCTGCTCTCTCCAGTTTTCATCATCTGTGTTTGACTCAGGGCTCCTTCTCCTTTTTCTGTGGGCTTATTCCTGGGTTTGGAAGGCTTCATGGCTTCCCCAAATCCCACCTAACTTTTTATATGGAAAGACCAGGAGTGATCCCTGTCACCCCCTCATGTAACAGCCCTGATGCCTTGGTCTTGATCCATTGTTCCTGGAGACGGATGATGGGTTTTTCAATAGTAATGGAATAAACTCACACCAGCTGAGGATCTGCTGGGTTTTTACATCTAAATAAATATCTCACCAGTGCAACCCCACACCTTGGATCCACTGCTATTCCAATTAGCAAAAAATGCCTTCTGAGTTTTCTTTAGGAGTGAATCAATTCAACAAAAGAAAATTTAGTTCCAGTTTTCAGCCCAGTTCATTGCATGAACCCTCCCGAGCTCCAGAAGGGGTGAGGTGATATCAGGTTTGTGTGCCCTGGGCCTGCACAACCCTCTGACACTCTCAAGCAACTCTCAAGCTCAATTTTCTTTCCTGCACTGAGGATATTTCTGTCAAAAGAACAGACAGTATGGCACAGGGCTTGCTTTCTGGCTCTGAAGGCAAGTGACATAACTGCTCACATTCACGCAGTTAATTCTCTCCCCTTTCAAAACAGTGTAGCCTCATCCATACAGCCTACTGCAACAAATCCCAGAACACACCTGAGCTTTGCCTGGAGCAAAACCCAATCCAGCAACTGTGGTAGCAATTAATCTGTAGTGACAATCTCAGGACAGTGCTCAGAATCTTGCTCTGTCTCTGATTTATCAGTCAAGACGTAGCTGGAGAGTCTGCAGAGAATTAGAAGGAAAACTTGGTAGTATGTGCATTTAAACCCTTTACAGACCAAAATCACTTTTGCCAAATTCTATATAAATCTCTATATCTTTGCCTGGAACTGTGTCTGCCCCAGCCGCCAGTGCTTAGCAGTGCTCTGATGTGTTTTCCAGCAGGTGCAGGTGCAGGTGCAGCAGTCAGACCCTTTGCTAAGAAACACGTTCATTACATGGACAGCCAGGGCACGGAGCCACCACCGGATGCCCAGGAGCAAGGATTGTACTCTGCAAGCATGGCACCTCTCTCTGTAAAATGCCAACTTGGTGTTGATTCCAGTTATTTGGGGAAATGAGGGAATATGGTGGGAGAGTGAATACCATGGAGCTGATGTGTCTGAGGGAACAAGGATTGTGTGCTGACAGCACAGCACAGGGTCTGTGATTGCTTTTGTAGAGAGCTCCAAGTGCTCTTTGAGACTCTTGTGTCGGAATACAGCTCATGCATTGCAAGGCTTTGTGGCATATTTGTCCTCCACACTTCAATGGATGACTAGCATGAACTTTAATGCCATAAAAATGGCCAAAGATACAGGCAGATAGCTTAGACAATTTTAAATTTTCCTTCTTGACTGGCTCCTCCAGAAATCAGATATGTTCTTTAATGCTTAATCCTCTATCAGAGGATGTCAGCAATTTCTGCTGCAAACAGTACTGCAGATAAAAGTGTTGCCTTCATCCTGAAAAGGAAAGCTTGGACCCTCCATTTCTCTTCACAGGGCAGTTGAATTTTAGCTCACCAAGCATCTTTTTCAACTCAGTTTCCTAATGGGAGGCAAGGACTAATTCCCAGAGCATTGTAAACTTTATGACAGATAGTGCAGCTTTTAAAATCCTCAGATAAGAATATACATTGACTTACAGAAGGTAACAGAGTTACAGAGGTCATGCTGTTGCCGTCTTGTAAAATATTTTGGATTTTTGTTATTTTTATGCTGTTTCTCTATCAGGAATACAGTAAAATCTTCCAAGTTTCTCATTAAGGGGATTGGTAAATAGTAGAATAAGACCCTGTACCATAACCATAGTTAGCACTTCTAGCACTCACACAAACTGTGTACAGATCCTGGATTCAACAAGACACTTACATCTCTGGTGAATTGTTCTGCTGCTAAATTGATGAGAATACTGAAAAGGTGTTCTTTTTAAAACATCTTTATCACTACAAATTTCAACTGTGTCAGAAGGATTTCTGTTTCATGATAAAGTGGTTAAGAGGAGGAAATTCTGATTTCAGTGACTCAGGGTGTCATAAAATGGGTTTTGCTGGACTATTTAAATCAAAATACTCTCAGTCCTCAAGCTGAGGGGGAGCAGGAAAAGTACGGATGGGGAAAGTGAATCTCCTGATCTTACAGATTTTTTCTGGCATTTTACCAGCTATTGTTTGTCTTAATCACATATTTTCTTAATATATCTATTCGTTTATGCTCTTTGGAAATTCTGCTTTCTACATGATTAGGCTGAGCCTGAGACAGATGGAAATACGATGAGTTATGAAGAAACAGTCTCTGCTGAGGAACCAGCAGTGTGTGGAAACTGGAGATATAACTTCTGCTGCTGTTTTGGTTGGTTTTTTTTTTTTTGTTTTTTTTTTTTTTTTAAACAATTAAAATTATATACCTGAGAGACTTAGTGGTAAAAGCAGCAAAAGGAAGGCAAAATGGGCAGGAAAGGCATAAAGTGACAGCTTACTTTCCGGGTTGTTTGTAGGAATTTTGCAATTTCATGTAACAGAAAAAAAAAGCAGCAAGTTATAGAAAGAAATCTGTCTCCTCTCCAGTACTGGAATGGTTTGGTCACAAATGCTTGTAGGAAAAGGGCTAGTCTGGCAAAAAAAAGCAAGGG
This sequence comes from Passer montanus, assembly GCF_014805655.1. Lineage (NCBI taxonomy): Eukaryota > Metazoa > Chordata > Aves > Passeriformes > Passeridae > Passer > Passer montanus. Next base: position 2,908,482 of record NW_024373034.1, on the reverse strand, counting down.
CACAAGTGTTGAAATAGGTGAAAATGACATTTTCTAAATTAAAAATTTTTATCTTCTTGAAAAGAAACTTGTTTTGATTTTGAAAGATTTATTGATCTACAGACAAAGGATTGTAGTCATTAAAAAGAATAAAAATCAAATCAAACATGAAACAGTCCAAATGCATTCTTTCAGCTCCAGAAAATTTTACAGATTTCAGGGCACATGTTTAAATATTTTCACATTAGCATCAATTTTGAAATGGATCTTTTTGAAAATCCCAGATGTCCCCAGGTGATACAAAATGAAGTAAACTCAAAATATTTATTCCAGGTTGCCTTAGTGTTTCTTTTAATTATATTTGGGTTGTATTTTTGGTTCCATGCTAACACTTGACATATATCATGTACAAAAGTATTTTTTCTGAGCTGATGTTAGGCAGTTTTATTTCATTGGCTTCAGTACAGCAAATGCTTGTTTGCATCAGCTGAAGTTCTGGCCTAGGAATTTCTGCATAAATAAATACACCATTGAAAAATTCACTTGTGACTATAGTGGGGACAAAACAGGATCAGAAAATTATTCACAGTTCTCAATACTGCAGTCTATGAAACACACAGGCAAATGTATTACAAAACAATGTTGAAGTAGGTGCAATATTACATGAAAGTAAAATATTAATTTGTGCCTTGATTGTTCCATGGGTAATAGGAAGAACCCAAAAGATCTGTGTGAAAACAGCTGTATTAAGAGGAGTTTGCTGCTACTGTATTCCCAGGGTAACCATGGGAATATGTAACTGTTAGGCCAAATTCCTCTACCCTTTTTCACCAATTTAGTTCTGGATAAACTAAATTAATTAAGTGACTCGTTCCAGATTTCAATTGGTGAGCTGTGCAGCATTTGGCTTCTTGTGTAAGAAATATACACCCATCTGTAATTGTTACCATCTGTTTGGTATTCAGGATGTAAAAATGTAATGGAGATGAAGTCATATTTCATATTTTTTTCCTCCATTTGGAGGTAAGAATGAAGCTGTAACAGCCTGGAAATGCATCTGCTGGTGATAAGATAGTACAGCTGGAAATGGGATGCTGGATTCTGCATGGCTCAGAAAGCCTGTGTGTAGAAGCTGTTTTACTGTGGTGTGTGCTGGTATTCTGGGATCCCATGAGATGATTGATGTATCATATAAATAGGGTGACAGAACACTACTTTTGCTGGTGTGATGGGAATAGGAAGTGCAAAATGTCAGTAATGCCCTGAAAATAACCATTCAAATTTATGCAAATTGCTTAATTAATTGACCTCATTTGAGCTTGCAGATTTTCTTTGCATGTCCTTTGTGAATTAGTTATTTTTCATTGTACACTGACACAATATTCCAAGGCTAATTAAATCCTTTAAAGCTATAGGTTAATATCTGATTCTTATGTAAACACATTTATAAACATTAATCAGATCTAAATTACCCATTTTATAAATAACGTTCTATTCAGTTGCAGCTAATGGATGTACTGTCTGTATTTATTCTGCTTTGGGCTCGAGAAGTAAATGTTACTCAGTGAAAGTTAAAATTTAAATGGTGGCACTCTGTTTACTTGTGCATCTATTTCCAAGGATCTTTGCTGCTTTATGCTCTCATGGAGATTATTGGGTAAGAGTCTGTTTGGAGCACAAAGACTGTACTCAGAGACTTTCTGAGCTTTGTCTCCTGCTGATGGATGTGGTGGATGCAGAGATAGTCCAGGGAGGGAGATTGTGCAAGAAGCAAGGTAGGCTCATCCTCTGGTGGAGAGGTGAGGCAAGGTGTCACCATATGGTTTATATACCTCTTGAAATATCAGTGAGTTACCTGGGAAACTGAGCTCTTATCCTGGGTGACATGTAAACTAATTCAGCTTTCAGTGAAAGAACAATCTCTGATGCATGAAGTTTCATATCCTTTCCACATTTATGTGTTAGCATTTGTCTGAAAGTGGACAATGTAATTATTTTTTTTACTGTTATTTTTTTTTCTCCCATAAATATCCCAAATATACAAATTGGAATTCAATGTGTTTTTTGGCAAACAGTGACAGATACATGGGAAACAGGGAAATGCCTCTTTTTCTACTAGACGAGATAATTTTCTGTTTCTTACTTGAATGAATAGTGAATAAATGCAGCTTCACAAGGGAAACTGTGGATATTACTTCATAGAACATATGGTGCCATCTTCAATCATATGAATCAGTGAATCAATGAATCAGTGATTCATGCTCTTGCTAGACCAGATGTAAGTAAATTTTGACTGTTTGCATTGGTTCCATGACTTTATATGGAATATACTTGACTGTGGCTGTAGTCTAGATCGTGTCCTAGTGTGCTGGGTGAGGTAAAAATCCTGAATAGGAATCTTTCAGATTATGAAGAATTTAGAGGCTGCATTCGTGAAATGGCCAACAGCTGGAACAAAAGGTGAGATTCAAAAATGTTAAAAGGCCTTGCCCATCATTGTACCTGAAATCTGTGGCAGAGATGAGATTAATGTTCAGGTGTTCTTGCTCCCAGTGTGGTGCCATGTTTGCCTATGCCATGACAGCATATTGTCTTGTATTTTACAACATGGACATAGGTTAATTATTTGCTGTCAGCCTATATAGCTGCTGAATATACCTTTCTGCTGGAATTTTTACTCCACTGGTCCTTGCAGCATCACTTGCCACAAATATCTCCTACATGCTGCTCACCTTGTTTTGTCAAGTCACTGGTGGGACTCAGCATGCTGCTGATTCCTGTGCTGCTTTAGATGCATCCCACAAACTTTCTGTTCCACTGTCATATTCTGTGGCCCCATAGCCTGTTTGTCCTCAAGCTGTCACTTTTTAAGTTCAAAATTACTGTGCTGCCATAGCCAGTGTGTTAGTATAATCCAGGTATATTTTCTGATCTGTTATAGTTGGGTTTTTTATTTCATTCACTGATTCTTGAGAAAAGCAATCAAGTTTGACTGCTATGATTTCTTTTCTTACAAGCTCACAGAGCTTGTTACTCAGAGATACGATGTCTTGTACATGGTTAAGGGTTTGGTTTTGTTTCTCTGCTGTGATTTCTTTTTTTTATTTTCCCCTGAAACTCATTCTGTTGTGTGGAAGGCTTGGTAATTAAACTTACAAAGCAATAATTACCAAGGTCAAATGCTAGAAGATTGATACTACGTCTAAATCCTAAATCTCTGGAACTACTCCATAGCATTTTCAAATAACTGTCAGTAATTCTCTGCATTTATTAGCTAATTAGACAAAAGCTTTGAATGCGTATCAACTGAGCATCTGACAGTTTTATTCAAAATTTGCATTTTTTCCTTAAACCCTTTCCTTAAACTCTTTCCTTTGGGTTTTTTTTTGTTTTTATTTTGGAGTAGTCTACCCAGTTTTAGGTTTTTCAGTTCAAGAGGGACATGGACTCCTGGAACAGGTCAAGCAGAGAGCTACAAAAATGATTAAGGGACTGCAGCATCTGTCTTAAGATGACATCTCCCTGGTTGAGGGAGGTGGGCCAGTTTAGCCTGGAGGAGAGATGGCTGAGGGGGAACAATGTAGACAAGGGTCAGAAGGGAGAGTGTCAGGAGGATGGACCAGGTTCTGCCTGGTGGTGCTGAGGCAATGGACAGAAACTGACGCACGGGAAGTTCCACCTGAACGTGAGGAAAACCTTTTTATGTTGTGCATGACCAAGCACTGGAACAGATTGTCCAGAGAGAGCGTTTAATTTCCCTCGCTGGAGAAATTCCAGAACTATCTGGACATGATCCCTGCTGTGTGCTCTGGGATGACCCTGCTGGAGCAGGGAGCTTGGACCTAGATGGCCCCACCCATGTTCCAGCCTTACCCATTCTGTGATTCTGTTATTCCAAGGCCATGGTCTGTTTTATTGTCAAAGACCAACGTGAGCCTTCGTGAATGGACATGTCTTTCCTCTCTTCTCCCCTCTCCTTTCTCTTCACACAAGCACATATGGATATATACAAATATTAAAGACACATACATGTATATATCTAGTACATTTGGGGGAAGAAGGGTTGAAACTGTATTACAGCCTATGGGGCCCCCTGAGGCTCGTTTACAGACACTGCAGACAGCTCTGTACAGATAGATATGTAAAGCACTTATGGAAATCTAAAGAGCATGTCAGGCAAAGGGACCTTTCCGCTACTCTTGGAGTTTTCTCCTCCATTTCATAGCTAACTGCACTTGTCTCAGGGGGTCGTCTTGAACTTGTGGGCTTAAACATATTTGCTATGGAAAGGCAAGCAAAAGAAAGACTTTACATGTAACAACCCTTTGAAAAACATGGACCTAATTAAACAAACAGAAATTCCAGTTGAGGCTGTGTGAACCAGAAGATTTCTGTACCAAAGGGTTTGGAGGACAGTTTTTTATTACTTCTGATTTATATTCTGTAGTTTGAGACTCAGGAGTCTTGGATATCAGCTCCATTCTGAGAGTGCTCAAAAACACACCTCATCTGAAACTACCCAATTTCCATTTGCTAAGTCTTTGTAAACAGGAAAGCAACCAGCTGGTGTGACTTCCAGATGACCTTGAAAAACCTGCATTCCTGCATGAATTTAAGGCAAAATCTGGCATGGGAACGTGCTCAGAATATGGGCTAAATTTGAATGAAAAACAGCCAGAAGTTGGCCCAAGACTACTGAAAGCTTTGCAAATTATTTCTGGTCTGTTAGGAGAATGTTGCCCAGCTGTAGTCATCACAGATGCATTGCAACAATTATTATACAAGTGAAAGAGAGTCCTGGGGCTGTGGAAAGATGGAAGGTACCTTTTCATCTTTTATATAACAGCAGAAGGGGAATCCAAATTTCAGCCTGATAAATGTATCAGACTTCTAATTAGAGGGACTTACTGTTTTCTAACACAGTAGCCCAAAGAAATCCTTCTTGCTGATTCAACATCTGGTTCTCTCAGATATTTCTTCCAGATGGGTTCCATTTGTATCCAGTCTGACAACATCAGTCATGTGGCAAATATGTTTTAGACAGTAAGGAGCCCTATGAGAAGGTGGTTGTTTTCAAAGGGAATAATAATACTTAGAGAATTGTAGCCTGAATCACTGCATTTTTCTTTTTGCACCCTCCATTGCATAATGTTGTTTATAAAATTTTCATCATATGTCATTGTGAAATTGGATGAGGACACTTTTTATTTGTGTGCCTCTGGTTCAAAATCATCAAATTCTTTCATATTGTCATTGGATATTAAGGAAATTCTCATGTAATTTATTTAATCTTCCTTTTCTATATTTTTTTCCATGGTATGTTAAAGTGGAATCCTAAAAATGCTGGTTGTAAGGAAGCTCTGGAGCCATCTGGTCCAGTTGCCTGCTTGGAGTAGGACTTTTTTCAACATCAATGTGTCTGGATGAGGACAGCTGGGCTTGACACATCCAGGTGTGAAAACCTCCGAGGATGGAGGGTCTACAGCTGTGCTCTCACTTGTTTTTCTGTTGAGCTGCTCTGCAAGTGCTGTGATTCATCCCAATGTCCAGTTTGAATATCACATCCCAGAGTATTACTTATTGTTATGTTCTTGTCACTGTGGACAAGACCTTGGCTCCATCACCTCTGTAGTTTTTCTTCAAGCAGCTGAAAGCAGAGCTCAGATTGTCCCTTGGCCTCCTTTTCATGAGTGAGAAGTGTGAGCTCCCTGAAGCTCATCCTGTAGGTAGAGGGCCCTGGGTTCCCAATTATCCTGATAATCCTCTGTGCAGCCTCTCCAGCTTTTTAACATAATACTCCTGATGTATGCAGTTCCTGTTAGCAATCTTATTCCATGTTTTTGGTGAAACTCTTCTGTGCTGCACTCTGTCTCTTTGGTTTGGTTTATTAGTTTTTATTTAGGTGAGTGGAAAAAAATGTAAAATGTCAGAAAAATGTTGAGAAACCTTTTGGGAATTTTCTTTAAAATCCGAGCAGGTTGAAGTTTGAATAATCAAAAAAAACCTCATCAAAGTCACCAAAACAACAAAACCTACCCCCCAAGCTTTTCCTGTTACTTCTCATCTCTATCTTGCAGGTGCAATTGTACAGTAATATTTTGAAATTACTAAGATTTCTGAGCAGAACTTTTGCTTGTCTGTTTTAACAGCATTCCAAATAACCACATTCAGCATACTGAGACTGAGTGCAAAGAAAAGTTTCAGCAGTAAAAAAAGTTTTAAAGGCATTTAGACTACACAAAAGCATGAATTGCTTTTCAGTTTCTGCACATAGCAAAACTGGATGGCTTAAAAGATTGCTTCCAGCATGGACTGCTTCAGGGAATATATGACATTTATCAACAGACATATCAAGATGCTTCCTCTGTGATTGGTTCTCATCTTATAAAAGTGGTATTTCTCTCACATATACAGGTGCATGAACAAATCTGTATTTCCATGTTTTCAGCTGTAAAAAATTGCTAAGGTAGATATTCCTTCAGCTGATCATGTTCTGAGAGGACCATGTGTGAAGGTACCCTGTGGTGACCCCAAAACTAAAGAGCCACATGAACCACTTTTTCTATTCACAGCCATAAGACCTTCATTTCCCTCTGGATTTGATTTTACTCCAACAAAGACAAAGAAAATATACTAAATTTTTCTTGATCTTTTCTGTCAGAGAGGAATTAGTCAGCTGAAGGAGAGAGTGTAGAACCTTCTGGGCTGGCATTTCCTGTGCTGTTTGCTGATGAGGCCAACAGAGTTATGTCCATGTGCCAGCTGATTTTTTGCTAGCATGGTCTTTCATGAAAGTCAGTATGAAGTTCCTATCAGAATCTTTTTGTTTAGATCATGGGATGGTGGATGCTGGGTCAAAAACCAGGGGAAAAAAAAACAATCAAAAAGTACTGCTGTGGGAGAGTGGAAGAAATGCAAAGACTGAGACTGAGAGTGACAACCAAGGTCCTGTCAAAATTTAGAATGTTAATTTCAGGAAGAAACAGAGGGTCCATTAATTGTTTTGAAATAACTTGGGGGAAAAAAGTCTCCCTTGTGTTCAAGCAAAAGCCAGTGCAAAAGGATTCAAAGACAGACTAGAAAAGTACCAAGTGTACTGTTCAAATATCTAAAAAATTTTGACATTTCAGCCTTTGTTTTCATTCTAAGCTAGAGTGGAATCAAACATTCTTTTAAGTTTAATGAATAATAAAATGGTCAAAATATAATTGAGATTCTAAAACATCTTGACTGATTGATTTTTATTTTGTGTATTTCAATCACTTTCACGTCTTTTCATGGTATGTGATTAATGCTGCTCTATATGTTAATGTAGATGACTTCTGGAAGTGACTATGTGGCTGTTGAAATAATTATAATAATTATTTTCCAAATTATAAAGGACAACTGCTGTTAGTAAAGGTTGAAATATCCTTTTTCCTTTGATGAATCAGTGTCCTCATATGTGGCTTTATTCATCAAAATGTTCAACATTTTAATACAAATTATTTAATTATACCACAAGTAGAAGATTCTTTAATCTAGATGCTCAAGCATTTCACTACAGGAAACAGGAAAGAAATTGATTATCAGATAGGTTGTTTCAGTCGCTGTTAACTAGCAGATGCCCTTACATTTTTTTACGAAGATAAATTCAAAGACTGGAGTAGAGGATGCTGAGGGGGCACCTCAGATCTGTCCACTGCTCTCTGACAAGGGGAAGGGGAGGGGCAGGGACTGATCTCTTCTCTCTGGTGGCAGTGACAGGACCCCAGGGAATGGCCTGAAGTTTTGTCAGGGGAGGTTTAAGTTGAGTATCAGGAAAAGGTTCTTCCCCCAGAGGGTGGTTGGACACTGGAACAGGCTTTCCAGGAAAGTGGTCACAGCCCCAGATTTCCAGAAGCACCTGGACAAGGTCCTGAGATACATGGTGAGATTCCTGGGGTGTCCTGTGCAGGGCCAGGAGATGGACTTCAGTGACCCTGATGGGTTCCTTCCAAATCAGGATATTCTGGGATTCTGGGATTCTGTTTTATATTGCTTTGTAGTATGTCAGCAATGATAGATGGCTGTATTTTGTGATACTGTGAAATAAGGTGAGAATAAAAATAAAACAATTGGATATGTAGATAAAAATCTGTTCTCGTTACTCAGAAAGTTGTGGTTGCTTTGTTTTGCCCCAGACAACAAATCCCCCAAATAAATATATTAATTATGCTTTCTGAACCTTTCTCTTCCCCAAATCTTCCATTAGCTGTATTGGTATAGTTTCCTCTGAAAGCAGTAGCAGTTGTGTGTGCATTTATATGTTGTCTTAAAGGCAGGAAAGGCAAATTTCATTAATTCCATTAGAAATTTCTTAAAGTTCATTAAAAATAAGAGCCCAGAGCCTGCCTAAAATATCAGTGTCCTTCTGCAGAGTAAAATGCAGTGATATATGCAAATAAGCTGACCTTGCTAAGGCTGAAGCTGTTGAATGTGCAGTCTCTAATATCTTTCCCTCCTTTTACAGCTGTGTAACTTATGCCTAAGGGAACATTTAAAGGGAATGTAAAAATCTGGTTCCCACCAGAGAGAAGAAAATATGTTCAAAGTAAAATTAGGAGTGTAGAGCTTGCAGACAGAAAATGGCATTGTTAGGGAAATCATGGCACATTTTAAATAGAAATCAATTCTCAAAAAGAGATTGAAAGATGCTTTAATTTTACTTCAATTTAATGTTACAAGCACAACATGAAAATATCTTGCCTATATGTAACAGTTTCAGTGCCTGTGGATAGCACAGGATGATCTGGCCTTTTCAAAGCAACCTATCTACAAGTTTTATGACAAATATTATCATTACTGAGATTATTAAGAGATCTTTTCCTATTCTGCTACATTCCACCAGATGAAAGAATGTATGACATGTATGAATGAATGACAAATGTATAACTACTTCAGTTTCAAATCAATAAGTTCTTTCTTTTTTCATTTGAACCCCAGGTAGGCATTTTTTATTTTTACTTCATCCTCACAGCAGATAAATTATGAGAAATAAATGTAATACATCTCAAGGTTTTTTTATTGCTTTTCACTTGTTCTCTGTTCCTTTCCACTTCTTCATTCCTTCTTATATTTTACACTGGAGCAAAGACCAAACTTCTGAATAATAAGACACAATAGAATTATGTGACAACCGTTGGCAACCCTACTCTTTTTAAAAGAATATATTTATTTTTATGCCTCTGAAAATGATGGAAGATTCTGTTACAGACATCAGAACTCTTCTGTCACTAGTGTTCAGAAGATAATCTGGAAATCTGGCTCTAGGTGGTCTTCCTTCAGCAAAGATGTTGGGCCAGATGACCTCCAGTGGTCCCTTCCGACCCCAAACATTCTGTGAATCTACAAATGTACCTCCATGGACTGCTTTGTTATTGAAGAAAAAAATATTTCAGTGAAGAATGAAAAATCCCATTTTCCCATTGAAAAAAATATTTCAGTGAAGAATGAAAAATCCCTAACTAGCAGAACTTTAGAGTGAGGTTCTAGGATGAAAAATGGCTCAATACAAACCATCATTTTATATCTCTGCTTTCTTTCAGCTCTAACTAAAACCTTTAAGAGCAACTCAAGATTACTCTGTATTTTAGGAGAAATTGATCTATGTAGCATCCACTTTTGGAAGTATCTTGTCACTCCTACTTTCTAACCTTTTTCGTCCTCCCTCAATCCTTTCTGGTCAGCAGAAAGCAACTACAATTAGTTGAGTAATATTTTCTCATTGGCATCAACTAAAGCCAGGTTAACATCAATTATGCTTTGCATGCTTTTCTGGTAGTTACTATACCTGACAATTAAATGCAAATGGCACTCCAGGGTTTAACATTAAAATAAGAATAATCTGTAAATTTCGTTTGCTTGGTTTTGCTTGGGGTTTTGATTTGGTTTGATTAATTATAGAAAAGCAAATGGTCCCCTTTAACAACAGTAATTTCTCTTTGTGCTCCCTATAATCAGCAAATTAGGGAGACAACTTTTTACACACAATCATAGAATGTTTCAAATTGGTAGGGACCTTAGAGATCATCTAGATCCCCCTGTCATGCTGTGGGCAGGGATGCCATCCACTATGATCCCACTATGCCCAGGGGCCCATCAAACTGGACTTTGGGCAATTCCAGGGATGGGGCATCCACAGCTTCTCTGGGCAACATGAACCAGTGCCTCCCCACCCTCAGAGTAAAGAATTTACTCCTAACATCTAAGATAAATATCTCCTCTTTTAGCTTTGAAATAATTTCTCCTTGTCCTATCACTATCCTGCTCTATAAAAAGTCTCCCTCCCTCTTTTTTTGCCATGCAAGCCCAATACAGGGGGCCACTGAGTGCAAACAGCTCTTTGAGTGTTTTACCAAAACAAGGTTGAAAAAAATAGAGACCAATAATTTTTCTTAAAAGTCCTGGATGAACCTGAGACACTTCCTATCGAAAATGCTGATTAGTGGTTTTGTTCTTTTGAGAAACAACTTTCTAAATGCACTTTCACTTCAGCTGTAGCTGTCAGCTCAATTGTGCATCTGAAAAAGAAATTGCCATCCTGCTTTACCCAGATAACTGTGGGATGAAAGAATCAAAAAATGTGAGCATATAATTTAATATAATTTGCTAACGTCATGTGTTCCACCTCTTTAGAAACTTGTGATTCTATTGTTAATAATGAAGTCATAGGTCTCAACACATCAATTAAATTGAATTAGCCAACAAATATTATAAAACATGTTAAAAACATTAATGTTGAAGTCTAGACCTTCACAATTATAAGAAGTGACCCCTTAACAAAGACCAAACAATTCCAAATAACTAAATTATAATAACTATTGTCCCCTAAAAGTAATGAAATTGCTACTAAAACCTTGCAGTAATGATGTGAGAGGAAACAAATTCATTCCCAATTCCAGTCTTTGTTGTTTGTTTTAGTGCAAATTTAAGGTATTATAATCCTCAGGAAAAATATATTTTAATAAAATGCAGGAAGAAGTTGAAAAGCAAGAGCTGTATTCCAATAAATAATAATGAACTGTTTAAATATGCTTTTTTTTTTCAGGTGCTTATGCAATTTTCAGGCAATAATTGGAAAAAATGCTATTAAAATTTGTGCAATTTGAAGTTTATTTAAAAAAGCTAGAACCAAGCATCTTTCTCTCCTCCCATGCAATAAAAATAATTTGGTTCAGATTCTCTATTGCCTTACATAATGTATTTTCATATTCCTACCTTTCATACTTGCAAAACAAGTGATGCTGGTGTAGCAATGTTATATATTCCTAATACTAATTTCCTCTGTCTATCAAAAATATCTGACAAAGTTAAATACCAAATCAATTTGTATCAGAAATTTAGACCTGCATAGCATAATATAATGAAAAAAATATTTTCATTTCTAAATATCATCTGAAGACAGGATGAAAGTGTATAATCAACTTAGTCATCTACTGCAATAGGTAGTCTTCTACCTTCCACAGAATTTGTGCCTTTTTTACTTCTTGTGTGTGGTGTGTCAGGAGAAATGGAATTAAGAGAAATGGGATGAATTTGAAACAGAAAATCTTTGAGAGCATCTGTGCAAGTTTTATTGAGAGAAAAATTTTCATCTAGAATAGTTGATCAGAATCAATCTAATATGCAATGAAAAATTTAAAATATAATTTGAATGAGAAGAAAAATGCCCCAGAGAACAGCTATTATTCTTCTAAATCTCTTTACCTGACCTACCACACAGTTGACAAAGAGTGTATGTAGAATGAAATCCATGTCCAGCAGCACCAAAACAGAAGAAAATGGCACCATTAGGCAGAGATTAAATCCATCCTGGTAACAAACAGCATCACTAGATGAATCTTTCCCAACAATTCAATGACCAAAATGATATTTATGTAATTTACATATTACCCTTGCAAAGGTTTATAAGTATTTAAATTCTAGATGTTGTCACACAATGCCTTTGAGGTCTACAGTGAATATTGATATATGTTATGTTGGGTGTCTGGGTGCTGGTCAAGTCACCAGCTGTTCCCATCTGCCCTGAGCAATGCTGGCACCCCTTCCCTCTCTCAGACTGGAATACTCAGTGTCAGAAGACCAAAAGCTCGTGGCTTTATCACAAACCCCTCCTTGCTCCGAGTCATGTGTCCACTTGCAAAACAGTGGCTCTCGGTCTCCATCTGGGCTTTTCATGAAAAAAACCCTAAAATAATCACTTGCACAGCAGCGTCTCAAATGCCATTATACATTGTCACAGTCTCCTGCATGTTAAAACAACATTTGCCAGCCCAGCAGGAGCCACTCTGACAAAATTGCTGAACAGAGCACTTTGGGCCAACCTTGTCCAATCCAGGGCTGCTCCAATTCCCATGGAAAAGCCCAGGCTGTGGCACACTCACTCCTGCATCATAAAGAGACAAAGTAAACTCTGGGCATGACTCGCACGGACTGGGGTTACACTGCATTTTCCCTCATGGTACAGCCCAAAACAATCCTCTTACCTTTTCTCCTCACTTTTGCAGTTCCCCTATTATAAACTCAGTGTGTGACCACAGAATACTTTGTATCAGACTCACTCAGAAAGCTCAAATATATTCTTTTGCAGCATGAGGTTTCTTTATTAATGCTCTCCCCTTCCCTGCACTTGCTGTCCACCAGGCCATCCCTTTACCCTTTTTTTAGATGTTATTCCTATACTCTTGCTTCTTTTTATTCATATAATTACCTTGATGTTGAACTCTGTTTATCTTTGTGGCAGCATCCCAGAAGAAATTAGCATGTTTGCATTTGGTACCAATTTATCTTATTTGTGTTTGAAGACATTAGAGACTTTCTATGTCGTTCTTGTCTCTGCCAGTCTCCAAGGGAGCCTCATTTTCCTCCACTCCTCTCTTCTGCTCACAAGGTGAGCCCTCACATCAGCACCAGAAAATGACTTGTATGAGTGCTAGCAAAATTCCCAGCACCATCTAAGGTCTGTTCCTGCCTGTGAGGACACACTGGTGTTTAATGACTTGACCTCACCATCATGTGCAGAGAGGGAAAAGAGCCAACAATGCATCTGGACACTGCAGGGCAAGATGCTTTGCTGACTGCATCTGCCCAGCTGCCAACTGGTCATCTCAGGGTGCTGCCCACAGCCAGTCCATGTCCCTGTACCCAGTGCATGCCCCTGTTCTCCTGGCAGGAAGACAGAGATGACCTGACCTCAGCTAAGCACACGAGACAACACTGGCAGTGACCACAAGGAGCCTGAGTTGGAGTGCAGGCTCAGTCTTGAGCATCACAATGGTGAGGGCAGCCTCAGGGTTATAATTTAGATTTGTCAAAAACCAGATGAGTTCTCAATGGGAATAGTGCCTGGGTCACCTGTGATGGATTATCACCTTCCTGGCTCGTTCCTATAAGCCTTGTCACTGCTGCCAGAGAGAGCCAGCAGGGATTGTCTCTGTGACAGTGCTTATGGTGAGAATTGGCTCAGGGGGTGGTGAGAAGGACAAGAAAAGACAAATCTGGATTGTGGAGTGTACCATGGTTTGAACAAACAAAATTACCTTGGGCTCCAAGAACTGGTGGCTCTAGAGGAGAGCAGCTCAGATGTTGTTGAAAGGGCCAGCACACTTCCAGCAGTGGCCAGTGTTTGGATGATTTGTGGTGGCCTGAAAAGCAGCAGTGGCCAGATGCAGGTGTATTCCCATTTCCTTTGGTCTGCTGGTTTGGGCTGCACGGCTTCCATTTACAGGATTCCTTTTTTTCCTTTCTCCTAGCCACAGGGGAGCTTATCAGATAAAAGAACTTGGTGGAGTGACAAAGATTGATTAACACTGAGGTGGAATGGGATTTTTATTTCTGCTTTCATAAACACATGAGTGACAGTCAGATGTGTGTGACTGTGGTCTTATCAATAACAGTTTATGTGAGATGGGCTTGAACTAAAACACTTTGTATTTAAACATCTAAATCTTGGGGGACTTGAATCCTAACAATATTAGGTAAAGGAATCAAATGCTGCAGTATTTCAGCACCAGAGAACAGCTGTAATAAACAGGATGAGTTTCAGAGAGAGATGACAAAAACTGTGCAACAAGATTTGGGGGCATTCCAAGAGATAATTCCCCCTAAATTAAAGTCAATATGTGAAATTTTAACTGAGAAAAATTAAGGAGATAGAAGGCATATTTCAGATTCTTGGCCCAGTTCTCTTCAGCATCTGCATTAATATTGGGCCTGTGTCTCAAAGGAATACTCAGTAAGTTTGTTGACAACACTAAATTCAGAGGAGCTGTCGAGTCTGTTGAGGACAGGGAGGCCCTGCAGAGAGATTTTGACAAATCAGAGAAATGGGCAATCACCAACAGTACGGAGATTAACAAGGGCAAGTGTTGGATCCTGCACGTGGGATGGGGAGCCCTGGATGTACAGACAGACTGGGGAATGAGGCTGGAAACAGCTGTGGGACAGGACCCGGGGGGCCTGGTTGATGGCAAATTGAACCTGAGTCAGCAGAGCCCTGGCAGCCAGGAGGGACAACCCTGTTCTGGGGCATCAGTACAGCAACACCAGCCTGGCCAGGGAGGGGATTGTCTCACTCTTCTCTGCACCAGGGCAGCCTCACCTCCAGTGCTGGAGGCAGTTTTGGGTATAATATAAAATATATAGATATATTAGATATATTATAGATATCTATAATATAAAGAACTTAAGCCATTAAAGAGTGTCTAAAGGAGGACCATGAGGATGGTGAAGGGTCTGGAGGAGAAGCCATATGAGATGTGGCTGAAATAATTTTCTGAGGCTGAAATCATCATTTGTTCAGCCTGGAGGAGACTGACAGGAGACCTCATTGTGGTCTGCACCATCCTCATGAGGGGAAGGAGAGGGGGCAGACACTGATCTCTTCACTCCAGTGGCAAGTGCCTTAAGAAAACAGCATGGAGTCAGGGGAAGTTTAGGTTAGAAATCAGGGAAACTTTTCCCCATAGAGTGGCTGGACCCTGGAAGAGGCTCCTCAGGGAAATGATCACAGCACCAAGCCTGAAAGGGTTCAAGAAGTGTTTGGACAATACCCTCAGACCCATGGCAGGATTCTTGGGGTGTCCTATGCAGGAGCAGGAGTTGGGCTCAATGATCCTAATGGTCCCTTTCAACCCAGCACATTCTATGATTCTATGATCTGATTGCTCTTTTTTTCATGCATCACTTTGTAATGGAGGATTAAAAGGGATATGATGAAATTACTACTGCTTCTAAAATCTAAATAAGAAAATACCTCCCTGGGGCTTTGGGGAGATCTCTCCTTTATACAATCAAGGCCAATTTTTTTTGAACGCAGCAGATTATCTATTATTATTATTACAGAATAACAAGCTGAAGTCTCACTGGGATCCAAATCCTGATTTTTAATCAAAGACTTGGATAACAAGCAGGCTGCAGGTTTTGTAATTTGGGCAAAGTAGGACCTTGAGAGGGTAAGCAACAGTGCCTGTTTTCATTACTATGTGCCATGTGTGGATGAAGGGAGACACAAGAGACCATTTAGATGAGTGACTGGTGTTTAATCCATTTTCTGCAGACCTTGGTAAGGCTTTCATCCAATATGGCATGTCAAGGATGAAATTCCTTGGTGGAATTTCTCCTCCTGCTTCTGCCAGCAGAGCCTTTTGTTCATGCTTCTGCCTGTTGCTCACAGACCTAATTGGGAAGCAAGGGCCTATTTATGATGAAACTGACATCTCAGATAGGGCTAAAGGAAAATTTCAAAGTTCAAAAGCAGCTGATTAGAGTCAGTTCACATCTCCTCTGTGCTGGATGACAAGAGAAGGATGAAATTTGCATGCACTCATGTAGGTGCTTGCACCTGCACCAAGTAAAAAAATACTTGTCCTGAGTTCTTCTCAATTTGGACCCAGAAGCTAGTATTGACACCTCTCCTCTACTCTATAAGTAAAAAACCAAATAAATAAATACAATTTTTTTGGTCTTCCAAATTCTGTGTTGTCAGTCAGCTGTTCAGAATGACAAAAAAAGGTGGTTTTTTTAATTTGCTTTTCTTTTTTTTCTTTTACCACCTCTTCCAGAAATAATTTTACAGACATAATCTATGATGACCATGTAGAAAGAGAAAAAGGCATTCAGTATTTTTCACTCTTTGACATTTCTCAGTTATTTTCCAATGGACACTTAACCACTCCTCCAGCAGGATTCATTTCTGACCAGGAGGTTGCTCAGTGGTCCCTGACAGATGTGACATTGCAATCCCCCTGTGTCATTTC
Source organism: Passer montanus (assembly GCF_014805655.1). Lineage (NCBI taxonomy): Eukaryota > Metazoa > Chordata > Aves > Passeriformes > Passeridae > Passer > Passer montanus. The sequence goes on along the minus strand of NW_024373034.1, from coordinate 2,892,226 downwards.
AGGATGCTGCAGCACCACAGCCTAGATTGGCTCTTAACAGAAACTATGTTGATGGTATTAGGAACTGGAATAAGTGCCAATGTGAGAGGTTAGAAGTGTTTAAAGGCAAAATTTGGCATAAATCTTAGAAAGAATGAGGGCGATATAATGACTTTAAGCAATTATTAGAAATTTAATTTTCTGGCCGTCCTCCAGAAAGTGGATGCCTGCTGTTGAATACTTTGGCCTAAAGTGAGACAAACCAAAGTATTTAATCTAAATGATTCCTTGCTCCATTCTTACCATTCTTTTTCTGCCATTATTTTCCATGAAATTTGCTTGCCCAAAACTATACTGAAAGACAAGATTCAGATATTGTAGGTAAAGCTAGAGGAATTATTCACATAATTTAGCAAATCTGATTGATGGCATATTTTCCATCAAATAATTTATTTGCAAATTGGTGACTCCCTATTCACAACTGAAATCCATCTGTGTGCAAAAGACCTCAGAGAAGCTTTATGTGTCACTTCTATCTCAGTTAAAAAAGCATTTTGAGGACTCTTGAGGGACTAGCAAGATGAATAGGCCATGTTCTGACCTGCTGCGCAGGGGTGAGTTTTATCCTTTCTGACTGGCTAAAATGATATGAACCTTAAATAAAGCACATATTGACATTGTAAGACACTATTAAGGTCCTCAGTGTACCATGGTGATGAACCATGACCAAAGTACTCCCGGGGTTGTAATAATTCATTACTGAAATAGCTTCCTTCTAATGACTAAGGCTGACTGTGTCAGAGAGCTTGGACTTCTAACCCCAAGGCTTGTTATATAGCATTAAATAAATCTCACTTTCTGTTCATTTACCTACTGTATCAAAGGTCATGAATCATAGCTGACAGCAAGATTTGGATAGGTATCTTTTAACAATCTCCCTGATTATGGGATGAAGCTGCTGTTAGGCAAGCCTGGTCTTGTGCTCCCACAGGGGTGACAGGTACATATGGATGGTACTGACAAATTCTTTCTCATTCACAACTAAGCCAATTGTCCTCTAAATGTTTTCCTTGCATTTCTAATTCTTTTTTTTCCCCTTTTTATTGTGGACATAGACAAATTGTTGCTCTTTCATGTGAATGCCAGCTACCAGGTAACACAATCAATCCTTCCTCAGTGTGTTCAAATCCATCGATCTTGAACTTTCTCAACCTCTGCCAGGAAGTGGCATGATAAGAGATGGAGGGCTCATCCTCCCTCAGGCACCACCCCTGGGTATTACCTTGGAGCTGAGGGAGGTGGGAATTAGTTCCATTTAACAAAGTAGAAAGTGGAAGGTGGATGTCTCCCACCCCAGGTCAGTGCTCTAAGTCCTGCATTACAGGAGAAAAGCACTTCAGGGAGCACTCCAGCTGCTCTTCTAAATCAAAAGTGACAGCCAGCACCTTATGAATATCTCAGATTTTTCAGTGTATATTTCATACACTCCAGAAATACCCTAGTTTAGAAACACTCTGAGCTTTTACAGGACACTGGTCTTGAAAGAATCAAGACTCACAACTTTTGATCCTGGTCCCATAAACTTTTCCTGTCTGTACAACCCCTCTGACATCATTCAGGTCATTGGCAGAAGTGAACTGCATGTAAACCATCACGTATACAGCAAATGTGAACCTTTCTGACTAAACTACCACCAATTGCCTTTGAAATAAACAGGCAAATAACTATTAAAGGTCTTAAATGTTTATTTGCATTTTTCAAAATGTAATAATCTTCATGCAGTGAAACAGATGGACCATGGAAATTCATGCATGAAAGTAAATAACCCTTTCTCCACCAGTATCTAGCAACCACAAGGCCCAGTTATTATTGAATTTCTCCTATTTTCTTGAAATAGCCCTTAAATTAGAGATGACCCAAGGGTTTTTGCTGTTTTTTTTTTTAATGTACTTAATTTCACTTTGCATTAGATTAATTTTACTTAATTAATAAATAAAGAGAAATAAGACTTTTGAAAATATTTGTTACAAAACATTTTAAGGTGTGACACTATGTGACACTATGATAAAGCAATGTTCTATTTTCATGAAATAGCCCTTAAATTAGAGATGACCCAAGGGTTTTTGTTGTTTTTTTTTTAATATACTTCATTTCACTTTGCGTAAGATTAATTTTACTTAATTAATAAGTAAAGAGAAATAAGACTTTTGAAAATATTTGTTACAAAACACTTTAAGGTGTGACACTAGGATAAAGCAATTAACTGGATTAAAGAGTGGGAAAACCAGGATAAAAGAGTAATTTTTCAGTATAGCAAGGACTTAAAAAATAACTTCCCTGGCTTTTGCGTAGTTTATTTAGTAATTACCATTACAGGTGGCAAGTTAGAGAAAAGTGAAGGTTATAGGAAGGTAAAAGAAGAAAAGAAGCACAGGGAAATACATGACAATAAGAGTTATTTTTGCCAAAACAATTTCTAATTTTCTTCACAACTGCAGTGTCCAATGTAGATCAGATCACTCTGGCAAAAAATGTCTGAAGAACTAGAGCATCAAACAGTTTCTACTCTTCTTTCCAATAAACTGCAATTTCTAATTTTCTTCACAACTGCAGTGTCCAATGTAGATCAGATCACTCTGGAAAAAAATGTCTGAAGAACTAGACCATCAGTTTCTACTCTTCTTTCCAATAAACTAGTAGTTAGAACATGTCCTAGAGAGATGAAATAATATAATTATTCTATTTCCTTCAGAGAAAGTTCAATTATTTGAATAATCATTATGCTCTGACAAAATGTAAATTATTGGAAGCTCTGCTGGTGAACCCCTCTCAGAAATTTTGGGTAGCTAACACTTTATTGATTTGACTCCTCAAAATATGTGGGCACTGGAGTATTTCATTTGAGGTTCCGTGAGAGTATTGTCAACTACAGTAACCTACTCAACCAGGCTTTCATTTTGGAAAGAAACAATGAAACATTTATACGCTTGTTTAAATGCTAATCTGTTTTTGTTTAGCAGCCAGACCAAAATATTAATTATTCCTACAACCTTACTCAAGGACAAACATCCTGTTGATGAGCTTCAGAGGGACTTCATCTGACACAAATGGGTTATTAAATGGCAAATGAAATTCTGTGCAGAAAAAAATAATTAATAAAGCACAAGGATCTCTTAAATCACTTTTCAAACCTTGCAGCATTCAAGAGTAGCAGCAATGGATGAAGAAACAAGCAAAGGCTTTTCTAAAAATTTATCCTCAATGTTCAGCTGCAGTGAAAATGTTTATATTGGAATGCACAAAGAATAAGGTTGTAGTATTTCACATCATGTTTTAGTCCCTGTCTCTGCTCTGCACAGCGGCTTCTCCTGTGTGATCTCATCCAAGGTGCTATGTGGCATTGGTGGAACATTTCTCCAGAAGGACAACTCAAAACAAGAACAAATTAAAGGAATCAGCAGGATTAACAAAGGACATAGAAAGTCCCCTCAGTGAGAAACAAGAAAAATCTTATAAGATCATGAAGGAAACAAATAAGAGTCAAGTCCTTAAAAGAAAAAAAAAAAGAATATTGATTAGGAACATAATTTTTCTCTGTTTTCCCTGACTGATGCTACAAATAAAGGGTATTACTTCAGCCTACAATGCACCTTTACTCCTTTTGACAGACATAGCAAAAACAGTGATTAAGTGATTTAGATAATCAGTCATCCTTTTTTCATGTAACACTTACTTAAATTTGTGATTTTTTTTCCATAGAAAATCTGTTTAGGATACCAAATTTAACAATATTCTCAAAGAAATGTGGCTGCTTAGACTACACATTTATCAACACCTACAATATCTTCGTTTTTGAAGAGAGAGTATGTATGATAATGACTGTTTGAAAGAATGCATTTGTTCATAATTGTCTACTGCAAATTTTCAAAATGTAAGTGTTTTCAATATGTAAACATTAAAGCTGGATGTAAGGTTGCAAAAAAACGCTCCTAGATCTCTTTTCCCTGACCTTGCTAGGAGATTTTTCTCTCATATTTGTTTCTGACTTTTACTGCTCTGAGAATACAATCTAATTACACATCTTTCAGAATATCCCAGTTATATTTAGTGAAAGTAATTAACTGCATTCTCAAATTTTCTACATTCGGTCTTTAGGAAAACCAGCTATGGCTCATTATCAGCCTGTTCTTCCCTCATCTTCTCTGGAAATCAGAGGGAGCTTTGCTTTCCCTGATACACATCTGCTGGTCACATTGCTAATGAGCAGAAGATAGCCACTGCCTATTAAGTGAAGAGTTAATTTTCATCAGGACCTTGGTATATAAAATATTCATTAGAGCGTGAATAAATTGCACATTTAACCATCCACATTTAATAGCAAAACAGTGAACAGACCTGAAATATAAATAATGCCATGGAACCTGAACACTTGGAAACATTTAATAGTCAATGAACTATCTTTTCCTCCTATCATCAGAGATGTAAGATTATTATAGCCCTACCTTGCTTTACCTCTACCATAAAATTAATTACCTTTCAACAGACTCCATTTAATTGCTTACAAAACTGATCTGACTTTCCAGCTTTTTTTGCAACCTCTATGTCATCAACAAAAGTGCTTAGAATAAATTAGCACTCCATCTTTTTCCATATCCTTCATATAATCACAAAATGAAACTCAATAGATGCCCCAATGCATTTTGCCACAAGCAGTAGATGTATCTCAAAAATGCACCGGAACAATATACACACGGAGGCTCTTTTAGAAAGAACACATGGTCTGTAATTTTCTGACAATATTGAATCATTAGGATATTACTCCATAAAGGCCACTGTTCTGAACTAAATGATGTTGAGGAACTTCATAGCATTTTGTGGATTAAATGGTTTCTAGAAATGGACATTCTCAGCAATTCCATGGAAACAGTCACAGTGGAAAGTGAAAGAATAGAGTAGAGTAGAGTAGAATAGAATAGAATGGAATAGAATAGAATAGAATAGAATAGAATAGAATAGAATAGAATAGAATAGAATAGAATAGAATAGAATAGAATTGGTTAGAATAGAATAGAATAGAATAGAATAGAATAGAATAGAATAGAATAGAATAGAATAGAATAGAATAGAATAGAATAGTTGAGATGAGTTGGATGGGCTTTCAACAATCATCTCCCTGAAGAGTCCAACTGCCTGACCTATTCAGGTCTGATCAAAAGACAAAGGTTGATAAGGGTATTGTCCAAATGCCTCTAAACACTGACAGGCCTTGGGCATTGACCACATCTCTAGGAAACTTGCTTCAGTGTTTGGCCACCTTCTCTGCGACTAAAAGCTTCAAAAATCAAGACTGACTCTGCCCTGATGCAGCTTTGAGTTGTTCCCATGCATCCTGTCATGGGATACCAGGGAGAAAAGCAGATGTTCTGCCAGCTATATAGAATAATAAATTCACCGAAATGTATTATTACACAAATAATTGTTCACATTGAGTAAACTCACAAACCCCCTTCCCCTTCCTCACCCCCCAGAAAATGAATAACGTGCATAGAATTGTTCTCTATAAACTTTTTGTGACCCAAACTCTAGGGGAAAAAATTCTCTCAAAAGAGATAAAATTTTTGCTTAATCCCACTGAAAAACACTAGATGTTGTTTTAGGTTTCTAAAACTTTTGGATATTTAAAATTAAGACAAAATCACTTCAAACTACTTTATTCAAAAGCAGGTAAAAATCTCAAATTCCTTTTTTAGATTTATTTTTTGAGATTTTTTAAAAATTTGTCTGAAATAACTAACTACTGTGATTCTTAAAGATGCCTGTTGACTTTCCATAATTACTTCACTATTTACCTTCTCAGAATTACATAAGTAGGCTTAGTCTTTGACCTACATATTTACATAGAACATGTCTCTGGTTTTAAACTCTGATTTTAGAGTACTTGAACCCAAAACTAGGGAGGCTATTTTAATCCAAACTACCTCCTCATTAGAAAATGCAGTACAGACATTTTGTCTAAAATCACCTCTATTTAAATGCATCATTCTGATGTCTGTGATTCATTTTGCACTCTGTAAATTGTCATATCAACATGAAGTTGTATGCTGCCAAATGCATTATTTAAGGGAGTAACAGAGCTGGCTTTACTGGAGGTGAATTGTTGTACTGGGTTTGCATGACCAAGTTTTGGATGAATACAAGGGTGCCTGGTAGCTGAAAACAAACAGATTTTTTAAAAAGTAGGGAATTGCAACAAACTTTGGACATGAGGCAAAATTTTCACTCTTTTGGCAACTCCTTTGTTTAGCAATGCTGCTTAGCAAACTCCTTTGTTGCAGCTTTTGGAGCATGGTCAGAAAGAAATGAGGGCACCCTAGCCCTGGCCCTCACCATGCTCTTCATTTCTGAAGGCAGCTGGAAGACTAGAACTGCTCAAATTGACTGTGTGAGAATCACAAAACAGTCTCAGTTGGAAGGCACCCATCAAGTCCAACTCCTGTGCCTGAGTGAATGGTCCATACAAAGATCAAACCTGTGACTTTAGCATCATGCTGTGAACAGGTGATCTAATGTCAGAATACAACCAACTTGTTTTCCTTCATCCTTCTGCCTTGATTTTTGAAAACTCAGGAACAAGCTGCTTATCCCTTCTGGTCATCATCAGGATACTCATGTTGCTTCAAATTTCCAGCAATCTTAGGCATAACTCTAATTTTTGTAAGACATGAGGCCACAGCCAACCCTCCTTCAGTCACAACATAACTCTTACACCCACCTTGCTTTGGCTTCCAGAAACCAGGTGCTCATTTCAGGCGGCACCAGCTCTGACACTGCAGGTCAAGGAGATAGACCTGAGCTGCTGAGTGGCTTAAGTGTGCTAGGAGACCAGCCAAGCTGTTTCATGAGGGCTAGGTAGCACTGATAATTCCCTGGAAATCAGCAGTATAGTAAGTCCTGGAAACTAGTGCCCATGACCATTGCTGGTGCCAAATGCACATTTTTCTCCCTCCAAAGAGTAGCTACATCATTTTGGAGCAGGTGCTGTTGGAAACCACTACATACAGATAATAGTGTGGATACCATGGCACAGAGGGAGAGAAATGGCAGGCGTTTTCCACAGTAGCTTGTGAAAACTTTTAGGGAGTTGTAAAGATGTGATAACTTGTTAAGTATAAACAATCTACAAGTAGTGTTCTTCTACTTCATCTTTCTGTTCTTCTCAAAAACAGTGTGAGAAAAGTGTTTAAGTAGCCAATCAAATAGAATGTATCGTATCACTCTATATAAACTGCACGGTTCTCTTGAATAAAACCTTCTTTTACTCCTATAATACTGCCTCTTGCCTGTTTCTGTGTCATTCTCTGCTCAAGACTAACATAATAGGAAAACAGAGTAATTTTATTTAATGTAGGGTATGAGGACCTCACTCTTGTCCTGTCCATCTCACCCCTGGACTGCCCTTCCCTATTCCCCAGTCTGATAGTGCCTGATGGCACTTTTCCTGCACAGAACCCCAAGGTAACAAGAGAAAGAATTTAGCAGGTGCCAAAGATCCTGTCAAGAGAGGGTCAGATTGCTCTGGGATGGTTTAGCCTGACCTGTAAAGAACAAAGACAACAGAATTTCCTACTCCCTTCCATCTGTGTGCCCAGACACAGGAATACAAACACAAACTTGCTCCAGTCATACCCTATCCACTTCTCAGTGACAGGATATCACTGCCCTGACCTTGTCATATTTCCCTAGAAACCAGACTGACTTTTGTCTGACTAAGTTTATTTGAAGTCTTCCCAAGTAATGGGATTGGCACATGGTAAAGTGCTTGGGACATCTCTGGAAAAACATATCATCACGCTAACATAGGTGTCAGGATGAATCATGTCCCACAGAAGACTCTCCACAGCCCACACGCTGCTCGGGTGACGAGCCACGCTCCTCCTTCACTCCGAGTCAGCACTCCGGCTGATGCTCATGGCAACTGCAGGGGCAGAAAGCAGCACAGACAGAGCCCTGGGAATATTGTTCAGCTGGGCCTGGGCCTGGCAGCCACCCCTCTGAGGTCCCACTGCGTCTTTGCTTCTCATCTCGGGGACACAGCTAAGCTATTCTTAAGATCATCCCTTTGACTTGTCCTTAGACTCATTCTTTGCACTGCTGTTCCAGAGAGGCAGAGAAGCTCCTGCCTGTGCCAAACTGATCCTGACTTCTGGCTAAAAAACTTCCACAGGAGAGCAGGGAGTGAGTCCTGACGATCTGGAGTTGGGTCCCTTCTCTGCAGCATCAGTTTCTGAAGAGTTCACTTAATTCAGCAGAGGTCTTGATGACTTTCACTGTGTGCTCATCACAAGGCAGAGATGGAATACCTAATATTAAGCAATATTCAATATTAAGGAAGCCACATGAGTTTCAACAGAACTAGTAAATCAAATTTGCCTGGCAAGATTTTACTGTGATTTAGTTCCCTTAAGTAAAAAGTATATAACTTCTTCCCACTCCAATTACTTCATTCTCTTTAATTACACGGGGAAAAAACTAAATTCCATATATTTTCTTTTAATAAATTGATACTTCTAATTTTTTTTGTTTCCAGTTTCTTTTTACACAATAAAGAAAAAAACACCCTTATTTTTCTTGTTTTCCTGCAATTTTCCATATCATGTTTTTATTGTCTTTGTTGTTCAGAAATAATCTTGCTATTTTTAATTTTGATTTCTTTTAATACCTTTTGTGACATATCTTTTCAAATCTTTTTTTTTGTTGTTGTTTGTTTGTTTTTATCAGAAGATGCCTACACAGCATTCAGGATAAGGATTTCTCATTGACTTATATGGTGACCAGAGTTAAAGAAATACAGGACACTTGTATTTTCAGAAAGTTATATATTTGCTGTTGTCAAATGGCTTCAGCTGAACAAGCCAGGAGCCACAGGAGCAGATTTTGAGATATCACCAGGTTCCACTACTGAGAATCTGGACTCCTTTGTGCCCTCTAATTATTTCACAGCACCTGTGAAGCTTCACAATGTGATTTGAAATTGGAGCTTTAGTTGTCATGCTAGTACCATCACTGTTTTTTCTTTCCTTTTTCCCCCAGTGGATTTTCACCTCACACATAGACTGGAAAGTGAGGAAGGGAGAAGGGGAAGAAAAAGGAAAAAAAAAAAGATCCTTTTTAATTCTCCATCTGTATGGGGCCACAGAAATGCTTTAAGCTGAACACAACAGACTGAAAAACGAGTGGGAAGAGATTACCAGAAGCCTGGCAAGAGGAGAGTGCAGTTGGTGGTCAGGTGAAGCCTGCTCTGGAGGATAAGCAATTTGTGTGTTATCAGTGCAGGAGAGAGAACAGTAGCTCCCAACACTGAAAGGAGATTAAAAGTAACAATAGTCTTTTCTGTACACCACAGGCCAATCTGTTAAATGCAAGGAAAGCTGAGAAGCTGCTTAGAGCTGATGTTTGTTTAATTTTCACTTGCACCCACTTGAACTGTGTAAATGACATGGTGCTTTTCAGAACATATGCACGTTTCCATGTGGCACTGGTTTGTGAAACTGTGCCCAGCCAATCTAGAAGTACAAGATTTGCTGTGAGTATAAAAGACATTGCCCTTCTCTCACTGGGTAGCCTTGTGGTTCCAGAAAAGAATAAGGAAAAGTTATTTGGATTTTTATTTTATCGTTGTTGTTGTTGTTCAGGTTTCTTTTCTTTTAAAATCAATAGTAATGGGTAGCTGATAGTAAAAAGGGGAGTGTACTACAGAATAAAGGACAAAGTAAAAGTGACCTCATTTGCCAGAGGAAAAGTTAGGAAACTCAAGCATTTGCTCAGTTCAGACTAAGATAATTAACACCCCTGATGAATCAGTACATCACATCCACTATTTTGGAAGAAAGAAAATGCTGAAGGAGCACTACAGTCAGATAGCCAAGACAAGAGTTAGGACACAGGGATACAGAATGGGCTTTTTTTGCTGCTACTGATTTTTTATCAGTATGTATGTGAATGATTTTGTATAAAGAATGTTACTTCCTCTGGCTGGAAAGGTACTAAGTACATATTATTGATATTACTGTACAGAGGTGATGGAATTTTGTTCCATTCCATTGCAAGTCAGCTTCACAAAAGTGGCTGGATAGGCATCTTAGCTGTGTAAGCAGAAAGCTCAGTGCTCTCTGAGGGTCTTTTGTTTGCTAAACAATGGTACAGGGCAGACCCAGGAAACCCTGTTGCTTTCTTTGCCAAGTCACAGCATTTCTCAAAGTGCAGGCTTGTAAAATGTAAGCCAGCATATACTAATTACTCATAATTTAATAATTGCACATTGTCTTTTCTAGCTGAATAATTGATTTCTCATTCCAGCTGTTCTGCTGACTGTGGTCTATGTTACAATTACTGTTCACAGGCTGCTCACTGTTTTTATCCTGTGGGTATGATGGATGCTGCATGATGGCTTCAGCTCTCTTCATTTTTTCCTTTCTATTTTTGTGTGGGTTTTTTTCCACAACTACTTTTGAATAAAAAGAAATTTTAAGGATTGCACAGTGAAAGTTGCATGACGCAGAGTTTAACCATCATCTATTAACACAGGATCTGGGATTCATTTCCCCTACAGTATCCAAGTCCCCTTTCTGTCATAAATCCTGGTGTAGCTCTGAAGAAGAAATATGTTCCCTGTCATACACATACATGCAAACATGAATTCTCCTTGCTTTTAAATCAGAAATACATTTTTCTTTAAAATCAGCTTAATATACAAGTTTTTTTTTGAAATGGAGTCACCAAACACATAATGTTGGAAATATTTCCAGTTATATTCTTCCCTCTTTTTCAACAGCGTCTCATTAAGAAAAATCTGTAGTTATTCTTTGTTTTGTTGGGTTTTCTTTAAATTAATTAATCTACCAAGGCTTTCTCTCTGCTTTATGCAGTTAAACATCTGATACCTGAAATATCCTCTTCCTATCTGTGAGTCAAGCTCCATGACAAATCCTTTTGTTCATGATATTCTGACAGTTCTTTTCATCCTGGCTGTCATAATCTATTAAATTATCATCTCTATATTCTGGGTATTTTAGTCAAACAGGAAATTCATTCCATGACATGAGGAGCTGGAGTCTAGTGGACTGGCTGGCTCATGAGTTCACTTAAAGCATTTCTAAATGGAAATTTTCTGAACTTCTAGAAATTTTTGTTTCCAATTTTCTGTTGCTCCTGTTTTTCAGGAATTAAAGAAAAAAAGTTTCACTCATAAAAATACCTTTTTTTTACAAACCGTAAAAACACTATCTACTTAAGAATAAGGGAAAAATGTTAAATTAAGAAATATGTTTTTAAAATAATGGCTTATTTTAGACACTGGGAAATTTGAATTCACACCTAACACATCAATGACAATAAGAAACTGTTTAATTATATAGCTAATAGATTTTCTTGTAAAGAATAACAGAGAATATGAACTTCATCCTGATGATTTACACTATAAACATCTTCAGAAATACTTACATGTAACTGTGTTCTGGAATTGCTTGGCTCTTGTCTTGCCTCTGCAAAGTAAGCAATGCTATTCATAGAGAACTTATCAGAGATGTTGGAATTAAACCAGAAACACCCTGATTCCATCTAACCTTCAGAAAATGCAGGTGCCCTCAGTGTCTGATTTTGTATCAACTTGTTAAAACAAGAAATGTGTCTCTTTTTAAAACTAAGAGATCCGAGAGAATGCTTTTGCTGTGGGGCACTGTTGCTGGAACCTCAGCAAACCAGGGTTAATAAAATGAAGGCACCAAACACAAAAACAAATGCACTTGTCACGGTTTGCTCACAATCTCTCCGTGGCAGTGGAGCCGAGTTGGCCACACGGCCGCATTTGCCATTCCATCAAGGTCAACAATCCCAAATGAGTTGCTATGGGAAACAAATTACCGAGGTGTCAGCTGGAGCTGAAGGTTTAGATATGAGGGAACTTTACCCATTATATGCTTGAAAGATTTCCGGAACAACAGAAGCTGGGCAAGAGCATACTGGTAATAACAAGGCTGGAAAAGCAGATGTTTCGCTGACCTCTGCTCCGAGCATTCCGACTCCTCATTTGCCAGCATGCCTGAGTGGGGCAGAAAGGAATTGCAAATAAGACGGGCTCTCCTGAGGCACAAGTAAATAATTTTTTTAAAAATCAGGTATCAAGCTGTTTTTAGGGAGATAGGTAAAAGAAACTCAAAAGCTCCTGAAACCACCTGGGACTCATGGCCTCCTCTTAAGGACGAGGAGAGACAGCTCAGTTTTACTACAGAATTACTTTCAGGGGAAGGAACTGAAAGCCAAACAAGGGACAACCTGCCATGGAATTATACTGCCCACCAGTTTAACCCAGTTTTATTCACTCTGCTCTGCTCATTTGCTAAATGGTCACTGTGAACATAACCTTGGCTGGAATTTCCTGAGGAAAGAGAATTGCAAGGACTGGACCTCCTATCCAACACTGACATTTGTCTTTGGGAAGGCAATTTGATAATCTTGATCCCAGGAAGCTTACCTCTAGATCTCTAGGAACTGGAATATTTTCAGTTTCCACCAAAAATTAATTTTGACAAAATAAAAAAAAATATTCTTAGTTATATGTAGATTTGCTCAGAAAAGTTTGGGTAAATCTTTCTCTCCTAGATTGAGAATGCTGATCCAGCTGTTTACTCAGCAGCTAAGGGATGGTCTGCAGACCATGGTGCTATCACAAAAAAAAATCTAGAACCTTGTCTTTATCACATATTTTTTTAAATGTTATAATCCATTTACCTTCTCTTTTTTCCATTGAAGATCTTTACATTATCTATCCACAAACAGGAAAGGGAACATCTTTTTTCCTAGCGAGATAGAGGAAGAAACATCTGTTCTTCCTCACACTGGATGTGACTACTGGGTAAAAAAAAAGGCATAATTAATTTCCATTAATGATGGCATTTTACTACACACACAACAGATAAAAATCTGGCCTACTATTTCCTTGACTTCAGGATATTTTTCCCAGGTATTGTCTTTTCTTCAGTCAATTGGTCCTACTATGGTTTTACATTTGAGGGTTCCTTTTAAAATGTGTTAGAGACGGGCTGGGAGAAAGAGTTAGCCACAGACTTCTGTTTGTTAATGCCTTGCATCATTTCTACACCCTATGCCTACATTTCTACCCAAAAAATCTTGAAAAGAGACATGTTTGGATAATCTTTCATAAAAATACTTTAAACAAAACAAAAACCAAAAGACCTGTGTAGGAGGTCTTCACTTTCCCACAGTACTTGTATCTGTATTTATACATTATAGCCAGGACCTCAGTGTTCAGATGACTCTCAATATAAATGTATAACATCAGGATCAGGAGATATATTTTTATAAAGGACAAAGGAACAGGCAGTGAAAATCTTTCCACTTCTGTAATAAGGCACTATGTCTCTCCAAATATTTGTCTCTCTGGCTTTTTCCCTGTGTTATTTGTTGGATTGTAATGATCTAGAGTGAGTTAAAGCTGGATATTACATTTTATCATGGCAGTGACAAAGCTTTGATGTCCTTTTTTTTTGCCTTTGGATTAGATTTTATTGCACTTAAGTATTGTGCAGGAATAACTGAAGGTAATGCCACTGACACAACTGTGCCTGCAAGACCTGTAAATCAAACCAGAATTTATACACAGTCTGATAGCCCTCTTCAAAACATCTGCTCTGACATCTAATTTCAAAGACGGGGTAGTAGGGATTTTTTTGTGCAATTGCAGATGTGAGTGGCTTTCACATTTTCAGGCAGCCCAAAATGAAGCTACAATAGTGAGAACAAGGAGATTTCTAAATGGAGAGATGACGCCTCTGACTGCAGTAAAAGTTGTTGCCAGTGGGTTTTCTTTTAAGCTTTCTCTAGTTAGTCTGGTAGATTAAACACAGATATTTATGGGAATGCTCTGTAGAAGAACTTGAGAACAATCTCCATCTATTTCAGCTGCTGTCCTCAGAGCTAAAGTGCAAGTGCTTCTGCATTAAGGAGCTCTATGCAACTGGAGATTGGTCTGGGGGAAGTGGAACAGGTGCTCAACTCCACACTGCAGCCAGGGCAAAAGTAGAAAAATACCTTCATTGGTGGACCCAAAGAAATAACAGGAAATCAGGAAGCCTAAGCAGAGAAAAATTTCATTGTTCTTAGGTGAAGGTGGGTTAGAAATGACTGGACAATTAAGGTAAAAGAACAAAGGTAAGATGGTCTCGAGAGCTGGGATGCTAAGTGAAAATACCTAGAATGTAGGGGAACTAATTTTAACATGAAATGCTACACTAGGCCAGTGTCATTGCAAGTAATCTTGGAACTGTTATCAGAATTACTTTTCCTGAATGATTAAATCTATTGTAAGAAAAGCGAGTGCCTTTCTCCTCTAGAAGACAGGAAACTGATTGATTTATTAAGTCCTGTTCAATGCTAATTCAGCACTGGATTTGTCAAAACACATGTCCATCCTGTAGACTATGCCTGGATTAGATGACCCAATGGCCCAAAATGAGGCAGTGTGGGCTTTATGGTCCTGACTTGGAGGTATGAGTAGCTTGGAAAGGTCCGCTCTCGTCTATACTGCCCTGGGAAAGGACAAAAGTAGTTTCTTGCAGTGCATGAGAATAGGACAAAAGAAATTAGACACCCTATCTATTTTTTTTCCTTATTCTCTTTTCCCCCTTTTTTTTAAAGGTTAAAAATATTTACTTAACACACCTTGAATGTGTGAGGCAGCAGATGAGAAATGGGAAGAAACTGACATGAAGAAAAATCAACACCAATGAACTGGTGTAGCAGATAGGTCAGCAAAAAGAAATAGAGGAAGTACAGGGAGCAAGAGCAGATCCAGTCTCACCACATGGCTGGACTGGAGCTAGAAGAAGAATATATGTGTTGTGGATGGTGTATACTTAGAGTGACTGAAGTATAAAGGCATTAAATCATTTGTGCAAAGCCAGATCAACATCAGCATTCAGGAAGATTGTCTCAACCTCAGCAATTTGGGAATCATTCAAGTCAGTGATGATAAATCTTGGCCACTCTTAATGTTCCGGTTGTCTTTGCATCCATTCTCCTGTAATAAGAAGTCTGTTACATTCTGCTTCCCCCCCTCATCTTCTATCCAATGGACACCCCTTAGTCAGGACTGTTGCCATCCTTCCACTGCATCTTTCACCAGCCACGTTACTGAGCAGGGGAAGATCAAAAATTATCATGTAAACATGACATTTTCTGTGCTGGAGGAGCCTGGATAGGGTCCATTAAGGTCATATCTAACCTCTGTCAATGTTGAACACCGATATCAGTATTCACAAAGCATAAGAAACGTTGACAAAGATGAAGCAACTGAACCATACAGGAAACTTTCCCTTAACTCCATTAGTCTGTGATTGCCTTTGCAGGCTGTAAGAATAATGCTTATTATAAACATCAAAAGGTGAGAGGTTTATTTAGTTGGTTTTGTAGGTCTGGTTTTTTGAACCCATGTAACTGTAATTTGTGATGATTATCATGTATATAAAAACTGTGAAGTTTTCCTTTGAAAAGTACTATCTTACACATCTTGTGGCAAACACACTCCATGAGAAGATGCAAATTTTTAATAGGGAAAGCTTCTGTAGATAGCAACCTCTGCATATGCAAGGTTTTACGTTTTATTTCTTTAGTTATTTAGTCTAATAGATTAAATAAAACCTCACTTTTTATTTTAATAACAGTTAGAAATTGGTTTTTGTCATCTCATCTATCCCTGCTTCCTTAAGATCCATGTTATTAGTTGTTCTCTTTGACCATTTCTGCCTGGTCTTGGCTCTCTCAAAATCTGTTTTAGGGGTTAAGGGCATATTTTTCAAAGCTGTTTAGGCTCCTGATTATGCAAATAGGTACTTGCCAGGCTTTTCAGAGACATCTTAAATGCTGAGGAGACTTGCAATTGATCTTAATAATACTTCAGTACTCACCTAATTTGTAAATTTAATTGGGTGCCAAATATCTTTGACAGGCTGACCCAAAGTAATCAGAGCTGTGCACAGAAGACCAGAAATGACATACTTTTTGGACTAGAATATTACAAGTCTCAAAATACTATTTTCTATGTTACTATTTTCTCTTTCCTCCTCCTCACTCTCTTTGAATTCCATAATTTCTTTCAGCTTTCTGAGGGACTTCCTACATCAGATAAAAATGAAAGCATAGAAATACAGTTCAAACTGTCCATTCCATTGTGCATACACTCCCTATGTTGAAGCAACACTTCATAGAATTGTTTGGATAATAAAAGACCTTTAAATTTCATCCTGTCCAACCACCTTGACATGGGTAGAGACACTCTCACTACATCAGGTTGCTTAAAGCCCCATTACACCTGACCTTGAAGCCTTCTAGCAATAGGATATTCACAACTTATCTGGGAAATCTCTTCCAGTGTCTCACCACCCTTTTTTGTCCTTTCTTATGTCCAGTCTGGATTTACCCTCTTTCAGTTTAAAATCCCTGCCCCTCCTCCTGTCACTACAGGATCTTGTAAAAAGTCTCTCTTGGTCTTTCTTACAGGCGCAGTTTAAATCTTGAAAGGCTGCAATAAAGTCTCCCTGCAGCCTTCTTTTCTCCAAGCTGAATAACCCCAAATCTTTCAGCCTGTCTTCATAGGAGAGGAGCTTTAGCCCTCTAATTCTGTGTTCTCTGCAGATGCTCCAATAGGTCCATGCTTTTCCTGAGCTTGATGCAGTGATCCAGGTGAGGTATCATGAGAGCAGAGGAGTAGAATCACCTCCCTCACACTTGTTTTATGCAACTCAGGGTATTATTGGTTTTCTGCCTACAAGTGCACATTGTCAGCTTATTCCCAAGGTTTTATCAACCAAGATCCCAAGTCCCTTTGCAACCTCTCTATGCATTTATCACTCAGCCTGAACTGGTGCTGATTACTGCCTTGCCCCAGGTGCAGGACCTTGCCTTTAGGTTTTTTTCAACTTCATGGGGGTCATATGAGCCCAGTCTTTTAAAGCATTTCTGTGTGCCATCCCTTCCCCAAACCAATCAACTGCACCCCTCAGTGTGATGTTATCAGCAAAGTTTCTGAGGCTGTACTCAGTCCCACTGTTAGTGTTGTTTGATTTGAAATGCTATTAGATTATATTGGTCCCAATTCAGTCCTTTGAATGGTAACATCACTTCTCACTGGTTTCCACTTGGACATTGAGCTATTGACCACAACTCTTTGAATGCAGCTGCTCTGACAATTCCTTGTTTTCTGAACAGTCCAGTCCTGAAATCTGTATTTCTCCAATTTAACAGAAAGAATGATTTGGGGAACTGTATCAAAAGCCTTACAAAATTCCAGGCAGATGACATCCATAACTCTTCCCTTGTCTACCAATGCAGTCACTCCATCATAGAAGGGCACTAGATTAGTAAGGCACAATTTGTCCATGGTGAAGTCAGGTTTGCTGTGTAATCACCTCCCTGTCTTCCATATGTTTCAAAATTTCTTCCAGTGGGATCTGTTCCATGATCTTCTGTCTGCACGGCTGACTTCCATACCTCCAGCTGAGCTTGTTTTCTTTGAATTTCTTCAGTAGACAAATGAGTAAGACACTATAATTCAGACATAAAAAACAGAGTGAAGCCCTTCAGAGTTCTCTTACATGGTAAAGTTACATCTGATCTGTTGCTTTCTATCTTTGCTGAGGAAACTGACAGTACTGAATTTAATTAGCTGGGGTACTTTATGTTGCTTGCCAGAGATATCTGCAGGAGTTACATCACACATCAATGGAAAGCAGCCTAGTTTTCTTCCTCCAAACCCCTTAGGTACAGAGAATTTAGTGAAATGATATCTTTCAAGATGAAAGAAGGATTTTCACTGGGGTCATCTTTGATTTTTGAAAGTTTTTCTGGAGATTTGGAAATCACCAGCAGGTTAACCTCATCCTCACCAGGACAAACTGAAAATGGTAGAAGTTCTTTTGATTGTTTGGTTTGGTATTCTTCTTTTCCTTACCCGACTACAGAGAGGATTATTTAATAATTATGAATGCCATTTGCATATGTATAATTATTGTGTTCAGGGGTTTTTTTGCCTCTCCTACTGACACAGATCTGTGAATTCATAAGCAGTTGGAAGATTAGCAGGGAACACTGCTCCCAATTCAGCAAAACAACCTGGAGGTGTGGCCAACATGGACCTCTCTCATTCTTGGTACAAAACTACCAGAATGACCATTCACAAGGTTGCTGCTACCAAGTGATCAGCCCCTATTCAGAGCTGTGGATCACTGAGTTGTCTCCATTAGGATGACTCATGGCCACCTGTACATTCTTCATTTGTGTTCTGATTGAATGCTGGGGTTGGGGGAAGGAGGGAAGGACTCAGAGTAAACACAATCATGATGAGGTCAAACATCCACATTTGGGAATAATTTTCTGATCATTTAGGATGTTACATAAATTATTTGCGGAATTGATGCTTCATTGACCTCCTGGAAGTTTCTTATAAAGGAGCTGATTCAGTTTAAAATTACATTTAAGGTACTTTAATGCATTGCTGACCAAGCATTTTCTTGTTTAGCCAGGTTGATGACAATTTTGCTGTACATAATGTACAGAAATATATGATATAAACACAAAGACATCAGTCACCTCTAATCTCAATAAATTATAATGGCTAAGAGCCATAAATAAGATAGGTGTATACACTATTGTATATATTTGTACATATTGTATATATTAATTCAATAAATCATCCTAAACTGTTATTCTCTTCCTTTTGCAAAAATCCAGTGGATCCTCTCAGGAGAGTCTGGCAAATAGAGAAACTGATAAAATTTTTCATAAATATTTTAAAGACTGGAAGAAAGGTCTTATGTCTCTTACTCCTCTGGCACTAACAGCTTTTTCAGCATCTTGACTCAGTTTCCATTCTAAGGTCTTTGTTAACACAGGACTCTGCTTACTTAAAGCCTGTTTTAAGGAAGCTTGGGAAACAGCTCGCTGTTCCTCGGAGCCGGTGTTTCCCTTTGGACAGAGCGCTCGCTGCCCGCACGGCCCGGGGACAGAGGCGCGATGCGGGCACACCGCGCTCGCTGCTCTCAGCGGCTCTCGGCTCTCTCTAAATAAAAACTCCTTACTGTGCAAACCCCGGTGGAGTCGCCCCCGCCTAAGGAGGTGACACAGCTTCCTCGAGCGGCTCAACTCTGCCTGTTCTCCCGTCCCCGACAGCGGCAAAATCGCTGCGGCCCGGGGTGGTGAGGCTCTGAGGCTCTGCCGCAGATTTCACACTCGGCCCCCTCGGGCCGGCACGGGCGGGCCCAGGGGCAGGGGCCGAGCCGGGCCGGAGCAGGGGGGAAGCGGCGCAGCGGCGGCCCCGATGCTAGGAACGATCCTCTGCCCCATGCCCCATGCCCCATGCCTCGGCCATTACCGGGAATGGCAGGAATCACCTCGGCTCCTTTCAGAGCGGCCGGTCCATTTCTTCTGTCACTGGGGGCGTGACCTCCTTGCTCGCGGAGCGGTCCCGGGAGTCCGGGAGCTGCTCCTGCCCTAAAATCTTGGAAAGATCCTGCCACAGATGGAACATAGGAATTAGGAGCGCTTACCCTCTCCCGTGCAATGGCGCGAGTCCAGCTTTTCTCGGCCGCTCCATGAAACCTGTGGGAAGTGGGGGCTCCTTCCCTGCCTCCCGCCAACCTATGGGAAGTAGGGATCTTTGCCCCTCATCCTGCCAGCCTGTGGGAAGTGGGGATCTCTGCCCCTCATCCTGCCAGCCTGTGGAAAGTGGGGATCTCTGCCCTTTGTCCTACCAGCCTGTGGAAAGTGGGGATCTCTTCCTCTCCACCTGCCAACCTGTGGGAAGTGGGGATCTCTGCCCTTTCTCCTACTAACCTGTGGGAATAAGGGGCCCTTTTCCTGCTTCCTACTGTAGTATATATAATTTGTGCTTATGTAAAATATGATAGAAATATACATGATATAAGTTAAAATGTTTGTAAGAAATATCTGAAAAAGGTTATAAGGCCACATGCTGGAGCCGAGGGGTTACCTCATACCGAGAGACTGGGTCATGCCCTTGTGAAACCTCAGATAGCATGGAGGAGAAGCCTGATTTGCAATTGAAAGTGCTTGGCTCTGGAGGAGATAGGCTGTTCTTACTCAAGAACAGCCTGAGTGATGAAGCCATCAGGAACTTGCATCCCAATGCCAGGTTCCCATAACCCAACATCAGCATTCATCCTTCTCCAGGAACTACATTGTCCAGCCCAGTGCAGAGAAGGAAGGCAACATGAATATGTGTAACCATGAAAAGAACAAGAGAGACTCGGCCTCAGGCTAAATAAAGTGTGTAAAAACTGCCTGGACCCAAAAGCTTTTGTGAACAGAGGGAGATCCGGGTGCAGTAAAAATCAGATCAGTGTTCACCCAGTGCCAACCCCGGGCTTGGTGCTGTCCCTTTTGATTATGGCTATTGGAGACTGTATCTAGGTCACAAAATAAAATCTATCTTTATTAATTATTAATTTGGCTTGATCGATTATTACCTATAACACTACCAAGGAGCAGGCCAGGCCTCCGCAGGTCAGGCCTCCCCAGGTCAGGACTCCCCAGGTCCCCAGACCAAATTTCTATTCAAAACCCACAAACCTATAACACTACCAAGGAGCAGGCCAGGCCTCCGCAGGTCAGGCCTCCCCTGGCTGCTCCATGTCCAGGGGTCCCCAGGCCAAATTTGTATTCAAAACCCACATGTGTTAAACACAAAATAAACTTTTGTATTGTAGTTTGCTTTTCTCCGCCAGTGAACAATCTCAGTTGATGGCAAACACACACATGCATGCCCTGCCTGGGGCAGGTTGGAAAAACTGTGGGAAAAAACCCCAAAACTTTGAGAAACCACTCCAAAAACAGCAATTACTGACCTTAAACAGGTACACAATACATACACAATACGCACACAGATGCAAACTACATACTACACAACAAAAAGAGGTACCTTTATATTACCTCCAGCAGGATCTTGGAACCATGGTGTCTCAACCTCATTCCTTAAAGCAGGGAATTCTTTTGATTGCCAGTAGCAAAGAATTCCTTGCAGGATGTTTTCGGTCCAGAGGAAAGTGCCAGATTCTCTTGTCCCGTCTAGGGTGCCAGAATAACTTTTGCCTTTTGCCCAACCTGAAAATGAAACTTGAGATAATTTTAGTAAGGAGGTAATATAAAAGGGGATCTTTAATTAAGACCTTCAGGACTAGATATGGAAAGATGTCAAGAAAAGCCCACCCCCCACCAAGGGGGAGTACATTTTCATAGGTTTTAAGAAATTATCATAATTGATAAAAGTACCAGTTAGGAGGACAAGTGGTGATGCAGTTCCCCCCAAGTCAAGCTCCTATCTCTATAGCCTCTATTCAGCACTAGCTGTATTTTGTCCATGAGAATGGATCTCGAAGTTTATGAGTTGTTCTTGGCCTTAGTTGCCAGGAAGAACCAAGATAGTGGAGGGCTTTGTACTTCCTGGGGCTTGGAGCTCTGGAATCTGTTTTGTCTTTCTGCTTAGGGAAAGATCATGGAAAAGTACTTGGAAAGTTACAAATATATGAGAGAGTTTGGAGAGTGAAGAATGCAGAGAACATATAAAAGAAAAAAAGGCAAATCCCAAATGGCATCACTGTAAGCCGTGTCATTTCTCCATTCCTGGTTGTAGGAACAGGCTTCAAAACTAATTAAGATCTTCCAAGTTTTTGAGAAGTTTCTTGTCTTTTCTCTGTGGTTTTGCAATGCTGCTTTTTATTTTTTTATTTTTCATATTTAAAAAAAAATAAGTGGTCATAAATATTTTGACTGGAGATAAAAATCTGTATAACATCTCGTTTTCCAACTGAAAGCAGTAAACTATATCCAGTGCTAGCTCTTATATTGCAAATGTTTAATAAAAAAGACCAGGAAGGATGAACAATGTTATAAGTATTGAACTCTTGGAGAAATAAAAATAGGATAGAAAATAAGATCTTAAACAAGAGAGGTTCTTATTGTCTAAATAAAGCAAGACCAGTATAGCAAGCATCAAGTGCAGGAGTAAGTGGGAAGATTATATGTCACATTATTCAAGTGTTAAGGCAACAGACCCCGAAAATTCAGAATGACTGAAGAAGTAGGGAAGTGTTCCAGGAGAAGCTCATGGTAATTTTGGATCTTAAATATATTCCTCACAAATAGAAGAATATTAATGGAAAATTTTATTCTGTCTTGGGAAATGTGATCATAAACTGTTGCATTAAGGGCAAGAGGTTTTTCCCTCTTTTCATATTTTAATGACAGGATATCTGAAAAGTTCACTGAATTGCATAATACTGTTATTCAAAACAATTATTTAAACTCTACAGCCATTTTAAAAACAAGACTGTCGCAGGTTTCTTATATTAGGGGTTTTTTTATTGAGTGGAAGAAGTGTGTTTGTACTTGAAAAGGTTGCAGAATTTGACTTTTGAATTGATGGAAGGAGTTGTTACCTGCTTTGAAGTGTGTGATCTGTTCTGTACACTGCAAAATTCAGCTCGAGTAAGGCCACCAAAGTGTTTACAAATCTTGAAAAATAATATCTTCATTGGCAACAACCACTGAGGATGACTTTGAGAGTACAATTCCGATTTAATTTTGGATCTTAAATATATTCCTCACAAATAGAAGAATATTAATGGAAAATTTTATTCTGTCTTGGGAAATGTGATCATAAACTGTTGCATTAAGGGCAAGAGGTTTGTCCTGTGGCTAATGACAGGATATCTGAAAAGTTCACTGAATTGCATAATACTGTTATTCAAAACAATTATTTAAACTCTACAACCATTTTAAAAACAAGATTGTCACAGGTTTCTTATATTAGGGGTTTTTTAATTGAGTGGAAGAAATGTGTTTGTACTTGAACAGGTTGCAGAATTTGACTTTTGAATTGATGGAAGGAGTTGTTACCTGCTTTGAAGTGTGTGATCTGTTCTGTACACTGCAAAATTCAGCTCGAGTAAGGCCACCAAAGTGTTTACAAATCTTGAAAAATAATATCTTCATTGGCAACAACCACTGAGGATGACTTTGAGAGTACAATTCCGATTTCATTTGGGAACATCTGTCCTTTAATTACTGTAAAAAATCTGCACATAGATTGTGAGATTATGTAGAAATGTGTGACTTCTGGAAGTCATCTTTCTGCTACATTGGAAGTCTCAAATTTTCTAGGATGTTAACTGATGTTAACATTTTATTCTTATATATTCTTATAACACCACATACACCGGATAAGTAAAACTTCAGGCTATTTAGCTAGAGGAAAAAAGAGAAAACAGTTTTACTTCAATCTAATTATCTATTTACAGCTTTACTAATCAACGATTTTTTTTTTTCCCAAAGGACACAGGCAAACAATTTCTCTCTCTATTTATAAATACTGCAAAAAAATTCCTTCCAAGAAACTCAGGATGAAAGTTATATTAGTATTTTTACCTCAATTTTTCTGTTGGCTGATTTAAAACAAAACAAAAGAAAACAAAACAAAACAAAAAAAGCACAACACAACCTTAATTAGTATATTTATGCAGATAACAAACATATCTTTTTTCAAGAGGTTATAGGAACAAGTTTTTCCTCTAATCTTTGCCTCCTTCTCACAATATGATAAACTATTTATTTATTTTGTATTAGGAAAAAAAGGAAAATAGATCCAACCAAAGAAACAGATTCATGTTAGGGCAAAAAGAAGCTTAGGAAATAATTTCTTCCTTGCATTCCTGTGAGCCATTATTGAAATTATACTCCTAAAACCCTACTTTCAAAGCTGTGACTAAAATCCTTGATTACAGTACCCTCTATCAGGAAATTATTTCATTTTTCACATTTCCATTTCCGTGCAGTCAAGCAGGACTACTTATATCTTCCTTCCTGAATTAAGTGTCTTGAAGGTCTCAGGTTAAGGTCCTGTTATATGAACACCATTAGAATTTTGCACTGTGATGAGCTGATTCAAATCACTCCAGTATTCTCCATTCCACCTTTTCTAAGGCGTGCTTAAAACCACAAAAAATTTGCATGAGCAGTTACGCCAATTGATAGTCTGGAAAAAAATGATGTCCATAATTTCTTTGGAAAGTTGAGGGATCTTTTTTCAGTTCTGTATTCCTGTGAAGCTAAATGTAATGATTATTTATTTATTTATAATAATTCCTTTTTTAACTGATAAACACAGCTATTTTAACTTATGGCAAAAATGTGAAAAAGGTAAAATGGGATCTGGTATCATGACTAAAAGCCAATTCCACCTTTACTTTCCTAAAATACCTCTTGAAATTCAAACATATTTAAATAGAAAAGCTGCAACAAAAAGAAGACATCATAATCAGAAAATTGTGCACATTTATTTTATTAAAGAAATGGGTATATATTTGTTAGTTATGGCTTGTAAATGGAACATTTGAACACTCTTTCCTAGTACTGCCTGGATTATTAATGCATTTTCCTTACTTTTCAATGTCTCTCTCAGTAATGGCAGCAAAAATTGAGCCTGACTAGAAATATAATTCAATAAACATATTTTCTTGGAATGGGCAGGCTGCTTTTTGGTTTCATTAATGGATTTTTTATTCTATTTTATTGAAGCAGTGCAGAGCACTAATTGCAGAGACAAATGTGAGACTTCTTTTGTACAGAATCACCAGAGTAAAGACAGAACAAGAACAATTTCTTCCCTTTAAGTACCAGTTATTAAGTAGTAAAGAAAGGAAGGACTGGCAGCACCACTGTGGTTCCCTCATTATTGCTGTTGAGTTAAATATACTTTGAAATCAGATTACAGTTCATATTTATGTCCTGCATTTAATGTCTTGAATTGAGATTAATTTTTGATCTACATATATGGAAACAAAATATTATTACCTGTCTTTTTTATTGTCCATTTGTTCTTATTATAATTGTGATTTGCATGGACTTTGGCAAATGGGCCAAACTTCTCTCTGTGTTCTTGCTTCTGCAGAGAGACAGCTGGGGAGAAAATGGAGAGAGTGAAATGGTGCAAGAATAGGTGGCTTAGTGGTTGGGATGGCTCTTGATCCTGACTCAGGGGAATGTTTTCTTCTGGCTGCCTGTGCTTTGCACCATTCAAAGCTGAAGAAATGCATAAAAATTACCTAAATGGATTAGGTCAGTATTTGGGCTCTTAGGGTGGTTAGTAAGAATGGTAAGACACAGTTGAAGATAACTGAAGCAGTCATTTTCTATATTCTTTGATTTTCCAGACAAGTTCAACCCCTTATTTAGTGAGTATAATCAACAGAAGAATTGTGGGGTTTTTCACATGAGCTTTTCATGGCTCCTTTAAAGACTTTCTTATGGTTCTAAGGAGTTTGTACATCCTCACAGAACTGGAAGATAATTAGCCTACAGGAGGAGTAATTCCACTACAGAAGTCATGGAAATTGAGGTTCCTCCTAGATTTTTATTAGTTTTTTTTGGTTTTGTTTGTTTTCATTTTTGTTTCTGTTTTTGTTTTTACCTTCCCTTCTCTTTTCTCCAGAATACATTGGGAGTTCCAAGCACTTTCTGTCCCAAATTTTGATTCCAGCTGTCTTCTTTCCTCTCTGGCTTCTGTGGCATGATTCCATCAATCTTACATTGACTCCTCTTTGTTTTAGAGATCTTTGGTTATTAAAAAAAAGAAAAAAAAAATCAGCCGTCATCTTACCATCTTGTCATATAATCAATAAAAAAGAATGGACTTTTAAGGAAAAGTTTCTTCCTTGCCATAACTTTTTTTTTCCCTTTTACATGCATTTATTTTTTCACTTCCCGTTAGCCCTTTTCACGTGTTAAAATAAAAAATTAAAAATAGAATAATAAGATAACCAAACAAAACCCCAAGATAATCAACAAAACCCCAACCAACCAACCAACCAAAAAAACCCCACAACCAATAATAACAACAACAACAATGAAACAAACAAGCAAACAAAACCAAAACAACAAAACAAACAAACAAAAACAAAGACAAAAAAACCAAACATCAACAAAACCCCAACCAACCAACCAACCAAAAAAACCCCAAAACCAATAACAACGACAACAACAACGAAACAAACAAACAAAACAAAACAACAAAACAAACAAACAAACAAAAACAAAAACAAAAAAAACCTTCTAAACATTTGGGCGAAGTTTTCTACATACTTCATGAAATCTACCAATTCATTCTCTGGATCACCACATTTGTAGTTATCAGTGTTTTCAGTTACACATTCCTCAATGACACTCACCACTATTTATTTAGTTATTTATTTATTTGAAATAGTCTGTGTTATCTGCTACAATGTTCACTCTTGTATTTGAAAATGCTGCCTCTTCCATGGGGAAAATCCATCTCTGGGTTGCCAAGCCCTTTGTTGTCACCTTGATGGTTTGCCACCAAATGGCACATTGAAGCAGCACTGCTGAAGTGGTGCAGCTCTCCAGAGCTCCCCAGTACCTCTATGTGATGCATTAAATGTAGCTCAACATCCCCCTGACCCAGAGTTCAGCTCTGCCTCCCTGTCTGGGATCAGGCTGCTCCACAGGGAAGGCGGCCTGGGAGCTGACCTTGGCATGGCAGGCACTGCTGAGGTGACAGCAATCTTTTATCCTTATCAATTTAGATTCATTGTGGTCATGGGGAATACTCATACAGGAGAATAGAGGAAAAAACTGTAATTTTTATTCACAGCCAGGGCCTTTCCCAGCTCCTGTGCCACTTTGAGTGACCTGTGTGGGCTCAGGGACAGATTCTCTCCAGGTAGCCTGGGGTTTGTTCAAAGCAGAGCACATCTAACATGCCCCTGTTTCCTTACAAGCTCAGTCAATTCCAACATATTTCAGTCTGCTTCTATCTAAAATATGTTATAAGATGGATGCTAGTGAAAGTTTCCAGCTGCAGAATTTGTACCAGATGCTTTGTTTTGGTTTGGTACCAATTCCCTGTGTTTCTACTGATGCAGAGCTTCAGGTGAATACTTATATCTCTTCTGCATGCTCCTTTTCTCAAGTGGATCATGGTCCTAGACTACACCATATGAATTATGATGTACCATTGTTAAGCCCTGATACAGTACGGGAAGCTTGCATTGTATAAAAAGTCAGGATATTTCTTTGCTTTTTTACTTAAATACTTTTAACAATATTTATCTTTACTCTGCTGCAAAAGTAATAATGTTTTGTTAAAATTTGAGGTCAACAAAAGTGTTTTAAAATAAAGTGGATTAGCAAAAGCACATGTTACTGATGTTTGGAGGAATTTTCCTGTAAAGTTGTTTTTATATTTATTTTACTAGCCTTCATACAAACCTTTCCTTTAAGCCTCATATTAAAACAAATAGGGCTTGTTCTTCAGTTATATGAAAATCAAACATCAAATCTTTTGGTGAAATCTATTTTATTGGGCTAAAGAGAGAGACATTGAATTAAAGGGGTTATCTTCAGCCTTGGTAGCAAGTTGTGCAGGGTTGGTTTGGGCTGTTTGTCTCTTTCCCCAGCACACCTGGGTGGGTGGGTTCACCACTGGCTGTGAGGCAAAGGAGGCAATTCCTACCCTGAGCAACTGTTCATTTATTCTGTCCCTACACTGCCCCTACTCCCTCACTACAAAGAAGATATTGAGGGACTGGAGCATGTCCAGGGAAGGGAGCAGAGCTGGGGAAGGGTCTGGAGCACAGGTCTGATGAGGAGTTGCTGGGACAGCTGAGTGGGCTTAGCCTGGGGAAAGGGAGGCTCGGGGGAAAACATCACTCAGCTCCATGAGAGGAGGGTGTAGCAAGACGGATTATCAGGATTCATTTCCATTATTTCTGTGTAGCCTCAGTGTGCTTCAACAGCAGCGTTTCTCACAGTAATTTGGAGCTACTTCTTCAAATCTCAGCTGGCATCAGAAAAAGCAGAGAAAGGAGGACAGATTTCAAAAGCAAAACTTCTGTAGCTAAAATCGTTTTGTTCCAGTTCTAGAATAGATGAAGTGAAGCCTAGAACAGATCATCATCTATTTATATCCTCAACTTGAATGTGTCACACCGTCTCTTGATAAACTCTGTTTTTTTTCATGTTTGTATTTGTGAAAAAATAAAGCTGCTTCACTTTTTTGGGCAGAGGATTTTGGGTTTTTGGTTTTTTTTTTGTGAAACACTGACTCCCAAAGCTCAATAAGGTCTCAAACAGAGTTGCCATTAGGACCCAGACAACATCTAGGATAAAGAAAGATGTCAGTGACATTTTAGCACTTGCTCATAAGTTTTCATGGTCTTTCACAGTATTTTCTTGAAATTTCTAAAACAAGGACCTAAAACTGCTGCTAACACCTCCAGTCAATTCACTCTGATCTTGTAATCAAACGAGGCTGCAGAGAATCTGCCAGGCAATTTTTCTGTAAAGTGTTTGAACCTTGCAGGCATATTTCTAGTGCCAAAAATCATTACAGAATTGAAAACCTCTTAGTCAGGTACAATCAAGTGTGAATCTTGGTCTCTGGGTATATAATTTTTACATTTAAGGCATGTTAGTGTTAACAACTTGACAGCTTGTCTGAAACAATTAATTTTTTAAACCAAAGGATCTCTCCTGTCATAACTTTTTACTGTTATCATGGAAGTGTTTGAGTAGTTCCTGACAGCAAGCCATCCATTTTCTTTAAAGTAAATGGCATGATGAGGATGATGATGATGATTGCAATTATATTATTCACTCTGTGAAACAAGCACCAAAATTTTGTCTAACTTCTACCAGATTTACATTTCCTTTTAGTAGTAATATTTTTAAAAATTATTTTTCTACACTTTAGTATTTTCCGGTTGAAAAAAATCTTGCTGACACTTTATATGTGTGCAATCAATGTCCACATATTTATTACAAATTTTACAGATATTCAACACTTTTCTAGAATGAAATTGTGTCATCTTGCTAAAATCTTTCCTATCACTCTCTGGTTAAATATCAATAATAATAATAATAAATAAATCTGGAGCTACTGTCAGTAGCCATTTGCAACCTTTGGTATTCTAGAAATGAGAATGACACTTTGAGGCCCCATCAGCTGGCTGAACGTCTGTTTGGATCTAAAAGGGAGCTGTTAGAAATAAATAGATATTAAAATGATTTTCATTTATTAAGATATTTAAGGTTTCACTTTATTTTGGCGGGGGTTTTTTTTAGTGGTTTTTTTGTTTGTTTGTTTTGGGTTTTTTGGGTTTTTTGGGGTTTTTTTTTTGTTTGTTTGTTTTGGTTTGTTTTGTTTGTTTGGTTTGTTTTGTTTTGTTTGTTTTTTTTCCCAGTAAGGCTATTTAAATAATGCTTTCTGAAATTAGCAGACTTTGTAGTTCATATTTACTTCAGATTCATGTCAGGAGGTTCACAGAAACTCAGGCTTTTAAAATGTGGGCTTCTTCTGAATTTATTTTGTTCTTTGTAGGTTTTCCATGGTACCACTCCCTCCTTTTGCCTGGATGTTATCTTCTATGGATTTTGATGTGGTGAATCTTTTGAATAATTAAATAATTTATTAAGAAATGAGGTTGGGCCCATCAAACTACTACTTATAAAAACCTTTATCCAGGTTTTATAAAATAATAACGACAAATTCCAAATAAATCTTTTAACTTCATCATTTGAAGACACTTTTATGTTTTAATATTGAACTTAACAAATTGTTTAAGAATAAATACCTAAAAGAAAATATTTTAGTTAAACTAATTTAAAAGGGTTAGTATTTTCTTCTGTCAGTTTCCTGAGAAAGCTGTTTCTCATTCTTTTTTACTCACATAATCTTATTTTTAATGTAGATTTGCCAAACGTTGTTAACCTAAATTCAGAGGTCACTAGACATTCTGTAAAACAGCAGCCCATTAAAAGTGGGTCATTAATGCCACTGACTTAGTAGATTTAAAGTGGATGGAGCACAGAGATGCTGATGCTGTGCCTTCCTACTACCCCAATCTACAGCTGTTTTCTGTTTGCATCTTTGTACCCATTTCTGTAAAGTCCATTCAGTTCCTTTTTCCCTTTGCCAGTTTACTCCATGTTGCACCCCTAAAGCTTTTTCCTGACTGTTCCCATTCTCCAGTCTTCCTTTCATATGTGTATTGACAGTCCTTTGGGCTGTTCTTGCCTCCTGCAAAATCTGGCTTGAGAGGAAGAAACAGCTTGAATTAATGAAGTGCTCACATCCCTTTTTTTTTGGTTGGACTGACTTTCAGTCATATTAAATCAATTAACATCTGTGGATTCCCAATGCCTCTTAACACACAAAACCCTTTTAGGTTCCCCAATATGCAGTGACTGGAACTCTTTTTTAGGCATTGTGGTCAGAAGTTTCTTTCATGACTGACTTAACTAAAAGTCTAAGAGGGCTTTGGTGGCAAACACAAGGTAAGAGCTTGTCTCTGAGTGTTTCCTCCTCTATCACTCTGTCTCTTACTGATGGCTGTAACTATTGGTTCAGGATGATTTCAGTGGCCTTGAGATCAGCAAAATTTATCTCTGACAGCACTGAGATGTGAATTATTATTGATGCTAAGGCAGACCATGCGTTTGTGGGGAGCTTGTTCCAGGATTTCACCACTGTAACGATGAAAGAGTTGTCAGACAATATGATTTCTGCTGCATCCTAAGTTCCCTAATTGTTTATCATATTAACCTTGGGTGATCTTGCAATCTCCTGTCTGCACCATTAATCAGCTGACATCATCCTGTGTTCTGAAAGGACATTATCAAATCCAAAGACCAGAATACATCTCCAATGAGAAGGGCAGTGGGGCTTGGTGACCTGAGAAAGGGGATTAAAAGACCTTTTTATCTCTGCCATATAACCTCAGATGAGTCACTCCCATCTTTAGATCGTTCAGTCTTTTGTCTGATGGGGAATTGTCTGAGCTGCTCTGCATGCCTGGCACACAGACTGTGGCTGCTTCTGGACTTACTGCTGCTAAAACCAGGAGCTCGCCCAGGCTGGGTCCATTCCAGCTCCAGGTAATCATCAGAAGGCACCTGCAGACAGGCAGACACTCAAATTACACACAGACCTAAACAACATCCAGGTCATCTCTACGTATTTTAAGAATTATTGTTAGCCAAAATTACTCCTAAATGATTTTCAGTGGGAGGATTGCAAACAAAAGGTTGCTCAAAGGTTTTAGGAATTTTAGTTTGGGCAATTTGGGCTGTATTTTTTACTGTTAGGTGTGGGTTTTGTGTTGTGTGTTTGGGTTTTTTGTTTTGGTTTTTATTTTGGTGTTTTTTTATTGTTTTGGTTTTTGTGTGATTTGGGTTCCTTTCCCCCTCACCCCCAGCTGAAAATGGTCACATTTCTAATGTCAGCTTGTATTTGATGGGAAGAAAAGTTGAAGTTCAGTAAAGTCAGGCTAATGAAATATTTTGTCGTGGACTGTTCTGCAGCATGATAGACATGTGAAAGTGAAAATTACCCTGGAAGGACAAAAACATTGTACTTATGAAATGCAAATGATTTATGTAATACTCAAAGCAATATTATAATAATCCTCACTTGGTGAATGAACTGGTTTTATTGTGTGATGAACTTCATGAAAGGTGAAACAGATGTAAACCTAGACAGAGATCAATTATTTGATTTCAGCTACAAATTCAGCTCCTTTCACAAATGGTTTGAATTCACTGGATCCCTGGGTTAAACTGATGGATGTTTACTTTGTGTATCAGTAACACAATCTGTTCCAGGCAATGATGGATATGATTAAATGGCCTAAGGCTTTATTGGAACCAGACACAAAATATTCCTCCAAATTCTCTTTAGGGGATGAAGCAGTGGCTGAAATTATTTGACATGGCCACTGGCTGTTACTCAGCACTGCTCTGTCAGGTATAAAATGGGTCTTTGTGCTCCCCAAACTGAGCCTGACACTTTGGATACATCAGGAATGCTGAAACTTGTGCCAAAAATCACCCTGGGGGCTACATCTGAGAGCTTTCCAGAGAGGGTCAGTCCAGGTAATTGTATGCCTGCACACAGCTCAGGCTTTGTGTAGGGGTTTGGCTGAGTCTGACCTGAGTTTGGGGAATTTGGGACCATCAGCAGCAGGTCTGCAGGGGGTTTGGGATCATCTCCGAGCTATGCTTGAGCTACTCAGGAGTATGGACAGCAAGAAATGTCTTTTGAGGTATAAGATTTAAAAAAAAAAAACCCCAAAAAACCAAAACCATAATCCTCTAGAAAACCTAAAAAAAAATATAAAATCTGAAATCATACCAAAACTGCTGACATAAGAGAATAAAGGCAAAAAATTCCTTATGTTGACTTAAAAATTACCAATTGATCTGACAATTGGTTTAATTTGGGGTGACTTGAGTATATTACAGATGCTAATTTATGCTCTGGGCCTGAGCTCAGCACTGTGCCCAGCGAGAGCCCTGCAGCTCAGATTTTGTGCAGCCGTAAGCTCCTCACTGCCTGAGTACAAGAGGACTCGTGCTGTCAGCACCTCCTAAGCAGCTGCTTTTCAAACTGAGCTCTTTGCTTCCAGCGACCTTCAGTCCTTCAAAAACACAAACACCTGTCCCCTGCTCAGAGTGAAAAAGAAAAAAAAAAGAAAAGAAAAAAAAAGGGAGAAAAAAGGAAACCAAGAGAAGGTAGACAGAAGACCATGCACATCTTGATTGGAATCTTTTATTTATTTATATTTTTCAATTAATCAATTCCTAACTCCTGCTACAGGTCTGAACCTCTATTCAGGCAGAGTGAGGCTGGCAAGATATTCATGAGATAACACTTACTGTGGAAAAAATCTATTAGAAAACTATTCAGCTATGTTGATGTGGTGAATGGAAGAGTTTTATTCCATTAGCATGCATTCAACAAAGAGAAGTTAATTAGTTTTGAGAACTTCTTATATTTCAGTAAAACTTTGGACTAATTTTCAGTTGGATTTTTTTGCCTTCTGGGGATCCTGTCAGTATTTTCAATTAACAGATTTCCCTGCACAAGCTCTTCAAAGAAATGGTGTTAGGAATAGAGGAGAGAAAGGACTGCATTTTTCATTTAATAGGAAATACACAATTACTTTCTTGTTATAAAAAGCAGAAAAAAGAGAAAACAGTTAAGTTCTGATATAAATTAAGGTAAATAATTCTGAACCAAGTGATGCAAATAAATTCTCTGCAGCAGTTTATGTATTAGAACTGAAATGGGAAATCACTGTGACTGCCCCATTCTACCCCATAGTAAACAATATTCAAAGATATTTCTCATTCCTTCCTCTGCCAAACAAGAGTTTCCTTATAACTCTTTAAAAATCACAAGAATTATGAGTATTTCTGGGGAAACCCTTCATCCTTTGTTGGTTTTTAAGTACTTGTAAGGGTGTATGTGACCTTTAGGCTTTGCTCTAGTATTAATTAAACAGATTTTTTTTAAACATGAAGACTTTACCGTAGCATGTGTAACCAGAACCTACAGTCCACAGTGAGAAAATGTGTTTTGTCTTTCTTTGCAGGAGAAAGCTGATGTTCTTTTTAAAATGGCATGTGAGTAATAGATGCTTATGTTCCATTTCAGCATTATACATTTATCTACAGTAAACATGAACTTTGATCTATTATATTAAATGATGGCACACAAATGCATCAAAGAAATGGATTTTTGTCAGCCAAGTGCCTAATGTCAGGATTGTTGGTGATGTGTAAGGACTGGCTGAATGATCCTTGGGTCTGGAACTCAGGAATTCTTGGTGCAGAGGAAAAATACATGTTCAGATTGCTTTTCTTTGTGTTTACAGTCAGCTAACAGTACTCAGAGGCTGCAGCTATACTGGCCTGTTTCTGTATTGTTTTATCTATCCTGCAACTTTGGATCGTCTCTTGAGAAGAATCTGTTATTCTCCAGAGATGGCTTTTGTTTAACTATGACTGTCCCACCATGAAAATCTTGATTTGTTCACAAAAATCCCTTGTTTCCTCTTCCTCAATGACCATGAGCTCGCTTCAGTGCTAAGAACTGTGAATCTCATACTCTTTTTTCTTCCTTTGATATTTTCTTCTGCAGACAATTATTTCAACATTCTCTCTTCTTGCCTTCAGGGCTTAAATTCACTAAAAAACTTCCTCCCTTTCAACTGAGTGTTTGCAGCAATGATCAAACCAATCATAGCTCCCAGTTTTCTGTACTCTAAAATTACTGTGTTGGGGTTTATGATTTTTTTAACATCCTTTGTATTTCTATATAGTCACAAAAATGGTGGCCAGTTCTTCTGCACTTCTTCCACATGCACTCTAAATTACATCACTCTGAGGTCTCGCTTCTTCCAGGACTGTGCTTTTAATGGATTCTAAAATACACATTTTTGATTATTTTTACCAATGATATTGTCTAATTTCAGTTCATGGGACCTTTAGAACAGTCAAGGTAGGACTCTAGCTTCTATGTGAGATGTGACCCTCCATAAAACAATTACTAGGCATTTGAAATTGTCCTTGAGTTCTCTTGGACACTTCTCAGCTGTTCTGTTACAGCTTCCTTCCTCCAGGGATGAACTGCTCTTGGCTCTTTGGAGAATCTAATGCAGCCAGGCATTACCTTGAAAGAAAATATATGGGCTTTTTTCAGAGGAAGGCACAGACAGCTTTTAATGTGGTTCAAGATTTAAAAAAAAATAACCTTTTGCATCATTGTTATGGTTTTGGATCATTTTTTAAACATCTCACACTAATATCATCTCAATCAGTAGAAATAATAGAGTTTATTTCATTTGGACTAATCTGTTAGAGCTATAATGATTCTTTTCATAATACTAGCTTCTCAGTTAAATGTTATGGTAAACAGCTGTAGATTAAGCTACTTTGTATATATTTTATATTGTTATCATTTTTGAAGAAAAATCTTGCTGTTGACAGCAACAAAAATAAAAGAAGGTAGGGGTCACACTGTATATAGCAATTGTTTTACTTTGATTTGCAGATTTGTGTGGTGTGTGGTGGAAGACAGCAATAGATATTAAAAGGGAAAATATTTATAGGATTGTTAGCAAAAAACAAACAAACAAAACAAAACAAAAGGAAAGCCTCCAATATCAGATCAAGCAACATAATGCAAAGTCAGTTTGAGGGATTATCATGTGAAATGTCAAATCTGATATTCCGATAATAGGAATCCTTCTGTGAAAGCAGATCAAAAAGTCTGCAACAAATCTTTTCTGACAGAGTTTTAAACAGATCTTTAATAAAAATTGTCTTGTACAGAACATTTTAATTTTCTGGGACAAATCCCACACATAGAAGCTGGTGTGAGAATCTTGCAGCAGCTTTACTTCAGTTGTCTCATATTGGTGTGATTCCCTACAAAGGCAGAAAGACACTGTTCCCAGGATGCTCTCAGAGAGTGAAGCACAGAAAGCAGATCAAAAAGTCTGCAACAAATCTTTTCTGACAGAGTTTTAAACAGATCTTTAATAAAAATTGTCTTGTACAGAACATTTTAATTTTCTGGGACAAATCCCACACATAGAAGCTGGTGTGAGAATCTTGCAGCAGCTTTACTTCAGTTGTCTCATATTGGTGTGATTCCCTACAAAGGCAGAAAGACACTGTTCCCAGGATGCTCTCAGAGAGAGCAGGATGCAACATCTCCCTTCACAGAGCATTAATGTTGGTGTTATATGAGTCAAATTTACACTGAAAAACAAGCAAAAAATTACTATAAGGCACTTACTACAGTAAATATGATGTGCCTTTAATTACATTTTAAATTAAATAGATAATAAGTTTTAAAAGGTTTCAAGTTATCTCTGATAAAATTATTGCCAATTAGAAGTATTTTTTTTAAAAACCCAAACTTCTGCATCCTATACTAGAACTTGTTGTCAAACAAACAAATGAACAAAGAAACACACAAGAATTTTTGCACTAACTCTGAATGACTTTTGGTTGAATGATCTAGAAGACTTTAGAAGAAGAAGGGAGAGTAATTTCTATTTCTATTAGGTGATTGGTATAGATTTTTTTTTAGCCAACTTTTCTTTTAATGCTGGATATTATGATAAATAAGCTAGAGTAATTGTCTAATTAAATTCCATTCTCAATACAGTGCTCATATCTATTTCTGTTGAGAACATATCCGTCTTCCTAGAGGACAGCCTTGGAATTGTTACTGAAAATATCTCAGTTTAGGCTAGAATTTATTTTTAATTTCTGCTCATCTTTAACAGAAAGATATAGTTGCCTTTATACTTTATAAATGTTTAACTTCTTACATTTCTAAATTTAGGTATTTATATTCATATTTAGAAACTTAAGGTTTGGGCTTCCAAGTCTGAAACTTTTGGTAATGAGGGTTTCAGTCAATTCAAAATACAAACCATGGCAGGAGCAGCTTGTTTCTGCCAGACAGGTTAGCACCTGGAAATAAGAAGATAAATCCATGGATTTGGATGTGATTCCTGTTGATCATTTGATATGATTGAACAAAGAAACACACAAGAATTTTTGCACTAACTCTGAATGACTTTTGGTTGAATGATCTAGAAGACTTTAGAAGAAGAAGGGAGAGTAATTTCTATTTCTATTAGGTGATTGGTATAGATTTTTTTTTAGCCAACTTTTCTTTTAATGCTGGATATTATGATAAATAAGCTAGAGTAATTGTCTAATTAAATTCCATTCTCAATACAGTGCTCATATCTATTTCTGTTGAGAACATATCTGTCTTCCTAGAGGACAACCTTGGAATTGTTACTCAAAATATCTCAGTTTAGGCTAGAATTTATTTTTAATTTCTGCTCATCTTTAACAATGAGAAAGATATAGTTGCCTTTATACTTTATGAATGTTTAACTTCTTACATTTCTAAATTTAGGTATTTATATTCATATTTAGAAACTTAAGGTTTGGGCTTCCAAGTCTGAAACTTTTGGTAATGAGGGTTTCAGTCAATTCAAAATACAAACCATGGCAGGAGCAGCTTGTTTCTGCCAGACAGGTTAGCACCTGGAAATAAGAAGACAAATCCATGGATTTGGATGTGATTCCTGTTGATCATTTGATATGATTGCAAGCAATTTTGTTGTCTATAATTACACACATTCATCAAACAGCAAAATTATGAGGGAAACTGAAGCTGGTTTTGTGTCAACAAGTTCAAATTCAGAATTATTACCATGATGGTGTGGGGTTATGGTCACACTACTGCCATAACAAGAGGGTCTGCATGCCAGCTGGTTCTTATACAATGCACTGAGATCTCTCTGCTCCTATGGGTGTAACAAGTTGGTCTCTATTACTGAGGGCAACTCTGCATCCTTTCTTACTTGGTCCTTCTTCTTCTGCTAATTGGGAAGCATGAGAAATCTTCAGACCTTTCTCTGTGTGTGTGGTGGAGAGAGAGAAAGTGAAATTGGATTACTCCCAAAATGTCAGGTGATTTAATTCAGGTTTAATTTGGAGTTACATACCTGTACTAGTAGTATTTCAGAATTATGTTTTATGCTGTGACTTTGGCCCGGTGCAGCAGTACCTTCCCAAAGGGTTCCTGGATGAGATTTAGCAATTAGACTATTCCAGGGATCCCAGCAGGCAGGTTTCAAGTGTTGAGCTCTTTGGGTGACTGACAGGTCATTAACATGGATGCAGGACTCCTTGCCAGCTTACCTCAGTGTCTGGGAATGCTTCAGGGTACACATAGGTTATTGATGTAGATGTAGCTACAGCATGCAGAGATTTCTCCCTGGATTTCAGATACCTTCCCACCAATAATTTTAGTGAAATGTGTGTGTTTCAGTGGAATACAGCAATAACTAGTTAAATAATTAAAAAAAAAAAAAATAAAAAAAAAGAGAGAGGGAAAGAAAAGAGAAAAATAGTCACTTCTTTGAATATCAAATATTGTTCAACAATGGTAAAATCATTAACTAAACCCATTTTGAATATTAAAACAGAAATTGCACTTAAAAAAAAAAAAAAACACCAACATTTTTGCATCTTGCAGACTTGTGATTAAGGTGGATATTAAGGAGTTATTATGCTCCCAAATGCAGTGAAGATTGGAACCAGTTACACATCTTTGGTAAAGTGGGAAAAGCAGGGAGCTAGTGACTTTGAGAAATGAGATAATTCTCCCGTGTTATTTTACTTCTTCAGGATTTTTTTTTGTTGTTTAATCCTTTGGGTACATGAGGTAAGGAGATATTTTCTGTGTTGTGGTGGAGGAAAGACTACTTTTATATGATCTACCACAATATGGAGTCCCAGAAGTGTGAAGTATGTTTTTGGATTATTGGAATTACTGTATGCAAAGGCATTTTCAGATTTTCAAGAGTTTTTCTCTGCAATATTAGCAACTGTCCTGGGGTGACTTTGTGATGCTGAATTGTATCCCCATTCTGTTTAGCCTAGAAATAAGTTCTGCACATTTAACACAGGTTCTGAGAGCGAAGATGGGGAGAAGAAGTGAGCAGCTTGTTTGCAGAAACCGCACTCACTCCCTCATCCTGCTCCCAGAATGTCTGCAGCATGGACAGCAGTAGAGAGCTCTCCTTTGCTTATAGTTAGGTGATTTTAGCTAGCTGAGGCAGAGAAGTTCCACAGACTATGGCTTTTCTTTTTCTTGGAACTAATCAGCCTTGGTCTGGACCGAAAACCTAGAAAAACACTGGGAGCTCACACCCTTGGCCCACTGGAGCCTGGGCTGCTGCATTTTCCAGCACAGAAGGGATGGATAAGAGACTGAATGAGCTGAGCTTCTGAGCTACACCTCACAAAAAGGACTCTCTCTGAATTTGCCACCTCTTTAGAACAGCGACCATTTCCATTGTTTAGTATTATTCATTTTTCCATGTTTATGAGTACTTTGCTTGTTAAATAAACAGTTTTTTCCACTTTTCTCAAAGGAGGTTTATCTCCCGAACAGGCGGTGTGAAGGATCTGTAAGGAAAACATCCCTTTGGAAGTTCCTTTCCAAGTTTGTTCCAAAACCAGGACACCAACATATATCAAAAAAGTGACTATTGGTCAAAACCACTAAGTATCTCTTTTTTCTGACACTTTTTCACCAGTCTGAGTGGAATTCCAAAAGTCTGAGACTTTTTTTCCCAGCTCCCATTGAGAGTTGTCCATTTGGTAGCAGTTATTTCACTTGTTCTGGGCTGCTTTCCTTTCTTGCTACCCAAGATCCTTGGAAACCGTCTGGGCTGATTAAATCACTATCTTAGAGCTGGCAAATATCTCAATATATGGAAACAGAAAAGGTATAATTTATTTTAGTGTTTTGCTTTCCACCCTAGAAAAAGAATGTGTGAAAAGTACAGTGTGAACAGAAGTTCATGGGTGGAAATAACCTTAAATTGGCAGCTATTGTTGTTTTACTCTATTGAAGCTTCTCTGCTGTGGAAAAGGCTACTTGACTGATGCTATGAGCAAAGTAGATGATGATTGTAAAACAAAGATCAAATTAACTGTAATAAAAGTTATTATTTCTCTTGTGACAAAATGTAGGATTTCTGGGCATACATCCATTGTTCATTATATTAGGTGCTGTACAAACACGGGCCTACTCACTGGCCTCTATTTTTAAGGTTTCCAGTTCTTAGAAATGTATTAATATTTTTTCAGCTGTGCAAAGGGAAGGCTAACATGAGGCATGAGGCTTTGTCAATACAAAGGAGGTAAGTCAAATTAGGAAGAGACAGCTCATTGTGCTGAATTGGTGGAGACAGAAGCCACGTGATAAATCTTTATGCTCCAATTTTTACCTCTTGCCCTTGAGATCCTCATTACAATCAGTGGGTGGTAGAGCAACATGCTTTAGGGATACACCAATCTGCCCAGAAATAGCTGAGGGAATCCCATATGACACTTTAATGTCTTCTGCAGGTATCTTTATACCACTGTAGACATCACTAATGTCTTTAGTATTACGGTAATGTGCCTCTGGGGGGCTTAGTAAAGACATTACATGGTCCTGTAGCATATTAAGAAATTTGTCAATTGGCACATGTTCTGATAAAGCAAATAACATCTGTAATATATTCCAAAACCTCACTGCCAAATAGAAGAAAATCAATAATCTCAAGAGTCTTATTCAGTGGCTCTGGAAAGCTTGGGTGTTCCAGTTATGGTCTGTGAGGCAGCAGTTAATTTTCAGCAGTGTGATGGTTGCTGGGTAGTTTTTTTGTCTCTTTAAACACCTCTTCCTCAGCCTCTGCTCTTTCTGTGTGCATTCAACACAGCAGATTCTTCATTCCAGTCCTGTGTCACCAAAGACTCCTTCTGTTTTCAGAAATCATGTCCCATATTGGTCAGGGATTTGTTTTGATGGTGAAATAAACTGAATTAAGGCGAAGCTGGATTTGTTGCTGTCTGATCTCCTTAATTTTGTCCTGCTGTCAAGGCCTTTGTTTGTCTGTCTTCCTTCACTCTCTTCCTGTGTGAGGCTGTGAATCTGCTGTGCTTACAAATCACTCCACAGAACACCTCTCCCAGGATAAGGTGACTGAAGTGAAAGTGAAGCCTGAAAACCAAGACTTAGAGAAGCATACCCTTCAGCACAGATGTGTTTGTGTGAGATTAGAGCAAAATAACAGAGAATAGTTGAG
Source organism: Passer montanus (assembly GCF_014805655.1). Lineage (NCBI taxonomy): Eukaryota > Metazoa > Chordata > Aves > Passeriformes > Passeridae > Passer > Passer montanus. The sequence continues at coordinate 2,851,628 of NW_024373034.1, read as the reverse complement.
CTTGGAAAGGACTACTGGAGCTCATCTTGTCTAACACCTGAGTTCCAACAAGTTCAAAATAGCTGTGTCTTTCTTTCTAGACAAGGCTTTCCAAGTCTTATTTGAATGCAAAATACGCTGACATGGCTGTAACGTGGCAGAAAACTACAATCCTGCATATAAGTAGGGTAAAGACCTCAAGCACTTAGGTAGTGCTTCTGGGAAAATAAAGATGAAAATAGTTACTCATATTTCTAAGGTAAGAAATCTTCCAACCAAGCTTCCAATTTTTTTCAAAGGCATATAAACATTACTCTTCTAATCTTTCAGGTAGGAATCTAAAATGATGAACATTTATGAGAAACATATTCTGGGAGCCTTAAGGCACAGGAGAACATGGAATAGGAAATATATAATAGCTCAGCCATCAACTCTCTTCAGTCTATCCCATACATGTAGATGTTTTCTCCTCTAAAGCAAGACACCCCTGGTACCTACACAGTAGAGCCTCATTTGAACCTACCAACAATTTTTCTCACTCAGTGGGTTTATTTTCTCATTCCTTCTCCTTTTGTCCTGGCTCTGCACTGTGGCTGAATTTTCATTAGCATTTTAATAAGTGAGGCTAAATTAATAGCATGAGTTTCTTGTCTCAGAGCTCTCATTGCTTCCAAGTATAGCCCAGACACATGGTTTGGGCTGGTCACTCTCGAGTGCCAACAGCTGAGAATAGGACTGAGAAGTGAAAGTTCACTCTTTTTCTGGGAGCATCAGTGCAAGTTCCATGTCATTAAACTTCAATTAAAATCTCAATCTCATTAGCAACTATGATCAAATTCTTATGATCTCAGCTCGTCTTTTGAGACAGAATATCACTTCATCATTCTTCTGAGAGTCATAATCCTCAAAACTGTGTTTTTTTTCAAAAATGTGTATTTTCTTGTAGTTTCATTGTCGTTTATTTCAGAATGTGACTTCACAAAAGTCTGGTCCTTCAGAAAGTCTTGATTTATTCAAGAGCTTAATTTTTTCCTGCCATGGCTTGGGAACAATTTTATTTTTTTTATTACTACAAGGTAGTGTTAAGTGCCATTGTCAAGAAAAGGAAAAACAACATCAAGAGAAAAACAACATAAGAGAAAAACAGGGAAGCATTCAGTTTAATGCTGTCCTGAGCAAAGGAACATTGAACTGTTCTGCCAATATGAGTTGTAAAGAGAAGGGTTGGAAGACCTCAGCTTGTATTTCCCATATGTCAGACACTGACTGTTGCTTCCTACCTCTAAGTATCTTCTGATCGCTGCCTTTTTGGTTGCCTTTGCTTCTCTAAGCTATGTGAAGAATAAGTTGAACAGTATCAGGAAAAGTTTCTGTTCAGTCACTCAACTGTTAGAATGGTCCTTGCTGTGACTTTAGCTTTGGACAACTGGGACTACCTGAATAAATTTTTGAGCATGGTTTAGTAGCTTTCCTGGAATCGAAAGGATCTCTATATATGTTTGGATTTAACAATACCATTTTAGAGTTTACTGACATGGATGTATCTGACTCTGTGACAGATGGTTTCAGTATCAGAGGATCATCCTGGAATTGTTTAATTTACTAATACCTGCATTTCTTTAGAAATTTATTTTGGTCTCTGTCAATTCCTTCTCCAGAGGTCTGTGGTGTTTTTGTTATAATTTTTATCCATTTTGATATAATGCACAAAATTTTACTGACTGATCATTGTATAGAAAAAATTAATGAGTTGAAAAGTAAACTAGTCTCCCAAGAAACTTTCATTCCAGAAATCTAAGAACACTAGTGTGGGTAGAGATGATGGAGAAGAATTATTTGGGACAGTGAAGGACAGGGATATGAAAATAGTTCAGCCAAAATTCTTAAGCCTCAGTCATACAGACATTTAAATATGTACCTTTATTATCACTGTGAAGTTTATGTTGCAGGACAGAGCCTTATTTGGCACTCAGAAGACATAAATTCCAGAAAATCAATGGTAGAATAAATCCCTCCTGGATTCTAGAAGGGAAGCACTTTTGGGTAGTGTGCATTTTGTTTGGTATATTTTCACAGACAAAGCATGCTGTAGGTGTTAAGACTATAAACTGAGGTTTGAAATACACAGGTTTTATTTCTTGCTTCACTGTAGATTTTCTTTCTGACCATCAGCATTACTTACTGTGCAGCATGGAAGAAAATGCAGTAGGTATTTGGCAAAAACAGATAAAGCAATCAAAAGGAGGCATTAAGGTGTACTTCTCCAAATAACCAAAGAAAGAATGTGATTTCTGAGAGATGATGCATCTAAAGCTGTGCAAAAAAAGGTAAGAGAGAGGAGTATACTTAGTTTTGTTGAGCTTAGGTTCCAAATCTGGTTTGCACAAATGGGAACTTCTGCCTGCTTAGGATTCAGACACATCATCTCCTGAAAACAGATGGTTGAATGGATAAAAGTGTTTCTCCTTAAAAGATGACTGAAGAAAATAGCAGAGAAAATATCTGCTCGACTAAATTTCAAAACTTGGAGCCAAGGATGTTCCTGAGTTCCAAAGCAGGAAAAGTTCCAAGAAGAACTGCTTCATCATGTCTCCAGGGAGTATGTTGAAGAACACACCGGACTGATCGGGGGACACACCTGGAAAACACAGTGATACAATCAGAATGAGAATCTGTATCTAAATTCTCTTGAAGTCCCAGCTTAGATAAGCTGTGAGGTATCAGAAACCCCTGCTTTGTGCTCTCTGTGTAAAATGGGGATAGCAGCCTTTCTCAGGCAGATTGTGTAATATCAACCTCTCAAAAAGTTTTCTGTAGAAATACAGGCCACATAAAAACCCAATTCTACTCCTACTTGATCATGCTAAGAACAAGTTTGTCCTCTGTCAGCCTTACTACTTTTCATATCCAACAATTATGTCCACCTTTCTTTGTGGAAGCTTTCATTTTCACTTCTCCATTCATTGTGTCAATTACTGATGTGTAACAATGCCCTCTCCGCTTTTGCACCAATTTTGTTGTCTTTGTGGTTGACTTCAACTATATTTCTTCCACAGCAGTCCAACTTGCATCTATAGAATTAGACCTCAGTCATTAAGTCAAAGAAGCAACAATGAATGAGGCATCAGGACCTATTCCAACTTTTTTGACTTCTCCAGGGGCCTTTCTATTGCTTTGGTCAGGCTTGCCATTCTCTTTATCACTGAACTTTTTTTTGGGATATGATCTTTGTGTTCTAATGAAGCACCTAGAAAGTGTTACAGATCAGTGCAGTGCCAGAAACAATTCTGATTCCTGCAGACACTGTTTTGAGTACCTACTGTGAAACAAACATGAAGTGATGAAAATCAAAAACAGCACATAAGGAGTGTCTGATAACCACTTTTTTAGAAGCATTTCTTGGTCAATAAATTTGTGAGAAGATATTTATTTGCCTTCAGGTAAGCAGTTCACAATACTCCCAGATCACATCGTGTCAGAATTTGACTAGAAATCCTGCTTTGTCTGACTGGAAGCATTATCTGCTGAAATGTCATATTTTGCATGAAATGCAAAGCGAAAACAAGATGCACATCTGTAGTTATCGCTACAGAACTTTACACTCCCAGCAAAAAATACTGGAGCTAGGACTACAACATCATGGCCAGAATACAGGTTTTGTTAATACATTGTGGCAGTTAAAATTATTCTTTGGGTTCCATTGCTTACAGGATATTATTTAGCATCTCTGAGGATTATTACGTGAAAGCAGGTAAAATGACTGTTTATGTTTTGGTACCCTCAAATGAATTATAATTTTATAATGTGTACAAAATATTATTTTGATCATTAAATGAACTTAATTGAAATTTTTATATAAAGACAAGGAAAAAGATAGTAATCAGAGAAGGAAAATAAAGATTTTCTCATTAAGATTTGCTGAAAACCAAAAGAATCCCAGTAATGCAGCAATGTTGTTCCAAAGAAATCCACCTCTTTGATCGATTTCTCACAGTCTTTTTTTATAATTTGGTAAGTATGGTATTGATAACATCTTCGGTAAGTTGTGCTCAGATTTGATTCTATCTTGTCAGTGGAGGCAAGAGTGGCATTGATGAACTGTAAAAAGAAGGCAATGGGGAAAAACAAATAATGGAGGGAGTCCAGTTTCCACTGATTCTCTCTCAGAGTGCATAAAGGTAAAAGTGAAGAGGTAGAATACTGTCCTCCTGGAAAAAAATCCCAAAACCTAGAAGTAAAGAGTTATGGATGCAATATAAGAAATGGCATGAGGTTGCAACTTGTGGTGCAATGCAAGAATTTGTCTCTCACCTTCATCTCTCTCCAGTTTTTCCATCAGTGGCACATCAAAGGCACCATCAAAGCCTTAGGATTTAATGGGGAAGAAGATCAAAAATAGGTAATTTATCACCCTTCTAATTACCAGATGTTATTTTGATTCTAAGGAGAGCACAGAGAATTGGTTGCCCAGTGTTCTTATTACTGTTGTTGTTGGCTCTATGGAAAAGCACTTTGGTCTACCTTTTCTTATTTCTTTTTTCTATTTTCCATTTAGAATTTAAAAACATTTTGTATAGTACAACCCATCTCTATAAGAAACAAATATGTTCATTTCATATGTAACTGGACATTCCCTTAAAAATCCATCAGCTCCCAGGATGTTTGCTTGCTGACATTGGTCAGGAAACCATTCTCCCTGCATAATACCCCCAGCCTGAATATCACTGAAACCTCAACACTTTTGTTAGAAAAGTGTACAAACTTCAGCATAAAAACAAGAAAATAACCCCAAAATATTTCATCCAACACTGCAATTCAGAGGGGAGGAAAAAAAAGCCAAAAAAAAAAAGCCATTACCAAGAATGATTGTGTGTTCAGGACCGCTTACTTCATTGGAAAGTAAAATGGGCCATATCCAGCTCACCAAGCGTGTGGAATATATATCAAACATTAGAGCCTGACATCCTCTATTGTCCTGGTTGATGAGAGCATGTGTTTGAACAGAAAGGTCATGCCCAGTCATGTGTGCTGAGTGTTTAGCTGGTAATGCAAAGTCAACACTTTTTTTTCCCCTTCCTTCTCGCTTTGTTTAGGTAGTAGAAAACTGACACAATACTGAGGGCTGCCTTGGTTTAAAATCTTCACATGCAGAATCTTAAAAATTATTTAGATTCTGCTCCTTAGCAAAACTTTTTCTAACAATGTGTAATCTTAAAATATTCCTTTGTTAGCAGTGTCTGTCTGTCAAGAATAGTTTTGCTGTTGTACTTCCAGACCCAAAGAAAATCTCTGATGAAGGGCAGTAGATATTTTTGTACTACCTATACATCTGCATGTCTGGTTTTGAATCATCCTTATCTACATGCATTTCTGTCACTTATGCAAAAAGAGAAGTGAAAAGCAAGGATGGTGGAGGTGAATAATATTTCCTTCAAGTGATAATAGGTAAGAAGTCAGAGAAACAGATGTTTTTTCTCTTCACACTAAATATTTCTGTCCTTTTACAAAATGCATGACAACTGAACATTGCTAGGCAGATAACCCTTTTGGCAGGAGAGCTTTTTATCCCAGAAGTAAGGAAAATAGTGAGAGTTGACATTTGAGACACTATGATCAAATTTAGAGACCATTTGATTTCTGATGGAGCAGAAATTCTATTTTCTTCAATAACAAGTGTTAGATTCAATGAGTTATTATGACCTTAAGCAGTTCCAGTTCTGTCACTGATGCTTGAATAATTCTATGTCCTTATTTCCCCTCCTGTGTTTTGATCATCTTGTCTGCTCAAAAGGTGTATCTAGACTGCCCTGTATTAATTATGAGTACAAAATTTAGTATAATAAAGTTATTATGACTCCTAAAATCACAATTTCACATAAAATTTGTGATTATAAAAATTACAAATATGATAAAACCCCTGCCATTTTGTTGATGTTGGAGCCTATCAAAGCAATGCAGGCTCCTATCAAAGCAATGCAAGAAAAAAAGCTTTGGCCTTGGCACTTGTAATAAAAATTCAAATTATAATTCAAATCTTCATAGAAAATGTTTATTTAATTCATTTCCTGAGATATCTTTCCATGCAAAAGTCATTAGGGAACTTGTATCATTCTTCAGCCTGTTTGGGTAATATAGTGGTCTCTTTACCTTCTAGCAATTGCCATCTGTCACCAGAATGTTTTCCCTAGAAAAAACAGGAAAATGAAGTTTATTATTCGAAATATCAGATGGCAGAGTACTGTGCTGTGTTCCATACATTCAATTGCTACAGTTTTGAAAACGCTTGAAAGATTCAACACTTATGGAAGAAATAGGGATCTTGTCCAAGGCTTCAGATAAAAGAAAACAATAAAATCTTATGGTGGTGAACGCTGCTGATTGGCTGTTCTTTCCTCAAGTTAGTTTTCAGAAATAAGACATGTAATGCAGATATGCTCTGTGTGATGGGAGGGGAAAATTACTTAGGTATAAATCTGACAAAACCATTGATTATCAGATATTTCAAGTATAAGGTATCAAAGGAAGGGTCAGATATCTTGTTAAGGGACTTGAATGGCATACCTAGTTATTTAAGATAAAAATTACATGGTTTGACCATTCTTTGATATTATAGAATGGTGAGCTGTGATCAATACACTTTTTACACTTGCATTTTCTGTAGGGAGCACTTTCAGAACCATACACTGAAAATAGGAGCCAAGTATTGAAGACTAAATACTAATTAGGTGAATCCCAGGAGGCTCAGATCTAATCCTTGTGCTGTTGTTTCCTATGTCATGTAGACAACTAGATGAAGGATTTATCCATATCCTCTAAGGATTTATCCATATCCTCTCAATCTACTTCTGTACAAGATTTGCTTTGCAGCAATCTCAGAGACTTTGGCAGAAAATCTAGAGTTGATTTGTTCCTTTCACCTGGCCATTTATCCAGCAAAATTTCCAAAGTATTTTTTGCTTTCTGTGAACCAGCAAGGGATTTCCCTTGTTTCCTGCTTCTACACCATTTGTGGTCTTGTAGGTGCTTTTTTCTGTTTGTTTATTTTTGGGGTTTTTGTGGTTAATTTTTTTCCCCTCTATTTGATGCTTCTGGGCTATGTGCAGAAAGCTGTAACAGAAAGAGTCCTGTAGGGTCCTCATGAAGGCATATGGTGAAAAACTTTTCCTTAAAGAGAAAAGACTGAAATATGTACTTGGCACATTTTTTTTGTCAACACTGAGTTTTGCATAATCTCAAACAACTCTTTAACAAGTGTGCTCAGATGAAAATATATGCCTGTTAGCTGAAAGTTTGTGCACCTTGGAAGCAGAGAATGATCAAGCTACTATATTAGCAAAAATAACAGGAACAACATATATTTATATTTACTCCAGAATTCAGTATATTTTAAAATTCTGTTACTATAATTTCTTTTTGGAAGCAAACAAGACAATCTGTTCATCACTGCAGAATGGATTTACTAGGCATAAAATGATCCAAAATGGCTTCTCAAATCAAGACAAAAATGCTTTCATCTTTTTCATCAAAAAGTGCCACTAAGACCTCATCAGCTCTTATGCAGAAGACTTATGTAAAAACAAAATATTTAATATCAGAGATTTGACTCTAAGATAAAAAGAAATTATAAAAAAAATGTACATATGCTTTCATTTTTATAACAGGAGGGTGTAAAAGTGTGAAGATATTACTTCTGAAGAAGTAATCATCTTTGATATCTTTTCCTTGTTTCCTTTGGTATGTTCTTACTCTTATTGACAAATGTTGAGAAAGTTCCAGTTAGCAGTAGAATATTCCTGTATCAGGAAAGGCCATCTAACAAGCCCACACTTGGCAACAGAAAGATGAATATTCATCCAATTCTATAGGAAGAGAATTTTTAAAAGAAAAATGACACTTGAAAATGCAGTTACTAGGTAGAGGTGCTGGAGTGTGTCCAAAGAAGAGCAATGAGGCTGCTGAAGGGTTTATAGCACAAGTCTGATGAAGAGCAGATGAAGGATCTGGGGGTATTTAGCCTGGATAAACTCAGGGGAGACCTTATCACTTCATACAACTCCCTGACAAGCAGAAATGGTCTCATGTTACACCAGGAAAGGTTTAGATTGGACATTTGAAAAACATTTTCACTGAAAGTGTTGTCAAGGACCAGAACAGGCTGCCCAGGAGAGTTGTGCAGTCACTATCCGTGGATATATTTAAAAGAAATGTAGATGGGGCACTTAGGGACATGGTGTAGTGGTGGACTTGGCAGTGTTAAGTTATTGGTTGGACTCAATTATCCTAGAAGTTTTGCAACATAAACAATTCTATGATTCTATGATTTATACTGTCTTTGATCAGGTCAAAGTCTAAGGAAAGGTGCACATCAATAACAGGATATTGTGAGTTTCCAAAGTCATCACTGGAAACCATAGGCCCCATTAAAAGGAAAATGTATCTGTAGGGAAAAAAATATTTTTGTCTGTGTTCTTAATTAAGTTGTACAAACTTCTCATTTAAAATAAAGGAAGGAAAATGAAGAATTCAAATCCGTAATTTCTATCTATGCCAATTATGAACATTTCTGTTATTCCTTTGACTTGTATTAATATTTTTTTATTTAGCTCACTCATTAAATTCAGTGAGACTACATTACAAGGCACTTCTGTCTGAATAAGGGTGATGTATTTTGTCCAGTGGATTAATTTTCAGAATAGCATACTTCTCTTAAAGGGAAGCAGAATTTACCATCTGGATTAATAAAGGAGTGAGGTCAAAAACTTCATTTCAAGCAGAGCTATCAACTAAAGCTTCATACAATGACACACATCACAACTCAGGAGGGGTTTTGCAAACAGGCAGTAGAAGGTAAAAAGGGGAACAGCTTTATGGCTTGAGCCTGGAGACCAAGACAGTAACTGAATCAAATCACATACTGAAATAAATTTTCTCTTGATTAATTGTTCTCATCTAAAGTCCTTAAAGAGCTTCTGGCGATGAACAAATCTCAGCATGCACATAGTCTGCATGAGTGCAGAAAGTGTCTTATATTGAATTGTTGACATGAATCTTCGAACCAAGATGATTCACAAATTAGACAAGGAATTGAAATAGGAATCTGGGCTTTGCAGGGACAATTCACCATGTGTGTGAGTCAAACTGTTCTCATAGCTGTGTTGCCAAGGGCTATAGCTGTCACAGACAGTGAGGCAGGCTTTCTCCAATAGTACAAACTTTGGTCATTTAAGTCTATATTTTATATATATATATATTGCTGCAGACATAGCTAAGTATTTTAGATGGATTATTTTACAATTACAGAGTAATTTTATTATTGAATTCAGCTATGAAAGAAGCCACATTTTAAGCATAGCTGCCTGCCACATGTCCAGTGGAAATTCTCCCACTGTCTTTGGTCAATAACATGTAAATGCAGTGTCTAGAAATACTACTGCTTTCACATACAGAGGGTTCAAGCTTTCATTCTTCACAAAAATGACATCAGACCATGGAAGGAAGATTGGGGAAAAAATATTCATGCTATGCTTTATGAATATTCAGATGATGTAAACTTAAGAGACAAAAGACTATCAACTGATGTGTTATAGTCAACAGAGAAAAGTATCCTTCAGATGATTAAATTAAGTTATCTAAGCTGCATAAAATGTGTTGTTGTTGTTAGTAGTAGTAGTGTAGTAGTAGTAGTAGCAGCAGTACAAGTATTAATTTTCTATAAGTGTCTGTTTCTCTTTAATGACTAGGGAGAGCAGAGGAGTTGTTTAACAGTTTGAGTCAGTGAGGTGAATCTTACATTAGTGCTGAAGGTGCTGTTGATCATCCAGGGCTCACAGGCAGGAGATGTGCTAATATATTCAAAGATATAATTATCCTTAATATGTTTTAGAATAATCTTAGAACCATTAAAGTTGGGAAAGACCTCCAAGATCATTGAGTCCCACCTTTGATCAAAAATACCTTGTTAACTAAGCCATAGCACTGACTGCCACTTCCAATCATTTCTTGAACTCTTCCAGGGGTGGTGAATCCATCACTTTGTCAGGCAGCCTGTTCCAATGCTGAACCACCTTTTCAGTGAAGGAATTCTTCCTGATGCCCAGCCTGAACCTCCCCTGGAAAAACTTGAGGTTATATCCTCTTGTCTTGGTGCCAGTTTCCTGACAGAAGAAACCAGCCCCTACCTGGTTACAATCTTCTTTCAGGGAGCTGTAGAGAGCAATAAAGTCTCCCCTGAGTCTCCTTTCCTCCAGACTAAACACCCCCAGCTCCCTCAGCTGCTCCTTGTCAGACTTGTGCTCCAGACCCTTCCCCTAATCTGTTCCTTTCTCTGGACCATTCCAGCACCTCAATATTCCCTGTAGTGAGGGGCTCAAAACTGAATCCAATCCTTTTTCACTGGGTCACTTTCCAGCCCCTCTGCCCCAGCCTGGAGCATTGTAGGAGGTTGTTGTGACCCAAGGACATGACCTGGCATTTTGCCTTGTTGAACCTCACACAGTCGGCCTTGGACCATTGATCCAGCCTGTCTGGACCCCTCTGCAGAGCCCTCCTACCCTCAGCAGACCAACACTCCTGAACTTAGCATCATCCATGAACTGATTGAGAGTGCGTTCAATCCCCTTGTACAGTTCATCCACAAAGACATTAAACAAGAAAACCCACTACTGAACCCTTGGGAAATCCACTGGTGACCAGCCACCAACTGGATGTAGCACCATTCATCACTCTGGATGTTCACCATTTCATCACCACTCTCTGGGCCCTCCAAATAAATAAATAACTAATAGTAAATAGTAAAACCTTTTAAAAAATGTGTGCAGAGCACATCTCAAAAATATGACTGTCAAAAAATCTCTCCACTTTTTGATAACTGTGAAAACTGAAGCTTTTCCCAATAATTCAGCATCTCTAGGAGTGATTGCAAAGGCAATGAACCAGAGTCAGGCAGTCTGATTCCTCCAACTTTAGGGAAGAAAAAAAAGGAGATCTGTTTCATATTTTCATTTTGTCAACAAGTAAAATCTGATATCCCTGAGAAGTGGCAGGACCACTATTGATTCATTTACTGAGTAATCTTATATAGCAATTTTACGCAGCATAAAGTGCTCTTTGGTGGCCTAAACCCCTATTTTTGAGCAAAACAAACCACAAATCTGATAGTATAAATAGAAGTAGGGAACTACCATATGTTTCTTTGCTTTAAATAATCCTTTATGTGGATGGTAGTGTTTCATAATAAAGTCAAAGGTTTCTGTGTGGAAAAAAAAGGGAAAAGGAAAAGCTTTCAAGGAAGCAACCTCCCTTGACAAAGACCAGTCACAAAGAAGAGGAAAAAAAAAAAAGACCTGACACAATCTTTTTCTTAGTCTCCTTACTTAAATCTGGTTTTAAAAAGATTATTTTAATTACCTACCTCTGTTAACATGAGATATATTAATACAGGAAGATTCATTCATCCCCCATACTATCCATTCATCTAGCCTAAATTTTCCCTTCCCTATTATACCTTCCAAAGGATGCAGAGTAAATGGGTTCTCAGTAATATGATCTAATAAAATAGTGTATATGAGAATATTGTGAACAGATTATTTTTCAATTAAATTATCTTTCCATTAGAAGTATATCTGCTGAATATTTTTCACCTTGGCTTTAATGTGCTCCATATATTTATTTAATGAAGATATGAATGACAGTGCATTCATTCTAAATTTCAGTTTTCATAATGGAGTGGCCTTTTCAGACCTCAGCAGGACCCATAATTTCCTGTATTGAGGGCTGTACAAACATACAAAATGGAGATTGCTCTTGCTCTGATTAATTTATTATCTAAGAGATAAACCAGACATAGGATACACCTACATGGGCTCTTGCCCGCTAAGCAGACATGAGCTCATTCTATTTGCATCCAGAGCAGATGGAAATTTTGTCTGCCTGTGCTCCACTTTAACTGGAAGCCTTGTGAATACAAATAACTTGGTGTTGAGCCCCAGCTACTGAGTGCTGATAAAAGATGTTATGTCTTAACATGTGTTTAGGGTTTCCCAGGACATCTTCCCTCAAGCATAGGTAAAGTGAGCTCTAGTCTTCTGAACATTAATATATAGATAACTCTGAAGAATACAAAATGGCAATGTGGAAGAGAGAAATATGATTTTTGGAGATGTCTGGATGAGTAAGACAAACGACAGGAGAGGCAGTTTCTTGGGGAAGGACTGAGTAACTGCACATTCAAATACAAAACCAGTCCAAGGCAGAATGAGTGTGCCTGGGTCTGCTAGAGTTAGTCATGGTTGAGAGTCATTTAACTCTTGGAGTGATCTTTTAACTGTCTAATAATTAGCTTTATTAACTCAGCTACTCATTTATATTCACTCTGGAGAGAATGGACAAAAGCAGACACTTCCAGAGAAGTTACCTGTCCAATCACCTCATACACTTAAATTACAGTAGACTGAGTCATCTGTGGGTGTGGCTTTTCTCTCCCCTCCTGACTACTGATAAAAAGACTGCACTTTCATTTTTACATTACAGAACTGTTTCCCCTTGATTTTGAAATGCTTAATGTTACCTTGAATTGGCTAAGTCTCTGTTCTGACCTGAAACTGCCTTCAGCTGCTGCAGGACACTGTTTTCATTCTCCTTCAATAACCTTATTTTCTGGATTTTTTTTTCCCTTATTTTCTGCTGCTCTGCTCTGTAGATTTCCAGTCACCAACCCCACTCCTAAGGAAATATAAAAAGAGGGAAGGAAAAAATAAAAAAAGAATGTAAGAAAAATAAAAGTGATTACAAATCCATTTTACACTCACCCTCACCCAAGCTGAAATTATCCTGTTCACTGAGGCACAGGTGGTGATTTTCCTAACTTGATTTGGTCATTAAAAATCCTCTAGCTGCTTCAATACTTTCTCCCTGAGGCCCCTATCAGTACTCTCTTCTCCAGTGATTAGAACAGAGCCGATTGGCCTTCTGAACTTATTACAACCCTTTTTCTAATGATCTCATAATGACTGCAAACCTGAGCCCAGCAACCTGACCGATAATGATGTCAATTATGCAAAACAGAAATGAAGGCTTTGGATCTAATAGACTGCATCAGGGGGAGTAGGGGGAGGAGGCTTATTTATAGTTTCACTGAATAACTGTCATATTTCAAAATATGTCAGTAAAAGTTAATAAAGAGGAGGTTGGGAGCACACAAAGAGATGTTGGTTACAAGACCTTTGATAATTTTTAAAAAGAGGGTAACTTCTTCTTTCCTTTTTCTCTAAGCCTTATGATTGTTTTTTACTCTTGTGCTAATCCAGTTAGATTTTACAATTTTAGTCCTCTCTTACTCTTTTCCAGAAGAATTCCTTTGGGGAATCCCCAGGTCTGTTGGTATGTCAACAGTAAACATCAGTAAATTTGGGTTTAGTTACCACTTATCAGTAAAATCATACTCTAATAATTTAACAATGAAGAATTAAAAAATATATTTGTAAGTATCTGCTATTGTTATATGTTTATTTGTTTTTTATTCTTTATTATGCTCTAATCATACACAAGGTTTCCTATTCCTCTTGGATGTGAAGACTCAGCTCTGTGGCATATTGCTCTAAAAGTCACCACTCATGGATCAAAATATGAAAAAGAATTTTAGACACATCTGAGAACAATTTAGCTTTCATCCTTAAATAACAAAAATTTGTTCTCCTTTCTTGGAAAGCTCCTGTAACTGCATGAGAGCAGTTATTACATGAGGAATGCCATGGAGCTCAGTTTGTGTTAGGACATCTCATCACACAGCCAATGAAATAAGTGGATTTCATGTCCCAGCCCAGATTTCTCTTTACTGACCTGCATTGTCCTATTCCAGTTATTCCCACCTTCCCATGACCCCCAGGCAACAGTAACCTCCTAGCTCTTAATTGTCATGGTATTTTGACACCCCCTAGTGAGCTGTTCTTTTCAGAGCTCAAAGATTAAAACACCACAGAATCATAGAACCTCTGAGACCACTGAGTCCAACCAACCACCACTAAGCCATGTCCCCAGATGCCAAATCCACAGGTTTTTGGAACACTTCCAGGGAAGGTGATTCCATCACTTCCCTGTCCAACCTGTTCCAATGCCACTACTCTTTCAGTGAACTTTTTTTCCCTAAGATCCAGTCTAAACTCCTGGTGCAATTTGTGTCTGTTTTCCTCTCATCCTCTCACTTGTTACCTGGGAGAAGAGACTGATGCGCTGCAATTCTGAAATTATTGTGTCATTGTAATTATTGTTATCAAAATATGAATCTGTGCTAGAGTAGCTAAAAAGTTGTAGGTTCAGGACATTCTGTGTGATTTCTTGTGTGAGAAACCAGGGTCTGCACAAAGGAAAGTTTTAGAGACACAAAAAAGTCAATGATATGGAGTGTGGCACTTGTGTGGTGGGAATAATGGCATTACAGAAGAAGGAATGTGCTTTGTAGTGGTGTTTCAGTATAAGGTTGGACCTGAGAAATGTGGAAATTACTTTTTTTTTTTTGTACTTTAATATGACCAGAGGCAGCAATCTTTCAAACTGACATGCTACATTGCCCTTTCTAAAATGCAGTGATAATACTGCAGTCAGTTCCAGGAGTGGGAATAAAAAGTGCCTGTAATCAATGCAAATAGATGCATAATATTCTGCAGGTCTGATACAGTACATAATGCAATTGACAAGAGAGCTCTTATTGATTTCACAACGTTAGCCCAAACCTTGGCTGGCAGATATGTATCCCAAAAAATCATTCAAACTTGGTTATTTTTCTCACATTAGGAAAAAATAAACACATGGATTTTTCAAAATCAGATACTTTTCATAGGGCTCTAGGATCCAATAATTTGTAGTGAATCATGAGTACTCTTTATATCATTTATTACAACATGTTTGCAGATGAATATTTAAATGGTGTTATTTATAGTAGCATAGGAAATGTGCTTGCAATGATCTCAGTATTTACCAGTAGAGAGAGATGGTGAGAAATCCTGCACAGGGGCAAGCTCAGAAATTGGAACTGGAAAAAAAAGTTCTACAGACTTCAAGCTGAAATAAATATCATCTTGCCATAAATGTCAGATTTGTCTTTCCAGTGGTGCTACTGTGCCATCCAGGATTTAGCACGAAATGTGACAGTCTCCATCACTGACACACCACTCTCATGAGGTATTACCTGGAGAGAAGCCTCTCTTTGCTCTGACTGAGCATAATTCTACTCCATGCCAGCCCCACCTTGTGACACTGAGGAAAATGTCCAAGTCAGGTGACTTCTAGAATCAATCACCAAAAAGAAAAGCAACAAACAAACAAACAAAAAACCAAAGCAAAACAAACCAAACAAACAAAAAAACCCACACCCCCGAACACCAAAGAGAAGGAAGAGATGAAAAATGCAAACCCTGAGATTTTAAGTTGTATATTGATGCTGGAACCAGAGCACCATGAGTCATGGCTATTTTTCTACTGCTTTGTCAGTAAAATGGAAATTTAATATTTTTTCCTCTGGATTTTTCCCAGAGATTAATGGGTGTTGTAAATCCTTAGATCATTTCACTGAGCTGATGGATTTTTGCATATGCTGCCCACAAGTCATCCATTAATAAAACAAACAAGCAAAATGTAATTCATTCTTCTGTTACACAACTTGTATGTACATACAGGTAATAACAAGGCATTTTTTTATCCAAAAAATATTTCCTTACTATTAGATCTCTTTAAACTAAGAATATTTTCATTCCTTACTGGATCTCTGAAGTTACCCCATGCTCCCTACATAATACCTCCACCACTGGCAGAATGTCCCATGGTCAAGGGAGATAATTTACCACTTATTGTTGTCAGCAATGGGACAGATTATAAATATTGAAGAACTTATTTTTATAGAGCAGTTCTAGAGTAAATAACTGAATGGGGCATCATAGATGTAGTGTTTAATTTGATTTCTTATTTTGGTACTTGTAAATAGAGGTAAGATTCCAGAGATATTCTTGGTTAGAAACCATCAAATTACTGCTCGGATTTGCACTCCAGCACAGTGGTACCAATGTTTTGTGCTCTTGTATTTCATGTTTCTGTCTGACTTGCTCTTCACTACAGCTTCTTAGTGTAATAAGTACACTGATCCAGAAGACACTTGGATTGTGGTGCTTTGGATTTGATAACAATTTTATTTTCTACAAGAGAAACTGCTACTTTGTGGAGCAGTGCCACCTTAAAAAGTTTTCCTTTGAATGCCCCTGTGAAATGACAAATTATGGCACACAAGATGCACATTGTAGTTCTTCAAAATCAAAGATATTTAATTTCCATCTTACATTTAATCGATTATTTAATATTAGCACTTGCTGCTGAGGGTTGTGTTGAGAGTGGTATTGACAGTGAAGGAACCAAAGATACATTTGTAATACCAACATTTTTATTTTCTCTTCATGCAGTTGTATCTTATGAAATGGGCAGGAATATTACTCTTTCTGTCCAGAGAAAAAGCTATATAGCAATAGTTATTAAAGAGCAACAGAGGAAATAGTTATCACCTACTGAATGTGTCTGGCACTTTCATGTTATTTTAAAAGAAAAGCAAAATCTTAGGTACCAGGTATAAGTAACGCTCTAGTTCAGCTTCTGTGCCCACTCCACTTAATATTTTATTTCCTGCTGTAAGAGTTTTTCCTTTGGAAAATTACAGAGTTGTTTTCTTACAAGCTAAAAATTCTGTCACGTTTAGGAACAGACTTGTATCTCTCTGAGTGTGTGACTAACCCAGATGTGGTTTTCTTACCATTTAAAAAAACCAGATTTGATTATTATTTATTTTCTCCATAATTTAAAGTAAAAACCTACTTTTTTTTTTTTGCACTTCAGAAATACATGTCAAAAGAAAACCAACCCTGAAGAGTTTGCAATGCAAAGATAAAACAAAACACAGCAGGCAAATATGACAGACAGATGGTGGGAACACGAGGTTTCAAGAGGACAATCACTCCCCATGTCACAAGCAGCAGTCGTGACCCACAAGCTGCCTACCTGCTGTCAGGAGTTTCATAGATACCCTCGCAGACACCAGGAAAGGAAAAGAAGTGAAATGGATATTGGCTGAAAGAATTACAAAAAGACTTCAGTTGGAATTCTGGAACATTATTATATCTCATGATTTGGCAAAGCCCTTGGGTGTGAGAATAAATAGGGTTGTGCATTCACCTTTCATCCTGCTGATCATCCATGGGCTGCCTGACTTCATGGCTTTCATTTTTTCTTGCTCCCTAATAACAAGACTGTTATTTATGAAGGACATGAGCATTGCAAATATAACTCTCTGAAATTTCTTATTTGTCAGTCATAAAAAAGACATCTGGACATGGAAAAATGGAGCCCTTTAAGCAGCTGACACAACCATGAAACTTGAGGAGGTAAAATACACTACATTCAGTGCTGCTCAATCACCACATGGTCCTTGTTATTTCCTACTCATGGTAAATCCAGACTTTCTTGTGTGTAAAAAAAAATAAAAAACACCTGAGGGTTCATAGATGTGAATGCACTTCAGGGCCTGTGTGTTTGTACAGCTGCTTTTGGAGGGCCAGTACAGCCCCACCCCTGGCTGGGCAATCAGTGGCACCCCAGCACTCAGGTCATCATCCAGTCCTCCAGAATGACTTTTGAGACTTGGAGAAAATGTGTGGGACTTGAAACAATTTGTAGTTGAGAGTGTCTCCCTCCCTTTGTCGATGATGACAACAAATTTCCTTTTCACTTGCTTGCCAGCAGCTAATTATTTCCTCCCTCCTCCAGACCACAGTGAGAAATTATACCTTAAACCACAAATAACAGCAGATCTTTAAAACAAAAGGGAAGCTGGTGACCACAAGTTCTGGTGTGGCTTTACCTAGTGAGGTGATAACTTTTTGAGACAGGATGCCCTCTAAGGGCTGATCTTCATGACATTTAATTACTTACTGATGCAATGGAAGTGAAAAAATGGATCAGAACAGGCACACGAAAACGTCCTGTGTCTGCTCATGCAGATCTCTCACACACCCTGAGGTTACAAAGGAAACTGTCACTTGCACAACCCTCCTGTTGGGAAATGTTCTAGCACTATACAGCAATGAGAAAAGTATTTTGAAAACCATGAAAAAACAGTAAAGGAGGAACTGGAAAATTCTGTTACTTCCACCACCATTTTAAAAGTTCAAAGACCAGATAATCTAGTACTAAATTTGCCCTGGAAAGCATTTGTTTTGATTTGTTGTTGTTGTTGTAGTTGTTGTTTTTCTGTAGGATAAATGCCCTATTTTATCTCATCTAAAAAACTGAGGGACAAAGGCCCCATTCACAGGCTAATGAATAAAAATTGTCTTGTCTCAAGTCTTCCTGGATCTACAAAAAAAGAGTGAAGGGAAGGACAAAACACTGAAGAGAATACCATGATAGAGAACAAAAAGCAAAGAGGGTTTGGTGGGATCTCCGGAAGTCCTTTAATCCAACTGCCTACTTTGTGTGGGAATGATGTTCTTCATGGGTTTACAAAGGCTTGTTTAGACAAATCTGGAAGGTTTCTAGGGAGAAAGATTCCACAAGGACGGCTTTTTGATCTGAGAAGTTGATGTTTGTTATATTCTTAATTCTATGAGTATGACCACCATTTACAAAGGAACATGGGGCTGTGTGGAGCTGCTCCAGGTGCCTGAGCTGAGGTTCCCCTGCAGGCCCTGGTGAGGCACCTGTGCTCCTGCAGCCCATGGGGGTCCATGGGGGAGCAGGGAGGGAGCAGGGGATGCCTGAAGGAGGCTGTGACCCTGTGGGAAGCCTGTGCTGGAGCAGGCTTCTGGCAGGACCTGTGGCCCATGGGAGGATCCCGCACAGGACCAGATTTTCTGGCAGGACTTGTGACCCCATGGGGCACCCACAGTGGGGCAGGGTGCTCCTGAGGGACTGTACCCTGCAGGAGGGACCCACACCAGAGCAGTAAAGAACTGCAGCCTGTGGAAGGACTCATGTTGGAGCAGTTTGTGAAGGACTCTATCCCATGAGAAAGACTCTGTGCTAAAGCTGGGCAAGAGTGTGAAGGAGAAGGAGAGGCAGAGCTGAAGCATTATGACTGACCAACCCCCTTCCCAGTTCCACTGTGCCATTCAAGGAAAGGAGGTGGGAGCATTGGCAGGGAATAAAGGTGAACCTGGGAAGAAGGGAGAGATTGAGGATTCTTAAATTTGCTCTTATGTCTCATTATCCTGCTCTAATTTTGATTTATAGTAAATTGAATTAATCTTCCCCAATTCAAGTCTCTTTTTTCTGTGATGATAACTGGTTAATAATCTCCCTGTCCTTGTCATAACCCATGAGTTTTTTATTGTGTTTCCTCCTCCTGTTCTGTTGATGGAAGGAGAACAATGGAGCAGCTTGTTGGATATCTGATGTCCAGCCAAGGTTAGCCCACCAAAGAACAAAAGTGCAGATAACTACCCAAAGTACAGTTCAGAAATAACCAGTAATCTGAACTCTTTATTTTTTTTAATAATTTTATTTCTAATTTTTGTAAAGGACTAGATTCTTCAAAGAAAAACCTAAATTATTACAATCATAACAGTTTAAAAAGGAAACAAACAAATCCCTCTTTAACAATAATAAGGGAGCATTTCCTATGCTGTGCATATTTGGCAGTGGGACTGGGATAAATGGATCCTTCAGTTAAATGAAATAATACATGGTTTGCTGCATCTGTGAATTAACTGCATAAAGATAACTGAGGCAGGTAAATGCTGAATAAAACTGGATGGTGTACATTAGAGAGCCAATTGCATCTGTTAGGAAATAGCCTTTCCATTAAGCTGCCCACCAAGCACTGATGCCAAGCCAGCACTTGAAATGAATGGTTGCAGATCCTAATTTGATAGCTGGTATGGATATGCTGGAAGCAATGGAAATGTGTTGATTTGGGGTACTTAGCAAGGAGTAACCAATGCCTTAAAACAGAAACATTATTCTGTAAATGCTAAACATCTGTGTTCTCCCTGTGACTGCTACAGTCAAGATGAAATTTTCTTAATCTAATTTCCAGGATGTATTTAAGTTGGAAAATTAGGCCTTCCATGTACTCCATATGTGCTGAAATGTCAAACTTTGGAACCTACAGCTTTTTAGATAGTTGAGGGTGTGACGTGACACACTCTGGGTCATGGTTTGAGCCAGGATCTCGACACAAAAATTTGTCCAAATTAATGGAGATTTGAGGAAATTCCTTTGCTATTTTAACTCAAATGTCCTAAGTGAAACTCATCTTAGGTGAGTCATCCCGGGTGATTGCCCTGGACCCTCTAAAGGTATTTGCTTTGCTATTAATAGCATTTTTTCATTCACAATTTCACTATGAGACACAGTATGGCCATTCCTGTCACAACCTTGCTGTCACAGAAACCCTCATTTTTCTCTTTTATGAAGCATCAGGTTCCTACAGCAACTTTTGCTCCTAAATAGAACTGACTTAGATTGCTAAGGTAGAACAGAAAGTCACAGAGAACAAGTACCTGGGAATTATTAAATGTCTATTAAAATTAAAAGTTGAACAGAGTAATTTTCTGGCCATAGGAGAGAGGCCCTGATACAAACTTATACGTATCCTTACCTTTCAATTAACTCCACTGCAAAGCTGTGAGAAGCCTGGCTCCATTCTCCTGATGACCTCCTCATAATTTCCTGGTTGTCAGGTCCTTTGCAGCTGTCCCTTGTTCAGAATGAGCAACCTCCAGTCCCTCAGCCTCATCTCACTGGCCAATCCTCTAACCCTGACCATCTCAGTGCTCCCTACTGAACTTCTCCCAGCTTGTAGATCTCTTTTTTGTCAGAGGGAAGACAAAAGTAGACACAGCATTATAGATGCAGGCAAAAATGTGGGCTGATTCCATGTTCTTTGTCAGTCAAAAAGGTGATCCTAGCCTAAAACTCAATAGAGTTCAAGTTTGGGCTGCCTGTAGCTCACAGGGGAAAGGTGTAAACTGGCAAATAACAGATCACCTGTACTGGATACCTCTGCTAAAGACTTCTCTCTACACGGACTGCAGAGAGCAGTAGAGACTGTAAAGTCTGGTGGTTTGGTTTAGTTTAGTAGTGGTGGCAAAACATTTAATGGTTAAGGACAAGGAAGATGAATATCATACTTGTAGACTGCTCTGTAATTTCCAGTCAAAATTGATTCTTCAAGTACAAAGTTGAGGCAGCAACTGAAGTCTCCTAATGGCACATTTAGTGCTTGGTCTATTGCAAGAATGAGGAGAGACCATTAGTTTGCAGTGCTGTCAAGACATGAACCTTTTACTGAGATTAAGTTGATGTGGAAACAAAAAGGATATTTTCTCCTTTTGCTCCAGCCAAGGAACTTTGACTTTCAGTTGATGATTCACAAAGGACTTTGTGTGTCTAATGAGAGGGAGGGACAGAAAGAAAACCCAGGGTAGCAGAGTATCACTTATAATTTATGAGATGTTTTTCAAAACTGTGACTACAGGTTTACAGATCTCCTGAAAAAAAACCAAACCAAACCAAACCAAAACAAAACAAAACAAAAACAAACAACACAGAAATAAAATGAAAGAAAGAAAATTAAAGCCAAGTTTTCCTGAAGTAAGAGAGATCTTTGCATAAAGTTGGCATCATGTACAGCTAACCAGTAAATGTGGAGTATCCCAGTCTAAAACCCTAATGCCGTCTCTTGCCAAAACACTTTTTTCTTTCATTCTGTGATTTTTTAAAAAATTTTCTGCTGTAGTCCAAGAATGCATATTCATCCATCTCCTGAATATGGTCACCAGCTCATAAGGCTCAGAGAGCACTGTCAGCTCTTAAAACACTACAATTTTCTGCAATTAAAAGGTTCCATGAACCACCTGGGAACCACTTACCATGGCTCCATGAACCACAAACACCACTTGGATTTCAGTCAGAGAATCAATAGTCTGTGTCATTGTATCTTCTGGTATATCTGGCCCCGATTCAGCAAATATTTCTAAATTTATGATTCGTTAGACTTCAGTGGGCTTGAAGATTGTTTTTAAGGTGGAGTGATTTGCTTAATAATGGTCCCTTTTTTGTGTGTGTAGTTGAGGGTGATTTTGTTTGTTTGTTTGTTTGTTTGGGTTTTTTTTAAGATTCACTCTGTAGGTTTCATTTCACTTGAATTTTCTTTTTGATATAATTTCTTCCACTTTTTGTAAGTAGACTTAAAGAATAAATTGGTATGTCTAAAGTTAATAAACACTTGATTCTGCAGTTGACAGGAGAAAAATGTTCAAACTTGTGTTACAACTTTATTTTATTAAAAGCTATAAAAATCACAATTAAATGTGGAGACCTCTAAACATTCAGTAATTTTATGGAGCAAAGGACCTCAAAATCTTTTGAAATAAACTCCTCCCCATCCATTTAGTATTTAAAAAATAGAAACTACCCAGTTATTTTATTTAGGTGTGTTTTGGAAATACACAGTAACTGTCGAAACAATATGACCTATAAACTCTGCTTAAGAGACCTCTTTTCTCATCCGCTCTTTCTGTGTAAAGTTTTTTTCTATCCCTATATTTCACTCATCTGCTCTTTAGTCCAGCCTCCAGTCTTCCCAGTCTTGTTTCATCTTTGCAATTGTTTTCACTCCAAATCAGAAAATAAACCAGCCAGCCAGCAAGTCTTGGATTTCTAGATGAATGCTTCCATTCCTGGAACCAGATTTGTTCACTCTCAAGACAATCAAACTCACTCGGCTCTAAAAATCATCAGTCTGAAGTAGCAAGGGTGTTAATTACTTTCAGTGTTTGTTGGAGGCTATTAAGAAATTAATAAATTAAACTTGATCATGTTTCCAGGAAATGCTACAGTGCTGATTAACTACTTGTTAAAATAAGGAACATAGATGAAGCATTTCCATATAATTAATCTTTTCAACTCCTCATTTGTTCCTTATATATTGACCAAGATATTTTTTCTGAAAGCAGGATTTAAGCCTAGGAAGATTAGTGACACAGTATTTGGAACTGAGCTGAGCACTTTGCCTATAGAAATGTTGTATGTATATTTTTGTGACACACTGTAGGGAGAGACTGGGGGAACTCAGGATTAATCATGTTTTATTCTCAAGAGTCTGCAGGTTGTTGAGAGATATTCAGCCTAACAATACAAGAGCCAATCAGTTTTGCATAAACTCAGATCTCCACCTACATAAACCCCCTTCACTGAACCTGCACTTCAGCATCACACCAGGCTTTGCCTGAAGTTCAGCCAAGCAAAGACCAGAACATTTATCTCAGCTATATCCTTAACTCAGGAAAAAGACTTTGTTCCCACAAAAACCTTGATATTAATACATAAGAATACAAATTCCTCTCTGAAACAAACTAGAACTTTGGATTTTACCTAGCTCTGATTAAGTCTTGGTGAAAGGTTTGTTTCTAGCTATGAAGTCATGGATTTGTTTCCAGTCCTGCTGCGATCCTATTCAACCTGTCAGATAAAAGCAGCATCAGAATACTTAGTGGAAAGCTTTGCTACCAGCAAATAACAGCCTGGTTATGGCCTAGTGATTCACACTGATGTATTGAGAGGTCTTAGATCTTCTGTCAAGCTTCATTTACAGTGAAAATGAGCCAATGACTCTTGTCTATTTTCCTTCCCAGGCTATCAGACCAGTCATCTCCTGACCATGTTTGTTATCCCTAGGGAAGGGCACAATTACGCTGATAATCACTTTCTTGATTCAGTCTGACATGCAATTTCTCTTCTTCTCCAAATCCAACAAGTCCTTTTTTAAATACACTTCTTCCAAAACAAGCTTAAGGATTATATCTCCCACACAGAGACAGGAATTGCCTGACTGATCCTGGACCTAATGAATATGCCTTTGAACCAACTAAAAAAAAAATAAAATTATTATTTCCAAGATGGTGGCATTAATTTCATTGTGGTAATTTCTCCTATTTCCATGTCCTTGCCTTTTCTGGGATTTGCTGGTTAGAAATAGAAGTACCTCATGGCAAGGATGACTCACTTCCTGTAAGGCACCTAGACAGCTGTAGTGACAAAAATAATAGTTAAGCAATAACTGCTAATGAGCACTGCTGGTGTGGGAGTTTTATTATTGTGTTAACTTTAATAAATAGAAACAGTTGAAATTAGTTCCGCAGAAATGATTTTGATATAAAGTTTTTCCTTTGACTGAAGGCACTTTCATGGAATGGGACTGCTTCCTTCGGGGTGAAAAAAAGAAACACAAGCAGAACTTATTTAGTTCCTGAAGAATGGAACCTCAAAAGCTCTGTCTGACATAATTACATTTGCAATCAAAAGAAAATTGTAAACATAGAGTCATATACACTGCACATGCATACATGTTATTCCTTCATTCATTCGTTTGTTGTGTGTGTCTGTCTGGTTCTGGGGGTTGGGGTGGAGAGAAAACAAAATTTAAGAGTCTGAGTTCCCTTTATTTTTAATTAAACAGTTACTATAAAAATATTAAATATCTGACTCAGCTGAGATACTGAATGTTATTGCATTGTTTTGTCTAATCAATAACATGCATATCTATATATAAGTGTGTGTGTGTTTGTGTGTCTATATTTGTACATAGTGGAGTTAAATTTGGTTGGTTTTCCTCTAATAGAGATTTTAATCCATAATATGCAGATAAAACACCAGCTTTTATGTCTTTCTGAACAACCTGTTCCAGGCAGGGTTGTTCTTGCCCATTGAAGAGGGGCTGGAACTGGATAATCTTTTAAGATCCTTTCCAACACAAACCATTCCATGACTCTATCTTTCTGTATCCATTCTGCCATAACTATTTAAAATCTTATCTGTACTGGAGTGGAGTGAGCAAAGTTATTTAGCTGTAACAGCTGTGTTGCCCCACAGCTTGTTCAAAGTGATGGTGGCAGCCTACACAGTCAGTTCTGAACTTCATAAACCCTCACCCTGCAAGCATAGCTTAATTTTAAAGCCCTAAAGAAAGACTTGGTTGACACCATGGGGATTTCACTTAGCTTTTGAGCTGAAACCATACAAAATATCCATGAATAGATATTCATCTTTGCATTAATTTAAAACTTCCTCCATGTTCCATTATGACTCCACAAAGACTCATTATTTCCAAGGTGACCCTATTTTTAATTTGGGTTTTTCAATCCAAATAGAAAACCTGGAAAAATTTTACTGATTAATGGTTGAGTTAACTGTAAGAAGACATAAATGTCCCAAACCTATTAATTCCTCTTTTTCTTTTATTTGCAGTTACTGCGTCACACATACATGAACTAAACACATTTTGATTTTTCCCTCTTTCTGCTTTTCTGCACCAAACTAGCAGCTGTGTTGAGCAGAATTGCTGTCTGTCTAACATAAGTTGTTTATGAAGCACATATCAAAACTTAATTTCTACCTCTGTAGTTTGTAGAAAACCTATTTTATGGAGATGACAGTTTATTTGAAGACTTAAAGGTAGTGTGTGGGATACACTGAGCTTTGAAGTCCAGACCCTGAAGGACAGACTTATAAATGGTTTGTAACCAGCAGTTTTGCTCACAATTCAGACCATTTAACAGCTCAGCACGAAAAGAGCCATGTAGTAAGGCCGGGGTAATTTGCTGCAGACGCCCAAGATTAAAATTTTGATTTATGAAATATGCCCTTCCTTCAGTTGCTCCTACAAGACTTCTAGCTGTTGTAAATGTGCCTTTCTGGATTAGGCTGTAATGATTACAATTCTGTCTTCCACTGAAAGTAAGTGCTTAAAACTGAATATGAAATGATGTACTTAAAATTTTTGGTATGAAAATTCAATGATAATCACACTTTACAGCACAAAACTATGGGGCTCAATTAAGTTTGACATTAGCACAAACTCTAACAAGACATTACCAAGGAAAATAACACACTCTAATCAGATGATTCAGGTCTTGCCACATTAAGGAAGTAATAAGCTTCTTACATCTTTACTGCAAGACATAGCAAAAAATAGAAAAGTGTCTTTCCTGTCAGATATTTTAACATAAAATCAAAACAGATAAAAAAGAGTGGAAATGTAGCTTAAGCAGAAGCAAAGCAAGAGTAGCCAGAGGCTGACCTACATTTGAAAAGTGAAAGAACCCAACAGCAATGCTCACTGTAGCTCCAAGAACGCAATTTCAAGTATTTTCCGTGGTATCCTACGAAGTGCTGATGATCCAGCCTGAATCTGTGCAGCAGCTGATGCAATGATCTGTGGGAATTATCTGCAATAAGTCCAAGGGGAGGTTGAGAATGTGTCCTCTGAGGAGCTGAATCCTTCTCACCTCCCACTGGACAGCAAATCCTTCTTACTCTGCTCCATATGCCCAGTGTACCATGGGGCAATGGAGTTGCCTTGTTATTTTCCCACTCTCTGAGCAGCATTACTTTGTAATGAACCTCAATCAGACTTCATGATTTTTGCAAGTCTATTAGTCAGAGAACCTGCTTTATCTTTCCCCCTTGTAATGGGATTTGCAAAGCAATTATACATCGCCGTCTCAGTTGATGTGCCTCGGACTAAAACCTTACACATGACTGAATTACTTTATCACAGTAAAGCACACACTCTATAACACACCTCTGCTATCTGTCACAACAGACAAAGAAATTAAAGAAAAAGAGAAAACTGGGAAGTTCCTAACTGTTGTTGCTGTAGCCATTTTCCAAGTCATTTGCAATTAATTCTTTTAAGGGTGAGAATAACCTCTGCTCTCATCCACATATCTCCAAGTATATTTGAAAGGTTGGAAATGCGTTGATTATTTTTCTTTATGGAATAACTAAGGAAAATTAAATTATATTCTACATAAAGGAAAAAATTCTGAGTTCTTCTGGGCAAGCATCGGGGCCAACTCCGTGCTTAGTAATTGACTGCACCTGCAGTGCAGGGAAGGTATGGGACAAAGACCACCTGTAGAGCCAATGTTCCTGCCAGAGTGACTTTACACACTAAAAATGTCAAGAAAAGTGCTTTGTTGTGCAGTTACTAGGTTTAAATAGAAGTGAAAGGGGTGCTGACTAAACTGATAATGGGTTTTGTGAGTGCACATGAAAATATATACATGCAATCAAAGAGTAAAGATTTTTTTTTACTACTCCTTGTTCCTTTCAGTGAGAAAATAAAAAAAAAAAAAAAAAGCCAGTTATTGTCAAAAAATGAAATTCATCTTATGCTTTTATTATCTGCTTATTTCACCAGTTTGGTGAAATGTCTGCAGAGCAGGTTGCTGAGGTCCAGAGGGATCAGGAATGCAGAAGGGAATATATCCATGAATGATCGACAGAGCAGAGATGTTGAATCCCAGCTAGTAACCTCTGAATTACAGAAGAGCCAAACCAGATATAAATTTGATCCTTACTTTGCTATACTCAGAGACTCTAAATAGCTACTGCAAAATGCAAAGCTTTTCTTAATTTTGGGTTTTTTTCCTCTTTTTTTTTTTTTTTTTTTTTTTTTTGTGTGTGTTTTGGTCGGTTTCTTGGTTTTGAAGAGACAAGGAGGGTGGGAATGGCTTTAATTTTATAATGTTTAAAAGTCCAGATGTGATAACTTCCCAACCAGTATTTTTCCCAGTATTTTCCCCTGCTTTCTCTGTTGATCTCTTCTATATTCTATTGTACATCTGTTCTCTTTGGTTATTTTCACTCCAAGCTGACAGGATTTGTTTCTCTTCCAACACGCCAAGTTAAAAAAATAATCCTGCATTGGGTATAAAATGCACTCCCATGAGATCAACCCTTTTCTAATGAAGTCAGATGTTTTAGGTTTTTCATATACCAGATCATTTACTCTGAGATAATATAAATTTACAACTGGAATCACAGTTGACACCTGGCAGTGCACTAAGCAACACGGGGCTTCCAATCTACATCATTAGTTGCTCATGCTTTGCTGAATCTCTCCTCATTAAACTCCAAATCCTGTCTCCAGTGAAGTCTCAGCAGCTTGTTGGTCACTGGGGAGTTCCTTCTGAAGTAAAGAAGTAGGAACGCCACAAATGCCACAAAAATCGAAGGCTGGAGCAGCTGTGCCTCTACTTTCCTCTATTCCTGGCAGAAAAATCTTGATGATATGCATGATGGTGGATTCATCATTTACACTTTCCATTTCCTTTATTTTCAGTAAATCCCTGATGCATGTTGGCAGACTCGGGCTCTGAAGATGGGTTGGAGATACTCATTACACACAGCCTCCTCCAATCAGCAGAGATATGTTAGTTGTGGTGCAGGAACAGCTATCACTTCCCACAGAGATAAGGACCAAAGGGATATACTTCCAAAGCTATAAAACCAGGGTAATTTGATAGTGAGCCATAGAAAAAGAGTTCTGGAATCAAGCAGCTGCAGAAATCTGCTTTCCTGCCTCACTGCTTTACAAATTACCCGTGGACATTATACATCTACAACCCAACCATGGGACAAATCTGGGGGACAAATTCGTGGCTTGGTACTGTTTTGGTACATGTTTCGTGGCCATGGAAGGAAACAGATGCTATTTCATTTGAAATTTAGCCCTGTGCTAGATAGGCCTAGTTAGCTCTGTGGTCTCATATTTGTCACTGGTGACTGTTTCTCAGAGCTGACCTTGCAGCAGCATTGAATAATTTCTTCCATCTGAGACAATTTATTGGCTTAGTTGGGAGGTAGCTGTGCCATGACACTTCCAGCAGAATTTTTGACTGTGCACACTGTGTTGCTAGATTAGGTTTACATGAAGGAATATAAAGGAACTGCTTATGAAGGGATATAAAAGAACTACTTATGTCAGTATCAACTCCAGGCTAAGAAGCATCTTTCCAGCTCAAGCTCTCTCTGGTGTTTTGTACCACTGGGCAGATACAAAAGAAGTGACAGCAGAAATGAAATTTGATGAGATTTATTTAATATGCCCAAGTAATTCATGTTCACAGTAAAAAAGGCATTTGTATAAAAATATAAATCCAAAAAAAATTATTAAGTAGTGATTGTTAAAGTAAATAAGGATCTGGAATGCATAGAGGGGAAAATCTGAAAGTGCTTTCAGTAGCAATGGAGTTGTTTGAGGACTAAAACTCAGTTGTTACACTGGTCACCTTCAACCTCGAAAAACTCATCTTTGCAGCAGGGAAAAATTGGTGATGTTAAGTGTAGACAGTTCTTGAAAGTGAAGAGAATGGTACTTTGGATGTAGCAAGGAGCCCATGAAGTGTAGGAGAGAAGTTTTCTGTATGTGTTTGTGTATTTAGGAAATGGCTAGTACAGGTTGTGAGGAATTACATACTTGTAACATTCAGCAATGTCATTCAACATTAAAAAAAATCAACATTCCTGTACTTATAGAGGCTGAATTAAATCTCTAAGGACTTGTTTTCACTTCTAAAAGAATAGTGAGTACTAAATTAGTTTGTGGTGAACATAAAAAGCCACAGATAAGGAAAAAAAGTAGTTGGAAAGCTAATATTACTTCTGATACTGATAGAAACTGACTGGGTTTCAATCAGTGTTCTGCAAGTTCACTGGGAATATAATAAGTACATCTATCAGACCCATGAATGCTAAGAAAATAAAGATTTGCATTTGAGTACATTGAAATTTTTTAGGAAGCTGTGTACTGAGAAAATGTGGAAGAAGTTGGAAGGTCAGCTTGACTGCAGAAAAAAAATGGTTGCAGAACAAAATCCGTTTTTCTACCCCTTGTATTTATTAGTTTTAGAATAACGAGATTATCTGGTAAGAAGAAGAAAGGAAGGCTGTTCTCTGAGTGTAATACAAGTTTTGCTTTGTTATGTCTTAGGAATTCTCAAAATTGTTGTGTAAGATAAATTTCATTATTTGTCACACCTGTATTATTTCTCCTGACAGGAAAAAACAGGTTTTCATTACTTTGGGAATGAAAATAAGGTCTTGGGCGGAGCATGACAGTGGGGTGTCCATGGAAGTGTCCTAGCCTTATTTTTGCTCACACTTGCTCAAAGTCTTCTGTTTCTCTTTATTGTGAAAACAACCAAAAAAAGGTTAAGGCCTTTGTTTAATGGACTTTACACAGAATAGTTTGAATGGGAATATTTGTCTTTGTGAGAGGATGAAGACAGCATGGAATGAGAGCTACCTGAGAAGATCCAACAGACATGATTTTATTGGTGAATAGCTGTGAGCTATTGATGACTGGATAATAAATAAGGCTGACAATGTAAGTAATTGTACTTGTTTTGGCTGGCACAATGTTGATTTTTTTCACTGTCGCTCACAGGGTGCTGTGTTTTGGGTCTGAGACCAAAACAGTGGGGCTGAGCTGCCTACTGGGTTATATGATAGCAGTAAACCATTAAGTTACTAAAGAAAACAGTGGAGCAGAACTGCTGCTGGGACTGATCAGGGAAGTTTGCTTGCATGGTACTCTTTCAGTCATCTTTTGTTCCCATCAGTTTTCTATTCAGCATTTTCCACCCAACTTTGTGGAGTACTCAGTGTCTGGTTGTTGGTTCCAGCCCAGCTCTTGATGAATAGCAGAGCCATCTGAAACGCTCGTTACACACAAAGTGACAAAGATTGTAGTTTTAAAAACCCATGGTGGCAACTGATGCATTCTCTTTCAGCTATTTCTATTGTTGCTGTTCCTGTCAATAAAATGGACTCCTATTGTGACATTTCTTTCCTTTTTCCATCCATCTTTGTCTTAAAAATGGCAGTTAGAGTCCTTACATGTCACAGTCTCTACTATGCAGTTGAAATAACCTCCTATGGATACTGAGATTTAACTGCCTACTATGGCAGGCTTTTAAAATAAAAAGAACCCCAGATAGAAATACAGGTTTCTGAAGAGAGGCTTTGTTCAAAGTAAAGTTATGCAAGACTTCAAGTTTTGTACTTTGGATCTGATTTGAAAACAAAATCTAGCAAGGAAAATTGAAGAAAGCTAAGCGTCATGGGGTCTTTATAATCGTAACCAAAGGAGTACACAAGGAATGAATCTGTCTCTTGCTTTCTGTAGAAAATGTGTCTCTTGAAATTCATACCTTCTTGAGAAACTTTTCCATAAAATGTAAAAGTTACTTTATAGTTAAATTATTTGTGCAAAACTTTCAATAAGGAAACACAAGTATAAATAGCAACCCGACATTCCCAGACCGTAATGCCTGCAATAATGGGGTAAATAAAAAGCCAAGCTTAAACCTTTTTTTGCTGAGGCCTGTCACAGCCTGAATGATGGTATCATGCTAATGCAATCAAAATTGCTATTTTGATTTTTTTTAAGCTTTCCAGGACAGAAACTATTGATTCAGTTCCATACATAATGAAGAGTTATAACTGTACCCACATGAGGTGCCCAGACCTTGGCTCCAGGAACCAGTGTAAGTGGATGCAGGAGGTAGGAACAAGGAAGAAGTAACTTTTTCTTGAACAAAATAGGAAGGACGAAGATCTGGAGCTTCAGAAGATGGTTCACTAACCTTTAAATCTCTTCCAGCTTCTAGAGAAGTCAGTAGATTTTTTGCTTTTGGTTGCCTCATAGTTTTCCCTCTCCTGTGTTATTAAATTACAAGTTTAGAACATATTTTGGAACTTCATATTCCCGACCACGATAATAGATTCTGAGTGCAACCATTCATAATTGTTATCAATACAGTCTCTGGTGACTGTAGGGCATGGTCAGTATGAAACTGCTTCAGTAAAGAGAGTTACACCATCTGTTCTCATCTCACAGAGGATAATGTTTTCCACAGAAGAACTTCCTGTGCATAAATGGTGTGTCAGAAACATAAAAAAACCAGCCAGACCAAGTCAGTTAATTCAGACTATATTCCAGTTGAATTGGGTTTAGAGATGGGATTGTCTGATTGAGGATGTCAGGACATTATCACAGTTTTTGGGTGTAGAGAGAGTAAGGGTCACAACATACAGCTTACTAATGGCAGCACTATGGATAAAATATCTAGACTACAGAAGCCATCTAGAAACAAGATGTTGACATAGTCAAAGACACAAACCAAACCTTCAGTCTGAGCTAATAAGAAATTCTGTTTACATAATTTCACAGGACTAATAGTACTGTGCTTGCCTCAGATTTGGAGTACATATGAGTCAGAATCCTTTATTTCTGTGTGTCCTTTTTTCTCTAATGAGATTTTTTCTTCTATGTCTGAGAAAGGCTTTTCCTTTTAAAGAGAGAAAAAGTCACACCATGTATGTGAAGATCATTAACAAAAACAATAATGAGAAAAAAAGAGTATAGTTCACTAAAGCACATGGCTGATTTCTTTCTCTATCCAACTTTGAAAACTGCTGTAGATAAGAGTTCTGCATTTGAAATATATTTTTGAAAATAATTTGAAAATAATTTTGCTACTGATTCTGGTGGTTTGGACTCTATGGTCTGCTCACTGCTAACAGTATTTTTTGTGATTTTTGTTATCTCTGCCTTGCCCTGTGTACAGTTGCATGAAAGACCTTTAAAGCTCTGCCCTGGAGCTTGGGCTCAGTAATGAATGAGTGAGGTTTTGACTTTTGTGTGCCAATATGACAGACAAAACAGCATTCCTTGCTCTGCAGCCATTGGATGTGAAGGCTTCCTCAACCTGTGAGCTGCTGCTGCTCCTTAGCACATATACTTTATTCATACACTTCTTACTGAACCCCCTATCTAGAGTTTTTAGGAACCGTCTTTACAAATAATCTCTGCTTTAAGAACTCATCTTTGTTTTCACTAATGACTTTCATTATTTATGCTTCTTCAATTTATCTTACCTTCAAATGCATTCATAGTGTAGTTTTCATATTTCATTGCTTCTTTTTAATGGTAGCTTAGGTAGTATCAGCTGGGCTGAGTAGTTGGACACCATGCCCAATATTAACTTAGTTTTAGTTTTAGGTGGCTCTTTAGGACCATTGTCTTTCTTATACCCTTTTCATCTGTTGACATCATTGAAACCTAAGAACCTTAAGTGGCGATAGTAAGAAGTGAGAAATAAAATTATCTATAGTCAGATTTCCAAAATGACAGCAAAGTTTTTGTGATTTTTACCTCGTAAAAATGTATAGCTCCTAAACACTTTTGCATGTGGCTGGTTGACTGCAGTGTTGGGGTGTGCCTGGTTTTTTTGGGTTTGGCGTGGTTTGGGTGATTTTGAGGGTTTTAAACAGCTGAAGAAATAAGTAAGGAAAGAAGAGTAAGTGCCAGAAAGATCATTTTAAGGCTTCACTTTCATTATCAAAACAAGGGAGAGATGAATTTGTGGACCAAGGAAATACAACACCAGATTTCTTATGGTTTCCTTACATAATCTTTAGCCATTGTGCAATCAAAATACCTTCTTGCCTTCCACAAGCATCAAAATGTTTTGCCATTGTTTACCTAGTATTGTTCATCTGGAAAAATTCCTTGGCTATCTGAAAAAATGTGGTTCTTTCCTCAAAATTATCTTTCCTCAACAACATCTGACACTCATGTCACAGCATTCTTATAGGTCAAGAATCAACAAATTATTTTAACCATGGAATTAAATTGACTCAAATTAGCTATTTGACTCAGTCCCTACAAAGCCAATGAACCATAGGTATATACTTTACAGTTAAGGGCACACTCAAAAACTTCTCTAAATCAGGGACAGAATTAATGATGTTATTTTACTCTCACAGTTTAAAAAAGATACCCTTTCCATAAATCATGTGGTTAGACACTACCTTTATTAATTGTTTTGTAACTGAAAAAACGGACGCCGGAACACTTCCTTCTTTTTATCTTTTTTTTTTTTTTCTAATTTCTGTATACTTTAACATGTGGAACACTCTTTTTGTAACTGAAGAGATGAATTACTGTAGAGACATTAATCCTACTTAATTTCCCTGCAGATTCAACACACTTTGTTCTTTAAACAAATATCTCCTTTGAGCTGAGAAATGGCACATGCATTGTTATTAAACTGCCACTGCTCGTGCAGTCATTGTAGTATTTTTCAAGTCCTTGGCCTTGGGACATCTCTATGGATAACACATTTGGTTATCATTTTAACATTTGAGCTACTTAGTCCATAAGAGGATATCTGCTGCAGCATCATGATCTAGGAACAGGGATCATTTTCACAGTTCATAAACAATTATATGTGTCTCTTGCTAAGCATTATCACCTTAGGGTATTTGGATACCTAATTTTTTATTATTCTTGCTGTTGTTTTCTTCTCAGAAAGGCAATCACCATACTTGAAATGCATAATTAGAAAATAATAATAATAATGCAACTCTTCTGCCAGAACTTGACTGGCAACAAGAACTAGGTTTTAATGTGAAGAAATATTAACACACTCATTAGAGCCTCCACACAGAAACATGAGAGCTAAAATAATATTTCTGATGCTCAGTGACCTAGTTTTCCCCAGTCTCAAAATTAATTAGTATAAGAAACAATATTTGTATTAAATTAAGAAAACATACCACCACCAAGACAGCTAAGCAAGGCAAGCTCCAATCATAGACTAAGAGAATTTTGAGGGTTGGAAAGGATCTTAAAGACCATCTTGTCCTAATCCCTCCATTATAGACACCTCCCACTAGAACCAGGTTGCTCAAGGCTTTATCCAGCCTAGTCTTGAACTCTGCCATGGTTGGGATTCATAAAGTTTAAGTACACTATCTTTCAGTCTTTGTCCCTTGGGAAGCAACCGTTCTGAAGCCTTCTGTTTTTCCAACAAACAGTAAGTCTACAGTGATCTTCTGAAGCCACATTTAAAAACACCACAGCTGCAAAACTGGAAGAATCTTGTGGGAGAGGGTCATGGATGAAAGAAAGGTCCCAGGAGAGTTGATTGATTTTTAAGTATCACTCTCCAAGCTCAAGAACAAAAATAATGATTTACAGTGAGGCAAGCAAAGGCAGCAGGAGTCCTGTGTGGGTGAAGAAGGAGGTCCTAAAAATGTATAACATAAAAATGAACCATATAAGCGGTGGGAGGGGAGACTGGTTATCCTGGAGGAATGTAAGGGGCATTGACAGAAGTTGGGAAAGCCAAAGCCCAGGTGGAGCTGGTGACAGATGTAATAAAAAGATTAGAGAAAAGGTGGATCTGCTGCTAAGGAGGCAGGATACCCAATGACAAAGAACAAGGAATTCAGTAGCTTTTCTAACCTATCCTGTACTGATAAGACCAATTCAGGAATGCCCAGTCACTGAGAACAACTGGAAAGTCTGGAAAAAGGAAAACCAACTCCTGGTGGAAGAAGACCAGGTCATGTCAGGAAACTGGCCATACAAGAGCCCATGCTATTTATTAGGTAACAGGACACAGCTATTGGTGCTGAGGCAGGTCAGTGTTGTCAGTGAGATACCAGTGCTGACCATATTTGAAGGTCTGTGTCAGATGGAAAGAAAAAGCTATGGAAAAAAGAAAATGTCAGTCCTATCTTCAGTAAGGGAAAAATAGTATCCAAGGAACTGCAGGCTGGTCCTCCTCACTTCAGCTCCTGGAAAAATGATGGAGTGACTGATTCTAGAAACCATTTCCAAACATAGGAAAGAACAGGAGGTGACTGGGAGGAGTCATGGAGGATGTATGGTAGGGAAATCAGGCTGCTACAGGGAACAATACCATTTAACATCTCCATTAGTGGCTTATATGATGGGATAGAACACACCTGGAGTGGATCTGCAGAAGGTACAGAGCCGGAGCAGATGATCCATGAGGCAGAGGTGCTGATGGTCACAGGGACCTTGACAGGCTGGAGAAAAAGGCTGATGGCAGGGAGCCTTATGGAGTACAAGAACAGGAAAAGCAGGTTCCTGCTTCTGGGAATACCTACACAGGCTTCTTCATACCCCTGGTACCTTGTGAGTGGTATGGGGAGGTTTCTGGAAGGTGTGGAGTTTTGTAAGGGACTTGGACTTCTTTAGTATTAAGGGAAACTGAGACTTTAGTTGCTACAGTTGGTTTCCCCAAACACCTGGGTTCTGTTTGTGAAGCTAGCAGATTTTAAATTGGATTAGAAATCAAGTCAAAGAGAGAAGGATTCACTGCTTCAGGACTTCATGAAACAGAATTCTCCACATTGTTTAATTCGTACTAAATCTCACAGCTTTATAAGTGACTTTAAATTAGCCAGCTGTTGTTTCCTGTCGAGCCCTATCAGAAAGTGTCTGATTGCTTAATAAATCCAAATTTTCTCTGAATAGGTTTAAGAGATAGAGACATTCACTTGCAAAGTTCGCTATATATTTGTCATGTCAAGTAATTGGTAGAACTTATTGAGCGATGTTTTTTTTTTCCTATCACAGGAAGAAAAACTCCTCCTCCATTTCTAGTGCCACAAGTTTCTATGTTTTTTTTTTTCCTATCACAGGAAGAAAAACTCCTCCTCCATTTCTAGTTGTGCCACAAGTTTCCTGCACTATTTCTTTGTTACCCTAAAGAAGAGAAGAAAAAAGGATTCTGTCCAAAACCAGAAAGAAGACAGAGCACTGAAGCACTTCATAGAATCAGGGAGATGCTGTTCCAGGGCTAACTTTCTGATATATATAGATCTGAACATGTGTGTATCTATAAATTTTATATAGCAGAAAATTTAGTAAGAGAGTTTAGACATGTTATCGCTTTCAGTGATGCGTTAATGATGTTGAAACTGGTGGCAGAATTTCTATTGGCTTCTGTGGTGCCATAATGTTATTCAAAAACAGGAAAAGAATTTTCCTGGAAAAGGAAGGAAACAAATTTACTTCTCATTTCTTCACAAGGATGAATATGTGAACACATATGTTAAGGTATTAAATTTTATTTAACATTTTCTTTCATTTTGGCATTTTAGGAAGGAAACAAATTTACTTCTCATTTCTTCACAAGGATGAATATGTGAACAGATATGTTCATAACATTTTCTTTCATTTTGGCATTTCGTAAACCAAGAAGAATCCCTTCCCACCCCAGATCTATTGTAGTGGTGTCTCCTAGTCTTAATGAATCTTAAAGTAGTACAGATTAGTGTATGAGAGTGTAAAAACCTTGAGCTACATCCAATAAAAGATGCAAGTGTGAAAAAAATAACTTACTAAGAATTTAGGCACCTGCTTACAAAGCTCTGCCCCAAAGAGCCATATGCACACCTGGCCTTTTCTCCTTATCATCCACATTTCTCTTGGACCATATTTAGGTTTTCACTATAAATTCCCAAACTGTTTTCCTGAGCTAGTTTGGAGGTGGCATGCACAGTGAATTGTTGAGATAGATGTCTAAGCTGCCCCTTGAAGGCACTTTGCTCCAAGGCAATACAGTTGTCATAGAAAAAGTTATTAGGGTATTAGGGTTTGGTGTTTGTTTTGTTTTGTTTTGGTTTTTTTCGTTTAGTTCCTGTAATTTTTGGTGGTTATTTTTTATTGGTAAATTGTTTTTTCTTGACCAGTTGATTAGCTCAAACTTAAAAATAGTAGCTCAGATTTAAAAATAGAATGAAAGGCAATCTGGATGTTCCAGTTTGTTTATCATTTTAGTCTCTCAGAATTAATTATTATTGATATTCTGAAAATTTCAAAAACCCTAAACCACCAAAAATGCAAATGAACATTCACTCAAACTTAAAAATAGTAGCTCAGATTTAAAAATAGAATGAAAGGCAATCTGGATGTTCCAGTTTGTTTATCATTTTAGTCTCTCAGAATTAATTATTATTGATATTCTGAAAATTTCAAAAACCCTAAACCACCAAAAATGCAAATGAAAATTAAATATTTAGAAACATTTTTGTGTTCTGTCTGTACTTCAGTATCTTACACTTCAATCAAAGTCACAATCTCCTCTTTCTAAACTGAAATTTGCTACAACATGATTAAGCCTCACTTCTCTCCCGATCATTCTTTACCAGGAAGTTCATTGAAAGGTATTATTAATCCTCTCTTCCAATTCTTGCTATGTATCTCAGATTCTTGCCCCTTCACAATCTCCTCTTTCTAAACTGAAATTTGCTACAACATGATTAAGCCTCACTTCTCTCCTGGTCTTTCTTTACCAGGAAGTTCATTGAAAGATATTATTAATCCTCTCTTCTGATTCTTGCCCCTTTTTTCTCTCTGTATAGGTTTTTCTTCATCTAACCATATTGCAAACACTACTTAAATTAGTATTTTTCAGATTAACTTCTTTACCAAACCATTTCTATATTTCTGAAATTTTGTAAAAGTAGATTTCTGATGTCTGTAGCCTTCTGGCTCTGTGTTTCAAGGCTGTCTCTGATAAAATTCCTGTTTCTAGTAAAGTGCCCATTCCAACTAATGCTTTTCTTGTACCTTTTGCTGGTATGGATTGTCAGAAGTGGTTTAATTTTATTGCTAATCAAAACCTCTTAACATTTCCACAGCAGGTTCACTATTTTACATCACTCCCCTTTTAATGAAACTTCTTTGTCCTTTACAGCTGTGAGATATTGTGCCTCTAGATGCTTGAAATTGAAAATTAAGTTTTAAAGATATTTGCAGGGATGAAAAAGGAATGACAGGCACATAACACACAGGCTGATCATATAGGCATCATTTGCCAAAGAAACAGGTTGACAAATGTCTGTTTTGAAAATGAAAAGATAAAAAATTCATATCAACATCATAACTTTTTCAATAAAACTGAATTAATATTTTCAATACAACTTAAAATGTGCATAAAACAGTAGCTGGCATTTCACTGGGAAACTTGAGACATGTAAATTATTATGTGAATTTTATATATATATTTGAACTTCCTGTTTTTTCAATTTTTAACTCATCTTAAGGTAGACATTTAAAATGTGCTGGATCGTTGCATTCTAGGAGTGAGCATTTAACACTTCACATAAGCAGTTTTGGTTGCTGAAACATCAGTTTCTTGTGTCATTTAATATTCTTATGAGTATCCAAAAATTTCTGTGGGGATGACAGATGTGCACAGAACTCAGGACAATCCCTTGTGTTTTCCTGGTGCAATGCACAGAAGTTGGACATTTCTAAGAGGACACTAGATGCCCATATTCAGTCACTGAGATTCTGCTGCAGGGGGTGGGATTCAGCTTGAGGCTCAGACATCTAAAGTGTCTTCAATTCAGGTGTCTGCATGTGAGCCAAGCATCTCAACTGCCACCATCCTCAGCAGAGATTTAACAAGTGCAGTCACTGAAGCCTTGGAGATAAATTTAGCTGTAATTGGGATATATCTCAATTTTGCTATCTGATTTCTGTCACAAGTGTCTCTGTTTGCATGATAGATGCATAAAGTTTGATCAGATGAATTTTCAGTTGTGTCACAGAGCTCTTGTGTACTTCTCATGATTTAGGTGAGGTTGTTTTTCCTCCGTGTCCACACAAAGGAAGCCAGTTCAAAGGCTGGACAGAAGGTAATGGGAAACTAAAAAAAGGTTGATTTAGATTAGATGTAAGAGAGAATTTTTTACAATGAAGGTGGTGAAACAATGGAAGAGATTGCCCAGAAAAGTGATGGGTGCCCTGTCCTTGGAAACATTCAAGGTCAGATTGGATGGGGCTTTGAGTAATCTGATTGAATTTAAGATGTCAATCCTCATTGCAGGGGCCTCGGACTAGATGGCCTTTAAATATCCCTTTCAATACAATCTAC
Source organism: Passer montanus (assembly GCF_014805655.1). Classification (NCBI taxonomy): domain Eukaryota; kingdom Metazoa; phylum Chordata; class Aves; order Passeriformes; family Passeridae; genus Passer; species Passer montanus. The sequence goes on along the minus strand of NW_024373034.1, from coordinate 2,812,062 downwards.
TCTACATTTCCATTTCTATAAACACTTCCCAAGTGTTTATATATGTTTATATATATATGTTTATATATTTTGATTACTGAAGTTACTTTTGCTGTGATGCCTTCAACAAGCTGTCAAGGGCTACAACTGTATTGTCTGGAGACTTGGTAATGAGACAATTAATACTTGTGTTATCTCTCTTGAAAAGTGCTTCTTATGTTGTGTTTAGATATCTAAACTTTTCAGGGCAGGGCTACTCCTTGTGCAGCACTGGTTAGCAGGAGGGGTTATTTGAATAACACTGAATATTGGTTTGAGTATTGTTAACCTTGAGTGTTGTTAAAATGTGATTTAAATAAAAAGGTTTTTATTTTCATCAAGGTTCTTTAAGTTATAGGAATACAGTTCAGCTGTTTGGTAGTTGTAATGAATTATCACACTTCACAAGTAGAGAAAACAAAAAAGAATATAAAATAGCTGTGCTTGCAAATCCGGTCATGAACATGTATTTATTGAGAATTATTGCATATTGTTTTTCCAGAGGAGTCTACAGAAATCTCATGGTATCTATTGCTGTAATCCATTTTCTGTTGGTCCTTCTGCTTTTGCTGCTCTGTATTCCCACCTTTCCTTTCATGGATGCCTAATAATGCCTCTTGCTGGCTGCTGGCTTTGAAGTGTCATACATTTGTTAAGCAGTTTTACTATTCACCTCCTCTGTAATGCAATAGGTTTGGTGTGGGATACTTTTAGTTTTCCACCTTTATGAGATCTGTGGCTTGGCTGATAAACTGCAAGCAATGACTTCATTACATGCCTTTTCATCTTGTGTGTGCTTTTTCATCAGGGTGTCCTGACATTCAGCTGGCCCGGAACTTGTTTAGCCTCGTTGTGCTTGTTGGGGTTCCCTCCTCCCTTGTCCTCCATTTCACTTTTTAATTTAATAGTCATATTTATTGTTATGTTTATGCCTCATGGAGGCTTTTGATGCAGTTCAGTGGGAGGTGATGCTATTTTAGTGCAGTGTTTTTCTGGAAGTGTAGCTTGTCTAGACTCCAAAGTTATGTGAAGTTTTCCCCTTACTGAGGACTGTTCTACATTTCCAAAGACAGAGGCTGGCTGAGGTTCTGAAATATGAGAGCCCTTCTTTGTCTCATTACTCCCCTGTGATCCTCATTTCTGCTATTCTTGTGCTGATTGTATTTTTTTGCAGTGCATTTATTTATTCCGTGGCTTATAAATAAGTCATATTTTCTTCAGTATGGATGACAAGCTTTTGCCATGGCCTGATTTTGATCTAGAGTGAATCATAACATTGTATAAAAGTTGCTTTGCAAGTGATAATGCTGCTTGAAAAATGAGCCAAACACACTTTGAAAATGTCTTCCACCTTAATGTCCATGTAGAACAGACACTCAAGGGTACAACCCAGTGAATTTGGGACTGTGTGAGATCAGCTGTAATGTACAAACCTGCCACTTGTGGATTGGGAGAAATGATGTGCTAAACAGTCCACTGCCCGGAGCTGTGTATAAATATTAGATTCAGGTCAATAGTATCTGCAGCTGTTATTTTACATGGCATGGTGAATCTGAGAGAGTAGAGGATGAGAAGAAAATTAGAGCTGATAAAAGGAAATGTCTGACTAGCCTATGAAATTCATGGTCACAGGAGACCAAAGCAAAGGTTTGCAATTAAAATTAAGGAGCCTAATTTTCAGTCAGAAAGGAGACTGACCCAGAAGATGGAGTGTGTTCTTTTCTATAACACAGACAGAAGAGAATTTTTAACTATTTGGCCTGTTTCTTTTGCCAGCCTTCCTAGACAAGGGTAGATTTCTGTATGCTTTCCAAAATCATTTTGGCAGAGCTTTGCAGAATTTTTTCTAGGTTTGCATTTGAATTCAGGTTTCCAAGCAATGCATCTTTCTCTCTTTCTTGAATTCCCACGCTATAAACACTAAGTCTTGCACAACCCTCAGATTCAGTAAAGATATATTATTACACATAAAAATGTAATTAAATCAATGCTCTCAAAATGTCCATGCTGAACAAAATTTAATAACAAGCATTTGATGAATGACATTACCCCTGTAGAGTATAATGGTGTATAAGATCGGTGGGTTGCTGCACAGTACTCCAGGTGAGAACTAATTTAGAGGGCCATAAATGTCCTTCTGCTGTCTGCTTTGAAATGAGCCTTTTCCTTGTGCTGAAAGGAGATTGGAGAATATATTTCCATAAGATGGGGAGATATGGCAGGACCTACTGGCAGCCCTCCGAAGGAATGCACCATGAATGACAATTCTTAATGTCAAGAATGGCTCTCCAGCTGATGTTGCCAGGACAAGTAAGAGACAAGACCAAACTTCTAATTCCTCAGTGCTATATTTACATATTTTGTGTTCTTGACTTAACAGTTTATACGTTTTTGCCACTAATAATTTATATATGTATATACATGCACAGATATATACAAGAAAATTTCTACTTGTGAAAAAATATATGCAATGCAATGAACTTTTATTGATTATTCTGACACATCACTTCCAAATGAAGAAATTATCTTTTGTCTTCTGCTTCTCATGTTTTTTCTTGAAATGTGTTGAAATATTTATTTCTGTTTTATGTAGTAATTAATTTATACCATTGCACAAGTTTTAATTTTATATTCTTCTATTAAAATCCACTGGTTTTCAGCCCAAAATTTATTGATAGTCTATTTTTTCTTTTTTTCAGTTAAAAAAATCTCTGTATGTCTTCATTTCAAACTATAAAGAGCTTTAAAAGAGTGTGATTTGTTAAGATAATTTAGAAAATTTGAAAGCAGTGGATTTACTTTAAACATGAGTTATGGTGTTTGTTCTATTTCTTGTGTCTGTGTCTCTAAGGCAGCTCTCAGAACATCAGGAGGAGATTTTGACATAACAGGTTAGTTTTCTTCCAGTTTTCTCCTAGTCCCTTCCCTTCCCTTCATGGCAAAGAAAGGGAGAGATGACACACTGTGAGTGTCCTGCGCTGCATTTTATTCTGTTTGATATGGAGAATAAATATCCACAGCACAAACCCAGCTGTTGTGTTAAGGCAAATTAGACTGAGAGGAAGAAACCATTTCTCGGTGATTTCCATAAAAGTGGAAAACATCTGGGTGGGTCACAGGGCATGTACTGCTCCAGCAAGAGAGCCTGTCAGGTCAGTGAGGAGCCAAATTCACTGAGCCTCTCTAGACAGCCAATAGAGAACACAAGAAAACATGGGAAAGGTTTGCATGTTGATGCTTCAGGAAAGGTGGATCAGATGGCTGAAAATGTTGCATTTACTCTTCAGCTGATTGCTAGTTTCTAGAGGGTGTCCACATGTCCCTGAAAAGATGGAAGCTTGTACTTGCAAACCCTGGAAAGGGAGACGAATTTTAAAAATGCCAAAGAAAGTAGAAAAAGTAAGAGAAGGAGTTTGAAGCACATAAATAAAGTAAATTTTTTAAAAAATCACATAAAGAAGGACAAGATTCCATATGCTCATACCATTCCTGACCCACTTTTTTCTAGCCTACTCTTAAAAATCTCTAGCAAAGATGATTTCAAAAAAGTATTCCAGTACCCCACTATCTCTACCCTTCATCAGCTTTCTAATGTCCAGTGTTTGAGCTCCTAACCAGAGCAGATATGATTGAGGGTTGTGTCCTCTATATTTCCTCTTACATTCCATGTGTGTTTATGTCTCCTGTCAGTCTTAGTCCATCTAAAAGAAGCAGTAATGATTTCTTCAATCTTTCCTCTCAGATTATATCCTCAAGACCTCTAAACTCATGCTGCTCACCTCAAACCATTCTCCATCTGTCCCACAACCTTCCTGAGTTGTTTGGCACAAAGCAGAACACACAAACAAAGACTCATCATGTAAATTTGATTTCACAGGTAGAGAAGTGGTCATCAAAGCCCCATGAAAAGCAGCAGTGCTAATTTCACATGGTGTCTAGAACCAGGCTGACCAACCTAACTTAAATCATGAAGAGTTCAGATCATGCCAGATAGAAACTCCCAGCAGTACCCTAAGAACAAGTCTTTGCCTAATGGAAATTAGCATGGTATAAATAAAACAATTTATTCATTGAAACCATTTTTATTTACAGCAAAGAGCTTGCTCACAACTATTTTTGCCACCATTAATGCTTACAATAATTTGGAAAATGTAGATAGGCTACATGAACTAAATCCCAGATGAGAAAAATTCGGCAAGTGTTCAAAATGACAAAGATCTTACCTTTATTATGGCAGTATCCTTCAAACTCTTCAAAGAAATGCTGCATGTCGAAATGCCATTATGAGCTCCAGTTTCTGGGTTTAACACCAAGTCTGTTTCAAATTGCCTGGGTGTGAAATGGAAATAAATGTGTCAGTCCATGTGAAATTTTCTTTAAAGTTTAAAAAAATACTATTTAAATCAGTCTTTGAAGAGTGCAGGGCACTCTTTTTGTTTGCTTTAAGTGGGTTTAAGGTTTTCTTGTCATATCCCAGATCGGTAATAGTCTTCCACTGTTAGGTAAACTACAGAGGAAAAGAGCCCTTAATCCCTTTCAAGTCCTAGCATTCTCTTCCAGATAGTGACACTGCAAAAAAAGACAAAAGGGCAAAAATAACATTTTTTGACAGTGCTCAGAGAGCTGATAACAGCTGTACTTTTGTGCATCATTACTGTAACATCAGGGCAGCACAGGCTGCAACTTCAGCTGCAGAACCCTTGGTGCTTGGGGAATGTACAGAGTTGTGCAGTGAGTTCCTCATCACACAGCAGCAACTTTGAGATGCTTTTGACACATGGATAACATTGCACCTGAGGCATGCAAAAGTCATTTCTGTAATACTGGAATCAGGGAGCAAAGCATGGTCATAGGCCCAAGTGATGCAGAATGTCAATACATGTGTTGGATATCCCTACCAAGAAAACAAAATGGTTTCTTCTTCTTGCAGTATTGTATTCATGTGTGGGTGATGAGCAGAGCAGGAAGACTGGGTGAAATGGGTCCCTTTTGTGATACAACTCTGACTTTCTGTTGTGCAAACTGATGTTATCCTACTAAAGCTGGCAGAGGTTATGTTGTTTTACAGAAGATAAATAGCTACCCCCAAACACGGGCATTTACTAGTATTTATTATTTATGACTATTTATATTCATTTTTTATCTCTCTAACTGTTTCCTGTGCATTTTCCCAGAACAGGCCACAGTGCTTGATCCCTGCCCTGAGGAACTTGCTATCTGATCTGTATTTACTAAGAAATGGCTAAGTCTGGCAATTACTAATTTTATTCAAGAGGCACTGTATAGTCTCCAAAGGTCTTCACAAAGGGAGGCAACAGAGATTGGAAAATGTCTAATCCTGAACCATTAAGTATTTAATTCCTGCAGTGAACTTGTGTATGTTGCAAAAAGACAAATTGATTTCTCTATAAATTTGGTTGTGGGGTTTTTTTTGTTTGTTTTGGTTTTGTTTTTTTTCTTTGTTTGTTTGGTTGGTTGGTTGGCTGGTTGGTTGTTTTTTGGTTTTTTTTGTTTCATGGCTAGGAGATGTCTTACCCATCATTTGGAAGAGTCCAAGAGTCCCTATGCTGTGATTGCCAGCATATATGTCAGCAATACACAATCTCTCTTATTTTAAGCTGCAGAAAACAAAATGAGAGAAGCAGAGAAGTGGCTGGCCCCAGACACCTCATAGTGATCCCTCTAAACAATAAAGCACCTCTGCTCTTCACTGCACCAGAGCAAAGTCCATGACACTGTTAGGTTTGCAAAGACCTGTTGAAATACCCATGGCATTTCCCAAACTATATTACAGTGGGGAAAAAATATAAATAAAGATTTCAGCCTTTTCTAAGTCAGCCTCAACCTTTTGTGGATGTTCTGGGCAAAGAAACACAGAATGTGTGGTCACGTCTCAATCTTCTCTAAATTGCCTGCTTTTGAAAACAGCAAATGTACATGGGCTTAAAGACATTTATTTTTTTGCAATATAAAGAAAATTCTTATTTCAAATCTATGGTCTAACCCTTAAAACAAATGCAGGAATATGCTGAAGTATGAGAACAAAACCATAGCAGTATAGCCAAACACAGATGGCTAAAATTTGCTAAATTATGGTTTTGAACAATTGATAATTCCAGAATTTTTAGAGATTGGGTCTCATTGTCTTTCCACTGTTCAAATGTATAAATGTAAGAGACTGCCCATTGCCACGAACAATGTCATTAGGCAAGACTAAGAAAACAGTAATTTATTTGGGTGTGAATGAGAACAAAGGAACATCATTCTCTGCAAGTAAACTATGTTTTGGTTAAATAATGAAGTCACACACTACCTCTTCTCTCTTTCTCTCTTCTTTCTTACTGGTTTTGTTTTCCTTACATATAAATACAAAGACATGTAAATTGAGTCAAACTCGATTGCCATGGGTGGAATATTTTAAACCAAGATGTGGGACACTGTAATACAAAGGCAAGAATGTCACTGACACAGAAAAAAGACATCACCTATGGAGGAACTTCAAGGAAAAAGTTAAAACCTGACAGAGGATTTCTCCATGACAAGAACATGAAGTCAGCTAGGTGTTAGAAATATTGCAATTTGTGAAGTGAAAAGACAATATCAGGCTGACACACAGGCAAGGTCGAAACTGATGACTAAACACTAAACAAATTACAAGATTCTTCCTTTTATAACATGAAGCTTTGCCAGTGAAGTCATGAGCAGTTTACTCATCCCATATGCAATGTATATTGATTTCTCACTTTGTTTTACTTAATCTGACAGTAAATTAATGTATCTCATATAACTGGAACAGACTAGGATTTCACTACTAATTGTCCATATAAAATTGCTGGTTTAACAAATAGAGAAAGTTTATCTCCATTGTATATATAAGGAACTTGGGCACAGAAAGCTGAAATATGAGCTTAAATTGCAGAAAAAAGGTCCAGCAGAAGCTTAGGTAGTTATATTTGATCTAATTTTGGTGTAGCAGTATACTACTTTTGTTATGTTTACACAGCTTTGGACTGCAGCATAAACGAATCTTTTGTGTTTTATGACAGAAGCTGCCCATAAAACTTCAGTCATCTAAAAATCAGACATTTATTGTAAGCTTATTATCAGTGAACAGGGAGATTAGCATGTCCCAGGTTCTAGTCAGTTCAATCTAAATCATCATAAGCTTGTACTTCAGCAACTGAGTCACCTACCTTTTGATGCCTTCAATTAGTTTTCTCCCCTCCCCTAGGAATTTCACTGATATTTTCCAAGCGCTTTCCTGAGCAAAGTGCCTTTGTTTCTGGTGGCAAGGTTTCCAAAACTGTCATTCTCCATCCTGAGTAGATGAATGAGATTTGGGGGACAGAGCTGATCTAGAGTGCTGCTATGTCCTGCCTCTTGCCCTAACACAGTGTCTGTCAAGTGTCCATATCAAAGAGGCTTTTCTGACCTTGGTTCCTGTCTTTTCCACATTAAAACAGCCTCTTCAGCTTTCAGCAAGATGAAAGGAAGACTGTGTTGTGTTCTGTAAAGTGCAAATTAAATAATTCAATAACCAACAATGCCTGCCCCTTGACCTCTCTGACTTCAGTGTCTTGATGACACCACATGAATTCTTAGATGTGCAAGACTTCATTCCCAGTTCAAATGTCTTAGCAATTTATGCAACAGACTTCTAGATGTAAGAAGGAATATTCTTTGGTCAAAAGGCAGAAGCCCAAAACACAAACTCTGTGGAGGAAAAAGGAGAAATTAATTGCTCATGAATTCATTGGCCAAGTTTCATGTTATAAAAGGGAGAATCTTGTAATTTGCTTAATGTTTCTTTAGTCTTCAGTTTCCACCTTGTGTCTGTGAGTGTGGTGCTCTGAGGATATAGCTCACTATATATTTTTAATTCTTAGTCCTATTTCCTTCAAATGTCAGTGGAATTTCACTGAATGTGTCTCTCGAATGTGTCTAGGCACCTACTTTCCTACACAGACACATAATTCCCTTTTAGTCCTGTAAGTAAACAAAATTTTGCAGTAGAGGGTTTGGTGCCTTCTGTTCTTCAATCTAACAGCCTCTCATGACCTGTTCTTTACAGGTGTTGTTCCTTTCCTTGGAAGTATTAATTTCCTTAGTTTTTGTAGTGTCCTCATGAAAGACAAAATACATTGGACAAACACAAAATTAATGGAGTCCTTTCAGTGGACTGCAGTGGTGAATTGATAAGGTGTGTCTATCTGATAGATGCAGGGTATTTGCTGAGCAAACTTTTAGTGGAGGCATCAACATGAAGCTCCATTTCATTAAACATTGGTCTCTTAACAGCAGATAAAAAGAAAAGCACTTCCAGCACAGTAACTTGAGGAAGGTAGAGAGATGTCATTACATGTTTGTGTCCAGCCTCTGCAAGCCAGACAGACAGGAGTCTTATTGTGGATGAGTAGCAAATATCCAGCTTCCCTCTTGCCAATCAGGGCATTCAGACAGATGTTAACACAGAGCAGCCAGAGTCTCTGAGGATGAGTGGAGTGCTGCAGCTGTAAAACAGGGTCACAGAGGGTAGAACCTGGACAAAACATCTGCTATTTAAAATTCAGTGTTTATACTGTTAAAAAAAAAGTTTGAGTTGGAAGGGACCTGAAAGATTGCTTTGTTCCAACCTCCTTCCACTAAACCAAAAGGTTCATCCAACCTGGCCTTGGACACTTGCAGGGGTGAGGTAGTCATGATTTCTCTGGGAAACAAGTTTCATGTATTCATTAATAAATTTGTGTTATAGTTACTAGAAGAAGTCAGTGAGGCATTATATGAACATGTCTAATGTGCATATATATATATATATATATATATATATATATACACACATCGAAAACTTGCTCACATATAGAAACACTGTAATAATTTTCTCAAATATCTGTTTTTAATACAACACAGTTAAGCTCCTGATTAGCAAACGTGACAACAATTCTCCTTCCATATACTTTGTAGACACTGCCTCTAAACAGCATTGCATTTTAAATAATAAACAGTAACTTTCCCCTTGACTAGCTAAAACACATTAATTTTTACACAATCTATTTTAAGCAAGTGGGCATATGCAATTCACACTTTTTTAATAGCTTAGGATTTTGTCTAAGAAGTGTTATGCAAAGATTGCTCTGTGACAGATCATCTGTGTTTATGGTATAAATTAGTGAGAGTGTTACATTAGCTGTTGTAATTATACCTTTGAAAAAGAAAATTGTTACAGATAAAATTTGGTACATTGTAAAAAATGGGTTTAAATTCCTGATACAGTTCCATATTGCTAGAGAACCAAAGGCTTACACTTTTTTTTTCTTTTTTTTTTTTTTTTGGCAAGGAACTTTTTCAAATAGAAAGCAGGGATTTAGGGGGTGGTTTAAAAATATGCCTGCTATTAAAAATAATTTAAGGTAGCTATATTCTTTACTTTGGGGGTGGTCAGGCACTGAGGCACTGGCACAGGCTGCCCAGAGAAGTTGTGGGTGCCACATCCCTGGAAGGTTTCAAGACCATCTGCATGTGTCCTTGAGCAATCTGGCGTGGTGGAAGTTTCCCCTGGTCATGGCAGGAGATTGGAAATAGATGATCTTTAAAGTCCTTTCCAACCCAAACCAGTCTATGATAGTATAATTATTCTATATTTGCTCAAACCTCATAAAATTTTTCATGGAACAAATGATACTACTATTGAGAGAGAAATCTTGATTGTATTGATTAACCTCTCCAAGGTGCTATGGGCTGTATGCCATTACACTGAATTGTAATTTACTCTGAGTAAGATTGTTGATTTTGTTGTAACTACTCAAATACTAAAGGGATATGTTGTGGGAGCTGCACTCTGCCATTAGTTGATGATTTAGTTGTTACTACAGGTCTTTTGCTACAGGCTGGGTATAGAACAGCTTAAAATCCTAAATAGTTATTGAGAGTTTGAAGGAGTGTCTTGCACTTCCAGGATATGATCCAAAAGAAAAAGAAGAAAATAAAAATGTTTGACAAGCACAGCAGTGATCCCATTTATCATAATGCTCATTTTTCCATTCCATATATTGAGGAAGCTCCAAAACTTCTTTTGGCTTTACTTTTTTTTCTTCATTTTTTTTCTCCCCAAGAATAAAGGGAAAATAAATTATTCTGTGGGTAGAATTATGTGGGGTTTTTGTTTGTTTGTTTTTTGGGTTTTTTTGTTTTGTTTTGTTTTGTTTTTTTCTCTCACTGTTGACCAGGTCTGCAACTAAAACAACTTTGAGGGCACAGTCAGTTCTGGAAAGCCCTGAGTGAAGCTGTCACTTTGTTAATAGCAGTGTGTTTGGCTTACCCCCAGTAGCATTTACAGGCTGATCCAAGGATCAGGGAGAAGTTTTGTACCAAGTTTCTGTTGACTGACTGCCTCGGGTTCATTAAACTCTTCAAGAGAAGAAAAATGCAGTTGAAGCTCAGGTAGATTTTCCAAGTATTTTTGTTCCTTTTATACACTAAATCCTGTTTTTCTTTAGAAGCTCTCTCCCTTTCACTCTTCTGCACACAACTCTGAAATGAGAACTATTATTTTCCCCATAGTATTTTCTATTACAAAAATTAAACACATTTTCTCTTATCTGTATTATGGCCTCTATTTTTACTTGTCTGTATTATGGCCTCTATTTTTATCAAAGCCTTTAATAATCACATTTAAGTTTAAAACTTTGCATTATTGTCTGAAAATATATTTTTCTCTCTCAGACTTTACCTGTGCCACCCTTAAACTGCCTGTTGGCAGAAATGCATAGACATCTTGCTATGATTTTGTGGAATAGCAGTGAAGGTGCTAAACACTATCCTGCATAAACAAGTAAAAAGAACATATCAATGTGCCCATGTGATTAACCAGCACAGCACATTTTAAGGAATTTGTAAGAAAATGTTAGTAAGCTATTTCTGTTCTATATCAAGATCTAATAATAGCTATATTAGATATAGTGTGGCTGGAATTATTCTGCAACAAATGCCATTAAATGTGTATATATATGCATTTGTAATCATGTCAAGATCTTCAGAAAATCTGAATAACATTAGGACACCTTTACAAAAAGTATTTCCTGAGCTGTAAATCTTGGCTGCAGTGTCCCGTTTCTAAAAACTTTGAGAATTTTAAATTATCAGTTCAACAATATGTTTCTTTAAATATACATGATGAGGACTCAGCATATCTGTTACACATTGTTCAAATGGACCTGAAGAACAAAATATGCAGATGACAGCATTTCAGACCTACTAGCAGCTGAGAAATTGCTTAATTTAAGGTCTGAGCATTAAGTCCTGATTCCATTGAAGCTAATAGCAAAATTCTATTCGCATTAGGAAAGCTGATTTCTGCCTTAGTGTGAATTCTCCATAAATAAAAATGTATTTTGATACCTGTTTCTTAGATTTCTCTAATCTTAGGTTTAGTAATTCAGAGATCTGGAAGACTTGACTGTTTTTTCTTTGAAGCAAAAGGTCTGTAAATCACTGGCTATGTTCAAAACATGAGAATTTTTAAGAAACTTGAGGGTACACACACACTGCCTTCCTAGAGGAGCACCTTTTAGACTATTTTGAGAGGGAGCCAGCTGTGTTGAAAGAGGGATACCCTAAGGTACCCTTGAACCTGCTCAAGTATGCATTTCCCTGTGTGGACCCTACAGTACTGTGGCTGATCAGTCTCATACATGCTGGTTTTTGCTGCACAGACACAACAGAGAATAAAGGAGACAAGCAATTCCACTCAAACATCATGATGTGAATCCCCTCCATGATACCAAACACTGAGGAATATTGTCTTTTTGTAATCACATGAGCCCGCAAACTACATATACCTTCATGTCATGATTAGACTAAAAGGCTTTGCCAATTCATACACAAAATTCCACTTCCCAACACAGTTTAATAATGTTGTCTTAAAAATCTGATTTGATTAAAAATAAAATATTGTGTTTCTACTGTTTTGCTGAATTTGCCAATGCAGCAACATCTGTTGAAGCTGGGTAAAGCCAGAACTGGAGCTCTATAGAACAGGGATTTAAAGTATTCTAACTACTTTTAATAAGTTTCCATCTCTGAAGTGTGTTGCCCAGGAGGTACTACTAATCAGTATTTCCTCTGGGAATTAAGAAAATAGGGCTGCTATTACTAAAGAAACTGGATTTTTCTGAGAATGTGTCCTGAGGGTAGATCAAGGCTACATTTTCTCTTTCGTCAGATATTTCCTGTCTGATTTGAAGATAGCACAGGAAAGTTTGCAGGGAGAGAAAACACAAAGACATGTGCATAGACATGGATGCTGTCATGGAAAAAGCCCGTGGCAGAAATTGGTACATGCCCTGGTTTGTACCTTTACTTGCGTTGCTTGATTTTGTATCAGTGAACTGCTAATGTCAATATTCCCCTAGGAATACTTTGAAAAGCAACACTAGAAATCCCAGCTTGAAACTTCTATACCTGTTTTTTAGGATATTACATGAAAATGCAGAATTAGAAAAGGTCTGTAATGTTCACAAGAAATTAATTTTCAGTAATCGTAGAGTTTGTTATTAATAGTTGCCATCAATCAGCATACACATTTTTGTAACACTTATGATCAATAATCTATTCAAAATGCATGCTAACATTGGTCAATAGCACTCTTAATTAGGTTTTGCTCACTAACAATCATGAACTGAATTGCATAATCTGTTTTCCCCTCTTATCCTTGAATAATCCCTGTTTCTAGGAACTAACTGTGATGAACTTTGCTGCTACTGAATATTTTGATTGCTGCAGCTAGAAATTATGTTGGAAAGTGAGGGAGGCAGAGTTAATTCAGTAATGCAGGCTGGAGAACATGGAGATGAGCATACTGGCAAGTGAGATCAGATTTGAGGATGACAGGAAAATACTGGGATGTACACAGTTTGTGACTGGGACTATCCAGGTATTTTTGTTTGCTACTGACAAATAATAAGCTGAAAGAAGCTGGTTCATATTGCAGAGCTGGCACTACTTAAAGCAAATAGTGTACTGCTGGGAGGCTGTACTTGACGATTTTTGCTTTTTATTTCCCTGAAGCATTGTAAGATGCCAGGAAATTTACTGAAAATTAACAGATAAGCTTCTCTTGCAAGTCACAGGATATTCTTCACTTCCTCTAATGATTGCATGTAAATAGAGTTACTAAGATGTCCAAGGAATTCTTTAAATTGGTGATTGTTCCACTTCATGATACTATAACAAAAAGCTGGTTTTAAACATTTTTAATGTTTAAAAAAAAAAAAAAAGTTTTTAAATTGCTATTTCTTGAGATGTATCATGACATTTATCTAAAAAAAGCTCTGCAAAGAAACTCACAAAAGCTTAAAACACCAAATAACAAAAGATGAAAATTAAAATCAGAATGTAGATATAAGAGATTATGCTGTTGCCTGGTAGTTTCAGGAAAGAAAGAACAGGCAAGAAAATGTCAATTCACTCTAGGAGTTCCCTGATTCACCATGAATTAAAAAGCAGCTTCTGCCCATAAGTGACTACTGTAAAAGGGTTGTCTTAGTTTGGGAAACATGCTTATTCCCTATAGGCCCCTTCTCCAGCCCAAAAGCTGTCCTTTCTAGCAGCATCTTCTTGCCAGCAAACCTTGCTTGGCTCCACAGCCAGCCAGCTGTCATTGTTTGGGACATCCACGTTGCCCCCCTCACATCCCAGGCTTCTGCAGTGAGATAAAACTCTCTCCAGCTGGTTTGACTTCCAGGCATGCCATATGTTTTTGATAGGAATCACCATCTTTACTGTTGTAGGCTCTTCTGTGAACAGTCATCTCTAGGTTCTAGGCAGATCTGGCATTCACATGGTTGGCCAAGGCTCCAGTGTCAAAACCAGCAAAATTCCATTTCTAGTCTGTATTGTTCTTGCCTTAAATCCTTACTAAATTTTTTTACAAATATCTTCAAAGAGAGAATGTCACTTGCCTTGTCTTTTCTTTAGCACTATGGATAGATACCTATTTCTCCCTTCATGTCCTAGCCTTATTTTGGAAAGTTTTATAATTTAAAAGGAAAAATGGGGTGATGGAATAGAGAGTCATATATTTAGATTATTATAAGGATCAGACTCCTGAGTCTGAGAATAAGAAAAATGAAGCACTTGATGGTTACATCTCAAAATTTATTAAGGGCAGTATGAACAAGCATATTGTATATATCACTTACAGAGACAAAATTATATGTGTTTGTTTTAAAATAGGTTTTACTTGAATTTGGCTGAAGATTTTAGAAGAGTGATATTTAAAAGAAGTAATTTGAAAATAGAGGAGCCAATATGTTTCTTTAAAAGGAGAACATTTTCTAATTTTTTAATTTAGGAGGTAGATTATGCAGATGGGTTAATTAAAAAGACAATTTATCAAAGTCCTCAACATCTGGGCTGGAAATGAAAGGAGAAGAGAATTTCAGGAAGAGAAATGAAGACTTATTATATTTGAGCTGCTATATTAGGATTTTTGGTAGCTATATGCCATATCTTCAGGACAGTTATTCTCTGCAAAATAGCAGTTAAAATAAATATCCTTGACATTTCAAGTGCATGGAAAATGTGGAAAATGTATTCTGGGGGTTAGATTGAGAAGAAGTGATAGCACATAAATCCAACCTGAAAAAGTATCTCAGCTCTCAATCAAAATCAAAGAATGGCTTGGGTTGGAAAGGCCCTTAAAGGTCCTCTGGTTCCATCTAGTCCAATTAAATATTATCTATTATTAAGGAGAAGAGTGACCCCATGCTTACAGTCCAGCTATGGGCAGCAGGAGTTACAGGTATGGTATTCAGGTTTGCAGACCTCCAGCAGCATTTTGTGCTGCTTTCCTTTGTGCTTCCTGAGCATGCTCTGCTCTGACTCACCAGCTGTCACTTGCTGATAGTCTGAGGTTTTTTTGCATTATAAGGAGCTCAGTGCTAAGTGCCATGATTTGAGATTTCTCGTTGTATCTGTCTCTCAGACCTAACCCCACTAATAACACAGTCCTCAAATGTGAGTTTTAAAAACCGAGGTCAATTAAGGAAGCTACACTTTAAGTGGATTTTTTGTTGTTTTATTCCCCGTGAGAGGCTGTTGAATTGAAGCATATTGCTTGCAGAGAAATCCTACCAAAGCAGAATTACAGTACTGCTCACTTTTAAATTTCACAGCAAAGTAGCACTTAAGGCTTATTGCAGTGCATTAGATTTAAAACCAATTAAGTACAATGCTAAATCAGTGTAAACCACATTTCTGAATTTATCTACAACATAATGAATAACATCTGCATCTGTAAAGAAAAGATTTACAGTGAGCGGCAAAACAAAATGTGTTGACAATTTGAGCAGTTTTCATTCCCCTATGTCATATGTCTTCATTATTTGGTAAAACTTCACTACAATCCTTTGTTGTTAGAGCACTAAAAAGGGGAAAACACCCAAACAGCAATACATTGAGCTAGAATCTTCCTCAGTTCATTTCCTCTTCTCAGCACAGGTACATCTTATTTGCCTCAGGAGCTTTTCCAATTTGAAATCTCTTCAGGATTTGACAAGGATCACCATTCTTCAGGTGTGTTGGAGGATCAAGGGTTGTCTTCTGACCTCCAATGGACATTTGTAGAACTGCCCTCTCCAGAAAACAGACTTTCAGTAAAGCCAGCCCACTCCATTCCTCTCTCTGGGTGATAACTGGCAGAACGTACAAAAAAAGGGAACCAAAATTCTCCAGTGCTCTTTAAGGGACCAAATAATATTTTCAACAGAAATGAGCTTTACTGCTAAGTCTGCCTGAAGTTTCCTGTGTGACCTTTGACAAAAAACTTATATACTGCTCTGGACACAGTTTGCACAAATCTGTTTTGCAGGCTTGGCTGTTAAAACCTGCCTTCTTCTTATTCTCCACTCTTAAAAGGAAGTAGGAATATTGGTCTATTTTACCTTCTTGGCTTTTAATGTTTTTACCTCCTTCTTATTGTAATGTATCTCCTTATTGCAGACACACAGCACCTGAATCAAAGGAAGGGATCTTGGTCTGGCTGTCTTATCCCTGTGATGCAGGAGATATTATTTCATGTTTATGTATTTTTTATTAATGTCCTGATGCCTAAAGAGGCGACCTGCAACAGAGGCTAGACAGAGTTAAAGGAATAAAGTAGGTATTTATTAAAAGGCCTTCAAAGGACACACTCTGGGCAGTACAAGAGCCTGGCCAAGGCTATGCCCAAGCCAAGCCAATATAGACACAAGATGGATGCGTGGTCATGAGTTTTCACACTTTTATAAGTTTTGGTCCATTTACATATTGGGGTCAATTTCCAATTACAGCTTCAGGTTACGAGGTCCCATCCTCCCAGACCGTTCTCCTCAATTTGCTGTTGTTTACACTTTTTGGGCCTGAACCTGCAATGGTGTCCTTGGTTCTCAGGCTGGAAAAAGATGGTTTTGTCTAACAAAAACTGTGAAAAGAACTTGCTAACATTTTGTATTAAGTTCAGAGTAACACACTAAGGCAGTACGGAATTTGAATAATATGAAATATAAAACATAAGGCATCAGTCCTGACAATGTCACTATTTGTTGGTAGTGGACATATTATAATACACAGTGAACCAGCAAGAGCTCCCACTGCTGTTGCACTTCAGCTTTCTGCAAGATATTGCTTTGGGTAAAAGAGCAATTTTTCTGCCTTATTTTTTTTTTGTTTCTTATTTTAGAGAACATAGGAGAGGTGTTCTTACTTGTGAGAGCTTCTGTGAGAGAGAACTTTTGTCCACAGCATGGTTACTAGAAAGAAATTATTCATAAGGCTGTATTTTAAGGATTAGCCATTTGTGTTCATAAAGCTGAGCCCCAATCTCAAAGAGAATTTTTGTTAATAGTGCCCTTATTTCTTTTCCAAGTTGAATCCTGCTCCCGTTGTTATGGGCCTGTAAATCCTCTCATGCTTCTCAAAAATAGAGTGCTTGCTGGTGATAATTAAGCTGCATGAAGATTGACAATAATTGATGTGGAATTATATTGTCAAGCTGGAGTCCTTCATCCATGATACTCTTACACCTGGAATTTCTAATCTTCAGGGCTTGGATGTAGCTCAGACTACACAGTGGGAGTTTGTGTTGTCTTGGCATGAAACAGAAAATGTAATGTCAACAGAGCCTTCATTTAGTAGTCTATTCCTCCTGGATGGTGTCTTGTATTGAAAACACATAACCTAATTAAAACAGTGATTATGGCACACCTGAACCTCAGGGGGTTTCTAAATGTGTAGGGTAAGGGGGGCGAGGGGGTTGGAGTGGGGGGGGAAGATTAACAAAACTGCAAAGCTAAACAATGGACGCAGCAGAAATTAAATTAAAACCCCCATAAAAGAGTGTGTTACCTACAGCCTGGCAATGGTGCTAGTGCAGCAAGGAATGCTCTGCTCTACCTCTGAGTGATGGGAGATGGGGCTTTCAGCATTATTCTACAATGCCCAGCACAGCACTGGACACACACCCCCATGTTGTCTACGAAAACTATTTCTGATCACTTTGGATGCCCACAGAAGGAATGGCTCTGCAGCTTCCAGAGCTGCAGATGTTATTTCTGCCCCATGCCATGTTGTGCTACACAAATGTAACAGGATATTCACTTACCCCATCTGACACTGAATGACAGCCCAGCCTTCCTATACCAAACCATTATGGACCAGCCATGAACCAGCCTAGGAGAGCAAAGCTCAACCTATACCAGTGTAACCTTTGTTCTTGCTTTCACATATCCCAGGAGCTCACTGATATTAAGGAATTTATCCTGCAGAATATGGGGGAGTTTAACTCCATTTCACTAGTGAGAAAAATGAGGCAAGTAAGGTTTCGGAGTAAATGCTAACACTTTTGTCTATGTTGGAAGTAACATTCCTCCAAAAAGTCTACCTAATATTTTCCTTTGCTGGATAATCTGTGATAAGTATTCTGACTGACATGGCTGAACATTAGTGACCTTAATCCCAGTCTGTAGACTGATTTATGCCAGAGTATACAAAATACTTGCCTGAGACCACTAGCTGTGATGACAGTCCTCAAGGGTACCTGTGTTCTTCTGGAACTGAAGCAAGGCATCAGGAATGTATTTCATAGCATCTACAATGGCAATGAATGCCCCTAATTTGGCAAACAGTTTCTGTCTGTATTATCCTAATTGAGAAACCACCCCCATAGAAAGAAAATTAGGAAAATTATACTCAGCCAGCTAGGAAACAAAATTTATCAATGAAACTCACAGGACACTTTTCTCACAAGACTCTGCAATCTCCCTTTTGAAGGCGGTGCCTCAACTGTTAACCCTGCTATGGTGGTTTGTGAAATATTGTTTGCAAAATACACAAGGGGTTTCATGAAAAGACTTATACTTTGTGCTTCTCCTCAACAATGGGCAGTCAGGCCATTGGCCAAAAAAAGCTGTTTTCTTCTGCACCCAGAAGGGTCCCCTGAGGCCTGTGAACAGGCCTGGGTCTCTCTGCTAATCCATTTTAAGTTTTATTGATTCTTCCTTAGGTTTCAATGGGGACCAGAAATTTACTTTTTCTAGTGACTTTTCTTGAATTACATTGTGTTTTATACCTCTGGGGCTTAAGAATTGCTTCATTTACCAATATCAGGTAATTGCTACTGCAGCAATTTGGAACCATAGAAATGAGCAGCTGGAAGGTATTGATGTCTTGATAAAAGGTTGTTATTTGTGTTAATTTTCCCTCCCTCATTTTCATTTTTGGCCAGCCAAACTTGGTATCATTTGCCATTGTTAATGATTATGTTACCTGAAGCTGTTACAAAAGTCCATGCCAAGTGCATCCCAATGAATTGAAGAGTAATGTAGTTTTAATTTTAACTCCAATTATATCCAGGAAGATTAATTGTTGGGGGCAAATCCTTGTGTGGGGCCAAAAGGGAGTTATAAATCATTCAGTTAGATTATCAGATAATTTTCAAGCTCCTGTGGGTTTCAGAAAATGGACAAGAATAGCTTAAACCTGTCTCTTTCACAAAGAACTAGTAGCTTTTGATAAATTAGAATCTGTCTTTTTCCCCTCTCCAGTGATCTCTCTGGATGTGGGTGAAATGTCCACTAGTGCTAATTTAATTGCAAGTGGAACCCTCTGCTGCCTGCAAGTAATTCACATTTTTCAGAAGCAGATAATGGCAATAGCAAAAGTGTCTCCTTGCTATCAGGTCATTTTATTTTTAAGTCAATGACAATGGAACTATTATGTACCAGCTGATGAGAGCTTAATTTGTTTAAGTATAGAAGAGGATTTATTAGCAGTAATATGTTAGTATTACTGTGGCCCTCTACTCATAGCTCTTACATATGCATTAGACAATTTCACCTAATCTAAGAAAATGTAAACTAATCTAGCTGGATGCATAAGTATGGACCTCATTTTCCTTTCATGGAGACAAGAGATAATTAGAAGACACTTACCAGGCCTAAAGCAGAGTAACTTAGCAGAGAATAAGATCTCATATCTTTTGTGTAATCTGAATATTTCATTATATGATCATGATTCCAAGCATAATTCGGGTCATGAAAAATGACTAATTGCATCCATGAAAATGAACTCTTCCCCCTTCAGCAAGGTTTGCATCTGTGTCAGCTGCTAAACAGCAGCACTGTGGAGCATCTGTGACTCAGCCCCTCGCTGGTACTGCACAAACGACCCATTGTCCCTCACCTAAATGGATATGAATTAGAAAGAACCCAGAAAAAAGCATAGAAAAGTCAGGATGTCTGTGGTCAGTCCCTTCCAGGTGTTCTGGGCTGCTCCTCCCTCCTCCCTGTCCCTCTGTCCCAGGGTGGGCTTTTCCCTGGGCTGCAGTCCTCCAGGGAGAACTTGCTCCAGTTGGGACCAGGCTGTGTCCAGCATTTGGAGCACGTGAATGCTTTTGCAGTGGTTAAAACATGTTGTCTCTTCTTGTTCATGCAAGATGTATTTGAAGGTTTGGCTTGTTTTATAATATCCTGTCTAAAATTTTGTGACTGGGACTAGAGTTCCTCTAACCTTTCCTGAGGTTTTTTTTGGTTGGTTGGTTGGTTTTTTGTTTTTGGTTTTTTTCTGCTTTTTGGGGTTTTTTTTGGGTTTTTTTTTTTTTGGTTGGTTGGTTGGTTTTTTGTTTTTGGTTTTTTTCTGCTTTTTGGGGTTTTTTTTGGGTTTTTTTTTTTTTGGTTGGTTGGTTGGTTTTTTGTTTTTGGTTTTTTTCTGCTTTTTGGGGTTTTTTTTGGGTTATTTTTTGTTTGGTTGGTTGTTTTTCTTTGTTTGTTTTTGGTTTGGTTTTTTTTTTTTTTTTTTTTTTTTTTTTGTAGTTTGGTTTGTGTAGTTTGGTTTGGTTTGTTTCTTTAAAAGGGTGAATGATAAGTGGGGAAAGTGGAGATCTGTGAGCACAGAAGGATTTGAAAGGAAATTCTGGGCAGGTGAACAGTTCTAAATGTCATAGAAGTACTGAAAAAGGTACAAACTACTTCAGAAGGGAGTGGATCCATGTGCTTTGACAATTTATGTCACCGGGATCTTGCTGAGTTCCACTTATTTGAAATTTCATGGACTTTTGACAGCAGAAGCCAAGTTTGACACAATATTGTGAAACTCATTGTCTATTTTGATTTCAGTCCTCTGTTAAGAAATTCTGAGCAGTTATAGCAATCACTAAAGCATAGATATGCATTTATATAGCCATAATAAACTGAACTGAACTGATGCAACTGTACATAAACATGCACTTTTCTTTATGAACATTTTATCCTATGCTTTTCACCTCAGAATCAAGATTTGTTTCAAGTGTTGAAAACCAGGTTCTGTTGGAACTGTTTTTGTTGAAAATGAACTCTAGAGAGGCTACTGAGAAATTCCTGTGGCTGCTTTGTCTCTCAGCCACAGATGGCTGCTGCAGAACTGGCGGCCACTTTGTGTTATAATTTGCTGTACACTAAAGGTGCTGAATTTACATTTATTTTTGCAAAAATGAGATCAGAATCTTTCTCCAAATCCTCTTGTCAACTAATATTTTAGCCTTTTCAAAGATGCTTTTGAAGCTACATTGTTGTGTCTGTTCAGTAAATAAAAAAGAAACTCTTTATTCTGTGTTGTCATTTCTGTCTTTCACACAAAGGTAATTTAAAAGAAAGGAATGAAAACAAGTACTGTTTTGCCAGGCTGTATTCCTAATCCTTTTTTTGGTTATACAATGGATTTTAAAGTACAACATACTTATTCTTATGGAAAAAGGAGCAAAATTACTGAGTGTTTTTTCTAGGTTTTCAAATTTTTGAATATTGGAACATTTACAGGATGCATAAAAATCAGTTATTTCTATGAAATTATCAATTTGAAAAGTAAATTGTACGATGCAGTGTAGTAAGGTTCTAGTTTTCAGTTTTATTTAAAAGGTTCAAGTGAGAAAGCAATACAGTTTAGTACTACATGGGTCTAACAACTTATTTTCAGAGGACAATTTGTTTGCCAGTTAAGCAAACAAGTGGATCCAAATGAAGAGAATGCTCTGCTCCAAATAATCTTGATAATAATTTAAATAATCTTCATTTAAATGTGTCCTCATTTATAGATGAGTATGCATGAATAACTGCATGAGAACCACAATATGATAATTTTTATGGCAAGGCCAATATGCCATATTAATTTGAGAGCCAGCTTTTCTTGTTCTTTTTGCCTTTGCCAACGATTTCTTTATTCTGTCATATAATCTTTGAAGTATCCAGTTTCCAGTAAAGAGAGTAAAATTTGTACCTTTTAGAGATAAAATTAACATAAAAAGTCTATTCAAGAGTAGTCAAATAGACTTTTTCAGAAGCTGGGTTTCATATTCACACTAAAGCCCTCTACTGAGAAGATGTCCTTTGCATTTAATCATTATTGTCTATTTAAGTCCTTAAATATTAAGTGTTTTGGGAATGAATATATGGACGTGTAACTTCTACTTCCCCCCAAAGTCACCAAGCACAGGTCTCCCATCTTTTTGAAAGAAACCAAATGAAAATAAATGCATTTTTTCCACTGCATTCATTCACAGTCACATTTTTAGACATCAGATAAGAAAAAGGGATCTGAGCTGTTAGTACTTGATGTGGGCTTTTTCTTTCTGTGTGTATATACATGTTCACGTGTATATGGGGACCACCCTTTGTTGTCAGGGCTCTGTTAATAAAACAGTGACAAAACTGAATAAGTTTGTCACCCTTGAGACCTTCTATCATGAATATTGCTCTGAATTGTTGCAATGAAATACACTGCCTAAATATGTGAATTTGTTTTATTTTAAAGTCTGTTCTATTCTAAAGAGGACTGAAACAGGTAAAAATAAATCAGATTAAGGGTTTCATTCAGGTCCTTTGAATGTCTCAATGCAGATGACAGACATGTCACAGCTGACACAAAAGCTTGGTCTGAATGCTTGAATTTTGATTTTGTGTGTTATGCATTGTGTCAGTTAGACAGTATTAGCTTTGCCTTAACTCCAAGATTAACTTTTTTGCCTTTTTTGTCTTACTTTGGCTGTTTCAGGGTCAGGCTTGGGTCAAGGTTGGTATTTTTCCAAGAATGAGTTGCAAATAAGTGCAATTGGGAGAAAATTTATTGCTTCCTCTTAGTGAAATGCAGTCTGCGATTCCCAGTGTGACAAAGTGCATAAGGGTAGAATAAAAAATTCAGAGCTCCCTGTTTGGGATAGCATTTTTTGTCTTGATTTATATATTCATAATCCTCTTTTGAACTGGGTGAAGTGTGGCATATGTCTAATAGAGGAAGATAGAATATGAAAGCTTTTTAAAGGGATTAAAATGATGCACTAAAATGCTAGGAATTGCCACCAGCATAACTCATATTTGCAAGCATTAGAATTTCACACTCAAGTTCATATTTCCTTGTGGGTGAAGGGAGTCATCCCTGATCCTGCTCACATGTTTGGGACATCACTGAGTCATGACAGGACAGAAATGGTTCAGAAGCAATATTGTGTGAGCCAATTGAAAAGTCCAGATTCCAAAAGCACCGAGCCACTCTATGAATATTTTTGGCCAATACAAAGATCATCTTTGTTTTAGTACTTCTGCTTCATTGGTTTTGACATGCATTTGCTCCAAGTTGTATCAATGTTTATAATCATTTGAACCTGGCACAAATGAGGTGTGCATCAAGGTGAGAGTTAAATATTAGAAGGATGCATCATTTTCTTTTGAAAGTATGCTGCTTAGATCTTTCTTCCTGAGAGCTTTAAATACTTAAGTAATGATGTTTACATAATTTTCTTTGGAAAACAAACACATGAACAGAACAGACTTTTAATCTTCTCCCTACACACACACACTGCTCTTGATCCTGAATGAAATAATTCTGCTTTCTCATTAGTAAGATGATACTTTTAAGCTATCCTCTTACCAATGCTTCTTAGTCTTCATTTATCCTCTTTATGAACATTTAATCCTACATTTAAAATAACAACAAACTGTGAAATTAATGGACATCATAGAAAACCTGTGCTTTTCCAAAATCCATCTATTTTGCACAATAGAGTGTGTCATAGGTCCGATGATTTGAAGAAGGCAAATTCAAATTGTTATGGCTCTGGCTTCAATTTCATTTTTTTTCAGTTCATTTCCATTCCACAAATCCCCTACTGGTTTAATTACTTGTTTTCTTCCTAAATTCTGGTTTGTCTAGTTTGTCCAGTACCTTTTTTTTTTCCACTTTTCTTTTTCTTAGAGGAAAAAAGACAAACTATGGAGACAAGAGGAAGCAGGATGTAATTTGAAGATTCCTTTTCAGTTCAATTTAGGTCTTTAGATGTCTCCTAGTTACCAGCAAGAGTAAAATGTGTTAATGAGCATTCCATGTTTAGACTGAGGAGTTTAAACTGATTTAAAAATAGCTAATAGAGCCTAGACCCAAACAGAGCATTTGTATTTGATTCATTGGGATGGGAAGAAAGAGTTCATTATCATATATGCATATATGCCAAAAGCAAAATTGGGCAGGTTGTTTTGTGGGCAATTTCTCTATGGAAGGTATCTGCTGGCTCGTCTCACCAAGCAAGTACAACTTTTTGTTTTTCTTTCTGGTCTGTGCTGTTCCAATCTCACCATTCACCTAAGATCAGTAATGGAATTTTAAGTCTAGCCTGTTCATGAAGATTAACAAGAAAAAGGAGCAAGTTCAGCCTTGAGATTTGAGGATCTGTCCAGATCTTCAAAATATAAGAGACATCTAGGCTGTAACTTAAAAATTAGCTGTACACTATCAGTCTGTAAGATGTGGCTAATCAGCTTTATTAATTCCACTATGTGTTTACTGATGCAAGAAAAAAACCCAGCTGACCAAATTTTCATGATTGCTTTGTGTTGTGGATGTGTGTGGCACAGAGAGAAATGAAAGTAACAGAGCTGCCTCAGGGAGGGGGGAGCAACCAAGGTGAGATTCTCATGTAAAGAATCCTGGAGTATTTTTTTGGCTTTCAGCTATGACACCAGAAAGGTACAGTCTTCCTTGAGCCCTTCCCAGTGTCCTACATGTTAGATACTCCAGCTGTCTTTGAAAGCTACTAAGTTTAATCCAGTGGAATGATTTTAGTAATGTCCATTGTGTATTTTGAAACTGAAGCTTAAGATGGAAGTCAGGCCAGTAAATCTCACCCTGAGTTCACACCATGCTCACATTCAGATATAGTCAAAGCTACAACTGTAGCATCGAAGATACATATTTATTCCTTTTACTTCAGAAAGTGACTTTGAACTGTGAATTGTTTCAGGGGCCATTTCAAGAGCCACGGGGAATATTTCTCTGTCTGCTCTGAAGGGTCCTGATCCCCAAGGAGGCACAAACTTTGACCCTCATTCATAGAGAAAGTTTTCTAGATTTCAAGATAGAGTGGAATTCACAAAAGTGTGAAATAGATTTTAGAGAGTAGTGTAGTATGTCTCTTGAGTGAGAAATTTAGGATTTGAGATTTTTAGTATGTTGTAGATGAGAACAAGATGGAGGGCACAGGGTGTTTTCCAAGTTCCTTCTTCTTGCTTCTTCCTTCTTCTTCATCGGCTTGGGGAATGTTCTGTAATTAGACAGAAAAGTCCACATTGTAGGCTTTGAGAGACCAGTTATTGAGTTAAAAGAGAAAATAATCTAGGTATATTTTTTTAATTAGATAGTTTAGTCTTAAAAGACCTTGTAACAAGAAATTGTTAGCCATTTTTGCAGTGCTTTTCCAGCACACTGAACCTAGTGTAGACAGTGTGCAAAACTTTTAATAAGATAATAATAAAAAGCTGAAGACCAAAAAAGTCCTGTACTTCTCCTTTTCCTGGCAGAAATCACTCCAAAAAAGTTTTCCCAACAAAAGAACTCCCAAAGAAGAGCCCAACATAAAGTCCAGAAACCAAGAAACTAACAACGAGCTTTTACATTGTGTGAAACACAAACCAGCAGAATGTCTCGATGCCCTGGAGTCCCCAGCACCTTCCCATGGAAGACATGGACTGTTGGAGTGAATCCAGAAGAGGTCCATGAAGGCACTTAGGGGGAGAAACTAACTCCTATTTGAGGAAAGGCTAAGTGAATTGGATTGTTCAGCTAGAAAGAGAAGACTTTGGGGTAACCAAGTCGTGGCATTTCAGAAGTTAAAGGAACCTAGAAGGAAGATGGGGAGAGACTATAAGGAAAGGAGGAATGGCTTCAAACTGAAAGAGGACAGGTTTAGTTAAGATAGTAGGATGAAATTCTTTATTTCAGGGAATTAAAGCACTAGAATAAGTTTCCCAGAAAAGTTGTGGACCCATCCCTAGGACTGTTCAAGATCAGATTGGATGGGGCACTAAGCAGCTTGGTCTAGTGGAAGGTGTTCCTGTACACAGCAGGAGAGTTTCAACTAGAAGATGTTTAGGCAAGAAAACCATTGCCTAATTCTATTATTCGTATTCTATATGGGAATAAGAACTATTAGAGCCAAGAAATACTTCCATGAGAAATACTTCTTAGCTTTTGTGAGAAGTTTTCAGGCTCTTTATTTACATTTTTAAATTCCTTAACAAAAAACACATGGAAAAAATAAACCAAATTATCCAAGCTATAATAAATACCCACATGTTTCATGAGGACAAAAGGGAAAATTAATCAGGAATAAGGGAAAATTACTGAGCTTTTTTTTCCTCCAAGCAAAAAAACAAACAATAAATAAATAAATATTATGCTTTAAACAACATTTATATTGGTAGTTCTTGAAAATTAAAATATTCAGCTTTAGGGATAGCATATGGATTTGTAACTGGAAATTCACAGCAGGAACATGACCTTTTTGTATCTACTGTGTCTGATGTTTTTATCATCTTTAAACATAGTTCATAGAAGCAATACAACAGGAGATTTCTGTGAAATCTCTAAGAGTGTTTGTCAAGGAACTTAAATAATATCTGTTATTAATTGAATTTTAGCTCATGAATTTCAAACTTAAATAACCTTATTCTAGGAAGTATTTTGCTTGCTTATTTTAGTCGTAAAAATAAGCCTAGGAAGGAACTCAACACTTTGTCAAATTCCTACTTCTTCCCTAGGGCAGGATGAACATTATGAGTGCTATTCCTGACAGATGTTATCTAACTTGTTCTTTGAGATGTGTAAGGAGAACTCCACAATAACCTCAGGGAGTTTGTTTCAGCATTTTATACTTCCTCTTAAAAGCTTTCCCCATGTAAATTCCTGAATCACTCCTTCAATTTAACCTCAGATTTTTTATTCACCATAGGCACATAAACAAAGATTTTTCTTCCTTCTGTAGCAGGCAGACATTTTGAGAGTGTTTACATACCCTCTATCCAGTCTTCTTTCCCTTAAGTTGAACAGCTCCATCTATTTCAATCTTTCCTGGTTGGGAATGATTAATAGTCCTTTGCTCCCCCAAAACTAATTCACACCTAACTTGAAAAGTGAGGTTCAAAGTGGAAAACCTACCTCAGCTGAGAGCTAATAGCATACTATTAGTGGGACTTGTGAGTCTTTTGCTGACCATGTTGTCCTTTGTATCATCCAGTATTCAGTTCATGGACTGCTCACAGGTTAGAACCAGATTTATGTGTGTTCCTCAGTTTATAATCTAAATTAACTGAGTTTTTAAATTTATGTAATAGCTATAAGGAAAGAAAACTGTTTTATTTCATAACTGGAGATTTTTTGAAGAACTGTAGTATTGAAATTTTTGAGAGATCCTTTTTATTCAGTTTCTGAATACAAAAATATGAAATATAAGAGATCATACATTTTTGTATATCAGTCTCACCCTTTAAAAGGTTATAGATTTTCATTTTTTACATCACTTTTGATGACAGTGATGAAAGTTTGGCTTCCTGTAGTTTTGCATTCACTTTGGGAAGCTCTTGCTATAAACTCATGTACCTAGGGACCTTGCCTTGCCTTGCCTTACCTAGAAATGTCCTGTAATAAAAACTAAGGAGTTTAATGTGTTTCATCTTTACATTCTTATTATTTGGATCACTGTGTTCACCTCACAGTTCTGGGGAAATTCTCTCAAATATAAAATACTAAAATCTCCCCCTCTGCAATGCTGGTGTAACTGAGTTCTAAAGATAATTCTGTCATATTCACAACTGTGGAAAAAGTTTCCATCCTTCTTTTGCTGTCCTACATGTGCAGAAAAAGTTGTACAGCATCCATCTTATCTTTTCAATAACTGTATTTTAAATTATGGTTATTTGTCAAATAGTCTTAAACCTGTAGCTGCAGATCTATAAGTACCATGACCTGTCTCCACTGGAAAGGGCTGATGTAATTAGAAAAAGGCCTATATCAATCATTGAGATAATGGGTGTTCTCTCTGTCCCTCTCTTCTTCTCTCTTTCATCATCAATTACCCTGGCTATTTTAGACAAAATATCAGACAAATCTACTTTCTTTTAGCTACAGTGCTGCCATTGCTATTAATGGAATTTAAATTTTTCTGTTAGGGAAAGTTCCTATGCAGACTATTCAGTAACTATGTCTGGTCTGTGTAATCTCACCATATTAGCAATGGATTTAGTAAGTGTGGTAAAAGTTGACATGTCTGGTATGGAGTGATTGTCCTCGAAATAACTATTTGAATTGAGTGTTTCCCTTTTAGTCTTGTTGTGGCTGATATTAAACATCATGTGTCAAAATGCTGATGTACGGTTAAAATAGCCTTTACTATTACTATTATTTCTAAAAATGCTTTTAAAGATGTTGAAAACACCAGTTCTACAAAGGTATTCAATGTCTCCTACTATCAGCAGGAGACATCCAACTATCAGTAGTTGCCAGAAATGACTCTTCAACTAACATCTTTCATAAATTGGTCCTTAGAAGCTGATTAAAAAAAAAAGGCAACACAATAAAAGCATATACAACTAAAGCTTTTGCAGAATAATGACAAGCTAAAGTATAAATCCAAACATTGTCTTAAGCATGCTTAAAATTAAGCATGTTTGTCCACTCTTGTGGAGAAACTTGTGTGATTTTTCAAATTTTAGCTTTCAAATTGTATCCCTGATAACATGAGTGAGAGCAAACAGGACTGTGCTGAGCAATTTTGATTATGCACGTCTTTGATTCCTTTGAGACCTGGGCCTTGCTGCAGGATAAAAAAGGGAAAACTACTGCAGGAAATTATCAGTTCTTCTGTGTATCAAAGGCAAAAAAAATTCACTCTGGGTTTCCTCCATCAAGCCTAACCACTTACAGATAGATGTCTTGCCATTTTTAGAAGAACATAAAACAAATGGCAGACAGTTTCTATAATGATTGTGGCACAATGAAAAATATTTTTCCTAAAATTTAACATGACTATAGCCTGATGAAATAAAAATCCTTGTCTGGTCTTGTTTTAAAATGTGAGAACATTTGAATGTATGAGTACCAAAACAGATTTATGCTCTAATACATTCTGTGGGTTAAACCCTTGCAGACTGGCATGGCAAGAGAGGCAGCTTGCCTAGAAGTAGCAAAGAAAAAGAAGAAAGAACTCAAGGGTTCCTCAGACAGAAATGGTGTCTCCCAGGTGGATGAGAAGAGGCTTCAACTTACCAACTTCTCTCTGAATTCCAAGTTCTGCCAGCAGTAAGACATTTGCAGGTGACGAAAACAAAAGAGTTGATTTCTCACTGTCCTCACACATATTTGTTTTATTTCACAAAAATGCTCATATTATTTGTATTGATTCTGGGATTATATTCATACAATGACATTATTTAAACAAAGGCACAAGGAAACACTTTATTCAGATAGATTTTCTTTTTTTGCAGAGATCAGGCAAATAAATTAAATTTTCCCTACATTTCTTTGGCTTGAGTTGTCAGCTCTTCAGCAACAGTCAGATATCTTTAGGCTGTTGGCCTGTATTGGTTCCACTGGTGAGCCAAAACTATCCTTTGAAAATTATATAGGTTTATTCTTTATAAATGATATAGATTTAGTCTCTTAGAGCAAGTGTCCTACACATGCATCATTTTTCTAGAGTGATTTACTCAATAGTGAAGTAGTGCTTGATTTTGCTATGGTTCTTATATTTCGAAAATGGTCAGCATTGGTAGAAGCCTTTCCAAGTATGCAGAGAAATGTAAAAGGTTAAAAAAGGTTTGCAGCAGAAATTTCTGAACTTCAACATTTCAACCTTTACCAGGAAACTTCTGCTTATCTCTTCCTGATAATGAGAACATTTGCAATCAAACTGCACAAAGGCCACCTTATAAAACATGCTGAAGATGTGTCAGAAATTTGCAATTTGTGGCTTGGCCTATTGACCTTATCTCACTTGGATGTTCTAAACATTTTCTCCAGGTTCAGTGTCATTGCTGGTAAATGGATGAATACAACACTCTTTCTCATTTTGCTACTGCTAAATGTTAACTTTATTAATATGATATATAATTACCTTCAAAAAGAATTCAAAACTGATAAAGAATTGGAAGTTCTGTGTCTCTCTCTTAAAATCTGTGTGTATATGTGTCTATATATGTCTGCATGTGTTTCTGCAGCATCTGCTGCCATTTAATAGGCTATAAACACTCCAGCTTTCTGCAATGAACAGAAATAAGCCAAAGGGAAGCATTCTGCAATTTCAACCTAGCTTATATTTATATTTTTCATTGAAAAATATATTAATGGCAGTTTCTTAGGACTGCAGCACAACTGGAGTTTGGATTCATTTAGAAGTGAATCTGAATTTCCCAGCTTGTCTTCATCTTATGAATAAGAAGATTTTGATTTGAACATCCCGTGGCAGAATTCAGTGATTTTATGAGTGTTGAGAACAGAATTTGCTATAACCTTAAGTCTTGAAATTAGAAGACATCTGCCTGGTGAAGTCATTCACTGCTTACTGGAAAAGGGCATTTCTGATAAATTCTACTTCTTGCTCAGTCTCAGTGTAGAAAGTGTTCTTGCCTACATTTTTGTAATGGTTTATTAATGCACTTTGACTCTGGATATTGGAGTGTTTTAATATTGCTTGATTTGAGTGCTGCTTTTTACACTTTTGATTATAATATTATCCTACTTGGTCATGTCTAATGTACTCTTGGGTTAACTGGAGCTACATTTTGAGTTCATTTCCATCTTAATTGTTCAACACATCAAGTTTTTTGGGGTTTTTTTGTGTTGTTTTGATTTGTTTTGGTTTTCTTTTCATTTCCATTAGGAGAGTTTGTCCAGTCTTTCCACTCAGAAGATATTTTTGGGAAGGTTCTTCCACAAATTCAGTTCTGATAAATTTGTTTCTGCACAACAGCAGCTAAAAGAAGAGGAATAGATGTCCCTTTTTTTGCATGATTCCCTCTTCATATCTCACTTTGAGTACACAAACTTCAACAACCACATGGTTTTATTTTGCATAGTAATATGATATATCAGCACAACTGTTACTCTACTTTATGTGTCATGACTACTTGACTATATTTTTGTGAACTGCAAGCATCAAGAACCACAACACACTAAGGGTATAAATTTTTCCCAGTAATTTCTAAGAAAATAAAAAATCAACCTTCACAAGAAATCCTAAGAACCAAGAAATAAAAAAGACTTAAAAAAAAAAAGGGGGATTCTTGCCAAGACTGAGGATTATTATGAGCAAGACATCTAAAAATAAAGGTTTCAGAAAACAATAAGGGCAGTATATCACCCCTGACACACAGATGACAAGAATATAGAGACAGAGGATTTCCTAATATGTATATCATAACCAAGTCTTCATATCAAGAACAAGAGATTGTGCTTGTGCTTCAACTCGGGCCAAAAGACAAAGGGAGAGAAAACTGGACACTCCTATTGTCAGGCTAAGAGATGGCTTATTGCATCCAGAACCCTGTAGGATGAGTCCAAGCCCTCTAACCTTATCATCTATGTCAAAGTATCACTGAGTGATTTGAGTTGAAAAAGACTTTAAAGCTCATCTCATTCCAACCCTCCTGCCATGGATAGGGACCCATTCACTAAGCCAGGCTGTTCAATACCATATCCAGCCTTGAACACTCCAAGGATGAGGCAAGAACCTGTTTCAGTGCCTCATCAGTCTCATAGTAAGGAATTTCTGCCTAATATCTATTCCAATCCCATCTTTCAGTTTGAGGACATTTACCCATGTTCCACCACTATGTATACACCTGCCCAGCTGCCTTGTAGCCCCTTCAGGTACTAGAAAGTGCTATAAGGTCTCTCCAGAGCCATTTCTTTTTCAGGCTAAATAACTCAAACTCTTTAGCCCTGGTACCATGAGGGAAATGCTCCAGTCCTGTGATCAGCTTCATGACTCTCCTCTGGACTAGCTCCAGTTCCATATCCTCAGAGCTGGGTGCAGTTTTTGGCTTTGTTGAACCCTCCCTGAGGTTCACACAGCCCCACCTCCCAAGCTTGTCAAGGTCCTTATGGATAGCATCCCATCCCTCCAGACTGCACCACACAATTTAGTGTTACCAACAAACTTGCTAAGGGCACAGTCAATCCCACTGCCCATGTCACCAGCAAAGATATCAAAGAGCACCAGTCCCAGCACCAATCCCCAAGGAATGCCACTCATCACTGCTCTCCACTTGGACACTGACGTGCTGACAGCACCTCTTTGAGTGAAACCATCCACCAATTCCTAATCCACCAAGTGCTCCATCTGTCTCTCCACCTTAGATACAAGAATGTCATGTGGGACAATGTCAAATGATTTGAACAAATCCACGCAGTTGCCCTTATGTACCTATGCTGTAACCCTATCATATGATTTTCTCCAGAAATAATATGGGTAGGATAAGGAAAAAGAAATTAATGACTTCCAAAGAGGTGTAAAAATAGGGTACAATTTGGTTTGGGTTTTAAATAAAGAAGGAAGCAAATGATTTTAATAAAAGGAGTATAAAATTAATCAAATATCATACAGTAGAAAATTAAAATTATGCCCTTTAAGCATGTGAAAATAATCTAGAAGTGTCAAGTCCCTTTTAAAAGTTATCCCATGAAACAACTTTTATTTCAAAAAATTGAACAATAGACAAAAGTCAAGCAAGTGTTATGATCCAATTATAAGAGATGCCTGTGCAGAAATTAAAGTGCAAATGAAACAATATGCCAAAGTCAATAGTGAAAATTTTATTTAACAATAAATTGTGAGGTAGAAAGATAGAAAGAAATGGGGGGAAGAGGGGGAAAGAGAGAGAGTGAGAGTGAAAGAGATTAAGTAGAAAAAGATCACCACCATGAGGATTCCTGTGATGTCCCACTGGTCCTTCTTCACTCTGGTCTTCTTGGTGCTGGGGGTCCATGAGTCATTCTTCTGAAAATACCACTTTTACACAGTCCACATCCTGGATATCCACAGGGCATAGATGCCGTTCCCATAACTTGGGATAGCACATGTGTAGGTCCATGTGAGTGTGTGAGGAGAAGTGATTATGGAAAGTAGGAGATGGTAAAAGCCTGTTATGGGACAGACATTGGATTGCACTTGGCCACCCCTATGGGTTCACACACAAACAGTGTTCAATACAAGAATTGTGGAGATAAGGATCTGAGGGGCTTTGATACATCTGTGTGGAACAATGGGACCTTCCCCATGGCAACTGAGTGAAGAGATCAAAGATTGTATCTAAATGTCTCTTGGTTTTTGAAAACTATTCTGTTTCTGTTTCCTCTGGCTGCCCAGTTAAACCTGCTTGATCAGAGCAGTCATGCATGAGTTTTTGCACAGATTACTCTTGTAACTGTTTCTTCCTCAAGATTTCCAATTAAAAGATGAACTGAAATTAGGAGATTAAATAAGAGTAAATTTTCCTTTAGTTGGAAGATGTGATTAATAGTCTGCTAATTAATTAGATTTGCTCTTAAACACCTCTGATCTCCACTGTCCTCTTCAGTTTCTAGGTGGCCCAGGAAACATGTTTGTCTTAAGCTGCCTCTTGCTGAGTGAGAAAGGTTTTTGGCACCACAATAGCAGATTAATTTACTGCAGTATTTTCTGGCTTTGCTATTTGCAAGGATAATGTACAAGGAAATAGTACAATATTCAACAGCCTGTGTCCTTTGGAGACATTACTTAGTTCCACTAATGGTTTGTACTACTTCCTAATGAATGTTGATTCTCCTGGATAAAATTCACTGGATAAAATATGTCACCCTGGTTTTTTTGGGGTTTTTCTGTCAAGGTTGACTATTAAAGACAGACATTGTTTTAGCAATTAGCTCTGAAGTTTTGAAAGACCTGCTTTCCTTTCATTTTAGGTTTACTCTGGGTCTGAGAAGCTTTTCCTCAAAATGGGAATTATTATTTTCTTCCTTTCAGATGGGTTCCATAGAGAGTGGAACTAAGCTGAAGTACAGCTAAGGCTTTCCAGAGGAATAGTGTGATTTTGAGTCTCCTCTCAACACCAGTTTATTTTCACAAGGTATGTAGGAATACAGCATGTTAGAGACTGCTTTCTCTGGTTGCATTTGACAGGAACTGGACAAGGTGATCAGAAGCTGATAGGAACTGATGGAAAAAGGTCTGTTTTCCTTAAGAAACAATCTAAAAATTTCTCTGAATTGCCTTTTAATCAAAGCTATATGTTAGACTACCCTAGCAAGGGAATGAACTTATTTTCAGAACTTCTTGTAATGCAATGTTTTCAAACAGGATACATGATCTGCCTCATAGCCCTTTTTACTCTCTGGTTTAGGATAACTGCAGCTAAATATCTTGGGCCTGGCTGGGATGGATTTAACTTTCCCCATGGCAACCTTCACATTGTTGTGCTGGGCATTGGTGGCTGTGAAGGTGTTGATGTCCCTGCAGTGTTTTGTCCTGCAGTGCTTTGTCCTGCTGAGCAGAGCTGGCACAGCACCAGAGCTGTCTCCAAAATTTCTCCCCTCACCCATTTTTCTGGTGGTGGGAAAGATCTTGGGCAGAGACACAGCCAGGACATCTGACCCAAAGGATATCTCATATCATATGGTGTCTGCTGAGCAATAAAACCAAAGATAAAAGAGGCAGAGCATGGAATTAATTCCTGTGTTTGTCTTCTGAAGAAATCACAGAGTGCTGAAGCTCTGCTTTCCAGGAAATACCTGGACTTCACTTGCTGATGGGAAGTAGAGAACAAATATTTTGTTTTTCTTTGCTTCAATGCATGACCTTTGCTTTTGCTTCATTAAAATGCCTTTATCTTGACCCATGAAATTGTTTTTGCTGAGTAGGGGGGTAATAAAGTGTCTTGGTAGGTATATGGTGTCCAACCAAAGTCAACCCATCACAGTGAATGAAAAGTAAGTGGGATGAAACGCAGCCTTTACAGAGCTCAGTAAGAACTGGCCTTCCCCCTACTCCTATTTTATTACAGAGGAAGGTCAAGTTATGTGTTAAATCGGGATATAACTGTGGATTTGACATAAATCAGAAGAAACATCACAAGAAAAGTAATAGCGAGGAAAAGGCTCAGAATATTATACCTCTCATATGCATAGTTATATATCTTAAATATAATATACAGAAACACAATGCGAAGACATATAAGCTGCATGTAAAATTATGGGGTTCAAGGTTTGACCAAACAAATAAACTTGCTAGAAATCACAATCTCATGGAGGTCTTGACTTTGAAACTTAGTGGCTTCTGACAAATCAAACCACTTGGAGTAGTTGTCTTGCTTCAACCAGGCATTTCAAAGTAGAAACACTAAAATTCTTTCATTTCAGGTGAAAATATCAAGTACCTGAATTACTACTGGCCTGTAGGAATTGCCTTTCCCTTCCCTTGTTTTAACAGAGCACATGAGCTCCGTTCCCTTCCCTTCCCTTCCCTTCCCTTCCCTTCCCTTCCCTTCCCTTCCCCAAAAATTAAAACAGCTTGGAAGATTTTTTAAGTATCTTGGAAGGAAATAAATATGAAGAACACAAATTGCTTATTATGATTAAGTAAAAACCGCAGAGAAGAATTCAACACATGAACATTCTCCTTGATCATATTATTACATCCCTTCCCTTCCCTTCCCTTTCCCCAAAATTAAAACAGCTTGGAAGATTTTTAAAGTATCTTGGAAGGAAATAAATATGGAGAACACAAATTGCTTATTATGATTAAGCAAAAACTGCAGAGAAGAATTCAACAGATGAACATTCTCCTTGATCATATTATTACAGGGTTTGCAAAGGTCCTTAATTGACCCATATTTAAAATACATAGTAAAGAATTTTACTCTTTAGAATATAAATTTTTAAAAGGGCATTTTTATTTCTATTTTAAATTATATAGGGAATATAATTCAGAATTTACTCACTTAAAAGACCTTGAACATCTTATTTTTAAAGAATAATTTGATACAAATTTCGCAGTAATGTATGAGCCAGAATGGGATCCTTTCTCTCCTCTTTGTGTAATGACTTTGGAACTTGGACAATGTCTCCAGAACTTCCTTGTAAGTACATGTTAAATGTGTGCAGGGCAGAGAACACAACCAAACTGTGCTCCAAATCCAGCAGACCTGTCTCACCCATGTAGATCACATGGGCAGGTTTGCTTGCTTACATTGCACCTCAAGCAAAACCAGATTAAAGCAAGAGAAAACATCAAGGAAACTGGAAATCAGAAAAGACAGAACATCATCCCCATTTTACAGTCTGAAGACAGAGAAATTAAATTGAATGTGGTCAAATGAGGGCAGACAGGACACCTTTGGCAGAGGTGGAAGTAAAATCACAGATCACTCTCTTGAGCATTAGATTAGCCTTTCCTCCTGGCTTTTACTTAAATCCATTTGACAGCAATTGACACAATTATTCCTTGTGATTTATTTCCTGAAGATGTTGGCTTTCTTTCATTTATTTTGTTCTTCATGTACTGTTTTAATACCAATCCCAGAGCCTGTAAATGCATTTTTATTAGCATTACAAGAATAGCTTTATTCAATAATGCTGAGGCAGTAGGTGGCAATTTAGTGTGCGACAATTAACAAAAGGCAGGAGCTATCAACCAAGAATGAGATACAGTGATGTCTTCTCTACTGTGCAGGTTTGTTGTCTAATGATAAAACTAAATCAAAGACGAAGAATAAATACTTCTAAAGTCTTTATGTTTTTTACATATGTCTTTTTCTTGGCATATGTGTACATAATCCCAGTCTATTCATCAGAAATAAGAGAATCCATTTCTATTGTGGCAGCAGCTCAAAACCTGTGGATAACAGCTTCTCATTTAAAAAAGGTCATATTGCAGAGTTGTATAACATATCAGCCAATGGTGGTGGAACAGGATGCACTAGTACATGAATTAATTTGCACTTGATACATTCAAGTTTCCCACAATAACCTGCAGTAATATTTTGTTCTCTTTGGGAGTCTTTGAAAAAGACAAAAGAGGACCTATCTGGAATTTGTATCTTGCACATTTCTTAAGATTCCTGCCAGATGAGGGTGTATGCATGGAATATTTAATGATCAAACATGAAGCTGAATTGACAAAATTATTCATATACTTTATTCTCCAAATAAGAAAAAAGCCCCAACTATTAAAGAGGAAGAAGTACTCTGATTGTGGATGTAATAATTTAGATTTCTAATTAATTGCTTTAACTTGGAGACTGATAGCACTGATTTGTTTTAGTTGACTGTGATGTTACAAGGATTGTGTACACACCATTGCAAGGAGTCACCCTGCTCCTATAATTTCCAGTACAAAACATTTCCTTCCTGTCTTCTTCTCTTCCTGCATGATATTCAGCTCCTTCCTTCCTTCCTTCCTTCCTTCCTTCCTTCCTTCCTTCCTTCCTTCCTCCCAGCAGGGAATTTCAGAATTTCATCCGCTTCAGGAGTTCTTGGTGCCAGAATTTTCTATATATGGACTCCTCCCCAACAGAACGTGCCCGTCACGCCTGTTAGCAGAGTGCACTCGACCCCCTCAGCTCACTTCTAAAGGGAAGGAGATCTCCACAGTGTGGGAAGGTGATTGCTCTTGACTCCCACACAGAGCCTCAATTATCTACCAGAAGCTTCAGGACATTAAATTCACTCACCACCTACAACAGAAAAACAAAGCTGCAGTGGGCAAGACTGAGCAGCTCTTGCACGTCACAGCCGGGGAGTTTGGGCTCTGGGGCTGTGTACTTGGTAGGTGAGTTCAGATCCCAGTGTTGTGCTATTCCTTGACATTTTTAATGCAAGACCTTCCCATTTCTTCATAAGTTCCTGGATGTTGTGCAGGACCAATCTCTGCCATCTCCAGCAGGCTGCTGTGGACAATATATCCTGCTCTAGCTCTCCTCCTACTGCACTTTTCATCTCCTCAACTCTAGGTAGTGATAAGTCAAAAGAAAATAATTCATCACTTGGTACAATGACTTACTTTCTTTTTCCTCAGTTTGCTGTGTGGCTTCTCTCCTGGAAGGTTTTTGAGGATCAACTGCCCTCACTGTGCAGAAGCTGTGCCTCTCACCAGTTCTCCAAAATACTGTACTGCAATATAAAGCAATTTACTTCACACTCACACTCTTCTGTTCTGCAAAGGATGTGGGATGTGGGGTAATTTCCATCTATGATAGGGAAAAAAAAAAGAAAACAAAAAAGAGAGATTCTGGGAAGGAAAAAAGGAACCACCATAGACATTGCTTATCAACAGTTCTATATAAAATACCTAAACCCCAAAACTCCCTGGTTTTTAATAGTCAGAATTTTTACTTGGGGAATAATGTGAGAATAAAAGAGATTAACCCACTAAAAAAATTATTTTTATGGTCACTGTCAAGTATCTTAATGTTTGTACTATTTTTGGCTATGTGATAGAAAATTAATTCCAGTTATATATAGCATTGTCAACCAGTTTGATTTTAACCTCCCAAAATATGAAGTGAATTTCATCAACAACAGCTGCTATAAAACTATTTCACAATGGCAGGGAATTGAAAAAAAGTCCTTAGGTATTTTTATTTTATTTTGTTAAATTTCTTTTGTATCTCTTCAGGGGAAAAAAATAATATTCCTTTTATATAATAAACCACTAGTAAAGCTACTTAGGACAAAAATAGCCACTTCATTGATGAGAGAAACCAGAATACATAAATGATGCTGTATTTAATTTTAAAAGTGACTATATGGCTTGGATCTACTTATGCAGAGGAAAATATTTAAGGCCCATGTTATTGCTGTTTCCCCATTTGCTGTCTTTCCCAGAACAGCTAACAGCTCCAGAAACAAAATTCCATTTGCCAAATAATTATGAACTTTAGAG
This sequence comes from Passer montanus, assembly GCF_014805655.1. Taxonomy (NCBI): domain Eukaryota; kingdom Metazoa; phylum Chordata; class Aves; order Passeriformes; family Passeridae; genus Passer; species Passer montanus. The sequence goes on along the minus strand of NW_024373034.1, from coordinate 2,773,304 downwards.
ATGGTTACATTAAATAACCAAAGAGCAATTCAGGCCATTCTAATTCAGGAAACTGAAGCTGCCTTTAAAGAATTGCTGTCTCCTATGGGGAAAAGGTAGTAATGAAATTATATGATTAGGGCAAAGATTAATACAATTTCAAGAAGATATTTCTGGTCATCAGCTTAATATAAAGACATAGAACTGGAAAGTAATCATCTGACTCCAGAAATAACTACTGGTCCTGTCAGGAATTATAACATGTCAGACATGAAACTGAATGATAAAGTCTTGGAGAAAGCTAAATGCATAAACAAAATACCATTCTTATTTTGTTGTGGTTGATGGTTGCTCTCCATGGTTGGAATAGATATACATGACAAAAATCTGATGTAGAAAAAGCACTTTGAAGGTATTTCTAATGTATAGTTCTCTCATCTTACCAGGTGAATTTGTTTCAGTTAAATGTTTAGAGTTTATTTCAGAAGAGTTCTCAAAATTACCACAGTCAAAGATTGGGGCAGTGATTGGGGCAGCTACCTCCCAAGCACCAGCAAATGCACCAGGCACAAGTCTTGTTTGTGCATATGCCAGCTCATCACATAATTATTGCAAAGCCTGGAGAATATGCATTCCTAAATTTTATTCTACCGTGCAGGTTAAACACGCTTTGTTCATCATTATAAGCACAAAAATTAGGAAGAGGATAGGGGAAAGCAGGAATTTAAATCTTTAACACATTTCAGAGAAGTCAAACAGGAAGTTATTAAAAGACAATCACCTGTTTTTAAGTAAAACTCAGTATGGGTACTGCTTCCACCTGTGAAATTAAAATAAATGGCTACATTTTTCAAAGACAAAAGTCCCTTCCCAGGGAGATGTTGTCCAACATGTTAAGTGAGGGGTGAAAGAAAAATTGTTGGTTCTTCCTCAAAGATCAGCACTAATGAAATCATGTTCAAGAAATATGTGAAATAATAGTCCTGTGATTACTGACGTTTTGGTGGTTATGTCTGAGGAATTTTTTGATGGTTATATTTAAGGAACATTTGGAAAATGGTATGCTACATCAGAAAGCTTAATTATGGCTTTATATCTTATATATGTTGTACTTGTAGATGATTGAGTTCTATAAAACCAAATGCTCAGGAGAATTTATTTACTTCCTGATATCTTTGAACATTCCTGAAATATTTTAAAATGTGTTTCTATTTTTTTCCTTAAATTTTATTTCATATGATGAGAAATATGGAAGTCACTGTTCTGCATTCTGAGCAAGTAAGATGTTATTTTGCTATTTCATTATGTCACTGCTCTGCTTATTGGAAAACTGTAATGCTATGTAGACTAACTGTTGTTTATGACATCTTGGGCTTGTTGTTAATTCAATCAGCAGAGAGGTTGGTAAATAAGTACTTAGCAGTCTGCCCTCCTTATGGATTTATCAGCTTTATTTAAGGCAATTGATCTGCAAAGCTGGGGGTTGTTTCTACAGACACCTGCTCTGATCAAAAGGAGGCATTCAAGCTAAAATTCACAAAACAGCCGACTTGTGGGTTTGAAATGCATGGCACTCATGAACTTTATGGGAAGACACACAGCTACATTATAAATTTTTTTGAAAGGTGAAAGCAGAAACTTGTGCATATGATAAGATAGCGTTAGAAAAGCCCTCATATTAGATTTTTATCTGGGCCTTTGAAGGCAAATGCAGTCTGATCTTTACCTCTGAGTCAGATTTATATTTACATCTTACGTTCTCATTTTTTCCCCTGCTGTTTTTCAAATGTCATCACTTGCCTTTACCCCATGCAAGAGGAATGTCTGTGAGAGAAATTATTACTCTGAACCACAAAGACAGGTAAAAAAAAAAAAAGAAAAAACCCCAACAGTTTTATTTGTTCTGAGTGATTTTCTCTTAGTTTCTTTGGTTGTGTTAACACTGATTCTCTTGGAATGGGCACAGGTGTTCTCTTTATTTTATTGCTGCCAAACAAGCTGGTTTTGAGAAGTTTAAAAGAGTCCTGCTAAGAAGAAGAGGAACATATAAAATTAAAACAAACAAACAAACAAACCCAACCATAATACAAAAAACCTTTCCAAGTTTATAGTATTTTCATTTTGAGAAAGCGATCAGATAATTTATATAATCATGTAAAAAATGCCTTCAGAAATACTCTGGGCAGCAGATTTGAGCTGATGGTGTTGTGGAAGTGGCAAATCAGGTTTTCTCTGCTTTATTCATCCTGAGTTGGTGCCTAGATGTTCAGAGCATCATTAAATGGCTTGGGTTAGAATGGACCTTAAAAGATCTCCAGTTCCCACCCCCTGCCATGGACAGGGCCATCTTTTCACTAGACCAGGTTTTATCTTATTTAGATCTAGTTCCTTGTGTGTTATAAACAAAGATAAGAGCTGTGCAAAGCTTAGTCTTTACAGCATCTATACAAAGATGTTCTGTGCTTTCATAATTTGTGCAATCTCTGCTTTCCCACATTTGCTTTCTCTCTGACATTTCAATTAGGCTGCAAGTGGTAGGGGAGTCACTATAGCACATGGGGAAAAGGATCCTTTCACAACTTTTGGAAAACATAGAAAATAAAGGCATCAGAGAGGGCTGAACCAAGTCTCATGAATTTTTGGAAAGAAATTACATGACCTCTGAGAACTTAATTAATAGATGACTATTAATTGCTATGGGCATCCAAGAGATAGAGAGAAATAAATGCTTTGCACAGACATCCCTTATACTATTCAATCCTCATTAGAAGGTGAAGCTGTCCCTGAAGATACTCTAATGAAAAACACAGCCAACATGACATCATATAAAAGTGAATCTTTCTCTCTCTCTCTCTCTCTCTTTCTTCAAAAAAGATGAACTCAAATATAAAGAACATTTTTCTGTATGAAGCAAATTAATTATTACTCTTGGCCTCTAATTTGTTTGTCTTAAAAGCTTTTTTTCCTTCTTCTTAGAAATGAAATTATTTTCTTGTAAACTTTCCAAATTAAGACTATTCATACAATTTGAAAAGCACAGGATGTATTCTTATCTTGTGAAATCACTTTTACTTTACAAGCTCTCCCTGAGATGTAAGCAAAGAAGGCGACCATGCCAGTTCCAGTTCTGTTCCATCCTGGAAAGCAGGGGAAACCACAAAGGATGTGGTTGCTCTAGAGCCTCAAATGAAGTTTTTAAAAGCTGCAACCCTTTCTGTGAGGCATCAAAGTCTGATGTTGCATAGCTTTTAAGCATCACAATATTCTTTCTCTTATTTAAAATGTCATTTTCAGGGCTCAATTAAAGAAAATCACAATGTCTAGACAGTGGGTATGTGTCCCAGAAAAATGTGTTTTGGCAGAGGAAAACTTTGTTTTTACATGCCGATGAAAGAGCTGTTAAATGTGGATGCAACCTCTTACATGTTATAAGGCTTTCTGGCATGGAATGCCACAATTCAGATTTTGAAAACCACTATCCTAGATCTAGAGAATAAACAGAATTAAAAAAAAAAATCCCTGTGTGCATGTGTTCACAGCATAGTGACTGAACCACTTCAGAAAGTAGGAGAACTGAATTATAACCAACCCACTGGGTCCAACTCTGACCAACAGGGTAAGAAATGCCACCCTTGAAATAACCTTGTTTCAGTGTAGGTAAAAGCAAAAGATTTGTAAAGAAAGTGAATAATGAAAAAAAGGAGCTTCAACCTGAAGATCAAAAATAGAAAAATTTAATGGCTTGAGCTTTAGTAGGAGACTAGTCTGCTGTTTTGATGAATAACAAAACCTTTGTATTGAAGAACCACACACAATGAAATGGGATCTTCCTGAAGCAAAGAAACAAGGTCAACATTTAGACAAGTTTTTGTCTAAACAAAAACTGCATAAAGAAATGTCCTTCAGTACCAACTGTCCATCAAGAAAGGAAAAAAATGAATACAGGAGGAGCATGCAATACTAAATCTGTGCTGTTCTCTTTGCACTGCAGGGACAAAAGGTGTTGCTGGCTGCTCTGTTCTACAAGAGCCCCAGAAAAAGCAAGTGATCTTGAGTGGGGGAATATAACATATTTATGTGGTTTCCTCCTTAAAAAACATTAAAGATGAGGGTGGGTAGTGTGTGTACAGACAAGGTATGTGGCAATATGATGCCTGTGTGGGTGATTGCAAACAGTCACTGAGGCAACAAGAACAGACCTCTTACCAAGAAATCCCACAAGAAGGGGTTGCAGCCTCTTTTACTGAACTGAGTCAGACCAGAATACATGTGATTGATAAGAGGTTTGGATAAAAAATATAGTTTGAATGTTGCAGATCTAGTTTTAATATGTCTTTGTAGCTCTGTGTTGTGCTACATATGTTCTGATACAACACAGGTTAGAAGAAAACAGGTTGTGATTTGGGGAGCACCCTCAAAATGGGTTAATTAGATCTTGCATCTTTGCTTGCAAATATTTTGAAGAGCTCCAAACAAACCACTTTGCATTTGTTTAATACTTTATCACTGTTGTGCTTGACTGCAGGGCACTCATACCATGGCTTTGTAAAAGTCAGAGCATAAACTATAGCTCAGTCAAACCAACATGTTCAGGAAGTTATTCCAAATTTAGAAGTACATTCTTATTGCTAAGGGGAACACAAATCTGGTGGACATTAATTCACAGAATTCACAAAATGACTAAGTTGGAAGAGTTCCTTAAAGATCATTGAGTCCAACCCAAGACATATGGGGTTCTGGTTGCACCCTCTTGTTGCTTGAGAGGTTCCCTCAATAATCCCTGTCATGGGGTTAACCTTGGCTGACTTCCAAGTGTCCACCAAATTGTTGTCTCATTACCACTTCTCAGCAGGACAGGGGGCAAAACAAACCAAAAATCTTATGGATGAATATAAGGATAAGAAAATCACCAATCAAATACTCGAAACACTCAGATACCATCAATCGAATGGTCAAATTAGACTCAGGAAAGAGTAATTTAATTGGTGATGGCCTGTGACTGGTCTCTCAGAGCTGATTGAAATTGATTCTCTCTGATACTGGGGGCAGCTCCTCATGTCTTCTCACTAAAGGCACACATGTAGCCCTACACTATCAAAACCTTGTCAAAAAAAACCCAGTAAAGACTTTTGACCTGTGATCTGAGACCCTGGTATCTCCTGACTGGCTCAGCTAGTGTGTCTAGGTGTGATTCATTATTTTTCTCCATCTCTTTGCTTTTATGTTAAATAAACAATAATCAGATACATTTACAGACTGTTACTTTCATTCAAAGAATCATAAAATTATTAAAATGAGAAGGGACTTCTGGAGATTTTCCAGTCTAATCCCCTGTCCAAAGCACTGACAATTAAAACAGGTTGTTTGTGACAATGTACAGTCTGGCTTTGAATATCAAAAGGATGCAAGGCTCCACAACCTCTCTTGGCTGAACAGCTCTAGTGTTCAACTATCCTCACAGTAAAAATGTTTTCTTATATAACTTACTGTATTTCAATTTTACCCGTTGCTTGTTATCCTTTCACTGAGAGGAATTGGGTTTCAAAGCACTCTTTTCAAATCATACTAATCCAGTTCGGGTGGAGATTCCTCAATGCTCCTGCACTGCAGGGCTATTTCTCTTTCTTGTTCTGTTTTTCTGCCTTCCCTTTCTTTAATTATGATGCTGTCACAGAGGGTGTCATGCACTTCACTCATAAGAGAGAAGCAACAATACACTTTGCTGATATAAACCAGTGAGTTAACAAATTCAATGGTAAATGCCACATTGGTTTAACAAGATTTGACATCAGGGTACACTTGATTCTTTACTGCATAGAAGATGGGCTCTGATGAGGTTGTCAGGGAGACCCTCCCACTGAGATAAAAAAGGACCCCCTTGCCTTCTGAACCCTTTCCTTAAGGGGAGTCCAGGTACAGCAGGGAATCTCTCAGCCCTGAGGAGAAACCCAGAGAGGGGTCACCACTCGAGGGGAGGTCCTGGTGTGCAGCCCAGTGCCCTGCAGGGGAGCTCAGTGGGCCCTGGGCTGTCCAATGTTTACAACGTAATGTGACTGTCATAATGTTGTATTTACACACCAGCAAGTGATCTGGGTCATCATTCCAGAGAGCCCTTGGCTACCATGTCACCATCTGTCCCCCAAAACCCAGAATAAACTGTGTGCAGCCACCACAATCCCCACTCGTGGTTATGGACAAAGCTGGCAGTGGGAGCACACACCACCGTAGAGGTGAAGGCAATTCTTCCTCCATCCAAACTTTTCAGGACAGATTCTACCTCTAAAAGATTGTCCAGCTATCTTTGGCAAGTCAACTGCAAACTCTTGAGTTTGCTTTGGGAGTTCACTATTGGGTATAATTTTATTACCTGTGTTACATGGGTCAGGCTGGATGATTACCATAAGGATTTTTAGCCACTGTATCTATGATTCTCTTCTGTCTTTGTCTTGTATTCTTTTCTCTCCCACTCTTGCATATTTCCCTCTCCTTAGGAACCTGACACAGCACAGAATTATTTGGCTGTAATCCTTTTCTCTAACATTTCCCTGTGTTTTAATTTCCAACATCAGGGTCAGCTTTTCCCATTTATCTCAGTAGGAGCCAGGAGAGACACAATAGAAACTGCACTATGAGAGGAAGAATGAGGGAGGGGCAGTATAGCAAAACTCATAGAATCTGTTATTTCAGTTTAACTAATAATTAGCAAAACAACTTGTGAAAGCAGAACTGTGATAAATGTCACATGCTGGCTCTGTCTGCCTCCTGATACCTATGAGGTGCTTGATCCATTATGCTTTTTTCACCTGCTTTTTTTTCCCTCCTGCTGTGTGAGCACCATCTCATAAGAGCCTGTGGCCATTAAGATATTTCCTTGGGGAGAGTGCTGCCATAATCTGGAGTCTGACCCGATACATGTGCTACTCTTCTGGAGATATTTGTGAATACCAGCTCATGGTGTCAGGAGATTGTTCAGAATTTCAGTTGTATTTGATTCAACAATGCCTGGATTACTGACCTTCATGAGTTCTGTCCAGATGTCTTTTTGACTGGAGAGATCTTTTCTTCTGCAATCTGACTGCATAGAATACACTCCTTGCTTGCTGGCAGCCTTAGGCAGACCCAGGAATCAACCTGTGTGAACCAGCTTACAGCACAGAAAGCCTTGGGGAATTGTCAGAGCTCACTGAAGTCAATGGAAGGATCCTTGGATTTTCTGCTTCTTTAGGCATATTAAAAAAGGCCAAGGGAATAAATGTGAAATGTGAAACCCAGTGGGACATGAACAGTTTTCTGTGCTGCACTCAAGTAACACCCAAGAATAACCTCTGTGTATACAACACCTTGTGGGACTGGTTGATCATTTGAAATATTCTACAATGGATAACTCACTTTTCAAATATAAAAATCTAATTTTGCTGGTTTATCCTCCCTTCCCTTCCCTCACTCCTATTAGGAAATCATTCAATTCAGAATCTGCTTGATCTGATATCTGAATCTCCATTGTCAGATTTACCTTAAATTCCCTATTAAAATAAGGAAAAACCTTATTCTGTTTTCTTCTCTTTCCTAAAGTCAGATCTGCAAATCAGGCAAGACACCCTCATCATCACTTGGATTTTGTCATTTTCAATAATAATTTCATATTTCTTTTTCACTTTTTTTTCTTTTACACTTCTGTTTCCTTCCTACTTGTTGCAAGTCTTTACAACTCTCTCTGTCTGTCTTGCTTTATCAATAGGCAAATTAGGCAAGACACCCTCATCATCACTTGGATTTTGTCATTTTCAATACTAATTTCATATTTCTTTTTCACTTTTTTTCTTTTACACTTCTGTTTCCTTCTTACTTGTTGCAAGTCTTTACAACTCGCTCTGTCTGTCTTGCTTTATCAATACATTAGGTCCAAGGCAGATGAAGCCTACTGATTGCTAGGCCAGCCTCAGGTTCTTTCTTGGTAACTGGTTTTGTTAGGTGGGTCCTGGGATCTCCAACACTTGGCACTGAGCCTGTAAAACACATTTATAACTTATGGGGTGTGTATGGTGTGTATCCCTTACCTGCACTGACAACTCGTTTAATCTAAGCAAATAATGCCAGCATCTTTATCTTACTGTTCTCTTCCAGATGGTTTTGGGTAAACACCACGGTTCTGCTGTTCCTGGTACCAGGACAGGCCATATCAGGGCCTTCCCCAGGATTTCTGATGAGCATTCTTGAAATAAGCCACTTATTAACTCCAACAAAAATGAACCTTCTTCATGACGTGTGCATGCAACCTCCACTTGAACAAACACTGTGATGAGAAGGAATTAATCCCCCAGCTATTTCCTCAGTCAGATGTTACCAATACTCCTGCTAGTTCCTCTACCACTTTCTGTCCATCAAAATAAGTCTTTGTCCTGTGTGTGTCCTTGGGTGTTTATCAACAACCAACTTCTGATAACTATTCCTCTGTAAAATTGTTAAATTTCTTGGACCAGTCCTTAAGACACAAAGCTTCCCTAGACACCAGATTTGTAGTCTCTAATGTCAGCACATTAAAACAAGCAATACTTTTATATGATTATTCCAAATACCAAGTAATTGTTGAGAATAATTAAAATGAAAATCCTGTCAATAATAGAACTTCATAATAGTCACGCTACCAAACATATGCGCATAAACACACTCATTTGCATGTATATGCACAGAAAACCTCATATGCAAATAAGGGGTCCAAAGCATCTGTCTATCTTTATGTTTCTGAAAAAACTGATTTCATATGAGCCAAAATTGCATTCAAATTAAAGGCCTTGGGACAAAGACTACCAAAAAAGGTAACAGGAGGCAAAAATCACCACTTGCCAAAATTCCTAGCCTCAGAGTGCAATGTGTGGCAGCAGAGAGAAGGGAAGAGATAAAGAACCCGTGCAAAGTATAAAATAATTTACAATAAATATGTAGCATTAATTTCTATCAATAAAGGAGTAAACAGAGTTAAGAAGTAATCTCTGAGATTTCAAATAAATTCTCTTTCTATGATGAATTTGCTTTTGTAAATAGTTTTAATTATATTCATAGTTTCTTTATTTTTCAAGGAAGGCATTTATTTCAGTCTTGAGTCTCCCATCTTTATTCTCATGAAGAATTTTAATTACCTTCACAGGTGTCTTGCCTTCATTGGATGAGTCCTGGAACCTCATTGGAATCCAAACACACCTGAGGGTAGATTCACTATTTTTGGATTTTTTATGTTTTTGTGAAATTCTCAGCCAGGGCAGCTTCTTCTCATCCAGCTAAAGTTCTACATTGCAGCAGCACTACAGAGTAGACGTCCAAAAACTATGAATAGCAGAGGCAGGAAAGAGTTTCTCCATTGTGGAGAAGTAAATGTAAGATAAAAATGAGAGATTGCTCCATGGAAACAAGTATCTAAATGTGCAGGCTGTTTGAAGGGAGATGGAGCACCTGAAAACAATGGTGTAATTCAGCCTAGAAGCTTTGATGGAAATAATGCTCTGAATGTTGCTCATAGCTGTATATTTGAAGCTATCTGCTCATAAAACACTTATGAAAGGTAATTAGCACTTCTATTAATGGTCTATCATTGTTCTGTAATGCTTACACATAAACTATCATTCTTTTCTCTCTTCCATAATTGCCCAATTATAGGTATTTAGAAGCCGTAATATTTGAAATGAAGTAGAATCTGTGTAAAATATGCTCAATATCCATCTCAGGTTTGCATCCAAATTATTATTTTGGTGCTTTCCATCCAGTTTTATTTTACAAATTCAACTTCTTCTTCAACTTCATGGACTTAAACCATATGGAGAACTGGATTAAGAGGCAGGCATAAATTTAACAATATATTCTTATTTCAGGTTCACTTCAAGCACACCGGGAGTCAGTGTTTTGTATTAGTGATGGCCATACTGCCATAATCAGTCACATACCGTGATCTCTATAAGATTCATGATACATTTCATTCCACCAAAGGGAGGATGACATTGTCTTGTAGGAAGTAGGTAATATAGCTGTGTTCCTGTGAAGGAGAATACACCATCATTTTCCAGGGTTGACAACTGTTTTTACCTTCAATAGAATTTCTGGAGCTGACTTCCTCCTTTTTTACCCAGAGAACCTCATGCTTTTATTGCCACCAGGTCATGACATCTCATCCTGGTCCAGCTGCACACCATGACCCACAATTCAGTTGCCCATGCAACATCCCATCTCTTTTTCTTTACTGTCAATTCTACTACAAGTGGTTTATTAGTCTCAAAGAGACAGATTCAGGATGTATTACCTTTATTTACACTGAATAATCAGCCACGTCTACCCTATTTCTCTCAGTGGTTCAAGTGTTTTCTCAGCAGCGTTGCAAAGTTCATATTTATTCCTGAAAACTTACATCACAAAAGAAAAACTATAAAGTGCATTCTTGATGTCTTTTTCTGTGTCTTTGTCAGAAATGAAATGTTCTGCATGAATCCAAGAGGATGGGGGAAATGGGAAAGTTTTGCCAGCAGTGAATAGCCAGTGTAGGCAAAAATTAAAACATCTACACTGCACAATATTACACTGCCATAATACATCACACTACACTAGTGCAGGTGTCTCTGGTCCTGATCTGTACTGTTGGGTAAACTTGGTTTTGGAGAGGTGACGTCACATCAGGTGTTACAGTAATTTCACAAGCTCTGCAGAACAAGAGGCTTTTCTTGCTCAGTGTGGATTTGTTATTTCAGCAAGTTTAGGCTGAAATAACATTTGGCTGCTGAGGATTTCATAGTGGAGCTTTTGGGGAACATCTGTTTCTAAGTTGTGCTTTGGAAGTGATCTGGAGTTCAGCACACACGTGGATTTCTCCCTCCCATTCAGGGATTGCCAGCAGCCACAGTGTGTGGGGTTATTTTGGGACTGCAGGGTTGTCTTAGGTAGCTCTTAAGATGATGGGTTTGTGGACTCAGTGCCCAGGAAAACACTATGGAAATCAACAACTAATTGTAAACCATGTTTGGTTGGTGTGCTGCAGGCACCCTGTCAGGTTTAAGTGGCTTTCTGCAATAGATGAAAGAACTCCTGGATTAGGAGCTTTTGTCAGAGATAATTCCCTGTGTTCTGGGATTTTCGTTGAGGCGTATATTGGCCATCAGGATATGAAAAGATTATTTGCCATGGCAAGCAAGAATTCCCCCCATTCCCCTCAGTGCACAAGTGTTTAGGAAGGTTAGACAGGTCATAGGGACTACTCATAAAACAGTAATTTCCATCTTATCAAGGTCATAAAATAAATTAATTGTTTCTCCCTCGTGACCTTCCTAAGAACCATCCAAAATGGCCATCCAGAATACTACAGATATATTGTAAAAGGTACTGGTGGTAAGAAACTTTAAGAAAATATGGATGGCTAAGCAGGACTTAAAGTCGAGACCAGCCAGGTATTCTGGCTCATGTTCTGAAACTTCATTTCTCAACAGATTGGCTCCTCAGTGCATGCAAAGGATACAACTTTAATTGATTTATCATAGGTACTTACAACTTAAGCTTTCAGTGTAAGCAAATTCCATGGGCAAATTCCTTAGTGAGGTTACAGAAATATTTTTAAAATTATAATTGCCTCATGTAACAGATGTCTAGGGTAAACAGGGTGCCTTTGGAGCAAATTCTTTCCACCTCTTTAAGTACAAAGTGAGCAGCAGTAGTTTAGATCAGCCTTTAGGCTGACATTCTGAGACAAAGCAGTGTGTGTCCTTCCAGCATGGCAAAGTGTTAACTCCTTTTTGTGATGCCCCCTGGCATTGTGCTCCCGACCAAAGATTGGACAGACCTTGCTCGATTTCTTGTGGTCTGTTTATCCAACTATGTGATATAATTCTTCCTTCAGTGGTAATAATCCCTCCACACAAATATCTAGAGAAGTTTTCTTTTCACTAAACAAAATAGTTCACAAAACTTGAAAAAAAGAAAAATAAAAAAGCCACCCAAAAGAACCTCCTTCTAAACAGTGTTTTGAAATTCTGTTTTCTTCTTTCCTTGCATTTTAACTTCAGATAAAATGTTTTTCCTGTAGTCTTTGAATTTATTTCTCACTCCTTTTGCTATGGTTTGCATTATGCATTTTAGCAGTTTGTCTCTGCTATAAATAAGTCTTATAATTGTGAATATAATTAGATTTGTTCCACACAATTGCATATAAATGTAATTCCAAGGTGTTTTTAGAACTCAGTTCCTTATTGATGGATTAGAAGCAAAGTCTGTTTAGAAATGGTGCTTTTCTCTGAGGTAATGCTATTCATGAATCCTACTTCCCCTTTTTGCTACAGTTTCTGCCCAGCATTTTGCTAAAACTGGGAGCATTGGCAAATGGCTGCCTTGGCAACTGATAGCAAATTAACTTTTGGTTAGCCTACAAGGCATATTTATTCTGGGCCTTTCAACTTTAAATGAAAGCATGGATCATCTGAAATGTGTTTCTTGGAAATGGAAGAATGAACAGCTGTTTCATGCTCCTTCTTTTAAATCTCTGAGAGTTGGAGCTCCAGTCGTAGGCAGCTTTAAATAACATTTAAGGATGGAGCAAATAACAGCCTGCAACTCTACTGTGATTCCTGTGCAGAGCTGATCTAAGATATTGGAGGTTTAAATGAGCTGGCAGCCTTTTAACTCAGTGGTGTGAATTTTGATTTTTTTTCTTCTTCTTCATAAAAATGATATGTGAAAACTTATCCTTGGCTTGTATTCTTCCTTTCTTTGTTTTCATAGTATAATAGGTGATTCATTATAAAACAGATTTTTTTTTTCTTTTTTTGGCCAGTTACTGTTTATTTTTAACCACAAACAATATCCTAAGTTTTAGAAAATAAAAACATAAGTCTCTGGGAAAGCAAATCTTGTGTGGATAGGGAATGAGTTGTGAACTAAATAGTATGATGAATGCTTAATTAAGGAGGCTAAAAAATTAAATATGCTGTCAGCTTTGAATTTATATCTTCTCCCCAAAAGCAGTCCTGTCTATACAGCAAAATTTTAACTTTCATAGTTTTATCTATTTGTGAACATTCAAGAGAAAGCACAGGAGGGCAGCTCAGACAGCTCAATGAAAGTATAATATTTCAGAGCTGTTGGGCTTGTTATGGCTTGTCTTTGTTGGACCTTTACTGAAGATTGTGATGCATTACTTGGAATAAGTACCAAGAAATCTGCTCCGTTCAGGGATTCACAGATACCTGACCTCTGCCAGCAATTTTCAGAGTGATACTCTTAAGATAAACTGAGGCTTGCATCCCTTTTGAGCCTCTTGTTCAACCCAGGTTGTAGCAAAGCCAGATTTGTTCAAATTTTCAAGGACTTACAGGTCAAACTGTAAAGCCTGGTGCATTTAAAACTCGTCTGAGAAAGACTGACATTTCATTCTTGTCTACTCAATGTTTAATACATTGATAAGCTAATTTTAAAACATAATCAGAAATCTCTGCAATGTTTCATAATTGATTCATATTCTTTTTGGATATCCTTACTTGAAGAAGCTCTTGCCTACCTCTTCGTCACCCATATCCTTAACATTTTATTCCTAATTATTCAGTAGTCTAGTTCTGGGTAAGCTTGGGCAGCAAGCCATCAGTAAGACATTTTTTCAGACTTTTCTAATGTGTTGAGATGTGAAAATCAGTGTGAGACTGTTGTAGAACCTAAATGTCTCACTCTCTAGAAATAAAAAAGTCTAGTTTCTTATTTAATTGCATTTTAACATAAATCATCTTCACAAGTGATACATTTAGAAAATAAATTGGACTTGTCAAGAGTCCTTGTTTCAGGCATGATTGGTTTGGACATTCTGAAATTTATAGATGAAGTGTTTCAGTGTTAGCTCAGCAAAGACAGAGGACAAAGAGCTTCTGTGTTGGATCTGAAGGAAGATTTCACCTGAAGTCATAGGACCTGTTTCAGATAAATATTAGGATTACTTTGTTTGTTTGTTTTCCCCATATTTTTTTTTTCTTTCCGAGAAAAAGTCGATCCCTAAGAAATATTTTGTCCTCAACATTTATTTCCGTAGCCCTTATTTATTGGAGACACAGACAGATTTCAGTGTTGTATGCAGTGCTGTTTTTGAAAGAAGAATTTGAGCGCAGACCCAAAGAAGGGCTGATTTGACTGTGTCTTCTCCAAGAGTCAGAAAATTCCAGGGCATGCCATGAAATGGAACAACATGGAGTAAGTGTCTGTGTGCAGCCTCAGGATGGAACACAACCAGCCCCTGTTTGGCATTCATACCATGTTCATTGATGCAGTCTGGGAGTGCCACACAAGGACATGAAATTTCTTGTCTTCTGTTTTCTTTTCCTTATCTTCACTGTATTTTTCACTCAGTGGGGCACAATTACCTGACCGCTGTGAAGTAATACAATGACAGTTTTGGCCATCAGTAATTAAAATTCTGCACAATTGTTACTGAATACAAATAGAATTTTTCTTTTCAACTAGTTTTTTTTTTCCTTAAAAGCTCATATTTAATGAAATTCAAACCATTCTCTATTTTTTCTTTAATACTATTAATTTAAAGAAAATGTTTCATGTTGACTTCTTATACTATCACCCACACTGTAGGACACTTTTCCATTAATATAAAAATGTTCTTCTTTCCTTATTTTTAACTGCATATTACAGTATAAAAAATGTTCAAAATAAAAATCTGCAGCTGTGTAGAAGTTCAATTATAAGATCAGAACTGAAATTCTGGTTTTTTTGTCTGTTATGATCAAACCAAATAATATCTAAAGTATTTAATATCTTATGTCACTATTACACACTGTACAATCTAATATGTTTTTTGTTCATCTTCTTTTGCATCAAATCAATCTTCCAAGTGACTGGAAGAAGCCTCCCCTGGTCCACCTGGGGGATTTTGACTCCTCTAGTATCTGTGGGTAGACCAAAAGAGCAGAGCAAAACAAACCCAGAAATTTTCATGGAGAATGAAAACTTCTTAGTACAAACAACTGAGGAGCTGATGAGGGAAGTAACACTGTCTGACCTCATACTTGCAAACAATGACCATTGCATGGTTGAACTCAGTATCTGGAGAGGAGGAAACTGGGGAAAAAAATCCCAAAATTCAGAACCATCGTCCTGGACTTTAGGAAAGAAGACTTTGGCAACTGTAGTGTTCTGCTTGGAAGAAACCCATTGAAAACAGTCCTGAAGAGAAGCAGATCCAGGAGAGTTAGTTGATTTTCAAATATCGCCATCAAACTCATGATTGGACCATTGTTAGAAACAGAAAATCAGGCAAATATGGCAAGAAGCCTGCATGGGTGAACAAGAATCTCCAAGCAAATTCAAATAATAAAAGGGAGCATGCCAGTAACAGAAATAGGGAACTACCATCGTACTCCAGGCTGACCCACATCATTGCAGAAGCTCAGGCAGACATGCTAAAGAGTGGTTTAATTGATGTTATGTCCTCTGCAAATACCTCAGAAAAGTCCTTAAAAAAATAAAGGGAGAGAGAAAAACATCTTAGGGAAAGTGTTTTAGAGCTACCTCAATGTCACAGTTTTAAAGTTGTTACAAAACTGTCCTCCTGGAATGCCATGTACCAACTCATTTATCCAAGATTTACTGTCATCTGAAATAAGCAATTTTTGAGTGAATCCTTTCATCCGGGGCTTTCTTCTCCCGAGATCCAGTGGTTCATGCTTTTCTTGCCAGTCAGATGTTTATCTGATTATCAGATAGCGTTCTTTTTGTTTCTGTGATTCATTAAAGAAGAGAAAAAGGTAAAGGAGAAAGGTAAAGGTAATGGTATGGCAAGGGGACAGGGAAAGGGAAGGGGAAAGATTAAAGGGAAAGGGAAGGGGAAAGCCAAAAGGAAAGGGAGAAGCAAAGGGAAAAGGAAAAAAGAAGGTCAAGGGAGGAAAGAGAATGAATGGAAATGGAAGTGAAGGTGAAAGGAGAGTGGAAGGGATGGGGAAAACGAAAGGCAAGGCCATGCTGTAGAGAAACAGCTGAAACAAAACGTTGTCTTGACACTCTGACTTTCTGTTTCTCATCCCAGAGCTTCCTGTTATCTGAATCCAGAGGAAATTGAGAACTGCCTGTTTACTTTTGTAGGATTTAAATGAATCTTTGAATTGATTTTTTATTTTTATCTGCATCTCCTCTTTTATCATCACCATAAATATGTAGCAACTGGTGAACAGTTTCTAACTTCAATAACTGTATTACATCTTGTTTTCTTTCTTCTGACAGCTGTAAGAATGATTTTCAAACACAAAATCTACACAAGACTCCTTCAGTGTTTTATCAGGAAGATTTTGGGATTTTTTTGCAGAGTCCAAATAAGCAAATAACTAGTCTGTAATTACATAACAATTACAAACTATAGACCAGCTAGAGAGTTATATGTTACTGATATAAATTCACCCATGATGTTATCAAATAGTTCAACAGGTGGCTGAAGAGATGGATTTGCAAGTTTTTATTTTAATTTATTTTAATTTTAGTTTTAATTTAATTGTAATTATTTTTGCCTGACAATTGCATACTACTTATACCTGATGTTATTATGGAGAAACTGGCAACTGTTAAAGAAGCAATTACTATAAAATTATAAGTAGATGCCATTTGACTTTATGATTATTTGCACCATATGAAACAGCAAGTTGACAAAAAATAAGATCAGGCTGGTCTGTTGCATCACATAACTTTGACTTTTTAGTAACATACATTCTCCAAACAAACCAGGAACCATTTTACAATTGTTCTGCAAAGACATATACATCTGGGCCTCTTCCACTTGTACACTAAGTGCCACAACTCTTCTCTGTGAGGTTTGTTTTACTCTAATCTTTTCCCAAGGAAAAAATAGTTTGTGTAGCTTTTCCTTTTCTTTTCCTTTTCCTTTTCCTTTTCCTTTTCCTTTTCCTTTTCCTTTTCCTTTTCCTTTTCCTTTTCCTTTTTCCCCTTCTCCTTTCTTCTGGTTTATTTGCTAATCAGAGACACATTTTGCTCTTTCAGCTAGGAATGGCAGTGGTGATGCTTGTGACAGGCTGAGGAGCCTGTGGAGTTTATTCCATAGCCTGAGGACATGCCAAGCAAGGGACTGTTTCATTCACAAGTGACTGACAATGTCGTGTGCCTGAGGAAAGTCAGAGCCAGCTATGCATTTCAATTTCAAGGTTTAAGTGTCTCTCAAAGGAGCCAGACAGTCATCTTTTGAGAGCATCGTGAAGAATCAAAGGTCAGAAAAAAGGTTTACTACATCAAATTGCATTGAAGAGTAATTAAAAAAAAATTATATATCTTCTTAAATTAAAAAGACTAATCTCAGTGGGATAATGAAAAAAATTATAATTTCAGTGCTAAGTCAAAAATAAATGATAAATAAACCAAAAATTTAATGTCATCCAAAACTAAAGAGCATGTATCCATGCATCAATGGTTTTTTCCTGCCAAACCTGTGATATTTGAATGAGGAAAAATATTTTGTATAGCCGAAAGTGCAGTAGTTCATAGATAAACATTTGTAATAAAAATCAGGAGAAGAAAAAGTGAACTGTAATGTTCTAGTGATGGTCCATGGTGTTCTTCTTAAGATACTTTAATAACAAAGTGAGAAATCCAGTCCTCTACTCATTTTTTTCTGGGAGTGAAGTCAACCTCATGATCTCAAGTGACAATGAAGTTGCATAAGTTTCTGACTCAATTAGTATTTAAATATTTCATAGCAAATGGGACAGAGTCATTAGGAGAGATTGAGGGACACAGACACTTGGGAAGGTTTTATGAGGACACAAGAAAGATTGTTTCAAGCAGTTCTGTACTCAGACAGAGAACTTGCACAGCACTGTTCCCAGCAGACCCAAATCCATGAACTGGAGAGGTTCAAGGAAAGTTCCTCTTGGTCTGTCCTGTCAAGGCTATTCTGCTTTGTATTTCTGTTTTACTGTTCATTCTGCAGTGCCTGGTAGTGGTCAAAACACCATCTTGAGGGCCAACCTGCCCAGATATCAGTCCCTTTAGAGGCAATATTTAATGCAAAAGAGCAGTTTCAAGAGGAAGAACTAGAAACATTTAAAAAAAAAACAAAAAAAACCAAAAACCAGAACAGTTGGATCTCTCTCCTTTAGGGTATTGGTAGAAGAGCTCCAGACCATTTAGGGAGAACTAGGACTAGTCCTACACAGGACATTCAGTCGCCAGATAAAAGAGAAACAACGTCTGCTCACAGTACTTTTCAGCTGTGAATTGTGTTTTTGAATAGAATTCAGCTGTGAACTGTGTTTTTATTCTCTCAGCAAACCCTGGTTGAAATTATTCAGTGAATTAAGGTCAAATTATCAAAGTCATTTTAAGATGTCTATAACACCATTGTTGGTGAAAAATTTATGCTCTAAAAAAAATTAAAAATAAAGGTGTTCAGATCTATATTTAGCAGATCTTATAACTGCTTTAAAAGCTTCCTTTTTCCCTAACTCAAAAGAGACAGGAGAAACAGTGCTATCTTACTGTAAAGGGCATCTTTCTCTTCAATACTCTTTTTGTTACATTTAAGACAGTAGAAACATTTTAATACGTTATTCATCCTATGGTCAAACGGATCACTGTCTTTTGCATTACACAGTAATTATCTCTGGAGTTTGTCACTGAATTAAATGGGTTATTTTCAAAAAGCATTCACTAATTTTCATTGTTTCTGCACTTTGTTATTCCATATGAAGCAGTTAAAAAGTGTAATTTCTTGGAGCAGCAACCAGCTACAGCTCCTATTAAGAGTCAGTGAGGGTGGTGGTGAGTTAACCCACATTACTGGGTGGTCTTAGAAATTTTAATCATATGGGCCAGGTAATTAGACAGGGAAAATAATTTCAAAGAAGCTGTTTCAATTTAGATCAATTGAAGGTCCAATACGAGGAGTGTTTTCACCTGAATGAAGTCCTTGAGCAGCACTCACCCTTTTGAGTAAGTTCCTTCTGCTGATGCCTTCAAGGCTGTGACGTTTAGAAAAAAATAACACATTAATATCAGCAAATCTATTTTAAGAAAATACAATGTTTTTTCTTGACACTGTTATTACAGTAAAGTCGCTCTAACATAAGGCCATGTTTGTAGAGGCAGAGGTGCTTAATATTATTTCCACAAGCAATTCATAAGATTCAGAGAGAGTCTCAGGAGAACTTGTTATTTTTATTGTGTTTGATGCAGGTAGTAACATTTCCTTTTCAAGTATTTTAGACTTCTTACTGAAGAACACCACTAGAAGTGGTGTTCAGCATTATTAAAAAAACAAAACAAAACAAAACCAGAAACTCTATTTACCTCATTTGTGCTCTGCATGCAAGTCCCTCTGCAAGTCAGTGCAGAGGAAATCATGTGGAGTGGAGTCCTGATATGTTGACAGAGGGGAATTATGAAGTCCATTTTCTCCATCTCTAGTGCTTGTTAATGTTTTATGAAGGGAAAAGGAACATTTTGACATTTGGTAAAGACAGTTTCTAATTAAGGTTTGGGTTGAACAAGGCACTTAAGGTCTAATGGGACTTAGACACATGCCTGACTGGAAACCTGCCCTGCTCTGTCCCAAATTTTCCGCCTAAACACGAAACCACAGTGCCAGGTTCTTTCTTACTCACTCATCCTCTGACCCCACAAGCTTTTCTCTCAGCAGCTTATCTCACGAGGCAGGCTCAGGGGCCATTGCTATTCAGTGAGTGTTGCCAGGTTTTGTTATCCACAATCTACTCTACAGGAACCCAGCACAGCCAGAAACAGCAGAGAAAACAAGAGGTACTGGACTGAGCAGTAAGACCAAATTGCTCACTGAAGGCAGGGCTCCTGCTTATTTGGGAAATATATCAACAACCAGGTTGCAGGCTCAGCTTTGCAGACGGTGGAAATGCACAAATGTCTGGCTGTGCAGCTGTCCCTGGTGAGAATATTGCTGAGCAGACTTTTCTAGTGCCCTGTCTGAAGGATGAATAATGCTTTAGAATGTCTTTAGGTAACGTAAGTTATCTGTGCATGCTGGGAGATTGCACTGCCCTGTTTACTCTTTGGGGTGTATTTTTTCATGTGCTATCTTGCAAGTATTAAAAAAAACCCCACAAAAACAAAAAACCAAAAAACAAAAACAAAACAAAACAGAAACAAAAAACATACAAACAAAAAAAAAACCCTAAAAAACCAAACCAAACCAAACCAAACCAACCAAACCAAAAAAAAAAAAAACAAACAAAAAAAACCAAAAACAAAAAACTACCAAAACTGAAGGGAGTCCTCTTATTTTACTTACCTAGGTTCAGGGAAATAGGGAATACAGAGCCAGAGAGGAGAAGTCAAGATAAACCATGAACTATGACATAAAGCTGAACAAAGGGAGTGCTGCTGCTGGTGTGTTTTAGGAGGAAGAGTGAAACTTTCTCACTCCTTTGCAAGAGTTGTTACTGATATATACCCCTGGGAATTGGGCTCCAGATATTGGAGTAGATTTTTGTTGCAGAAATATACATTCCAGAAATTTTACGCTTTTAGACCCAGTCATTTGGCTGTGTTTCCCTTTGGCTGACTTGCTGTATCTTCTCTCTCAGAATAAAGATAGGTCTGAACGGACCCTCAGAGGTACTTCACTTTTCTGTTATTTTGTTCTTTAGAGAACTCTGAATTCAGAGAGATCTGTCTAGGAGCCTGTTGTATAAAACTTAGTCACTCTGCTGCTCAGTTTCCCTGCCACAACAGTGAGATTGCTTCTAGAAAATCTTTAAAGTCCCTTCCAACGCAAAACATTCTAGGATTTGATGATAATTTTTTTTAAATATCTTTGAACTGATGCATACTTACACATTAAAACATTTTCCTTTCCAAATTCTAATGCTATTATATTTAATGACTTTTTTTTTTACTCTTCTGTTATTTCAGAAATGTTAGCTATAAATCAGTTTATGGTTTGGTCATTTGCATAGACATACAAGATGTCTTTCTTACAGTAGTTTTAAATATAATAAAATAAAGTTCTCTCAGTTGCAAAGTTTTCATTTGTGTTAGTGAAAAAGAGAATATTAAGATACCATTTCCCAAAAAAATTTTTGCAACTCTGGAATATTATGATCTCGGATGGTTTTCTGGTCATGTTAATGGAAAAGAAAAGATTATAATTTACTGCTCATCATTGAAAATGTCATCTTGTTTATTCATAGAAGAGAGGCATTCTGAAAAGAGACATTCTACAGTCTTATGTTTACAGGATGAATAGAAATGGGAGGGAGGTTACAGGATCATATTTTGTATGATGGAAGCTCAAAGAAGAAAGAACAAAAAAGTCATCTGTAGTTCATTATATCATAATTAAAGGACAGACTTAATCTAGAAAACCTAATTATTGTGGAACATTGTACTGTCCCAGATTACTCTGAACATCTAATGTTAGACATGTATCATGTTTCCCATAATGTGAGGATCTATACTTCAAAGGCATCTAACAATTTGGGCAGAAAATGGAAACGATCCAGAAAAGACCCACAGAATGAGCCATATGTTCAGGAATTACTAAGGAGAAGTTTGTAAAAATCCTTCTCTTTAAAGAATCACCTGCAGGATCCTCAAAATAGAGTGATAATGAAGTATCCTTGAAAAGCAAATTTGTCTTCTGTTGTTTCAGCTGAATCATGAGCTTTAAGCTCCTTTCAATTACTTAAGAATATGATTATAATTAAGGAGTGAGATCTAATATTAGAAATATTTGATAGACTGATCTGGGTAGGAAAAGACCTTAAAGATCATCTTGTTACAACCTCCTGATAATGGCCAGGGACCTTCCACTAGACCAGGGTGCCCAAAGCCCTATCCAACCTGACTTTGAACATTTACAGGGAAGAACTTAATGCTGCAATATATGGTTTTATTGTATAACTTTTACTTCTTCACCTCAAGCACTGCACAAAGTTGTTCATTGGTAATTTTCAAATTCTAAACAAAAAAAGACAAAGTTTTAATTTTCCATGTCATAACACAGCTTGCTTCTTTTATTACTTTAACTTCTAGGAATATTTTTCATAAATTTATGATATTTTAAATTTTCAGATCTTAACAACACAATTAGAATCTTCAGTTAAAAAGAAATGCCATCAGAATTTTTTTTTTACCAATTCTGGCCACTAGCTTTTTTAAATTGTAAATTTGCTCTCTTCAGATGAGTCTGTGCCTTATAGCACAAGCCACCCAGTGAACACTGCCAGCAGAATCTGAGCTTTTCTGTCAGGTAAACAGATACAATCCTAAAACTTTAGGTTCTGCTTGCTGTTGTCTCTCTAGGAATTGTCTTATTGTCTGAGTCACATTCATTCAATATTTTCTCATGTTCTAGGGACTGTCATATATTTCGTATGTATATCAAAATAGCAAGATGCATCTCTTTTTTAAATCTAAAAGTGTAAATAAAAATAGGGTTTTTTTCTGCGCAAGATAAAATGTGAAGTATATGGATATCCCTGCTAGGGGACAAAAAAATAAAAGAGGAAAAGTTCTTATTTCATACATATTACCCTAATGGCATACATTGCTCTGTTTGGCTTGCAGTTTATGGCTGCCTGCAACTCTTCAGATGTAATTAAGAGATGCTGGTCACTCAGTCTGTGTTTCTAATCCTTACAGCTTCAGGGTGCTCATCATGTGGAAAGATTTTTTTATGAGGAAGAGGATTCAACACTTCACGTTGATTGGTTTTTATTTAGCACCTAAACAACAACAACAACAACAACAACAAGATGTTCTGTTTGCTTGTTTGGTCCATTTTGGGGATACAGAGAGTAAATAACAGCTTAAACAGTAATAACGTGATTTACACAGTAAGGAAACACATATGGTATGGAAATGTTCCTGAAATCTTTTAGAAACAAAACCCAAACTATAACCAGCACACACCTGTCAAATTTAGCCACAGGAAATTATCCTCAGATGAAAAAGTTCCTTCCTTCCTTCCATATGTAGAGATAATAAAACTTGAAGAGAATATTCTTCAGTCTGAGGCCTTTTACACCATAAAATTCAGCAGCAACCTCAAGTAGGTTGGGAACTCCTACACTGATAAATCTTCTTAAAGGATTGGGCAAATGCATTTTGCAAGATACTGAAAGGTGGTCTTCTGTGTCTTAGTTATTATCAGCTGAACAGGGAAGCATCACAAGGCAGAAAAAAAAAAAGGAATTAAAAAAAATAAAAACATAAAAAGACGAGATGAAGAGATAAGGATTTTCATTGGAAAGACCTTTTCCTTAATTTCTGTGATATTCTTCATATCTCCTACTCCCTGAACAATGTCTGTCAACAGTCACACTTTACACAGGTTTGGAAACTCTCACCAGCTGTAGCCTCAGCCTAGGTGGGAGCCATCTGAACAGATTTTAGATTTTACAGAGTAGGTTCTTCCATGAGAAAAACATCACAGTCATTCTCTTTGGGGTGAACAGCACTGTGACCAGCACAGACAATGAAGCTGAAGATCCTTCTGAAATACCTTTTTATGCAGGGAATCTCAGCATAAGTTGTGGCTACTGTATTGACCACACTTCTAGACTTCCCTCAAATATAATGGGAGATCAGATGGCAAATTTACATAAAGAGACACACAAGGGGATGTGATGGGAAGAAATTTGTGTCCCCACAGTGGCACCTGGTGCCACTTTTGTATTTTCAAGGTACCTCATGTGTCCACCAGCTGCTGCTCCAGAACAATGCAGATCTGCCCTGAATCCAATGTCATACTGGCCAGAACCATGCAGAGGTCCTGAACTTCCTGTTAATTCAAAAGGCACTAAATCCAGAAATGTTAGGTAAATTGTCTTAATTTAGGCAATATGTTTCTGACATGTTATTGCAAGAAAAATGTTCACACTTCAACAAGCTCTTTATATAATATAGGCATACAAAATAATGGTTTTTTGGAAAATAGGGGAACATTTTCAAGAAATTCCACATTATACTAACTCTACTTGCCCAAACTACTGTGACCATTTTATTTTGTTTAATGAAAAATAATTAAACCAAATTGTGGTAAAATAAGAGCAAAATACCTTTACTATAGGCAGAGATACCCTAACACTGCTTTGAGACATTAAAAAGAATCTTGTCTGTACCAAAGGAACAGAATTCAGTAAGAAAAAAAAAAAAAAAGACAAAAAATAACCTCTTGTTTATAACCATTCAAAAAATAAATGTACCATTTCTTTCTGCTTAAGAGGACACATCAGAAAAGCCAAACATTAAGAGATGAGCCAACTGTGATAGTTGCTGGAGCTTCAAAACTCAATTTCTTGACTGATGGGAGCCTGTAGTTAAACCCAGCACAGAAAAAAACTGAGCTTGAAGAATTTGATGAGGTATAGAAGAGGAGGGTGAAGAGATGGAGGCGGACAGGCTGTATGTAAAGAGAGCTCTAAACAGCACAGAGGGGAAAAAAGGAACACAACAAAGTCCCAAAACCCAAACAAAAACTGAGGATAAAGAAAGAGGGAAGAAATGGCCAGGTGGCCACAAATCAGTTTGTCATCTGCAAACTGAGTCATCGTAGTCACTTTGGAGCACTGGGGGTAAACGTGTCAATATAATTCACAGACTGAGAATGTGGTTTCAGACAGCTCTTGAAAGATCCAGAAAAGGGCTTTGCTCCAAGTTTAAATGTTCATTCACAGTGGGGGAAAAAAAGTGTCAGCAAAGTGAAATACCATTGCTGTTTATAGATATGCCAATTAATTTCAAAGTCCCTAGTTACAATAGTTAGGAACTGCAGTATGAGGCCACCTGTGTGTCTAATGATTCTGAAAACACAGAAGTATTGACCAATATTCAAAACACAACTGAGCTGTAAGCAATTAGCATCCCTTCCATGAGAAATGGGGAATAGAGAGGGGACAGACTTTGCATGAAGTTCCATGGGGAACTCTGGAGACAAGGGAGGGAAGAGTGAGCACAAAGGTTAGAACAGAACCAAGACTAATGCAACCCATAGAGGAGTTTAAATGGTTTTTGAGCAATCTGCTGAATGCAGGCTTGTTCTGGAGTGACCCACACAGCTCAGATTTCTGAAAAATAAAATAATTCTGGAAAATCCTGCTCCGGCTAAGTGGTCTGTGCCAGGAAGTTTGCCAAATTAGACATCTCCTTAGTAAGGCTAGAGATGTCAAGTTGCCTGATTTGAGCAAATAATTGTTTATATAACTCAGAAATAAACAACTTCCCTTTTTTGTTGTTGTTGTTATTGTTGTTGTTTTTTTGGTTTTTAATTCTGAAATCTTTAGTACTGATCAATCTTGACAAGATGTCATCATGCCATCTTTTTGCCAACCATGGGCAAGGTGTGCACAAAGAGAATTTGGGTGCCTTGGTATATCACAGAGTTCAGAAGAGGACTTGCCTCTTTCCATGTCCCTGCTTTGAAGCTGGACAATGGTGTAAGGTTTTTTTAGGAGAGAGGGGCAGGTGGGTTGCAAATTCTATTGCCTAAAAATAACAGCTTTTAAATTGATGCTGAGGAGGAGGAAAGAGGTGACAATAGAACACAAGTGAATATTCTGCAAGAAACTGGAAACTGAAATAAGAGATATGACCTGACATACAGAATCAACACAACTGGCACATGAATTATTGATTATGGCCTGTCATATGAGAAGGCCTCAGCTAGCTGAAAAGCCCAAAGCAAAGTAGTATTTTTCTCTCTATAGGATTTGGCATTTGGAAATTGCATACACTTTACCTTTACAGTGATTACTCTCTCCACACAAAGGAATATGGGGCTTTGCTCTTCAAGGCAGGTATGGTGCAAACTGTGTTATTTTTTAGCTGTCAGTGCAAAAAACCTGAATTATACTATTGAATCCCACAGACAACTTGGAGGAACCAAAAAATATTTCATGGGGATCCAATGAGTGCAAATTCTGTATGTATTTGTGAATATGGCAATGATATTGCAAGAATACAGAAAATCCCTGCACAAACTAAGCAATTATTTTATCTCTTTTGAATGCACTAGTTCTGGGTGCATGAACTTTTGAGTCCCTCTTTTGTGATCCTGCCTTCTTTCATGATTTGGACAGTAAAAATGTACAGTCTGTAGCCTTAACCCTAAAACATGACCTCAGGATAAAGAGATAGCAACAGAGCCCAAAAATATTCACACAGTGAGTGGTCTAGCTTCAGGCCTTTTGAAGTCAAGAGAAATTTGACTTCCAGAATCTTTGATCTAACATCAGTAAAATGCAGGAAGCTCAGCAGAGGCCACCGAGATGCTGGGGCTGGAGCACTCAGTCTGGAAGCAGAGGCTGAGGACCAAGTGCTTGTTCAGCCTGAAGAAGAGGTGGCATTGGGGGCACCTCCCAGCAGCCCTCAGCACAGTGTGGGGAGATGATCAAGGAGATGGATCCATGCTTTTCACTGTGGTGTTAGAAGGCTGAGAGACAGCAGACCTAAGATGAAAAAAAATTCAGATTGGATATAATGAGAAAGGTTTTCCCTTAGGGACTGTTGGGCTGTAGATCAGGTGTGCTACAGACACTTTGCCACCTCCATCCTCAAAGGTTTTCAAGACTCAGTGGAGCAGAGCCCTGAGCAACCTGACCCCATAACTGACCCTCTTGGGGAAGGAGTTTGGGCTGGAGACCTCATGAGATTCCTTCACACCTGATTTATCCTGTGATCTTCATACCTGAGTGCTTCAAGCACACACGATAGCTGAAGGATATATTAGTGTTATACATACTTACCACATGATTAAATATAGAAAATTCATTAAAAATATACATATCTTTTTATCTAATTAATTTTAAGGTGTCTGTATCAATGTTCAGTATTAGAATGTTTTATCAAAATGTACTTGATTGCTAGGTAGATCATCCTAATGAATAATCCAGTTTTTCACAGAATAAGTCAAATTGGTAGGTGCTGGTGCTTGGACATTTGTATGTGGGCTTCAAAGAAGGCTGCTCTTTCTTATTTCTGTTAATGAAGTTTTCACATATATAACTGGTATCCTAGAAACTACTGCAAACTGACATTTATGTATCACATATAAGGAAACTAAAACCTTCTTTACATTACCGCTTTTTTTTTTTAACTTGAGATGAAAAACAATTATTTGCAATTTTTGTATAGGATTTTTACCAAAAAAATTTAAGTATTTCTTGGAGCATACTCGAATGTGTATGCTATAAGTCCAGAACACTGCTTACTCAGAATAACCTATAATATTTAAATCATTACCTCTGAATGAACATGCTGGGTATTATGGATTTCCTTGTAAGCTGCTAATGGCCAAACTACTGATGTTCAACTTGTGTGCACAGAACAAGAAAGGACATCTTATAATCTCACAGTGTAATGCACTGCAAATTTGGCAAAAGAGACATATCAGGAACCTGAGCATATCTCTACAAGGTTCAGGGCATTCTTTGCTTCCACAATGCTGTTAACTAAACAAACAGTAGCCTAATTATCAAATAGTCAAAGTAATAATTTTAATTTATTTTCTTAGGGGCTCAAACATCATTTTAATGGAGTCTAATTAAGAATACAAATAACGTCAAAGGGAAGTATTTCACAGAATGCTCATCCAATAAATTGTGTGTATTACATTTTATTTATTTCACCATCTTTTCTACTTGCATGTTCTCAGAGGATTTTTTTTCCTTTGAATCCATTTGAGTTATGTAGACCTGTTTTCAGTGTCTACTATTAGTCTGGAGGCTCTCTGTTTGTATGAGTGATTTAATAGCCAGATGATCTAGAGCTGAACCCTATCTTATACAGCTGACAAATCTTAAATTCCAGTTTTTGAAATTTAGTGCCTACTTTTCTAGCCAGACCTGCAGACTTGTACTAAAATGATTTCTTAGGAATAGTTCTAATGGATAACCCTTAGCTCCAAAAAGCTATTTCAAGATGATGCAATTTTGCACCACTAAGTCTTGCTACTGAAAAGAAAAGTTAACAAAAAGCCATGAGAAGATGAGAGTATTTGCTGAGCATTTTTTCAGGGGCACAAACTTGTAAATAACAAGTAATAGGCTCAGTAAAGATTGGTCATTTTTACTCTATAATTAATCAAAGGATCGGAGACACCTATTAATTAGTGTCCTTAGCATTTTGAGTCTCCATCTGACTAGGGTCAGATGGGGACTCAAAACAGGTCATCTAGACAAGCAGGGAGAAGCTACACATGGGTGGAGACACCACAGAGCACAGCAGAATTCATCCTTGGTGTGAAGAAGCAACCAGTCTTATTATCTCCCACCTCTACCTTTTCCTTTATCATTTCCCATTTTTTGACCTCTCTGTATAGTTTAGATGACATTCTCCCCCTTTCCCATCCTCTGTCAGTTTAGGGGTTGGAACAGGTCAATCATATATCACATTCTTTTTATTACTTGAGTTTATAGTTTTTCACTCTGTATTTGTTTTTTGGGTTTTTTTCTGTTTTTTTTTTTTAACTCAATTTCAGGACTGCCCAAGGACTGTGCAGTTTCTGGGGTGTGATGCATTTGGCACAGCACGTCTTAGGCTGGCTGGCTTTTGCCTCTGCCTATTTCAGCTGCAATTTCTCTGCAATGATCTACTGAGATCTTACTGGGTTTCTTAAGGCAGCAGAAATGCTCTGCAGTGAGAATAATAAAAGCATTGGTGCATATGCTGAGCTAACTGGGAATCACAGGATACAACCTGAAATTAGCACTAAAAATGATAGATTGCTATGATCCCACATCTAACAGAAGGACAGCAGTCCATTCTATGGGACAACAAAAGCCCATAGAATGTCATAGTTACATAGGAAAAAGGCAGGAGACAAATTATTTCACTTTTTTATACTTTATTTCTGTACAGGGCTTTATTAATAGAAATATCTGTTTTAAGCAATTGCCAAAAAGGAAAAGTAAATAGAATTTTTCTATTTGGGGTTCTTGGATGTAGCTGTGGACTGGAATAGATGCATGGCTTCAGAAACTCAATTTGAAAGTAAAATGCCAAAATATTTCCAGAATCTCCACTTCATTTTAAAACAATGAACAGTGAGAGAAAATTCAGAGTAAAAAAAATGGAGCTCTGGTCTTTGCAAGGTTGACTCAGAACTAGTGGTCAGGAGGCTGCATGGTTCTCAGAATAGTTCTCTAAGAATTCCATGTATGATCCCACTGTGCACTTTCTCTGTCATTGTCCCCCATTGTCACCTCTCCCCTACAACTATTCTTGGAATCCACAATCCAAATGAAACCTGATTTGTTAATGGCAAACAGACAGCAATGATACTATCTTCTGGAAATGTCATGGAATAGGTTTTAGGAATATGCCATTGGGAAGAGCTTGGGAGTTCAGCCTTTATTTGCCAGCAACATAACAGACAGTTTGAATGTCCCAAAGAATTGGTCAGGTATCTTTATGCAACCAACATGCAGGAAACCCTGGGAAAGCCAAGTTCCATTTGTTCCAGTACTTGTGATGTTTGGGTGCCAAATGAGGAGAAATATATGCTGAAGTATTACATTTATTTCTCCCGTTGAGTCCATTTTGGAAATGAGGTTTGTATGTCATACATCTGAGAGGACACAATATTAATTACACATTTATTACAGAAACTTCAGACAAACTCAGAGGCAATTACATTGTGCAGTGTACAGATATAAGGTACAAGATATCCTCTCTTTGAAAGTGATTAAAAAACAAATAAAAAAGAGAGAAAAGGCAGTTTTAAATTGAGAGAAGAGGAGAAGAGGGGCAGATTACATTTAGTGCACTACTAAATAATGTTTGTTTTGTGGTGGAAAAAGAGTAACCTAAAATATAACCATTACAACTAATTACCAGGAAAGGAAGTGAATCACAAAGAGACAGTCAAAAATTGAAAAGAAATCTGTACAGAACTAGTACTTCACCTCCAAATACACAACTCTGGTTTTAAAAATAGATTTGCTACCAAACATTTATGTTTCAGTTAAGGAGATATAGATTCTCCTGGTGCTCAGAGTCTGGATGAGTTTACAAGTTCATTAAATCTGTATGTTTATCCAGATTAACTTTTCAGAATTCATTGCATTGCCGCTGCGATCACTAAATTCACTATAAAAATTCATTAAAATGGTTTAGGAAGCTATCTTACCTAATTGCAGAAGGCTAAGGGTTACTGAAGACAAACTTGCCTACAGGAGCTGACAACTGCATCATTCCAAACACTCCCAGTGTTATCCTAGATATTATTATTCTGTGCTCTAGCTTTAAAAAGAAAACACCCATCAAGGTATGGTTTTTATTTTATGTCCTTCCACTCCAAACAAAGTATAGCCCACTTAAGATAAAGAAAAAAAAGTGCAACTTTCCCTTTCAGACAAAATTTCTACAAGGAAAAAAAAATAAAGCAATAACACAGCAAGTTTTATTTTATTAGTCTGAAACCACAAGAAGCAACCTGTATATAATATAATAGCTGAACCAGAGATTTCAATTGCTTCTGCAGTTCAGTGATTCAAAGGTTTTTTCTCACCAACACAAGCTATGCTTCCCTGAAATATCATTTTTATCATCCTTATTTCTAGTGTTTAATTGTGGTTGGTCTGATGAACTTAAGCAAATAACTTTAAATATCAACTTAGAAACATTTTCATATTCTGTTTTGATTTTTATTCTCTAGTTTGTCAGAAGCCTGACCCTGATAAACACTGGTAATGTGACTCCTCCTGAAATGAATGATACCCCCATAAATTCAGCTGAATTCTCCCCTTACTTGTTACCTGCAAAATATCTGGATGAGTGGAGCAGAAGAGCTAGAATAGCAAACACTTCTTTAATCCTTAGGTGTTAACAAAACAGTTTTCTTAAAAAGAATGATTTTTCAGAGGAATCCAAGCCCTCATCCTCATCTCTTTGGTGTCCTAGGTTGTACGACATGTAAAAATATGTTACGTTTTCCCCTCCAAACAGCTGTCTGGTCTTGTTTCAGTAGATGCTGAAGTTACTATGTAAAGTACAATAGCAGAATGATTTTTTTTTTTTAAAGCAGATTTTACCTGCATAGTTCTGAAGAAATCAATTTACTTGACTTTACATTGCACCAAGGATAATTCATAGACTCACTTCAGTTCATCAATGTCTCCTGAGACACTAATCATAACTGCATGTGATTTAGGGTTGGTCTTTTGCAGAAGTATTATTCTCATGAGATTTTAAAAGGCAATGACTAGATCTTAAAAAGCTGTCCAACAAACATTTACTAATTTCTTCCAAATTCGCAGCTGGTGGAAATTGAGATGGTGGCACTGATATGAAGGACTAAATTTACATCCACTGAGAATATGGCTCTTGTAATTTGTTCTTTGTTCCCTTGTCTATGAAGGCTTTCCCAGGTGCACAATTCACAGCTTTATCTCTAGTTATGGAATGACCAAATAAAGGTCAGAACATGCTGCCCCCACAGCACCCCCTGAGACATTAATCACCTCCTGTTCACACAGTCAACACCTTGTACAGAGATATAAAAATATGTATATGTTTAGTGAAAACTTATAGAAGGATACTTTAAAAATAGACTCCTTAACAGGTGAAAAATGCCTTTATGAATTTAATTCCCCAAAGCTATGATGAAGAGGGATTAAACTATAAAAAATGCACCTTGCACCTGCAAAAGTATGAATGATTTAAAAGATAAGAATTGAATCTGTGAGAAAGTGAAGCCATCATCACTTAATAGACTTTATTTCACTGAACTGAACTAAGCTGGAGTTAATTTGCAGTCCATTCACCAGAAACTATCTTAGGCTGGCTGTGATGGAAGCATTTCTATCACAAGGCATAATGAAGTGAAATTGTAGGATTAGGAGAAATAAGGAGAAGGAGAAAATTTGACACACATGCTGACATACATTCCAGGGAAGAAAAGGATTAATCAGCTGTTTTACTGATACTAATAACTTTTCATAAAACCCAGAGGGTCCATTTGGAATTCAGGTTTTAATGTGGCAGATACTGTGCACAAATATTTCCATACACTTGCCCTGTTGCACTAGGGTTTAGTAGAGACTTGGAATTTACAGACTTTCACCATTTACGTACTTCCACCAAAAAAAATGGCACACACCAATCAAAAAAACAACTAAACAAACAAAAAATCCTCCCAACCCCCTAAAAAAAGAAGCAACAACACAACAAAACAAATCCAAAAAACAAAGAAAAAGAAACAACTCCACTTGCACTGTCACAGCCTGAAGCTCTACACCTGATGTCACTGATGCCATACAGATGGGTAAAACACTTTCTCTATGCTCTACTTTATATTTCCATTCCTTTGGCCCTACATTTCACTCATCTTCCTTTTATATTCCTCTCCATGTATTTAGGATTACCACTTGAAAACGTATTCCTAAACAGTAATTGAAGATTATAACTTTTCTAACATATCTTTTTCTCCACTGTTTCATTAAAAAGTCACAGGTTTCAGTAGTTGAACTGTATTGGAAAAACATGGGAAATCCACACAGAAATTATCCCAAGCCATGCCACATGTACATCACAAAAATTTTAATTTGGAAATTACAGGAAAAAATAGATTTTGTTAAATGAAAAACATAATATTTACAACAAACAAACAGCCCTGCTACCATTTTTTCAAGGCACATCATCTTCAGGGTGTAATATTTGACATGGTATGAAAAAGTGAGAGCTTCTGAAAAAGGCAGAAAAAAGGGATAAACTCTGGGATGCAAATTCTAGAGCTGTCTCCAAATCTCATTACCTAAATTTCCTTCTCTTGCTAGCGCAGTCTCATGGGAAACTTTGCATATTCACTCACAAGGGTGTGAGATGAAGTTTTTGACTAGCAACAGAGGGGAATTGCAGCTCTTAGAGATGTCAGCAACTTTAACCCCTGTCTACACTAGGAAATGAAATTGTGCCAATTTCCATTCCATTCAGAACAGGAAATTTACCAAATATCAACCTGTTTTGCTCACATGGGCATCAGCCAAGCATGTACAGGTCCTGTGTGTGTTCACAGGTATGGGCAACACCTAATTCCCTGAGGGCAAGGGATTCTACAAGCCTCTAATGGAAAGAGGAGAAAGAAGAATGCTTTTTAATGTAAATTGTTTCCTTTTCCTTTACACCTTCCTCCCACCTCCTATCATTTGTCCTCCAACAAACAGTTGTAACATCTGTGTAGGTAAATCTAGGACAAAATAAAATACAAGGAAATCAACACATTAGAGCAGCAGATATAACACACTATTTCTCACACATTGTTTTCAGTGTACAAAAGACTTTAATAATTCCTTAACATATTTGTGAGATGGTTATGATGGCTAATTTTTCATTTGTACCTATGTTTTAATCTTAATCATTCAAAGAGAATAGTCCTGGATGTAGACTTAGTGCAAGGGTTGAAAGGCAATTGTAGTAAAATGTAGCAATAAACATCCCAGCCTGATCCTCCTCTCATTTGTCAAGGTGGAAGTCAGGACCAACTCCACCTTAAGGAATATAATCATACTGGAGTAACACTGGTGTAAACAGGAGTAGATTCCTGTTTTATAAGATGAAACAATTTCAGATTTGGCACTAAATTCTGATAAACATGTTACAGTGCAGCTGTATATTAAATAACCAATTTAGAACAAAAACAAGCCACTAATGCCTACATTTTTCTTCAGATTAATAGGTGGCTGAAACACAGTATTTTTAAAATAAATAACAGGGAGTGTTAGCTTTTGAAACATGTTTTCTTTGGTTGCCTATAATAACTGTAGGAAATGAAAGAAAAGTTGTCTTAGAATCACAGAAAAGAACATGCTTTTATGGCAAAGAGCTGTTTGATCCTGATGTATATATGTATAGAATCTCATCTGTGCTGAGATCCATAAAGGTGTTTAGATATATAATTCCTGTTGCAGAACACCTAAAGCCCAAGCTGAGAATGAGGGGGAAGGAAGCTACAGGAATGTTTAAATAGAATATCCAAGTCCTGAGCTGTATCTCAAAAGAGGAAGCCAAGGAACAGAGTTAAAAAGGTTTAGCCTGTGCCTTTGGGCCAAAATACCACAGTAATAGACCAAACTTTTGTGTTGTGAAGTTCTGTTTTACCTGAAAACAAAGGAAAATGAGATTCATCAAAAATAAAGAAATTCAAATTTCCCCTGTCATATGTGCAAAAAGTGAAAGAATCACACACACAAAAATATCCTTGCTGACACATATCTTTATGAGACAGGTTCTTTTTTAAGTGTGGTGGTTTCTGTTCAAAACCAGAAAGAAACACCAGTTTAGTGTAGTGGCTTTTTGTTCATCAATTTGAGAATTCCCGGCCAACGCACCAATCACTGTGGTGGGTTCTAGTGCTGGCTAAACACCAGTGCTCTCCCTAGAATATACTTACTCATTTCCTGCTGTGAGATAGGCAAAGCAAGCTCCAAACTATAAAAGGGTATAAAGAAAAGTTTATTAACAGCAACTAGAATAAAGAATAAGAATCAGAATAAAACCTTTAGAACACTTCTCCTCCCCTCCTACAACCATTTATTTCCCACTAGCAATGTACGGAAACAATTCCGTCAGTTTATCACCTCTGGAATAGTCTTTCTTCAGTTCACTTAGGGAGGGGAGTCCCTCTTGTCAATTTATGGAGACTTTTCCACAAGAAAACTGTTTGTGGCTTTTAATTTCCACAAATAGCAGCTGCATGGGAATCTGCAATCGTGAAGTCCCTCCCATCTTTCACAGCCTTTCCCACCGCTGTGCTTTTGGACCATGTCAACTTATGGGTGCTATTCTAAGGCAAACTGCTCAAGAGCAAAGATTCTCTTTATCTATCTCTGAGACCATCTTTATCTCTGTGAACAGAGGTGTTCTTCTTCTTTCCCTGAAGGCAAAGGATCTTCATCACTCCTCTCTCTCTCTCTGTTCAAACTTCTCATGGGTTCACAGCTACTCCCGCATCTGCTTGCTTCAGAATAGATGCCTTTGTTTATATTTACAATTTGAACATTTCATCTGCCCATACTTTCAACAAGCTACAGGGGAAAAGAGTCTGATGAATCAATAGCTTTACAAGAGAATTTCAGCTCCAAGATCAAGGCATCTCCTCATCCCTCCCATCTGAGACTTGACTCTTTCTTCACTGACCTTGGTGTCTTCATGTTTTTCCTCTACTTGTTCTCACTCCATCCTTTTCTCTCACCCGAGGGAGGACTGAAGAGCTGTAAATCTTATCTGTGCACTGAAAAAGTGAATATCTCACAGAGGGCCTGCAGATGATTACGTGACCCCGGCCAGGCTCGGTAGCTTGTGGACAGAGCTGGGGCTGGGCTGGGCTGGTGGGGAGTCTCTGGGGTCTCAGCAGCCAGGCCAGGGCTCAGCTGCAGTGCCAGGACATCCTCCCTTCCCCCTGCCCACAGACGATGGGGGCCAGTCAAGACGGGGGCCAGGCTAGCCTTGTCACCTGCTCAAGGTCAGAAGGAAAAGAGGGCTTCCCGGGATTTTTCATCTTGAACACGTTTGTATAGAGGTGTGTCCAGCTTTCTCAGTGGTTTAACAGATTGTCAATTCTCAAAGCTAATTACTGATTTTTTTTTTGTCAGACACGGAGGAAACTGCTAGCAGCTTCTCTTAGAAAGTCGCTTCCCTGAATGCCACCAATGCAAAACCAGCACATTAAGTCTTTGTGTCAAGCTAAGACCCTCAAGGACATATTGAACCACAAAAAACTCTACATGGTCTTCTATGAAAATGTCTGCTGGCTCTGAGTTGCAGCCATAATTACATGTGGAAAAGGTACAACATCCCTCCATGTGAAAGGATCTCAGTTAACTTTAAATGCAGCAGCCAGATCAAGAAAAACTCAAACCCTCCTTCTCTGCTGCTCTACCATGAGCACATCAATTAGAACAGACACACCCTCCAAATAAAACATTGTAATCGTATTGGTGAAACCAAACTCCTCCAAAGTTTGTCTCTTACTGGTGTCTTAGCTCTTATATCAGAAGCTGAATTTATGCAAAAAATGCCTTAAGGCAGATCCAACATCTTCCAGCAGCAGATAAAATATGGGTTAGAGTGTCTTCTGATATGAAGATCTTATCTCCCTTCCAATTAAGTCAGGTCTCTGACACCAGGTCTCCCAGTTCCTGAAGAATGCTGTAAATACTGGGCTGTTATGCCAAAGACAGCACAAATCTCAGGGTCTGGATTTTAGGAATTTAAGAATAACTTTCTGGAGAACGTTAGTTCCTTCAGAAGGTGACAATTCCATTTATTTAAGACACTTTTTCTTAATTCAACACAAAAGCAGGCTTGGTTGTCTGCTTCCTAACCTCACAGAAGCAATTCAGTAATGAACACTAAGTAGACCTCAATGGCCAACCTTGCCTGGATCCATTACCTGCACCATGGGCCCAAAAACACTTTGAAACAACTGTTTAAGCTTGGCCTGGTTAGCCCATGTTTGGATTTTCCTGTATGATTGCTCCATCTCTGCATCTTTGCCACTGGCTATTTCGTGGGCTTCCAGCCCATAGAGCAGGCAGCTTTCTCCTGGGTAAATCCTTGTGTGTGCCTTGCAACTCACCTCCAGAACTGCCTTTGTCCCTGTATCATGGGTGCACCCTTGGCCTTGTCTCCATTCCTTTTCCTGGCTCCATCTCCTTTAGCTCCTGACTGGGGTCTCTGGATGGATCCCAGACCTGGTTCACTCCCTGCTGTGTCTGCCACTGTTCCTGGACCCTGTCACCAGCACGTGCATGGACAGACCCCATGTGCTGAGGCCACTCCTGGCTCTCAGCTCCAAATCCCATGGGGAGGGACCTAAGACCTCGCTGCTCCCTGACAGGCAGATATTTTTCAAAGTTGCAGGTATTGCTGCATCCTGTGCTGAGTGTGGCAGGAATGTTGGAGCCCTGATCGGAGCAAGGCTGCCCAAAGGGGTCCTTAGGTGATTTAGGCATTTAAATTTGCAGATGGCCTTAGGTAAGTGCCCAGATGCTCACCTCCACCTAAAAGGTGGTGACTTAGTGTCAGAGAGCAGTAGGGTATTAGGCATTTATAGAAAATAGCTCCCAAAAACAGAGGAGCAGGATCTATCCAGTCTCAACAATCTTTAGAATACATTCTGACACACACATTTTGTCTCTGATGCATTTAGAGAATTTTTATTTTATTTTCCACTGTGGTTTTGCCATTTATCTAGCTCCTGGACCTTAGCATGACTTGTCATTCATTTTTTTGACTGGCTCTTGTAAATTAGATAATTAACTTTTTTTATGGAGGAATTTGTATTATAGGTGTGTCCAGAAATTGCCAGAATGACACCTCACCTACTGCTGGAGGTCTCTAAGCACCGCTCTAAGAGGATATAATTTTGCCAGCAACAGTGATGATGTCTGTATGAGTGTTGGTTTCAGTCTGACTAATGATTTTTGCTGGGAACTGGAATTCCTTTTCAGTTTTCTGTGCCTCATACTTCTATACCAGCAAGAGGGAAATCATGTTTACAAGTGCCACAGGCTAACACAAAATAATAAACTTACTGAGCATCATGTATCACATAAGATATTCTTTGAGAAAGAATATATTTCTAGATGTGTGAACCCTCAACTTTTTTGAGGTTTTAGCACTTGGGTGCAGAAGGGGTGAATTGCATTAGCTGCATTTGCACAGATATTCATAGTCACATGTGAATCCACACCTATTTATGACTAAAATTTTCAGTTTGAAGGGCAAGAGAAATCTGGTATGAGTGACAGAAACAGATCTTATATCTTTTTCTCCCAGCTGCTAAAGGAATTTGTGATGCAAAAGACACAGGGTGAAGCAGGTTGGTGTATTTGGGATTCAGCATTCCATTTAAAGCCTGCTCCTAGAACTGCTGTAATGACATGGGTGAATGTTGATTTCTATTAAATATATTGCAAATATGTACAGCATGTTCTGTCCCTGGGAAGATGCCACTATGAAGAGATATTGCAGCTGAATTGCCAGAGAATTCAAGTGTGATGGGGAGGGGGAGGAGGAAGGAAGGCACAAAGAACAAAATGTCCCTGCAGCCACCCACCAGGACACACTTCAAGTGAGATATGAATCAGCAGCAGGCAAGGAAGCCCTGATGCCTAAAGGGGATTATGTAAGAATCTGAGATAAGTGGTGCCACTGGCACCTTTGGGTATTTCTCATGCATTTAACTGTGTCATTTAACCTGAGAAGAGATACCCTGCTCTCTCCCCTAGCCTATGGAGAAAGCCAAGCAGCTGTTAAGGGTGATAACTTTAATAAGGAACCCAGAGCAGACAGGCCTGTAAATTAGGCATCTCAGGTGAATGCTCTTTGGTTGTGCTGAATGCAAGCCTTAGCTTGAACCTGTTTTGTGTACAGCTCTCTCCTACCCAGCCTTGCAGATCTTGCTCTCCTTGGGAAGGTACAATTCCTTCCCATTCCAGTATTCTGGTGCAAAGAATAAATAGCAAACAAGAATGTCAGGGCATAATTCACGTAATGATAAGACATTTAAAGAATAAACATAGAAGAACAAACTTCTTAGTCCTCACTAAATAGGTGTATGTCTGTGCCTTCACTGACCCTGACAAAGCAGGGATTTATGCTGAAAAAAGAATCAGCAATTTTAATTGATGTCATCCTCACAGCAAAGTCAGTAGGGATGTCAGGAGATCTCACTGATGTCTCTTAAGTCAGATATTCAGCCAGGTCTCTTTGGTTTATGAGAATGACCCTTTCCTCCTGTACTGGGGACGTCACAGTGGCTGAACTATCCAGATTAAGAGCATGTAACAGTGATCACAACCATGATAAATCACAATTGTCAGCATATATTTCTGAGACCCTAATCTTAATTTTGATGTTCAGCTGCTAATTTTGAGGTCTCATTATTATATCTAATGAGACACTAAGCTGTATATGATTTGGATATCAGTGCCATAGCAGCACAGTCAGAAAAATTTCAGCACTACATTTGCAAAGTCACTGAATTTTTGTGATCATTAGCATTCCCGTTGAGGGACTTCAGACAGCACACCCTAGGCTCCACAGTTGTCCATGCTGTGATTCCAGATTTTTCTAGGAATGGGTGTCCTGTGCTCTTCTGAAATTTTCCCTGACTCTGGGTAGAAGGAACATGAATAGGCAAAGGGACAAAAATTACAAGAAAGAAGCATCAATATTACTGGAAGAACTACACACAAAAGTGTCACAGCCAGGTCACTTCAATATGTGATTTCAGGCAATGAGGAGCTTACCCACAACTAACTGTGTAAAAAGAGAAGAGAGAATTAGAGTTCACCACCTCGGTGCTCAGTGGGTACATGGGACCCAGGTCATAGGTGTTGCACACTGATGTCTGATGCCAATTACCATTTAAGGCAGCTAATTTCTGTAACAGTTTTGACCTGTCTGAGGGGTCTTTAAGGAGATTAGCAAGATGATCCCTACGGAGAAGGTGAAAAAATGCAAAATTCCTTTTGTACTTGGGAAAATTTGCTTATTTATCAAATGTATGACTACAGGTGGAAAAATACGGAGATATCTTAGTGGAGACAGGGAAGGGAAGACAATAAACAGGTGGAAATACAGATGGAGAAAGACGTTTAAGAAAGTATTACTTCACATGGGAAATTCTATCTCATTTTACACAAGGTGCAATATGAGGTTTTACACAATGATCATTAATAAGCAATATATGATGAAACATTATATCAGCTCACTGACCTGAAAATGTCTGATTTTTATATACCCAAAATGATATATCCTAAAGCAAAGGATTTCTCATTTATAATTGACTATACTCAGCCTCTTGTAAATTTGCAGAAGGGCTTTATACAAATGAATAGTGAGGTGAAATCTTTAAACACAATAGGGAAGAAAGAATTTATATTGTTTGATCTTTGCTCTCAGACATTTTTTATTCGTACTATCTTTATTTACTTTGATTTCAACACTCAAAAACTTTACATGTATAATAAGATTTAATGCTTTCTTTAGTTCCATTGAAGGGCTCAAAAAGGTGAGATTTTGTTTTAATAAGTCTTTGCTCTGTCATTGTACTATTGTACATTGTACTGCATTACTGTGGAATGACCAAGTTATTTGGTAAAAGCCAGAAAGTT
The DNA here is from genome assembly GCF_014805655.1 of Passer montanus. Taxonomy (NCBI): domain Eukaryota; kingdom Metazoa; phylum Chordata; class Aves; order Passeriformes; family Passeridae; genus Passer; species Passer montanus. The sequence continues at coordinate 2,733,216 of NW_024373034.1, read as the reverse complement.
GTTTCCAGTTTGAATAATGTCTGATTTGGAAATAATGCAATTAAAAGTATCCAAAATGAGAAAATATTTGTTGAAGCCATTAGGCTGAAATTACTGAGATTTGTACAGACCTGTAGGAGTGCAGGTTCTCTGATGACTGCTCTAATTCCTTGCATATGGCAGGTTAGACTGCAGCCTTTTCCACATTCCTGAAATCAGAGTGCTGCCTATTTACAGAGAGTATTTTTCCACTTTCCTTGTTATCTGTGTGCTCCTGGATCCACACCAAAGTTAGTTTGAAAGTGGAAAGTTCAAAGCTACTGAGAAGATTGCACACCCCTTCTATTTCAGATATTAAATATATCATTAAGTGTTCACCATGGTCTCAGAAATCCACCATTAATTTCCCCCTTACAACATCCAGCTTTCATTTCTTGTAATCTGGTGTGTAAAGCTCCCAAAAGTTGCAGAACAGCCTATTTTGAGAGAACTTGCAAGCAGGAACACATGAATGGGTATCAGGTGCAGCTATGAATTTAATGAATGGTTTGTTGGAAATGACATTAAATAGCAACATCCGTCTGCAGATGAGCTCTGTAATGTCCTTATTTCCAGCCCAGGCAGATGGAGGATTTGCAATGTGCTCTCTGTTCTATGTTTTCTGTTTCACACAGCATTTCTTGCCTGTAAATTCATCCACAATCATAATAAAAAAGATTTGGACCCTGACTGTCCAGCATTTATTTTTGCAGCTTTCTCTTCAAAATGAATGGAAGAAGAATAACAAGGCTCACAATGAGAATTAAACTGGTCTAGAATTTTGTGCTGTTCCAAAACAAATCACAATTTTTTTTCCTCTCAAACACTTTAGCTTGAAGAAGTGGAATGACAGGAAAACTGTCAGGCTCTTTTTAAAATTGTCATTAATTTCTGGTGTTAAAATACATTTAGAAGTGTTTTATTAGGAAACAAAAAAAATGGGAAATGCCACGTGAGATATTAAGACCAGTGACATGGTAGCATATAGCAGTCACATCATACAACTCTTGCAGACCATGGTGTTAAATTAATTTTTAATGTAGACATTAAAAAATATCCCAATTTCTTTTAATTATTAGTAATTTCTATCCAAATACCTTCTAATTTCTATTCAGATACCATAATATTTGTATATGGCTGCGTACTGGGGAAAGAAGAGTTGAAAACCTTTTCCAGAAAATTATTTCTATGCCACAGGAGACCATCAGGTACTACTTGCTTCTTCAGTCCTTGCCAAGACTAAGAAAAGAATTAATCCCTCATATACTGTGTGAAATGTAGCCTATTTTTCCTTTGATTCAAATAAAAAGGCTAATGGAGGAAAAGAAAGAGTATATTGAATATTGATTTTTTTTTGTCTCAAATATAAGGAAGCCCATTTTGGCAATGGGTATAAAAAAGAACTTCTTATCAATGATAAACTGCTTCTAAATGATTTCTGAAAGTTTCTGATCAGTATTTGGACCAAGTTTAATCTCATGCACACTCAACTGTAAACTCTCTTGCTCTAAATAGCAGATAATTTTGACAAAGTTTTTGAAGGACCATGTTACTGATTTGGTGAGACAAGATTTCTCAGAGACAGACAAAAGCAGTGGAAAAGTGTAAAAATATTCATTGGTAAGACTATACTGGGTGAAATACCAAATGTAAAATATCTTTCTATAAAACTCAGTTCCAGGTTGAAAAATAGTCTTATTCCCAACCTCCCTCCTACCATGTTAACACAGCTTCACTTGATTTCAAAATTACACCCAGTAGACAAATAACATAAATATACAATGCTGTTGAAGTCAAGGGGTCTCTGATGACTCACATCAGTTGGAGCTGCAGTTCAGCTTGTTGTTTGCAGAAATTTCCAAACTTGGAAACTCTTTTTCACGTTTCTAGCAAAGTCAAAATAGGTCTTTGTGAAATAACTGCAGCCAACAGTAAATGATGTATGAAATGAAATATCTCATCCATCCCATACATGAAGAATATGCAGAGGAAGTTTTGCTGCTCTCACCACGCAGTTTCAGACAAGTTGCTGATGCAGAACCATCATTTGCATGGAGTGATGGGAGGAAGGGGGTGATGCTGTCATTCTCATCTGCTGTCAGGTGTGGCTCTTCCATAGAGGGAGAGTCAGATTTTATCCCTTTCCCATTTTATTTAATAAATACTGTCCTATATTCTGTCTAGTAATTTCCATGGAGTATGATGGGCTTTGAGCCTGAGGTACTGGGGATTTATTCAAGACTATAAAAATATTTTATATTAAATTATTTTTTTACTTATAACAGATTTCATCTCTTAGCACATGTCTACAGTACACAATGTGTTAAACACCCCTAATATTTCCATCAATAAACTGGCTTATTTAGTGTATTGGCATACAATAGTATTGTCTCAGGTGCCAAAGCCACCACTGATTTACCAGTTTGGTGACATGTCTGAGCTAATATTGCTTGCAAACTCTTACTCAAGCAGCAGCAGGTCTGCATTAAGTACCTTTCACATCCTTCAGAAAGTCTGGATTTCACTAGAATTTCTAGCATTTTAAAGTTAGATATTTTAAATTTATATAACTTACCTAGTTTTTTGACTAGGAATTTCTAAAGAGTAGTTGAACTTACTAAATATCCCACATATCTGAATACTTTTATGAGCTTAATCAGAGTAGGAATTAAGAAAACTCTTTTAAGTCATCCCAGTCCAATGAAGTTAGGTGTGGTGAATCCTACCTGTACCTAACAAATAATTAAAATGTAATTGTAAGTTTTCTGCTGCATACAACCAAAAATAAGAAAATTGAAAATTGTACTATTTGACTCTGTAAGAAGAGAAAATTGAGTGCTAATAAGTACTGGAACTTTAAACAGGACTTTAAACAGTATTTTAAACTTTAAACAGCAAGGCTGGAGAAGTTCCTGAGAAGGACCATTTGTTTAAAGCTTTTTCTCATTTTTAATGGCATGAAGTCTTCATGTTCAAATGTGATGGGCAAGCGACCTTTGCAGTATGCTTATGATTTTGGAAATTGAATCTGCAGATATCTGACATTTTTATTGGCTTCTCTGCTACAACAACCATTACTTGCCCATGCAAGATAGACCTTTAACCAGGATTGTGCAATTCTTCTCTGCTTATCTCCATAAGTTCTGCTCACCAAAAATATTATGGAAAGGCATGGATTAGACTCTCTGTGCTGACTGTATGGGGATTGGTTTCAAGTAGCACTCAAGTAATCAGCAAAGCAGCTTATACTCAAAGTTTAAGCATCACTAGAATTCATGCTGTTTTGGTGCATAACATCTCTAAATTCTTAGTCCATTTTATTATTCATTTGACTGTGAAGGTCTGCTTGGCAGGGATGTGGTAGGAAATTTAGCCATCAAGCCTAGGGTGATTCTGAGTTTCAGCATGCTCTTCCTGAAGCTTTGTCAGTAACAGTTTGCTTGTCTCTGAAAGCAGAGTGATTTGATCACTTTTGGCAGACACAGTTTCCCCCAAGTACTTTGTTTGTTCCAAGAATGCCAAGAAAATGTTCTTTCTTTCAGAAAATAGTCTTCTCCCTGCTGAACTTATATTAAGATATCCTCAGAGGGTTTTGCTGTCACCTTCTGTAGGTTAAAACAACAGGATGTCCCCCCTTCCTCCCCCTAAATTTGAGTAGCATCACACTGGGTTGCCTTTCAAAGTTTTTGGGCTGCCGTCTGTTACCTGTGTGCAGTCAGCTCCTCCATCTAGGAACCTGAAAACTGCATTTGTGTTTTAGGAGAGGAGCATCACCATGCAGAGAGCTATTATGCATCCCCATTTTCTTCCACTCGGTAGGAGACAGGACTGTGGCAGCTGCTGCTGTGATTTCTGGGCAGTGTAGGCACATCCAAGTTAAGGAGAAGTTGGTTTGCTAAGGGAGAAGCAACCATTTGGTCCATCCTTTCCCACATGCTACAAGTTGTTCTGTGCTGTTTGGTCCAGTCTGCTGCGGTCTCAAAGCAACTAATTCCAGAGCTCTTAATCTGCATTTTTACTGGGTGACAGGTACAGTGGTGCAGCTAAGATTCATGACTCTGTAAGAATAATCTGTAAGAAACAAATTTCCATAACTCCTGCTATTTATATATGTCAAGAATAAGTACCTACCTACTTCCAAAAGGGATGGAGGTGATGACAAGCTGATGATGACATGAGTCAGCTGATCAGAGCAAGACTTCCACAGAATAAAGAGGATGAAGTTGAAGAGTTGAGATGAATGTGAGGGAAAAGCAAAGTGACAGCATGAGGAAGGAAAGCATGTTCTCCATCCCTAGAGCAGGCCATTGCAAAAAGGAAGCTTATTCCCCCTCCTTGCATTTGGGAGTTTTCAGAGGTTTTGACACAAAAAGTTATAATGTGTTGATTTATGGCTGTACCTTAGTAACTGCTCATGGTGAACAGCATGTGCTTTGATTTAAGCCTCTTTTACTCTCTGTAAAAGAAATGAAAGTATTTTTGATATCTTTATTTTGGAGTGAAGATCCATCTTATTGGTATTTGGAGAGAAGGTTCACTTAGGAATTTCTTATATATTTTATAGCTAAAACCAGACCATGAGCTAGCCACCACGAGCAGACAACTCCTGTCCTCCCAGTCCTTTTTGATAATTATATCCTCACCCAAGAGCCAGCACATGACTTTCCCAAAATTGTGTGCAGTGGAAGACATGCACATGGACAATGCTCCCAAGTCAATAATGTCCTTTGAGTTCTGGGTTGACATTTAAAATCACCTCAAATACCTAATAAGACAGTAAAATAAGGACAAGATCTTTTAATACTAAACCCGCTAGAATAATACACAAAACTATCCATGTCATTCAGATACAGAAGGAGGAGAAAAATCTTCTCTAAGACTGTCCTTATAGCTCATGATAAATATGGGGTTGGGGTGGGGGATTGAAAAAAGGCAAAGGTAAAGGGAAACTTTGTTTTGAAATGCCCTTTTCAACCTACAGTCAAAACATTTTACCAGTTTGCTGATACTTAGATGTTACAGAGGAATTCAGAGCAATTCAAACTTAAAAAAAAAAAAAAAGGAAGAGGAAAAGAGACTAAATATTAAAAAAAACCAAAAACACAAACAAAAAAGTGTAAACAAACAAACTGTTAAAAAAAAAAAAAAAGGAAGAGGAAAAAAGACTAAATATTAAAAAAACAAAAACAAAAACAAAAAAAGTGTAAACAAACAAACTGTAAAAATCCTAAAATAATATCTATACTATTTTTGTTAATTGATGTTCCCAATCCCATCCTCAAACAGCAGGTTTCTGTGACTACAGCTGAGGGGAGATCTGTGCAATTCAGGAGATGTGCCTGCTTTTGCTAAACAGCAGAGCAGGTTCATGTTTCTTTGCAACTTCACTATGAACTTTGATGTTTATGTTCATGTATATCTGGTTAAATACCTTCAAGGCTTTCACCCCGTGCTCCTTGTGACTACGTTCCTATTAAATCTGGCATTTCACTATTGTTTCAAAGAGATTGAATAGAGATCGTCTTATACATAGCTTGAACCTTTGATATTTGCATCCAAGTGTGCTCAAGGAACATCACTGTATACTTACAGAAATATTCTCTGTTACAAGCACTCTATAAGAAAGAAATAAAGCCTTAGATCACAATCTTTTATTCTCTGAATAGGTGTGTTATTTTTAATATTTTATTTTTCTTGCTAACTTAGATGGTTTGCAATCATATCTCATTTCAGTAGAAATGATTATTCAGAGGATCTGGTCATTCTTGATAGCAAAAGAATATTTTATGTAGTCCTTTATAGATTTCTTCTATCTCTACTCTGTCCCAAAAAGAAAAACAAAATCATACAGGTCCAGATGCATGAATTTCAGTTCATCAGAAATGTTGGAAGGAAAGTAATATCTTATCAATTGGAAATGGCATTAAAAAGTCAGAGAAAAATACAATGTATTATCCAGGCAGCTGTATTATCCAGTGTAAATGAAAGATTAATAGTTCATATGTTTCTCATTGTGGTACATTGACCTCTTTGACCAAAGGGAGGAAAATATCCTTTTGTTAGAATTAAATAGTGATTTCTCAGTCACACAGCTGCACTAGATTCTAAAGGGTGTTAGCAATCAAAGAGAGATCAGGACCTACATTTTCCTAAAGTCTGCTATGCAATCACTTTCATAGTGCAAAATAAGTCTAAGGAAGTAATTACGTGTCTAAATCCTTTTAGGCAGATTATCAAGGGCTTTCTGTTTTAAAACAGTAGTTCTATAGAATTATTGGCATGGTTTTACTAGGAGAAATACTGCTGCATATGAGATTTTGCACAAAATAATCATAGATTTCATTTTGAGTTGCCTGTTTATAGGTTTTATTTTACTTTAATAGATCTGGTTATGGATGTGGAATGGAGCAGCACATCTTTTAAATGTCTTAGGGTCAGATTAATTCAGGGCACTTCAGATGTTTTCTTGTTTCAGTTTTACAAGGTGAGGTATTGATATTGTAAAAGTAGAATGTAAACAGGCTGTATTACACTTGTTTGAGCATCAGAGCACGCTCCTGTGTCCTCCCCTCTTTGCCAGTGCTGATGTACCAAACCCCCAGGGCTGCAGCACAGATGGACACCATTCCAAACATGAGGTGCCCTGGGGAGACACCTATTTGGATCAGAACTGATGGATTCTTTCCAGCTGAAGTGGTCTAAAGACAGTGTGGGTATAGCAGAGTCCTGGTGACCCTGAGGGACTGGGCACCAGCCTGTTGTGGAGCACACCTGGAGCCCAGTCCCTGATGCTCCACTCCAAAAGGGTCACTGAGTGTTTGTAATTACCAATTCCTCTCTCTTCATCACCCAGGAAATGCAGCACTGGGTTCTGCATTGAAGGTGAAATGGAAAAATGGGCCAGAACTGTACAAAGTCACTTTGGGACCAAATGTTGATTTTGGGTACAGAATTAAATAAAAGAAAGACCTCTGTGACCCTATCCTTTCCGTCTGTATCTCTTGATCCAAGAATTTTCCTCTAAATGATGATTCATTCCTCTGAGGTGATAATCCATTTGTGGAGTATAAATATGTAATTAGAGGTGTATGCTTTAGAGCACTGTGTTGGTCTTGCAACAAAATATGAAGTTTCAGAGCCACTCCCACAAATCAGTAAAACTCCATTAAAAGCAATACAGTTATAGTGATCTGATATTCTTGTGCATCTTAATTTCATTATTTCCTTCTTTTCATGCAAATTACTATTTTCTGAACTCAGATAACTTGTTTTTCTAAATTTATCCAACACAATGCTAGATTTTGTAGAAATAAATAATTTTAGAGAATAGCTGTAGTTAATAGAAAGTTTAAATATGAGGTTTTGTGCCATATTAAAAAAAGAAAGAAAAAGAAACTAATATTACATTCTGCTCTTATTAAAGTATATTAATTATGGGAACAGATTTATTCAAATTATGCTTCCTATGTGTAAGTGCAATATACAACAGATTTTTGAATACTTATGCAAGCATGGAAGAAACATAGTTGAAATCCCTCACCCTATGTTTCAGTTAGTTAGTCAATTCCCATTTCTTAATGCCATATACGAAACACTATGTTCCAAATAAAGAGCTAAGTGAAATATCTGAGTTACCGATTTTAATCCAGAAGGATGATTTCAACACTGTGAATCCAACAGGAAAAATGGATTTTGGTATCACTGTTTTCTGATTTACGAGATTTCCAGAGACACTGAACTGAAAGGAAGCTTTAAAAGAAAGCTTTAGTCATTTGTACTGCCTTGGGCACTGTCTCTGTTTAAGGGAACTCTGCTCTGTGTGTGTGTGGATGATGTGATCAGGGAGCTGGATAGTGATAGTATCAAGACACATAATTTTAGAGCCATAACCCATTGCCACAGAGTTTGCCTGAAGTAATCCTTCCATGGATGTCAATGGACTTAGAGGAAATCAGGTCTCAGTTGCTTAAACACAGGCAGCTGGTGTCATTTGGAATGTGGGTGTCTGAGGCATCCAGTAGTGCTGCTCAATACCATGACTTTCAGGTGTGACAGCTGAATCTGACTTGTGGGATCCCCTCAGGCACAGCAAACAGCACTAAGTACCTCTGTGTGGGCAAATGAATTGAGCCTCCAGGGCTGAATTCATTTTCCCTAAGCAAACTTTCACAATGTACATTTCTACATCCAAGTTAGTTTCCTTATTGAACATTTATAGGCAGGAATGGATACAGTGCATTTGATTTATTTCAGGTGTTTACATTGGGATGAGATGTCCCCAGTTCCCTCCTCTGCTGCTAAAAATATTTCAGAAAACTCAGTTATTGGCATCTTCACTGCAAATACACTTGGTTTTATGCAGTGCTTCAAATAAAAATGTTTAAGGACATCTCATTTCCTAGTAGATCATATTAGTGCCCATTTTGCAACACTTCATCTGTTTAATCTGAAGATCTACCTGCTTTCAGTCCTTAGTGCCCCATAAGACTTTACAAATCTAAATAAACCAAAAAGAAACTGTGGCAAATTCAGACTTTTGACACCATCTTTTTGACCACCACCTAGCCTGCCTATGCCTTTCTTCTCTGATAATTAGTTACAGTCCACCACAGGAAGAGGGTTCTTGTGATTTTATTATTTCACATCTTCCTGCCTCTGGCTGAGAAGAAGAAAGTGGTACTGGTACTGTAAGACATTAATTTAAGGCAGCAAGATGGTAATTGGAAGCTTTCCACTACCTTTAATGAACTTTGGACTGGAATCATAGAGAAAAAGTCTCAGCAAACACCTTTCACTGAGAATGTGGCTTGCTGAAATAAGTCATACAAGACTGATCAATGGTTTCACACTGCTCACAACACCTTGTGTGCCTTCATGTTTCTCAGTATGATGCAATCTCTTCACACTCTCCCATGGCTATGGGGGATTTGGCTGTGTTTTGATTCTATTTGAATTTTGAATCTTCACTTCTCTGAAGTAAAGGTCTGCTGTGGGTTGGCCTTGGCCAGCAGCCACAAACCCACACAACCACTTGATCACTCCCCTCTCCCTCCCGCCTCCCCACAGCTTGGGGGAGAGATTAAGAACAAAAGTGAGAAAACTTGTGGGTCGAGTAAATGACAGTTTAATAAGTGAAGGAAGGATTTACATTAAAAAAAAAAATAAAAAGTGATGCAGGAACAATCACTCACCACCTCCCACTAACAAGTCCACTCTCTGAGGAGAAGTCACCTTGGAAATCGAGTGCCCACTTGTCATCCCCTTCTTCCTCTGCCCCAGCTTTTATTGTTGAGCATGATGTTATGTGGTATGGAAAAGACCTTTGGACAGTTTGGGTCAGCTCTCCAAGTCTCTTGCTCATCCCCAGTCTATTCCCTGCGTGGGCAGAGTAGGGAAAAAAGAAAGCCTTGTCACTGAGCAAGCTCTACTCAGTAATACCCAAAATGCTGTTGTGTCATTGTAGTGAACCATTCAGACCTTGTGGATAAATTTTGCCCTAAATCAACTGTTTTCAAACCAAAGAAGAAAGCACCATTAAGCTATGGATCATGAAGAGGCAGAATAACAGATTTTTTTCATGCTGGTTTCTCTCCTGCACCATGAGCAACCACTGTGAAGAAAAGGTTTATTGACAAACTTTTTTCAGAAAACTTCCAGGCACAGTCAGACACACTCACCCCTCCACCAACACTACCTGAGTTCCAGGATCTTCCAGGAAGAAGAATTCCCATGCACTGAACTCCTGCTGGAAGATATATTGGAAGAACTGAAGCTATAAAAATGTGTGCATGGGTCCCCAGCTCTGACAGACCAGGGCTGTACATTGCAACATTGGACCATGATCACCCACACATTGCTGGAGCCATGGGTGGTGATCTCTTTCTATCTCTTCTTCCGTCTCTCTGTTTTTCTCTTTCCAATTTTCCTCTCTTAGAGTGATCATACACCCCAGAATATCTATACACCCCTTTTCCAGTCTGTTGATTTTTTCTCAGTTCATTTGTTCTAATAAAATTCATTTTATATAAGTTATTTAGTGTTGCTTTGCTGTAATCCAATTCAAAAGGACAGTTAGCAATGAACCTGGTTTACTTTGCCTCAGAGGCAGATTTCAACAGTCATCAGCAGTATTTTAGCCACAAATCCAAACTGCAGCTCCACATAAGTCTAAAGTCTTTACCTTCTTGGGGGCAAGACAAAATCAGGAGTCCTGGAGAACAGCAGGATTTATCTATTCTACCAGCTGTTGAGGGCTGGGCACAGGAATGGGCTGAAGGAGCAATTCCAGAATGAGAGTGAACACCTCATCTGTCTGTGGCCCCTGAAGAAACTCCACTGTTGTTATTAAGAGCTAATTGTTGATTTACTGCATGAATGGTCTAAAATGGAAAAGCAGTTGGATATTATTCTTTGTCACTTCAGATCAGATTCCCAAGGGCAGAATGAAGGTTGTGTTGGAGTATTTTCAGATTTTCCAGTTTTGTGGCCCTGCCAAAGCAACAGCATGATTTTCACTTTAAAGAAAACACAAAAATAAATGTATATTACATATTTAAATGCACAGACCTTTCATTGTGCAGTCTAAGCCTTTTACCAGGCAACAAGAATTTTTCTACTTGTGTTGTATTTGTGAGATCCTGCCTCTCTTTCATTGCACATCCTTTCCCTCCTGCTCTAAATAGACCAAGATCATCACTAGATTTTACTGAACATTTGAACATTTGCCAAGAGAAAGTGGTTTTTTTTATGGGAAGTGTTGGAAACATCTCAAAATACAGGGTTTAGAGCAGAGCACTCAGCTTTTGCATTGGTATAGCATTTTTTTTCCTCCTGAAAACTGTCATATTGGCATACAAAATATCTCTGTGTAGCTCAGACATCCAATTAGTAACAAGCTGGTGCTTAGTCCATCAATAGTTGAAATGTTTTGTTTGGAAGTTCTGGCCTGGGTTTCGTTTGGGGCTTTTGTTTCTTTTTTTGCAGTTAAAGAAGCTATTGTTATCACACCATGTAAACAACAGTAGTGCCAATTGTCCTAAATATCATTTGCTTGCAGCCTCAGTGGCACATATTTAATTATTGTCTCATTTAATTTAAGCTACATTCTGTACGAACATTTTGTACTTAAGACCAAAATGAACACTTAGAAACATTTTTTATCCTTTATAAAAAGAGTCTCAGAAAAGGATTGAGGCATCTGAATGAATCTCTCATTGAATATATAGTTAATTATATTAATAATAAAGAATGTGCATGAAAACATTGGATGGAGCCAGGAGGTTTGTACATAATAAACACTCTTTCCAGATACAGGGGTTTCCTACTGATACTCCAGCTTTTTCTTTTGGGCTGAGAAATTAACTGAAACTACACATTGCTTTTTACTAGATTTTACTTTGCCTTTGCTTGTCTGATGATAGCAAGTCAGAGGATGTACCTGGAATCTGGTGTTAATGAGTTTTTGGCCAGTGTTTCTCATTATGCACACTGAGCCAAAATACTCTATTCAAACATTTCTGAATTTTGGTGCATTTCAAATCCTCATTGCTGTGCATATTTTAACATGTCCTCATCTTCAGGGAATTTTGTGAGCTCAGTAGAGGTGAAAATTAACAATTGTGTTTGTGGACAAGTAAATATCTAAAGTAGTTAAAAGCTGTTCTCTGTAACATCAGATGTCAGGTGACAATTTGGGGACAGCCACAGGTCCTTCTGCCTGCCCCAGCCTGTGTGACTTGTGATGGAAGATGTCCCTGCTGCCACAGGGTCACCATGGCTGTGCAGCACTGTGGGGTGCTGGGAGGAGGGATTAAGTTGTTCCCTTAAAGTGCTACAGGTACACAAACAGGAGAAGGTGACCGAACCAATAAGTCTTTCCTCTCAGGGCACTGTCATTGTGAACAATGGATTAACATGACAAAGTTTCATTGCATTTTGCTGAAGAAAATCCCCATCAGGCTTCGCTGAGTCCTTGGAACATGACCCTTTTTCAAGTACCTCTCTATGCTTGGGAAAATATTTCTATTTTTTTCTTATTTTTTTCCTCCAAGTTACCCATGCATTTTTCACAAGACACCTAGGCTGAGGCACAATTACAGAGCAGAATTCCAACACGTACACCTGAAATATGAAAAGTGCTCTCTATCCCTCACTAATGAAAAACAGCAGATGAGAAATACTGTAATAACTGTAAATGAAAGAAAAAAAGAAAACTATGCAACTTATTAATAAGAAAATAAAGGATTTATAGATGGCAATTTAGTCCATAGAAAATATTGAAGATTCACCAGCTTGGCCCAGAAGGAGTAGCAAATTGTAATCCTTAATGTGTGAGAATTATTACTACATTCATCTAAGGTACTGATGAAGTACAGCTGAGAAAATAAGAAGCAAAAGAAAATATAAATAAATATTTTCATCTGAAGAACTAAGACAACGCATGGTGACACCATTTACTCCAATGTATTCCTGCTCTCCTTCAGTTTTTTTATATATTTGTCTGCTAAACAAATTTCTCTCCTAGATTCTTATTGTCTGTATTAAGAACACAAATGAAGGAATGTTTACTTGTGTAATGTTTTCTTTTGTGCTTCCCAAGGTGAATTCAATCAAGTGTTTTTCCAAATCAGTGTCCCTCGTTTTCCCTTCTTATCTGTTTTATGTGTGGAAAATATGTCAGTAAATAGAGCTAAGTGGTCATTTGAATTTAATACTTCAATTTATTAGAATTTGATAAAAAGATTTGACATAGTTTGAAAAAAGACAGGTCATTCCCGTGCCTTGTACATGTTAATGAAGTACTGCAGAGCCCAAGAGAGTTATAATTATGCTTTTTTCTGAAAGGCTTATGAAATTTCTTTAGTGAAGTCTTTTACCAGTTCTCAAGGCACTAAAAAAAGTAATCTGATAACTTGTTTATGATTAAAAAAAAAAAAAGGTATAAAGGCTTTTCAGAAGGAATGACAATTACAAGTTATAAAGCAGATCAGCAGCTCTAGAGAGAATTTATCAGGAGCCTGGAAAAACAGAAATTTTAACGATATGGCTAAGTGTTTTTAGAGGGCAGAGGATGTGCCACATGAAAGAGTGTTAAACTGACCGCACCGTTAAAGCAATTTGAACGTGTGAATAGCAAAGGTTTTGTCTTTTCTCTGCCTTCAGTACAATTAATATGTGTCTCCACATCACGCTGTGCTGCTTCCCCCCACAGGATTGTGCTTCTGAGTGGTGTTTGAAATAAAGCTGATGGCACACTATGTTGATCTTGAGAGGATCAACACCCCTGAATTCAGGGGTGACATTACCTTTTCTTGACTGGCAGGGATAAAATTAATGCAAGAAAGGATTCCTGAGATGCTTCTGTGTCAGTAAGGGTCAAAAAGATCTGTGTCCAGCTTTTTCTCAGAAGAATTGTCTCCTCCTATGGTATGACATTTAGTCTTTATGTGAACTTTTGCAAATGTGTCGGATTGCAGAAGATTGAATAAATATTTTGTCCCCAAGGTAGAAAATACACCCAATGCTTCCCTAATGCAATGTAATTAATTAGTGTATTGCTCTTTATCAGAAGAATCTCTCTGACTCTTTTGCATAATTATGGTTGGGTTCAAATTTATAAAAACCTCTCTCAAACAGCCATGAACAAGATTTGCTTTCCTAAGCCAACAGTGTCTTGTTATGACAGTGGAGAGATAATGCCTTGGTGGAATTCACGATCTCAAGGGATATAGACTGGACAAAAAGTGTAGACATAACCTGAACCTTCAGAAAGTGAACTTCTCATTTTTAAAAGAACTAGTGGATTGGACCCCCTGGGAAACTGTCTTCAGGGACAGAGGAGAAGAAAAAGCTGACAGTTATTTAATGTTATTTTCCTTAAAGCACAAGAGCTCTCAATTCCCACATTCAAGAAAATGGCCAGGGAAGACAGGAGTCCAGCAGACCCAAGTGAGGACCACCTGGTCAGGCTGAAACACAGGAGACAGCAAAAGTAGAGACTTGCATTCTGAGAAGAACATAGGACTAACTGCCTGGGCCTGTAAGGGTGGGGGGAGGATTGATAAGGTACAACTGAAGATAAATTTGGAAGAAATGTGAGGAATAATAAGAAGGGTTTCTACAGGTAGATTAGCCAGAAAAAGCAAGACAAAAGAAACTTCACTGTAGCAATAAGTGAAACAAGAGAATCAGTGGCAGGTGACATGGAGAAGATAATTTTTCACTGAGAATTGCTCTTCCCACAGCTTTCAATTAGATGCAATGCAAGAGGCTTGTGGAAGGAAGTCCCACCCAAGACAGGACAAAAGACAAGAGTTTTGAACTGAGAGATGTTGGATTTAGACTCAATATAAGGAAGGAATTATTTGCTATAAGAGTGGTAAAGCACAGGAACAGGCTGTACAGAGAAGTTGTGGATGCCCCATCCCTGGAAGAGCTCAAGGCCAGGCTGGATGGGGCTCTGAGCAGCCTGATGTAGTGAAAGATGTCTCTGGCCATAGCAGGGAGCTGGAACAAGATGATATTTAAAGATTCTTTCTAACCTAAATCCTTCTGTGAGTGTATGACCATATAACTTCTCTTCCTGTTTGCCTGCCTTTGAGCACTCAATCAGAATTAACATTTTATATGAAACCTCACTTAGGGCACAATCTGTGTTTTAAAACTAAAACTGAACACTGTATCACGAGGTCTGTTCCTGAAGGGGGTTGGCAAGTGACCCATTAACCTGTCTGGGAGACGCTGCCTATGGCCAACTTTGAATCCCTCACCTTACAAAGAAGAACAGGATATCACAACACCTGAGTTCAGTCATCTTAGGGACAGCTCTTCAGTACAAACAGATCCTCTGCTGACACAACTGTTCCCAACCTCTGACTACTCTTACTTGGAACACTGGTTTTATATAAAAAGCAGTACCTTGGCCTTTATGAGTCCTAGATTAAATTTATTGTACTTCTGCAGACTTCCTTTTAAACTTTGAATAAACCTTTTAACAAAAGTTGTTTTAAGTTGTGGGACATGTAAATTTTTGCCTAATGTTTTAAATGGTACATGGACCTGTTGGTAAATACCACAGAGTATTGAATATATAATTTTCATTTTGGTTTACTCTTTGTTCCTCAGTTCCTCATCAGCAAACAGGAGATAAGAGCACTCTTCTGCTTTCTGGGATAAAAACATATTAAGATTTTGATTTCTTTTAAATCCTTCCATGTAAGAAATAGAGGATTAGATACTTTAGGTGCAGATATTAGATGGAAAGAGGTATTTGTCATTTTTTTGCATCGTCTGAAAACTTGTGGATTACAATAGTATTTATTTGATCATAATAGAACAACTTTGAAATATCCAAGTTGCGCATTTTTCAAATAATGCAATGGCAAAATGAGAACCCTCCATTACACTAGAAGCACATTGGAGAAATTTCAAGAGCACTTATAGGAGTAAATATATATTGAATGGCACAATATAAAATCATAGGTATATAACAAACAATAAATGCTAAAATAACATCAGGAAATGCTAGTGGTGTGCAGCAGCACATCTAAGAACAAAACAACCACGTCAGATATAATAATCCACTTCTACAATAAAATTATTTGCCCGATCATTTGTTTCTGTCTGTAGCTCTTCCCCTTGACTTGCAGCATGCTGAAGTGACGGATCAATGTTTTCCTCTATTAAAGACTATAAATTCCTGTGACAGCGAAATTCTTACTCAAGAAAAGAACATCAGCAATGTTTTTGCCTAATACCTTCTAATGCTGTTTGTGCTACTCAGTGTGGCATTGCAGTCATTATCTTTTCAGAAGTGAGCAATATGTGGAAAGTTTAGTGAAAAGGCTATTTTGTAGGATAATAACACACCAGAGTATCTCAACCTGAAAGTAAGGCCCTTTAATGCAGATTCATCTGTCTAAGTCTGTCATAATCATACCTATCTTCATCCTTTTCATTTGCACTAAGTGCCCAGCAGAAAGCATCTCTATGCACTGCAATTGCAGGTTTTGCTCTGTGATCAGATGTTTTGCTACTTAAGTGGCAGCTTAATACATATTTCTTGACTACCCTTTATGATTTTGCCCATGTGTCGTGTCACAGAGTGAGAGCAAAGTGAACCTCTCCTACAGGCTGATGTGTCTCTAAGGACAGGTGGGAATTTAAAACAGACTCTCTTCCTACCTCCATATCTTTCCTGCCCCCTCCAAACTATGTTACCATTATGTTGGTAATTGCTGGAGAATACAAGAATAAGCAGGCAGGAAATTCATGGTACATCTTAATTATTAGTGCCTGCCTATTTCAGAGTACTGAATGAATTGACCAAAATTGCTGACCTGCCTGAAAGCTAATGCAGAAAATGAACCATGAAAATAAAAATAGTTTTCTTTTGGATCATTTAGTGAATTACTGATCTTACAGGAGTATTATTGCTGGAGCTACATAAAAGATGGGGCTAACATTGTTGTGAAGGAAAATAGAGAACAAGAACAGCCCCTTTGGAATTAGGTCCTGTTATCAATTGATTTAGTTGGCTGTAAACTCAGAAAATTAGAGCAGACTTTACTTAATAGGCACAATTCTGTGTTCCTTCTATAGCAAGTATTGAAAGGAGTATGATTTTTTTTATTCAAATATACTTAAATGTACATTCCTTACAAAGAAATATTTTAATTCAATTTATCTTTATAACTTGTTTTTAGTTCAGTTATTATAATGCTTTATAAGCTATTCCCCAAAATTGCATTATTCAGTGGGGGCCACTGAAGATAAAAGGAAAAGCCCCCAAAAGGGAAAACATCCTATGTGATGGACAGACTGGCCATATTAGAATGCATGGTTTGACCTGGACAGACACGGCTGCACTGTGATTTGAAAAATTGCTTTGCTTTTCTTACAGCTTAGCTTTGACAGCTGTAAAGCAGAAATAATTATATAGGCCTCCTCTGAAAGAGCATTCAGATTTGTGAGGACGGTGTGCTCTTGGAGAAATGTGCATTACCAACAGTTACTAAGCCTTCCTGGGTTAATGGAAGCAAGGAGACCTAGGGATAAGGTGGACATTAATCTCTTTTTTTTCCCTGCACAACATTTCATTGCGCTTATCTTTGATGAAAACTGGGAGAAAAGCACTATTTAGGTAACTAAAGTGCTTAATCCCAACTTTAGAGACATAAGAGGTTCTACTGCCATCACTGGCTTTGCCTGCATGGTAAGGCTTGTCACATGTGTCAGCAAGGACTGATGGCATGTTGATAATAAAAACTTGTATTTGAAATGTACAGGAAAATAATTTTGGATGATTAGAAAGTGGTCAACAACAGCTTGCCCTGTATTGTGTCCCTTAAAGGAAATGTCAGCCTTAAAATTCCTTATTGAAACTTCCCAGCTCCTATCACTGTCCACCACAGGACAAGTTGTAGATTCAACAGAATACACGGGAGAGTTGAATTCCAAATAATAAAGCTGACAGAACACAAAGCAAATTGAGGCAGTAATAAAGCTGCTGCAATTTGCTGTAAATGGCACCAAGTTTGCAGCAAACCTTATGAAAGTCGTCTTACATCAGATGTGTTGGGTACCCACTAAATGCACAAGATCCCTCTCAGACAGCTATGTCAATTCCTGTCAGAACAAGAGAACAATAAAGCAGGAGATTCTGCAAAAGTTTAATATCATGAAATAAAATTCCAGCAGATTTGATGTGCTGAGTGTTGTATTGTATATTTTTTAAAGATAAATGCACACTCTCTGATGAATCCTGACATGTTTATTTCTTTGTTCCCCAGCACAACTAAAATAACCAATAAACACAAAAAATTCTCCTGCAGAGATTGTGGTATTATTTTTCTTCCGGGCTTTGGGATTCTGTTTTTTTGATGTTCAATTGATTACTTATTTTATGGGTGATAGTAAAAATAAGTAGCCAACTAACTAGATATGTGTCCCCTCACCTCAAACACCAACAGAACTATAACTGCTGGTTTATTTAAAAAAAAAATAATTATAGAATACCTTTGGACAAACTTTACAATGGTTGCTGAAAGGGTCCTGAAGAAAATAATTCTTTGTTAGAAAATTATTTTATTCCTCCTACATTGCAATGAGTGATATTTCAGGTGAATACTTATTTAGCTTTGTCAGCAAAAGTTTTTGTCTAGAATAACAGCATTCTGGGGAGTTCAAAACATGTGTATGTATTGTCTTATTTCCTTTGTCCCCCAGTGGCTGTGTTTATGGGATGACAACATGTGCAAGCTCTAAGGACAATAGCCCTATAAGAAAAAAAGTCAAACATTTTGCCTTTCCACACAGAACGCAAATTTTGCTTCAAAACTGCCCTAAGCAAAGCAGCAAAGACTAATGATAAGCTGCCTACATGACTGTGGAGAGCAGAACAAGGTGATCCAAAACTGTTTTATATAATAAGGGAGATGACACACAAAGAGAGGAAAATGAGGACTGGGTTGGCAAGCAAACTGTGCGGTGTGGTGCGGTGTGGTGTGGAGTAGAGAAACCTTGGAAAAAATAATAGAGCTGAAGGGGCTCCACCCCAAGAATATGCACACTAAGAAACTAGTGGGCCTAGAGGGCCTATGTGTGAGGGAAGCTCTCATATATTTTCAGAGAAATAGTCATGACTGGGGGCCCCTCTGAAGTGTTTGTATAATGACTCACACAAGAAGGGAGATGGCTCATGCAATGGGAAAGCCAATCTTGATTGTCTTTAATGGTTATTACAATCAAGGGAGGTACCTGAGGGTTGGAAGTATAAAAACATATCACTTGTTTTGTAGAATAGCAGAAAGGAGGATATGTAGAAATATTGAGTTGTAACTTTATTTCAGTCTCTGGCAAGATGATGAACCAAATCCTGTTATATACCATTTCCATGTATATGAAGAAGAAGAAGGTGATTAGGAATATTACACACAGTTTTAGAAAGGTAAAATAATGACTGAACAGCCTGACAGATTTCTACAACAAGATCTCTCTTGGTGGGCAAGAGGTCAGCAGTAGAATTTTTTTCTCTTGAATTCAGCCAGGTTTTTCATACAGTCACTCAACTTCCTTAGATAATGAAATAAGAACAAGGTGAATGAATGGTGAGATGCTCTGAAAGGTGGATGGAGAGCTGGGCACAAAGGGTGGTGATTAGCTGCAAAAAATCCATCTGGAGGCCAGTTATAAGAGGTACCCCAGGGATCTGTGCTGTTTGAGCTCTTCATTATTAGTGTACTCTCACCGAGGCTGCAGAGCTTATAACACCACAAGGAGTGGCTGATACACCAGGGGGCTGTGCTGCCATCAGGAGGAAGCTGAACAGGCTGGAGAAATGGGTTGGCAGAAACGTAATGAAGCTCAGCATAGGTAGAGTACAAAAACCTGCCCCTGGGAAGAATAACCCTGCACACCAGTACAGAAAGGAAGCAACTTTGCAGAAATTATCCCAGGAACCTTTGTGGACAGCAGGCTGTGTGTAATTCAGCAGTGTGCCCTGGCAGCAGTGAAGGTCAGACACCTCCTGGGCTGCATTAGGGAAAGCATTGCCAGTAAATCATGGAGTCACAAGATGGTTTGGGGGGGAAGGCACATTTAGAGATCCGCTGCCTCAACCCATGTGACATAGGCAGGAATTTCCTTCATTAAAATTGTTTGAAGCCCTGTCCATCCTGACCTTGAACACTTCCAAAAATAAGTCATTTACAATTTTAGTTGTTCTACAACCTGTTCTACAGCCTCACCATCCTCATCACAAAAATTTCTGCCTAGCATTTAATTTAACCAAACATCTCTCTGTTTGAAACAGAGCTCAGTCCCACTGTCTATGTGGTGATGCAGACACTAGCTAGTTTTGCTCCCAATACAACACTTTGGCTATGGCCATCCAGCCAATTCATTATCCATCTAAAAGTCCGTCCATTAAATCATTATCTGTGCATTTAAGTGGCAAGAATGTTTTTGGGGACCATTCCAAAGCCCATACAATAGTCCAGGTGATATCATTACCTCTTCCCCTGTCCACTGATGCAGTCACTCCATCATGGAAGGTCGTGGGAGCCCAGTAGATTGGTCAGGTACAATTTGCCATGGGTGAAGGTTATAGGAGATGGCATTGTCCTTCTGCTGTAGTGACACAGACCTTGTGTGGCATGTCCAGTGCTGCTGACTAGACCAGACAATCTCTAAAGATCCCTTCCAGCTTCAACTATTCTGAGAATCCGCAGTTCTTTGATGGAACATATTACTGTAAATCAGAACATAGAAACATAATTTTGTGTGGAAAACTACCCAAAGGAGTTTTCATACATAATGAACAGTTCCAACAAAAGAACAAGATTAGGAGACTGGTGATGTGCTTTTCTTTTCTTATGCTTTATTTCTCTTAGAGTTCTTTTGCTGAAACTCTGACGAAACTTCTGAGAAATGCAACTCAAATTGAACTTTGAAACATCAGTAGGACAAAAAAAAAATCACCAAGAGGAACTAGGAGGGCAAAGAAAAGAACAATGTTTTTACCCTAGGAAATGCAAGGCAATTAAGGAAAATAGTATTTAGGAAAAGAGAGAAAACACAATCAAATTATAATACTTAAAATCTGGAGTTGACAATCAGGAAAAATAAATTAATTAATTAATGTGGAAAATGTAACTAAAGATCAGAGAATGATGTGATTTTCTGCTGCCTACTCTGAGACATTGCATTGCGCAAGAAAGACACCTGATGAGATAACATCTGGTATGTTCATAGATAAACAGGTTTTAAGGTCATTTTTATCATTTAGTCTGATCTTACTCAGCAAGAAATTTTCGAGTCCAGATATCCAATATCTTGTGGTTCAAGTTTCCTCTTGGAAACTTCTTGGAAATTCAAATTTCAATATTGTCCTGAACTTGTTGGGACATGAGAAAGTACCACCAGTTAGAATGTTGATTATGTGTTGTTATTTTGCTCTAAGGAGCTGGGAAAGAACTGGTGACAAAAAAAAAAAAAATCAGAACTGGTGTCTGAAAAGAAGCAGAACAGGAAAGAAACAGACCCCAGAAATAAGAAGGTGAAGGTCCTGGTTGGAATAAATATCTTGGAAGTGGGAAGAGGTCTGGAAGATGGATGAGCTACATGGAGATGAGTCTCTGAGGACACCCAGGAACCTCAGCCAGCAGCATCTGTGGCTGGTGACTGAGGCAGCAGCACAGCCTGGACCAAGGTGATCTCCCTGAGCCTGATGGACCAGCAGTGACCTCCCTGCAGGGAAGAGAGTCATGGTCTGGTGAGCACGGAGCCACAGGAGAGGGAAAGTGAGCTGGAAAATCACATAGGGAGAAACTCTTACCTCCATCTTAAGTAAACCCCTGTATTCACATATATCATAGGCTGTTATTTACTCTTTCTTATACAAACAGAGAAAAGAAGAAACTGGGACCCTATATAGTCTGAAGGGCGTGCAGGACAGATATAAACCAAAATATTGCCCTTTGTCCAAAGCAGGGAAATCTCAGAGTGCCTCTTAGTTAGTTTAACACGTGGAAAACACAACCCTAGTTTCAAATTATTATTTGTGTGATTATTATTAATACCACCATCACCATAATACGATGATAACAAACAAGTGAAGCATTTGAAGGAATTTTCTGACTTAATGGCCTCTTTGATGTTAAGGAAAACCAAAACAAAAAAAATCACATCTCACTAACTACTATCACATATTTTCTTTTGCACAAAATGCATTTTCCCTGGGGTTTCATCAGTTACCAATGGAAACCCAAACAATGCCTGCAGTTATTGCTATAAACAAAACTGTAAGAATTATGATCTTCCCAACAAAATGTAAAACCTCTACAAGAACAATAAGTGAAGGAGGAGATGCAGAAACTCCAGGTATCAATCAGGACCATTGACTTTGACTCCTGAGTACAAAAACAAAAATATTTTGTTTTTCAGAAATGAGAGTACACCATCAAATGTAAAGAAAAAACCTTTATCAAAAGGATATAGAGTTTTTCAGAAATGAGAGTACACCATCAAATGTAAAGAAAAAACCTTTATGAAAAGGATATAGAACTCAAATATTAAGAAGTACTTTAAATTTTTTACCCACTGATCACATATATTGCAAATATACTGTTTTGCTTCACATATTCAAAATATAGAATTCTTGGTATTTATATTCACGTCTTAAATCCATGAAGTGTTCCAATTGCAATACCTCAAATGTTGTGGTTTTGTCCTGTTTGTAGATGCAGACCTGGAAAGAAGAATTAATTATCTGTACTAGGATACATGCTTATCATGTTTGGACAGTGCAGATACCTACCAGTTTGGGTTGTCTGGATTCCAGAGAAGATCTCCAGAAACTATAATTTTGAAGCAAGTTTATTTATGCTAGAGGTCTCCTTTCATAATGAATAAAAAGCTATTTATTTGTAGATATTAAAATGAAAGAGAATTAGAAAAAGTGTGTTTATTTGACATATTTTCCACATGGGTTTTATATTGCGTTGGGAGAAGATTCATAAGGAAATGATACATTATAGATAATTTCGGTGCAGAGCACAAGGAGTGACTTCAGCGTGCACCAGGGGCTCACAGAGCTCCAATTAACTGAGGACAACCTGGAGGTAAAACCCTGTATCAATGTACATGACTGTGTAGTGCACATCAATCACCAGTGCACTGGAACTCTCCTGGCACCAGTCCTTCTGACCTCTCTGTCCTCCTTTCTGAACTGTTACAGTGCCTGATTACTCTAATTGCTTGGAAACCACACATTATAATTTCTGGGGGTTTTTTATTGGGTTTTTGTTGTTTTTTTTTTTCAACTCAGGGATGCACAGACTTAAACTGGCCTCACTGTTCACTGAATACTGTTAGGAGTCTTTCTTAACACTTGCCTCATTAACAATATAGTGCCAAAACCAATTTCTTTAATAAGCTAGATAGACTGAGCTCCTACATTTTTTCAACATAAAATATGATCTATAGAGCATTTTTACTGCCCTCCTGCCATATGCCTTCTTGCATGAGTATTTTTCTGCATCATTTAAAAGCCTGCACCACAGAATTTGAGGATCTTGACAGATCTTGTACAGAGACAAGGCAATTTCTTTATTTTTGTTTGACAGTCCTGCTTTTTATACTTCTGAAGACAATATTAGTCCTTTCTGTTCCAGTGCTTCACTGCCAGGATGTTGAGATGATATTTTCTTGTTGAACAAAATGGGGTTTTTTTACAGGTTACCACTTTCCACTCTAAGATCTCTTATCAAGTAAATTCAGCATGAATTTCCTGCCCTTGCACATGTTATTGAGCAGCTGATCACTGGGAAACAATTGTAAGGTACTTTACAATACCCTGTTGAAGAAGCATGTCTCCATTATTTATCTCACCTTTTTATCATGCCTCCAAGATTTATCTGTAAATATCCGATATAATTATTAAAAACTTTACTACAAGCATTATAAATTGGTCAGTTCATGGATGACTTCCCTTTAACTGCTGCTAAAAGTGACATTAATCCATTTGATGTTTTATTTGTTCCATAGAAAGTAAAACGTTGTGTAACCCTGCAGATATTCCAGTGGGCTACATCAATATGTTTATCTTGATCAGATGGATGAATTACAACAGCATAGAATAGGAAGAGACATTCCATGTCATTGAATTACAGCTTTGTTTTGTCACAAACAATGATGTTATGTAATTCATTCTATAGACTGCTCTATAAACAAAGAAGGATATCTGCCTGCCTGCTGCAATTATTCTGGTGCATCAAAACCACATTACTGCTAATATTAAAAGCTTTCTTCTCAATTCTAGCTTAATTATACTCATACTTCCTTGTCACATATTTGCCCTTTTCCTGAAAGAGTTTTTCTGTCATCTTGATATCTAGCCCCACATATTTCTATACAGAATACTCCTTTTTATTATTCTCTCTCTTAATTTTTTCCCCCCAGGTAAATGGATCCTAATTATTTTACTCTTGAGATAGTAAAAAACCTAATTTTTCATGGATTTTCATAAAAATTACTTTTAAAAGTTATGCTATGATGACAAAAATGACATGTTTATTTGATGAGCCACATGGATAGATATTAATCATGGGGTTTGATGCTTTGTGTATTGGATAACGATTTTATCATTACAGTTCTCTCTGGGACTGAAACCAAGCAAAGCACTCTTTAATTTTTGCAAAATTTGTCTGCCCTTCTCAATTCTACACACAAAGCTGGTGGTCTTTTTACTCAAGAAGTCTCACAACTCCAATTTATTTATTTATTTGTTTGGTTTTTTGTGTGTTTATTTATTTAATACTTTTCCTCAGCTCACAAGGTTTCTCAAAATAGATCTTATAAGAGAGGAGCTTCAGGCCATAGTAATTTTGCATTTCAGCCAATACTACTTTTACCTTTATTATCAATGCTATGCTTTCTATTCACAGAATTGCACAAAGTAAAATATATATTGAATATTTTTCCTTGCTGTGCATCCTCGCCTCTTATATTTCCATTCAAATGTAGCAGGAGATGCACACATTACTTAGGAGCTCACCTCCATTGCAATACCCTTACTTACTGGGCCATGACCCATGATTTTGCTGAGCCATTTAAACTTCAGCAATCATTTTGCTTTCTTTATCAGCTGCCTGCGTTGAATATTCCATTTGAATTCATTATATTGCAGTGGTTCTTTTTCCATATCATATTGCATATTAAACTAAAATAGTCATTTTCACCTCTCCTTTTAATAAAGACGTTTTTGTGTGTGTAATGAAAGATTCTCTGTGTTTGTGAAATCATGGTTTCTTGTACATTCAATAAAATGTCCTCAGAATATTCATAATGTAAATTAACACTTCTTTCTTTAAATTTATCATGTTATAAAACATCATTAAGAACTGGGATTAGATTTACTCCTTATTATAAAACATGATTAGTGTTAGGATGTTAATATAATCTCTTTAATTCAGAGAAAGGTTCAGTGATGACGGTTATAAGTGATTACAGTTGATGAGAAAATTCTAAGAGTCCTGTAAGCTTTGTGATTTCCATAAATCCAAGTGATTTTTCTAGATGTGGGCATATTTTTTCCCTCACCAATGTAGCCATGGCTGCTATAGTGACTAATCCCACTAGTCCCCAGCAACTGGACCCTGTGTGGTTCCTCGTTATTTCAGTCAGCTCTCTAATTTGCCAGTGTTCCCAGTGCTTATTGTTGCTTCTTACAAGCAGCCTCACAGATCAGTTGCTAAGTCCTGTAACTATTTATTTTAAACCTGCTGTTTTCTTGAGTGTGCAATTTTATCTGTATTGTAAAACTGCCTGTGACAAGATCCACCTTTTTGAAAAGGGCCATACCTCTGCAAGAAAAGGACTTTCTAATGGTAAGTCAGGATGTCACTGAGAATGCAGTAAGTGCACAATCACAGAAAACTAGGAGATTGTCAACAAAATAGGAGGGAACATAAAAGAAACAGCTTTTCTGCAGGAACAGCCAGGTTTGTATTTTTGAGGAAAACCACAAAACATGGGGTGCTAAAACATTTCTGTATGATTCAAAACTATAAACTGACTGTACAAAATGGTGCCCAGAAGGTATATTATTTCCTTATCAAGGTGTTAGAAGGAACAGCCCTTCTTGTTAACTAAAAATATTTAAGAAAATGAATGGTAAAAACTAAAAAATCCTATTCTTGTTAGTTCATGAAATTGTATAATACCACTGATGTTGGACAGGACCTCTGGAGGTCAGCTGCTCCAACCTCCCTTTTCAAGCAGGAACACTTACAGAGAGTTGCTCAGTTGTGTTCTGACAACTTTTTAGTATTTCCAAGGATGGAGATTCCACAACCTTCCTGGTCAGTCTGTGCTAGCGGC
Source organism: Passer montanus (assembly GCF_014805655.1). NCBI lineage: Eukaryota > Metazoa > Chordata > Aves > Passeriformes > Passeridae > Passer > Passer montanus. Next base: position 2,707,320 of record NW_024373034.1, on the reverse strand, counting down.
AATCACCCTCACAGGAGAAAATGGATCCCCATGTTGAGAGAGAACCTCCTGTGTTTGTGCCCATTGCCTCTGGTCCTGTCATGGCTATAACTACAGAAGGCCTGGCTCTGTCCTCTCTGCATGCTCCCTTCAGGTATGTACACAGATGAATAAGAATCCCCTGATCCTTCTCTTCTCCAGGCTGAACAGTCTCCCAGTTCTCTCAGTCTTTCCTCCTAGGAGAGATCTCCTGTCCATTCACCTTTTTTGCACATCCACTGGATTCCCTCCTATATGTCCATGTCTCTCTCGTCTACATCTGGACTCAGCTCTCCTGGTGGCCCTTACCATTTCTTGGTCTTGCAGAAAATGCTCTTCCTAATGCAGCCCAGGACACTGCTGAGCACTTTTACTGCAAGGGCACATTCCTGGATCACTTGCTGTCCACCACGACTGCAGAATCTTTTCTGCAAGGCTGCTTTGCAGCTCCTCAGCTCTCAGCAGCTATTGCTGCAGGGGGTTGTTCCCCTCCAGGAGCAGGACTTTGTTTTTATTTTGTTGAAATTTACAGTGCTCCCATCAGCCCTGTTCTCCATCTTGTTGAGGTACCTCCAAATGGCAACAAAATGTGTGAATGTGGAATTAATTAGTCTGCACCAGAAGGGGAGGAATTTCAATCTGTAGATGCTAAGACCATGTTATTCCCATACATGTTTCACGTCTGGCAGTTTCCTTTACCCAATGATTTCAAATTCAGACACCAAAATCAAAATGTTCTCATAAAATATTTCTCTTTGACAAGATCTGTTTTCAGATATTTAACTCATTTTATGCCTTCCAGACATCCTGTATTCTTTTCTTTTCAGGTAATGAGTACATCTCTACTTACTGCCTAGATACAAAATGAAAGACATCTGTGATCTGAGTTACAGTAAGCCAACAAAGGTAAAGAATATACATTACTACTGCAGTCTGTAGAGAAATTTCTAGATTCAAGGTTATAAGTCAAGAAAAACATTAATTCCTCAAAGGGGCACTGAGACACTGTGGAGAGAGCTTGAAGGAATATCATCATAATTCCTCCATCTGGCCACAAACACTCTGTCATTTGCTGTCCTAATAAGGAACATGGTGATTAAATATGTCTAAGCACTCAGGCTAGTTGTGATTTTTTTTTTAATTAAAAGAAAAGCAAATTGTTTTGATTTTTAATCATAAGGAAAGAATGTATTGTCAACCCTTGTGTGCAGACACAGTTCAATTCAAATCCTTACTAAATCTCCAAAACAAAGAACAAAACCCAGCATGGTCTTGTTTAGGTTTGTTCAAAAATACAGAAACACCTATAATCTATGCATTTACTAATGGATGGTATTTTATGTAGCAATGCTTTGGGCTTATCTCTGCTGGTTTTGAAAGTACTCACACACTCATATGGATAGTCCTTTAAATATAGTACAGGCTGTATGGTACAGACCTGACTGAGCTGGATCCTGGGGAGGAGGAAATGTATCAGATGTTGAGGAGTGTCTGAGGGCTTTGTTAGTCTCCATATTTGCAAAATTTCCCTTTCACTGCAACAATTAACTCTTTATTTTCTATTTTTCTTATCTTCTATTCTGATACAGACCATTTTCAGAGAGAAGGATACTGTGTTAGAATTGACTTTTGGGGTGAAACCCACATTTTTTACAGAAATGTTTTGAAGCAGAAGCAGTTACAGCAATACAGAAAGTCAGTCAGTCATGCACATAACCGAAGAGCAGTACTTGTTGACAACTACGTCAGAGCATCATGCCTGCTGAAAATGGTCTGGTTTGGTGCCAATACCCATTAAAATCACAGAACATCCTCTGTTGATTTCAACCAGATACTTTGTTTTAAGCAAAATTGCATGCTTTGAAAGAGAATCCCTCTTTGTTACTTTGTGTAATACTTGGTTATTAACCAACATGAATGCAATTAACTGGTTCCAGCTCCAGCAATTCCTTTTACCCCTGTGATTTTATGCCTAACCTACCACAGATGAGCGGTACTGAAAAGTTCTTACCATCTCAGCTCCACTACCTTGTGTTTCATTTATAGTAATGATTTTTTGGTTTTTTTTCCAAGCATAAAGTCTGAGTATGGTGTAGGTAGGAATCTATCTTCCGTTATGTATACCAGAATCTTTCACCATACTGTCATGGAAACATGCAAGTAAGAAAATACTCTGTGCTTAATTTGAGACAGTGCTAAAGAAACACTATATTACTTAATTAAACAGCAAAAAATTATATGGGGAGAGAGTGAGACACTGAGAGGGAAGTTGTCAATAAAAAAATATGTCCTGTTATCCTGTGGCAGTACTCTGAGATGTTTTTCACATTGGTTGCTGTACGCAGTTAATCCTGTTAACTGTAAATGTTGAGTCAAGTTGACAGCTTGGTCCCTATTTATGCTTGTATTTTCTTTATTCTCAAAGTTTAAATAAATGTAATTTGATGGGGATGAATAAACCCTTCAGGCTTTTTACTGAAACAGCTCAAGAAGAGCCTATTTTAAACGGAAATACAAGAATGCAAACCAGAATTTCCTGAGAGCAAAATTGCAGAGCACTTCCAAAATCCTGCCTAACCTGCTTGTGAAATAAGGAGTGAAAATGGAAAAGGACCTTAAGTGTGAATGAATCTAATGCCTAATAAATACAGCTTGGTTAGTATCACAAACTACATGAGCATAAAAATACCTTATATATAATAAAACCTATGTCTTTAATAAGGTAAAATATTTGCTATAGAAGATGAGGCAAAACCTGAAAGTATATTTAACACACAACCTGAACATAAGATATCAGCGAATTTACTTTCCACTACTGCAAGATCTAAACAGCTCTGTTCATTAGTGAAATATGTCTGAACTCACTCATTGATAGTCAGATAAAATACTAATGAAAGCTTCCCTCCTCTCCCCTTTCCTCCATCTCTGGAAGTGTTCAAGGCTCTGAGAAACCTGGGAGAGTGGAAGGTGTCCCTAACCACACAGAGGGTTCAGAGTGAAATGATCTTTATGTTCCTTCCAATCCAAGCCATTCTGTGATTCTCTGTTTTGATTTATTGCTCAGGACTGTAGAGACATCTGTGCAGACCACAGAGGTTTCTGTTAACACAGAGTGATGTAATTCTTGTCAGACTGGCATTCATTCTCTCTTGCTTACTTCTTTCTCTCAGCTGAAAACCAGATTTCAGTAGCAAGCAGAAAACTAAGAGGAAAAGAAATAAAGAAAGAAATACAAAGCTTTCATAGAATCATTTTGTGCAGATGTTAGCATCTTAGGGGTATCCATAGAGGTTCACACATTCACAAAACTTCCAGATGAAAGATGGATGACACCTAGTCTAATAAGCACTGGTCTCTGAACAGGCATTCATTGATTTTAATCTTGTTAAATCATGTTCTAGTTTCTCGGAGACATAAACAAGGACAGAAATACAAAACACAACTCAGTAATAACCAAATTACCCAGGAGATGAAGTCAACAGTTTTACTGACTTCTCAGGCTAGAGAACAGGAGTTTAAAAGAATTTAAAGGATAAGTAATGAAAGCTGGTGTGTTTTACAACATAGCAACAAAACAAAATAAGTAGCTGCAGAGAAAGCAGATTTTTTAAAGTCAAAATGTGAAGAACACCCTGAAACAAGAGTAAGAAAAGATATTCCAGTGAGATCCAAACTCCATGATATTCACATGTTCATTAAAAAATAATAAAAATGCTGTATTTATTTTTGGAGGCTTCTGAGCTTCTTTATAAGGCTGATTCATAGAATTATGGAATAGTTTGGGTTTAAAGGAACCTTTAAAGGCCATCTAATCAAACTTCCTTGCTTGATAAGATAACTCAGAGCCCTGACCAACCTGACCTTGAATGTTTCCCAGGATGGGGTGTCTACAACCTCTCTGTTCCTGTCTATTGCCACCATTATAATAAAAATCTACTTCCTTATATCTAATCTAAATTGAGCCTTTTTCAGTTTAAAACTATTACCTATTGCAAAAAGCCCTGCTAAGAATCCTCTCCCCATCTTTTCTTAAAGCTCCTTTCTGAAAGGCCAGAATAAAGTCTACCTTTGCTAAGACTCCAGTCAAAAAGTGGGTTTGACACTTTTCAGAGAGGATGTGATAGACCAGGAACACTGTGCAATCCAATGGCAGAAGTCAGTGTTAGGTTTGAGTCCCAGCTCTTGAGACATAACAAACAGTAAATCGTAACCAGTTGCCCAAATGGCCATGGATTGGGTTGATTTCTTTTTTCTCCTTTCTTTTACTAAATGGTGAAAATGTTCTCAGACTGCACAGAAAATGTACTTTCTCGGTGACAAACACTAACAGAAATAGGAAGGGCCTGGGCTAGAGTTCAGAGCTTGGCAGTGTGTCAGGTTGCACCCTGTTCCCGGTCTCACCAGAGGCTTAAGAAGCAGTTCAGGGAAAACATCTCTTTCTGCTTTCCCTATCTGTAGAATCACAGCACATCACAGATGTGCTCAGGGCTTTAAGCCATCTAAAGTGACACTATTCCAATCACGGAGAGATAGCAACCAAATAACACTGCAATAATTACCACTTACTATCCTCTCCTCAGATGGAGGGAAACTTAATCCACTAATGCTTGTAAAATGCTTTAAGATTCTGCAGTGAAAGCCAGCATGAGAATGTAGAGCATTAGCCTTGTAAGTGACAGCAGAGTGCACTCTGGAAGGAAGAATAACAATAAGATCATTGGGTTAAATCCTCCAAACTCTGAGAAACTTTCCTAAGAGCATGTCTCAATAGCAGCTCTAATCCTGATGTTAAGAAGAACTGACTTAGATGAGCTCCAGTGCATCATAAGGTCTCCTCCTTTTGCCCCTGAGCTGGAGGGATGGTATTGTACTGAACTTACTTGCTAACGAATCAGCTTGGTGTCTTTCCATTTCTGTGACAGTGACCACTGATGTTTCAGAGCAGGTTAATGCAGCTCTCTCCTTCTGGAACTGCCTATCCAGCTCTTGGATGTTGCAAAGGGAATGACACCTGCTGCATGTGGATTTGGCCCTAAAAATATCAAGGAATTCACTGAAGATTCATTGCTGTGCCTGTGAATAGTTTGGTGGCCAATATTCTTATGACAGGCCTGTTGACCCTTTACTGCTTTTAGCCATTTATCATATGTCAAGTTGGAAATAATCAGCTGGAAAAATCACCTCCAGACAATGAGCCAAGGCTTTGATCCACTGATCTGTATGTCCCAGTCTTATCTGACTGTATAGGTGCATACAATGTTGGATTAAACACTGTGTGATTCAACTCTGAAGTCTGTCTCAAAGAACTCACCTTTCAGCGAGAGGCTTGGAGCCTTGATTCAGTTGAGACATGAGAAAACCCAGTCCTGACAAAAGTTACTCATGCTGACCATGGATTACTGTGGAATTCAAAAGTGCCTTTAAAATCATGCCCCATATGTCTGTTAGGTTATAGAATATAAAGTCATGGCAGTTCTCTATTCTGGTGACTGATGCATAGTGTTTTCCTCTACAGCCCACCAAATCACAAGGTGCCATTGGAACACAAGCATGGCATTGCTATCCTGTCCTTTTGGAATATTTAAACTAGCAAACCCAGGAGTAAAAAAGCAACCTATGCAGTCAAAATTTGGATGTTCTAGGTGAGTTTCACTTCAGTGAGTCCTGTATTTAAAGAACAAGACTTTTTCTTATCAAGAACAGCAGATTTCCTTCTATTTGGAGCTCTCATAGGACAGTTGATTGCTCATGTACCTTCAGAGATCTTCTGTGTCTGGTTTGAGAAGGTTTGATAGTTTGTAGCTCCCATATTATTTCTAATCCTTGTTGCCTGCACTTTTTTTGTATGTGCTTGCCCAGAAAACAGAGATTATCTGAGAGTACAAACCTCAGTGACCTAATAGAAATAATCTATCAGAGTAGGATGATAATCACTGAGCAAAAAATAAACATCCAATCCATTTCTTCCCTCTCCTTCCATCTATTTTCTGCCTCTCAAATGAGCAGCTCAACCACTCCTGGAGCACAATAATAGAGGGAACAAAAGATACAGGAATTATATCTGCATTTACAGGGGTCAGATTTTCACCTGGCTAAGATGTGGCATGAGAACTTGCGACTTGTGTAATAGACATTCAATTTGATTTGTAAATGTACAAATAGCTGCCATTTTACTGTAGAATTGTCAGGGAAAAGTTCTGTCCCAAACATTTCTGTTTCTATAGTCACTGTCAAAAGTGAAATTACTCCTTTCCTTTGCCTGGGGAACTGTCAGGTGGCAGGTAGAATTGTCAAACATCTTCAAGGAGGAAAAGTTAATGCTACCTTCTGCTTACATCACACTGCCATTATAGATGTAAAATAGATGTTAAAATTGCTTTGTCAAATGTTGTCAGTTGGTCAAATGGTCGTCACTGTAATTAAATTGTTCATTAAATGAAGACAGTTATAGTAGATTTGAATAGAACAGAATTAGACTAGACTACTTTTATTGGAATGGATTTAAATTTTCAGTGCCCATGATTTGCCAATCTCCTCTCTAAGCTCCACCATGTCTCTTTTCATGGCCACTGTCAGACTCTAGCAGTGGCCCAGCTCTTTCTTCAAGATTAGTTTTTGACTCTGTGATATTTTCTTCCTCTCCACTGAGTTTGTGTGGAGGAAAGGCAAAGCACAAGGTGTCACCACAAGTCACAAGTTTGGTTTCAGAAAAAGTATCACAAGATCACTGCTTGATATTTTAACACTGTTTAATCTATATCCTGCTACGTATTTCTGCTTGCCACATAGCAACAAGGAAATGAGGAAGAGTGCACAGAGAGACACGGAAAGATCCTAAATACTTTTGTTTTCTTACTAGATATAAGCACTTTCCTGAGTCTGTTCTGCAAATACATTGCTCTAATCTGCAGTACGAGTCTGTGACACACATCAGATGATTTCCAGAGCCTTAAATGTACAAGTCCTTTACATTTCATGTCAGAGAGCTGTGAAAGTGGGCTGCTCTGGAATGGGGAGGGGAGCCATGGGGTGGAGGTGTCAGCCAGGAAAGCAGGGCACCCTGGTTTGGGTGCTCTGGGTACAGTCCCACAGCACCCAAACCAGGACAGCAGAGCAGCTCTGCTGATGGTAACCAACACAAAGCAGCAGTCACCACATTAGACCAAATGATGAGCCTGCTCTGAGTTCAAGACAGCAAATCAGGATCTGCAAGATGCCAGGTCAGGCATGCACATGCCTGCAGTGTAGTTCAAAGCCCAAGGGCAAGGGCTGAACTAAAATTCAGCTCCTGAACAGGGCAGAGGGGACAGAAAGGGTCAATACCCTGGATAATATTTTCCACAGAGCTTTCTCACAACTTATTTGTTTCCACCTAAGCCACCTCTAGAGTTAGGCAGCTGCATCATATAAAGGCTGACTCTGAACACAACCAGTTAAACACCCAGGCTGAAAAGAAGGAGAGAGTTTGCAGAGGCAGATTACAGAAGGTGTTTTCAGGCTGGCCAAAACAATCAGAATTTCTGTGTTCCTTCAGGTCCCTGGCACTCTGTGTTTCACCTCTGACTTCTGAAAACCAGCACTAACGCCAATCTCAATTTATTAGATTGTGAATCTTGACAACATCATTAAAATCAGCGTATAAGGTAACATTAAGCTCTAGCATAACACAGCAATCAAGATTTGAGAAAGCTGATCCACCGAATACCTGAGACACCTGCAGAAGCTGGCAGATGTGACAGAGGACTTGCAGGAAACCTGCAGCAGGAGGCCAAGCATGCTGCAGTAAGTTGTTCAAAATTATGCAGGAGACCTAAGTTTGGCAGTGGAATCAAACAGTTCCCAGGATCATCAGGAATGTTTTACCTTTGTTTAATTAGATGATAACTTTGGCTGTGGATTGGCAGCCATAAGGCTCCCTGTGAAGTGGAAAGGCACATCTTTGGGAAATGTGCTGTGTTAAGCAAGCTGCTGGTGATAATTGTAGATAGTAATACCTCTGACACTTATATGACCCATTAGCTTGTCTGGCAGAATAAAAGCCTAATGTCAAATTGTGCATGTGCTATTAAGAAAGCATTTTTTCCATGGTCCCAAGGCCTCAATGTCCCATAGTTAAGGGGAGTAATATATTGCTATGTTACAGCTGGGGCTGTGCACAAGGGTTGTGAGTTTTGAGATAAAGAACTGTCTGTGCATCAATGGTGTTGTTCCCCTTAATTACTACAGCCCTGCTGATTCTGATACCTAGACCCCAGTGATAAAACCTATTATCTTTGTTGATAACTGAGAGTGGCAGGTGATCAGAAGAAACAAATAGTAATGAAGAGCTATAAGGAAATTAATCTGGCTGAGCATGAAACTAGTTTCCAGTGAATGCTAAAATTATGAATGTGTAGTTGTTTTGTCTGAAGGCGAATCTGAGATGCCAATTTGAAGAGGAAAAAACATACCCTATTCCTCAACAATGGAATAGATCTTTATAAACAACCCCCCTGTTTTTGTTTTTGGTTTTTTGGGGGTTTTTTTTTGGTTTTTTTTTTTTTTTGTTTTGTTTTTTTTTTTTTTTTTTTTTTGGGGGGTTTTTTTTTTTTTTTTTTTTTTTTTTGTTTTGTTTTGGTTTTGGTTTGGTTTTTTTTCTGGTTGGTTGGTTTTTTTTTTTACCTGAACATATTTATATGTGAGCAATGAGCAAGGAAGTCTGAACATTTTCATGGAGGAAATTTAAACAGAGTTCCCATGTCTTTTAACTTGCACATTAGTGTTTGGCAGGTGTATGTCTCATTAAGTCTCTTTGAAATCAGCATCAATGCATCAGGGAGCAACTCTTCCTCCTCATTATTTACTCATGTAGTCAATGCCTCTACTGGCAGGGATCTGTGTGTTTATCACATTTTGTAAACACTAATGTAAATAATGTTTTTGCTTACACTTGAACCACTGTACAAACTGACATTAAAGGGAGATCTGAATCAGTAAGGGAAAACATACTTAATCTTAGTGATCAGCTAATGTATCTGACTATAGGGATAAGAAAAAGAAATAATATGTTTAATTTTTTTAAATTAAAAATTCCTTGCTTCTTCATCCCTCTCCTGTCCTGTCCTTGGTTTCCCTATCACATATGCGTTCAATATTACAGTCCATAAAACAAGATGGATTTTTAGGGAAAAGACAGACAAGGGCTGAATTAATATCTCAGAAATCAAAATGTTTCCAAATGGCAGAAATCTAAAGTGCTTAAATATGTCAAGCAAATAATACAAGGTAGAAGAAATTCTACACAGCCATCAACTATCTTCTGACATTTGCTAATGTTGGAGGTTGTCAAGTCCAATATAATATATAGAGTTATTTATATATTTTTTTTCAATGGCATCTACTGTTTTGAAACTAAAGATATAGTAAGGGGATCATTTGTTTCAGCAGCTCAAATCACTTCTGTTTAACTCTCCCTTCTCCATGTGATCTATTTACTGGCATCTCAGTCTCCTTTCTGGACATGCATGGGGAATCTCCAAGCATATCTACTGCGGTGATGAGCGACGTAGGTACCCTAGGCAGGTGGAAAGGAGAGCTCTTTATTGCCAAAATCCCCGCCTTTTTAAGCGCTTAGCTGGTTGTCAGTTTACATGGTTTTAAGGCACAACAAGCCCAAGACAACCAACCCCGCTACACCAGGATGTGGATGTGAGGCAGTCACGCAGCATTTGTCTCATGTCTCCCATGTCTCCCACATCTCCCATATCTCATGTTTTTCATGTCTCTCACATCTTTCTACCCCTATTCCACCTGAGCCACTCTCCCACAGTATTGAAGGCTGCTTCCAGCCGGGGTACGCCTGGTGGGCTGCCTTCACCAGGATAGCTCAGTGGTGCTCAGCACAGCATCCGAGTTCCCAAGCATCTCCCAGCCGCAGGCAACCCAAGCAAGCTCAAATGATTTCAGCTCTTAGTGATTATCAGCTCTTTGTGATTTCAGCTCTTTAGCTTGCTAGGTGCTGCAGCAGATGCCGGGAGAGAGAGGAGAAGCGCTGTGTGAGGTTCCGAAGAATTCTTTATTGGTCTACAAAGGTTCTCAGCGACAGCTCTCCTGCTAAACCGGGCAGAAGTTAAGGTTTATATACCTTACGGGGGTTTTGGAAATTGTCCAATAGTAAGGGTCAGGGCTTACAGACAGATAAGCAGGGTCCTAAAGGCTGAAGAGAGGGGTTTCTAAGCCCCAGTCATCATGACCTGGCATTTCCTAGCTTAGGCTTCTGACCTCTAAGGAGGCCTTGCAGGCCCTGGGCCTGCTACACCACAGTTCCCTTCTGTTGTAGTATGGGTCCCAGATGGGTAACAATTAGCATTGGCTCCATGATTCTAGAATCTGATCAATCACTTTATTATCTTACACTATATTATACTTCTAAGAAACTCATTGCTCTTGCAGACAGTTTGATACAGCTTTGACCAGACTGGTCAATTGAATCTAAAACACCATTACTAGTGGCTAGTCAAGAAATCACCTTTTGGTAAACAAATCTCCATAATGAATCCCACATGTGCACAAGAACAGGTGCAGCAAGTGAAGATAAGAATTGTTTATTATTCTTTTCTCTGATCTTCTCACAGCCTTTCCCAAAACTGGGAAAGTTGTGCCTGCTGCTCTCTGTGGAGAGAGCTGTGGCCACACCCATTCCTTGGCCTTGGTAACAGGTAAAGGCCTTGCCTTTATAAAATCTTACCTATCTGTAACACACATCCATCTACATCCCAATGCAGGCAGGGAATGTGAACCTACTTGGAAGATTAATTCAAGCTAAAAATCAGCTTATTTCTCTGCGAAGTTATTTGACTAGAAGTTCTTTATATCCTAATCACTGTGTAGGTCAGGGTAAAGAAGGGAGAGAGAAAAATAAGTGACAAAGAGTAGATTAGTGATTTGGCATCATAATTGCCAAAAATAATTATTCTTGAATGACTCCTTAGTAGAAAAAAAATTAGAAACATCACTCTGGTTGCTTAAATTATTGTTCATTTATTTAGGGACACTGGCTTTTACACAAATGAGATTTGTTGTAAGTTCAGTGGATCTCTATTCGGGACCCGATGAATGTAGAAAGAAAATTTCTGCTTCAATGTTTTTAAACACAAGAGGGCCAGCAACTAAGATGTTATTTAAATACAGATGATCTCATATTCTCTGATCAGGCAGTGGAGGTGGCTTAGGAAGTTACTACCTCTTATCTGCTTTTTATTGCCTCTCTGCTGTGCATTGGTACAGGAGTAGCAAATCTGACACATTATGACATGGACTTGCACTTTAGCTACTTCATTTCATGGAATACTTCCTATATTCTAAGTAAAAATATCCTGACCATCTCTGAAAAACTAGTTGCTAAATTCCATCCCTCAATTTGACCACGTAATTCCTGCTTCACAACTGGAGAAAAAAAAAATACTGTCTATCTATTGGATAGCCAAAACTTTTAAATTATTTAACGTTATATAATGTTCTTTCAGACTAAGTTCTAAGTAGCTGCTCTTGTTCAAAAAAATCTCTCTGCCTCCCTCCCTCTTACATGAAAGTTCCTGCAGTGCTATGTGCTCTTGAAACACAAAAAGCAACACTTTTCTGGGAGAGAAGAACCCCTCTGGGCCCTGCAATCTTAGAGGTGTTATGTGCTGTTTATTAGACCAGGAGAAGGTGATACAAAAGACACTGTCCCACAAATTATCTGGTTGGGAAAGAGAGAGACAGAGGGACACAGGAGGCAGGGAAGTGTCCCTGCACAACCTCTCAGAGGAACCTGTGCTGCTGCAGTCCGAGCACCTTGAGCCCCATCACCTGAGAACACCAGCCAGTGATGGCTCTAACTGCCTGCAGCCCACAAGTCTGTCACCTTTTCCACATTAGGATGAGGACAACAATGGGATAATGCAGGTGCCAGCTCTGGGGAAGAAATTGCTGAGAAGGGATCTGGCTGCTGTTTTTTTAGCTTATCCAGATCTCTTAATCCTCCCTGGCATTCTCACTCACCAGAGATGTGATGGTGGCCAGCAGGATATAATTCTTGATGATTTTCTCTGAATAACCTTTCCATGGGTCAGCCCTAGCAGAGATAAGACTGTCTCTCCTGAGAGAGACAACGACTGATATATTTGGATACTTAGCAAACGTGCTGTCTGAAGCACCTGTCACTGACAGCAGTGAACAATACTGGTGTAGAGCTGCTCAAATTATCTCAGGTTCAGAATGATTTTTCAGTGCCATCCACTTTGCTGCTTTTCTCTCAAGAGGCTTTTCAAATGTCATATCACCCCTGCTCTTTATCACAATAGTCTCTATGTTAAAACAAGCTATAAAAATCAGCACGCTCTACTGGGGAATGCAGGCTGTGCATATTTAACTGCAGGGAAATGCAGAATATTTTAAAGGGGGAAAAAAAAGCTTTATGTCTCTGTTGACTCTAAATGAAGACAATGTGTGGTGTAAAATTGTACTTTTGGTTCTTACTTGTATAGGGGTTTGTACTATATCAAGTCTCAGATTGACTAGATCAGAGCATCCTAAATGTGTATGCAATATCAGATTATATCTGATATTATGCTATTAAAGCTTTATTGCATCTGAATCTAGATGCAATAAAAATATAAAAATCACAGAAGATAGGGTTTGAATATCTTAGATGGCTCTTGGAACCTGGAAAACACTGTGACTGTCAGCCTGGATCTTGTGTCAGGAGATTTGGGGTGCCTCAAAACTGCCCAAAAAAGCAATCCCTGAGGATAGAGGCATTTGAAGCAAGACAAAGGAAAACACTGATGCCAGAGGTGAGTTTAAATTGATATTCCTCTCCCAGGAAGGAGTACAACTCCAATAACCATTCTGAAACTGAATTCTCAAACTGAAGCAAAGCTGGCACATGATCGTCTACCTTAGGGCCAATGTCTCCTTCTGCTTTCCCAGAATTCAAACAGACTTATTTTTCTGCAAAATAGCTTCATAGCTTGAAGAGTGATTTTGGATGTGTGGGAGGATGCAATTCAATTCCATTTTTAGGTGGGAAGAGTCTCAAATCCTGAACTCACATATTCACAGAGAATCCCTTCACCATTTATCAGTTTGTAGCTGTCACTGACATAGAACTCACAGCACTTAGAAGTGCCACAATATTTGAAGCAACAAGAATTAACATGGAAAACAAGACTGTGAGTCCTTGTACTGGAGCTGTCTGGTTCTGAGGTACTAATTAATAAGTAAAGCTAATAGAAAAAAGAAATCATGTCCAAGTTAAGCCTGTGCACATCAGCATTTACTGCCCTGAGAAGGTGCCCTTGAAGTCACTCAAGTTTCTGCCTCCTGGTGACCATCCTGAGCTGCCCCACTTGTACATTCATGAGGAATGTACAAACATGAAGAACCTGCTCAGGAAGACTGGACCAATCTTTTCCAGCAGAGCAGGAAAAATTCAGTGATCTGATTCTGTGCTATTGGGGATAACCAGGTCATCTTCTGTAAGGCCACTGCTTCTGTGGAAAGTTAGAAGCCAAATGCCTGTATTGTCCTCTGCAGAACATCTTTTTAAACCATAGGAGATTGACATATTTATTTTTGCCTGTTGACTGCAGCATAGTTTTGTACACCAGAGCAGTGGGCAATTTGCAATGTGAGTGTTGTCTGGAAAAAATAGAAAACAAAGAATTACCCTTCAAGTCCTTGGTTCGCATCACTAATGAATGTTAAACTGTGGAATTTTTATTTAATGCCCAAGTTCCAATCACTGTTAGTGAGGACAGGGTTTCATTCACGGGGAATTATGACATTGATTTACATTAAAATTTTCTTATTTATGCTGAGTTGTACAGATTGTTACTCCACTAACACATTTAAATCTTCCTCTTCAAAGTTAGAATACAGTCTAAAGGGAAAACAAAACCTTTTGCCATGACAATTGCTTTTAAGAAAAGTTGTGTTTCTCAACCTATTTAAATGATCAGAGAATAAGAGGTTGTCCAGCAGAATAGAAAATCACATAAATTGTTATGCCTGGGCAGAGACTCTTCCATTTACTACAAAATGAAAAAGCAAAAACCAAGGCCTCAGCAGGATCTAGGGAAAAGAAACTTTTCTTTCTTTGAATATAAACATTCTCAGTTGTTTTTTTTTCTTTTTATTGTTTCAAAAATAGCATGGGAAGGTTTGATAAGATATGCTTGGATACATCATGGGTATAAAATATATCCATGAAAAGGGAGATCTGTCAGTATTAGTAAGCAGGATCCCACCTTGCTGAATCCTTTGTATGATGTGTAAATCTCCTGTAAATAACTAAAATATTGACATTTCTAGAGGGGTTCCAGTTCTCTCAAGTTAGGCAAATGCACCTTCCTTTCTACATTTGTTTACCATCTTGAAGACACCCCAGTGAGGTGTTTTAATACTGAATATTGAAATTCTGCAATTCCTCACAGCTAACAAGGCAGACTGCAAGGATAAATATGAATCATTGTAAAACAATCCCTCTCCTGTTCATTTAAAAAATATATTTTCCCCAATGTAGTTCCATCAGCTTCTAGCATGAATAAATAATCATGTGCCAAAGTACAGTCTTCTTGTTCCTGTTCTTTTTGTTCTTAATTGGTCATTAATACAGATACAATTTCTGTATGGAATCTTTTTTTGGTATTTTAATGGTAAGAGCAGAAGAGATGTTAAAAGTTACCAGGTGCTGCTGATTTACCACCAAGGGCTCTGAAAGTCTTGAAAGTCCAAATCAAAGCCCTGGTCTTTGGGGGTGCTAAAGTGATGTGTGACATCATCTCCTTCTAAGGTCAAAGAAATTGAAGGGACTCAATATTTCACAAGGTTGGCTCTTACACTAAAAAGACTTTAACAAAAAGCAAAAGAAAAAATCCCCTTGTGTGTAACTTGTCTTCTGTTTGTACCTGAGTTATGAGCAACAAAAGACTCTTGAGCACTTTTCAAAAAGAGAGATGCATTGTTATTTTCTTTCAGAGGAACATAAACGTGGAATGGCTGAATACAGTAAATACTAATGACACCAACATTTTGTCTCAAACACTACTAACAGCAAACAATTTAATGAATGTTTCCATATATTCCCTTTACTTTTCATGTCTGGAATAATCAGCTCCATCACTGTGGGACTATACTTACGCTCCTTTTCCCTTGGAGAATCACCACAGTAGTGTGGATTCTGAAATTATTTTGGGCAGCAGGGAAAACTGGGACTTAATTTTCCTTTGATACTGGACCACAACACCATTATTGCAAAATATTAATAGAAAACTCAAAATGTCTGTTTAATATCTGAGCCAGTATTGGTCCACAAAGATGGAGTTAAAAAATTTTTAAAAACCCAACATTTAATGCTTCATTAAAATAGTTCTATACAGACACTTGCCCCACCAAAATTCATGAAAAACAAATTAATATCATTTTACAATCATTTTTCTATAACAGATTATAATTTTACATTGAAGCACAAAACTCTGTCAGAAAGACTTTTTTCTTAACATTTTTTTCATAGAGCAATACATAATAACAACAAAAAAAACGTCTTTAGCTAAGAGTGACTAAATATTGGTGAGGTATTTCTTATCCCTTTTTTATCCCAGGAGACATGACTCAGGGTGTTCTGTTACAGGAGATGCATCCCCTGGGTTTTGTTTTGGCAGTTTCTGTCAGAAAACTGTGATTTCTTTACACACATTTAGTACTTTAATCTGCAGGGTGGGTTTTTTTTGTTTTGTTTTCATTGAATACTGAACAAAACTTTGCTTCAGAAAAGGATTCCACAATAATATGGGTTACAAAAGGTCAGATAGTCCAGCTTTCTGCTCACAGCATCATGTCTTGTGCTTTGTTGCTTCCTGTCCCATATCTGCACTTCTGAGAAGAGTTCCATGCAAGTGTAGTACGTTGAATCCAAACCTTGTTGTGGAGTAAAATCAGTCTGGGTTGAGGGTTATTAATTTTGGTTGTCGTTGAGGGTTATTAATTTTTTTGTTTTATTTTGTTGGTTTTTTCCCCAGTTATAGCTCTACAAATGACATGTAAATTTCATTATACTTATTGGAATGGGCATTTTCTCTGGTAAGCATCAACAATCTTTTTTCCCCCAAAGAACAGGGAGTTGGCTGTTTCAAGAATTTTTAAAAAAAATGTTATTTTGACTTGACTAAGCTAATTTAAAAAATAAAATGTTTGCATGAACAATTATGTGGTATATTATTATCATTGAAAACTCTCTTGATGAAAGACAAAGCATTAATATTAAAGGCATGGTATAATATATTTGTGACCTAGTTATTAGCTGTGCTTTCAAACAAATTTTAAAAATACAGTAATATAATTAGAGTAATGATATTTTTTTCCTTGGACTATTGCCTGTCATAGTTATCAGCAAACCAACTACAAGGAAATATTATTTTGAAAAAGATGCCAAAGATAATATTTAGTAGTCTACAATGTATTTCTGAGAAAAAAGTTGGGGGGGGAATATCCATGGTTTAGAGTTGGTTTCTAATTATTAAATCTACAAAACAGTTCCCAAAGTCACATTTGGAGACATGACTATGAGTAGGTGTTGAAAAGTTAAATTCCTTCCTATATTTTAAAATATTTCTATGTTCACCTAAAATACATGCTTTCTGATGTCTGCAAACAGTTTAAACTCTGCTTAACTGGTATTTTTTATCACAAGTTTCAAGCAATCCATGACCTAATTTATTATTCTTAGTATCAAAATTCACAGCTGCTACAAGCCAAGTCCTGCCCTCCCCTTTAAAAACTTTGGTTGCTGCAACTGTATCTTGGGAACTAGGAAAATTATTTAATTCCCTTGTGACCTCAGTTCCCGGTGGTACACTGGGGATGAGAACTCCTTGTAACCCTTTTCTGCCCCACACCTTCTCTGTTTTCTTCACTGTTTCAGGAACAACTGAGCTACAAATTGCTGAAAATCAAAGTTTTACCAAGAACTGAGTAAATCCCCTTTAAAAACTTTGGTTGCTGCAACTGTATCTTGGGAACTAGGAAAATTATTTAATTCCCTTGTGACCTCAGTTCCCGGTGGTACACTGGGGATGAGAACTCCTTGTAACCCTTTTCTGCCCCACACCTTCTCTGTTTTCTTCACTGTTTCAGGAACAACTGAGGTACAAATTGCTGAAAATCAGTTTTACCAAGAACTGAGTAAATTCATTCTTTCTGCGATGTCACCTTTGTTCTCTAAGCTCTTGTTTCAGGCCATTGTCAGCAGTGGGCTATGGTATTAAATGGGTGACACAATCCAGATACTCTCATTTTCTTATAATCCCAAATCACTGCCAGCAGCAACACATCTTGGATTAGACTACTATTTTAAAAGCTTTTGAGGAAAGAGATGTAGAGAAAAATAATAGGGCTATTCTATTTGTGTTTTTAATAACATGCATTATGTAACTACATAAAATTATCACTCATTATCACTTTATTGGCAGAGATACACAAAGAACAGAATTATCCCAGATGTACTTTGGGTTTACTGAGAACAAATTTATATCTCTATTTCACTAATTTTGCTTGTAGGCATCTTTAACTTTTCATACTGCTTAAAAAGATTTAAAAATGTTAACTGTGTATTTATTCATTAGTTGTTTATTTAAATTAGAGCTGGATTTCATCTTTCTGTTCCTTGTGTATGGAGAATTCTGCTATCAAAAACTACTTTAGGTCGTATTTAGTACTTGAAACAATTAATCAAGTGAAAGAATATTATCTTAAGAGAGAAGTGACAGTTCTGGATTTTTTTGCCATTCAGGATGTACCAGGGAGGATGCACAGGGCCTCAGTGATAATGGCAGGCCTACAAAAGCCATAGGTTATCAAGATGAGAGAGTCCCCAAAGACAAGGAGTGAAAAACCAGTATTTTATTGGCCTTCCTTCAACTTCAATTGTCTTTTGAAAGTTCTGTTTAGAAAGCAAAGTTCAAAATGCTGGATTTAGGGAGACAAGTGTTAAATCAAACAGCTTGAGTTCTCCAGAAACAATTCAGATATTGGTATTCTTTTACAACATAAATTAATTCCTCTAATAAAGTAAGTACCCAGAAAAGGATGCTGTTATGATGTATGTGCTGAGATTAGCTAGAAACTCCCTAGGTAAAAGTCATTATTATTTACCAGTATGGACTTCAAGGACAAGATTTTCAAAGCTACTTAAGGCTGAGTATGCCCAGTTCTCATTAGTCTTATACATGCTTTGGTATCCAAATACCTTTGAAAAGAGGAATAGCTCATTTTCTGAACGTCCAACAGGCATCTATGTCTGGATATTTCCTCTTGGGATCACAATTTTCATGTGCCCTAGACACTTGAAAAATTATTTTTCCCATTAACTTTTGAAGCAAAAAAGTCAGGACATGACACTCATGTAATATGTATATGAAGATAAAATGCAAACTTTGATCTGAAAAGTCATGTGATATGAACAAAGATAGAAAGTGAGCAAGGAAAAGAGAGGAGAGGATTTTTCTTTCTGCAATATATTTCACTTCAGGGCAAAGAATCCTCTATTATGAGGGGAAATTACCCCTGGCCATAAATGCAAATACCACAGAACTTCTAGCAAAGTCTAATTTTGCTCGTTTGTCAGTTTTTGTCTTGCAACTCCACACTAAATCCACAAATTCATACAGATTTCTTACAAAAGTGCTTGTAAGACAAGTTTTCTGCCTCAGAAGGAGGAGCTTTTCCCCTTGCCTCTGTGAGGAGTTATCCTGCTATGAGAGAAAACCAAGAGCTAAGAAAAATTTCTGGCAGATCTTTTATATTTGATTAATGTTAGCAGTGATAACAGTATGCTAGAGCACAGACAGAGCATTAGATATAAAAAAGAGTAATTTCCTAGTAGTAGTAATTTTCTTCCTGGAATTTATTTGTTTGTAATTTCTGTGGGTTTGGAATAAAGAAATGCTCATTTTGGTGGAGCAGGTGTTAAATGAGAAGTGAATAGTATATTACCAGGAGTAGAGTTTCAGTAATCAACTGTTATATGCTTGAAAATAAGACTTTTGGTTTATAAAATAATAACATTAAAAGCTTTTTCTCAGTTATCTGGAATGTTGTTTGAGTGGTTTTTCTCCCTAAATCTCATACATCTATTTTTTTCATAATAGTTGATGTTTCCAGTGAATCCTTTTCTGGTGTGGTGCTAAGAGCTGCCAATGCCCTGGCTGTACCCAAGTCCTACACACAAGATGTCACTTGTCCAGCAAAGAATTGGCCATAGTAGAGGAGCTAATGGAAGAATATTTGCCTTGATCCATTGAGTATCAACTAACTTGTCTTTCTCCCTCACCAATCTTGTTTCCCTGCAGGTATACATTTTCTAAGACCACTTGCATAAGATTTCAAGTTTGACACCTTGTCTAAATCCTCCAAACACATCTCTTTTTTTCCCATCATTTTAAGCTCTGCAATCACACCAGATATTGTACAAACCTGCTGCAACAAACCCCCTACCGATTAATCTCTGAATTAACCTTTTTTTATTTTTTTGTTTTTACTGTAGTTCTACAAGTTTGACACCTTGTCTAAATCCTCCAAACACATCTCTTTTTTTCCCATCATTTTAAGCTCTGCAATCACACCAGATATTGTACAAACCTGCTGCAACAACCCCCCTACAGATTAATCTCTGAATTAACCTAATTTTTTGGTTTTACTCTAGTTTGTGCCATCTGAAATCTGGTTGTTAGAACATGCAGGCCCGAAAATAAAGAATAGAAAATAAATGAGAAGTGAATAGTATATTACCAGGAGTAGAGTTTCAGTAATCAACTGTTATATGCTTGAAAATAAGACTTTTGATTTATAAAATAATAACATTAAAAGCTTTTTCTCAGTTATCTGGAATGTTGTTTGGGTGGTTTTTCTCCCTAAATCTCATACATCTATTTTTTTCATAATAGTTGATGTTTCCAGTGAATCCTTTTCTGGTGTGGTGCTAAGAGCTGCCAATGCCCTGGCTGTACCCAAGTCCTACACACAAGATGTCACTTGTCCAGCAAAGAATTGGCCATAGTAGAGGAGCTAATGGAAGAATATTTGCCTTGATCCATTGAGTATCAACTAACTTGTCTTTCTCCCTCACCAATCTTGTTTCCCTGCAGGTATACATTTTCTAAGATCACTTGCATAAGATTTCCAGTTTGACACCCTGTCTAAATCCTCCAAACACATCTCTGTTTTTTCCATCATTTTAAGCTCTGCAATCACACCAGATATTGTACAAACCTGCTGCAACAACCCCCCTACAGATTAATCTCTGAATTAACCTAATTTTTTGGTTTTACTCTAGTTTGTGCCATCTGAAATCTGGTTGTTAGAACATGCAGGCACGAAAATAAAGAATAGAAAAAAAAAAAAAGAAAGATTGTGGGGGGTTTTGGGTAGTTTTTTGTTAGGTTGGTTGGCTGTTTTGTTTTGTTTTGTTTTTGTTTCTTTGTTTGTTTTTTTGGGTTTTTTTTCTCTCTTTTATTTTTCTTTTTTTCTTCCCTGTAATTTGTAAGCACTGGGGCAAACTTGTTTATGTGCTCTGTGTTCACAGGGAAGTGCACATCTCTACTGAGTGTTCAGATTCTGCATGATGCTCTGCTCAATGCTACTCAAACTACAGTGTGCAGCACATCAGTTCAAATATATTTCTAATTAACATCTACTTTTGGATTAATTTCTGATCCCCTCCAGGGGGCTTTTCTAATGAGATCGTGAACTACATTGGCAGAAAGTTTATACTTAAAATATATCTACAAGGTAGAACCAACCAGGTAGTTAACTGACAGTAGGATTTTAAAACTTCAAATCAAACATACAAACACCCCCCCAAATCCTTATCTGTTAGATATCTGTAGTCTTATTTTTTAATTTCATCAGCTACAATCAAAGAAAGAATCTAAATACTTATGGCTCCAGCAGTTTTTCCTTGCCTCTCTTTTCATGCATTAAGAAGCTGGGTTTTATTAAGGAACTGACCAAGCCCCATCCAGAAGCCAGCATCCCTGGGGGTAGAGGGCTTGGGCCAAAGGGGGAAGGTGGTAAGGGGAAAGGGGGATGGAGATACTTATGTTTTTACTTTGCTTCTTTCTGGTCAAATCTAATTTTGATAAAATAAATTAATTTCCCTAGGTCTAGCCTGTTTTACCCGTGATGCTCACTGGGGCGTGATCTCCCTCTATCTCAACCCAGAGTTTCCTCATTTGGTTTTCTCCCTGTGTGCTGTAGGGAGAGGGAGTGAGGGTGCAGCTGAGTGGGGTTTCTGTCTGCCAGCCAAGGTCTCGTGAGCACACATGGGGAATAGAGACTCCTTCATCCAGAAAAAAAAAAACCATCAGAAAGAAATTTAATAAGACAATAAAACTACCAGACACAGTCAGACAAACTCACTGACAAGGAACTTGTTAACATGTGACACTTTTATCCCCTTGTCCCTCAGTTTTACCATACTGCTTGGATCATACAGGCCTATCCATTGATACCTTTTTTCCCCTGCTAAACCCACACAATAAGTCATGCACAGTCCCAGGAAGCTCTTCCTCTGTGTCCCATAACGTGTCCTGTGACTCTGGGCAGGGAAACCACAGTGTGGGTGCCACTCCTGGCCCATGGGACTGAGGCATTCCTGGGACAGCACTGGCAGGGGCCAGGGCAGGGACTTGTGTCTCTGACTGGAGCATTGGCGTTTTTCTGCCTTCTTTGTGCCTCTGAGATTCTCTGACAAACTTTATATCACGTAACCTGCCAGTGTTAACCAGATGAGCACTCTTTGTAATCCCAGACCTCTGAGGAATTTATGGTTCAGACCCCCCCCGCCTTGACCACAGACCTCAATCTCACTGTCATTTTCAGGGTATTCCTAGGATTTTAGACTCTGTTAAATGCACACCTTTGGATAGCAACCACCTTTATAGGTATCCAAGGAAATCCTGCCTCTGTGTGGAGGAAGAGAGGAGAGGAAAGGGGCAGAAGAGAGAACTTTGAAGCATGAAGAAATTTGCAGCTACACATCTCAGGAGAATGTTAAAACAGACTGAGTATAGGATCTCATGGCTGACTGGAAGCTGGGGAATCCCATTCCCTCCTATTAAAGCTCTTCTACTTTAAAAATATCTTAGATGGAAAATTAAATAAAAATGGTGAGAAGCAATTTACAGAACTGAATATGTATCTTCCATGACAGAACCAGAAGGGTGAAACCACCATCTTCTGCATTGTTATGGAAAAAATACTATGATTTTTGAAAGAGATGCATCAGATACTTGATCCCACTTTGGGATTGCAAACAAAAGGCTGAAAGACTTGAACTCCAGAGTCAGAATATATAAGAAAATGTGTTATTTGCAATTCCTATAGTGATAGATGACTGGCTTAAACATATTTTTTTCCTTAGAAAATAAAGAGGATGCCCAAAAGTAAAGGGTTTTGTCTCTGTGTGTTTTATGGAGAATTATGAAAGCAACAGAGATACTTCTAAGCTTCTAAGTGTGTGCAATCCTTTGTGCAGATATTCTGTTTTCCAAACACTATTGAATTCCACACTGCAGGTCCAGAATGTGGGTGTAATTTCCACAGCTTTTGTATATTCTTTGAATCTAATGCCTACCTTATCTTTTAGTGTGTGCAATCCTTTGTGCAGATATTCTGTTTTCCAAACACTATTGAATTTCACACTGCAGGTCCAGAATGTGGGTATAATTTCCACAGCTTTTGTATATTCTTCTAATGCCTACCTTATCTTTCTGGTAGATCCAGTGACATGGGGTCACAAAATGCTGAAAGGAAATGCCACACAGCAGGGCAGAACCCCCATTTGATGTCATTGGTGAAGGTCTAGTTACAAGCTCATTATACTCTCAAGATACACTTTTAAACTGCACCTCTGATCCTGTTTCAACTACTGTGTGCCTTTGTTTTTTGGTTGGGTTTTATTTTTCCTGAATGCCTCAAATTCTTTGTCTTCTTTCTGTCAAGCAAGTACTTGTGCACTCTGAACAAATACATATTGTAGGGCTGGATTACAGTGGAGATAAAGGATAGAAGTCTGATGCAGCTTGCTTTTTGGAGAGGAAAATTTATTGTGGAGATAAAACTGCCTTACAGCTTTAACAGAAAGGCATTTAGAAGGAAAGCTGAAGTGATTAATTATTTCACAGTAGACAGTAAAATATTTATTAAATAGCACAAATTCACACTGTAGTGAACCAACTAATACAAACACAAGCTTATTATCATTATGGCAATAACTGCATGATCAAATTGAACTAGTCAACTTGAAAGTGTTTAGGGTACACGTTCCCAGGAGAGTTTGAAGCTTTGTGTGAGATATTCATGCACAGGTAAATCTATTTAAACAGTTCACTAAACAGTCTATGCAGAAAGGACCACTTCTCCCTGCAGACAGAGCATCTGAGCTCCTTCAGCTTCTCACACAAACCACCCCTGCTGCTCCCCTGCTACCAAAACCCTGCCATGGAAAGCAGTTGCAGGATTAACAAATGCTGCAGCTACAGCTCAATATGTAGTACAAGGAATGGGTGCATTCTTCTCTCAGAGGTCAATCATATGACGTAGTTATCATAGCCTGGAATTTTTATCCCCAGTTTATTCTTGGAGTTGAGAATTGCTGTTCCTTCTTGTGACCTCAAAATGATTTTGTAAAACCCCTGTGCTCTTCAATATCTCCATGCCCTTACTGTGTGAATTGATGTCATTAAAAATAGCAACCACTCCCTACAAACCTGTCCTCTGTCATATCTCATGTGCCGCCAAGACAAACTACTCTATATGAAAAAAATTAATGAATGAAATAGGAATAAAAAGCATGATAAAGTGGTAATAAAGCTACATTTGCCTTCTAAAGAGCTGCCATGGCAGCCAGGAAACCTTGAAGGAATGATGCCTTGCAGGAATATACAAATCTCAACAAAAATATCTTTTCTATCTTGGGTGTGACAGAGTCACTTCACAACAGAAGGGATATCAAAGAAAATCAGAGCTAGGAAGAAATAGAGGCATCTTGGGTTGCCCAAAAGTATCTAAGGTTGCCACAAATGAATGGCAAAATGACACAGAACTTATGGGAGGTTAATATCTCTCTTAACAGTCATTTTCAGGCTCTGGTGACATCTGAGACAGCCCAAAGTTTTTATTTTCAGCAAACTGAATTGCTGTCTCATGACTGAATGGTGTTGCTCCATACCATAGACATTGCTGCTTACTCTAGATGTTGCCTGTTTTAGATGGAAATTTTCATTGTGAATTATGGGAATCAAGTGAAGGAGATATAAGGAGGTGTATGAGAGTGGGAGAGAGGTGAGAATGACTGTGGGAAAAGGGAAGAAAGAGCTGTAATCCTTCAGCACTTGGAAGAACAAAAATAGAATAACTTTACATGCAAAGGGGAACCACTGATGTAGAGTTGAAAGGGGAAAGTAGAAAATCAGTTTTTGCTGTTGATTGTTGGAATTGTTGAGTGGTTTGTTTGGAATCTGAAACTCTTAACCTTTTCTAACTACTGAAAAGTATGAGCTTTGGTAAGCAAGAATAACTGCACAGCTGCTGTTGGTAGGGTAGCTAGTCTTTCCATTTAAAAAAATGAAGGAAAAAAGTAAAAGTGTCACCTTTAAAAGATAAAGTCATCTTCATTTTGATTCAAACAATTTTTCAGAAAAAAAAAAGGTTCAAAATGTATTCCATGTATTAAGAGTGTTTCTGTGCTCCAAGAGGCTTTCCTTTGGGTACTGTAAGAGGGTTTATTATCCATTATCTGTAACACAAAGATAATGAAAGTGGTTCTATTGTACTCTACATGAAACCCACAGGAATACCAGGATTTGACAGTCATGATATATCTCAGTTAGTTTCTAATGTGTAAAGCCATCACCAATCATAGAGAAGACAGTCTGTTGGTTAAATAAGTCGACAAAGTAAGATGATAGAGTTCTTCATTTATCTTCATTGAAACAGCTTTGACTGCTGTGTGGTTGATAAAATAAATCTAGTCCTATTCAGAATGTCTTCTCTCTGCCCATTGAAAGCAAGGAGTTTCTATTCTCCTGTACCAATTCTCATGCAGCCCTCATCACCCACAAGGTGGGAGTATCTTCCATTAGCACCTTGAGTAAAATGACTCACATGTGTCAGCTGTAGATCATCTTCTTGCTCATCCTCCCCCAGGGGAGAGAATTGTGAATGCGATGAGGCATCTTGTTTGGAAGAGTTTTTAAAAATGCATTTATGAAAGAGATGATGGGTCAAACAGATGCAATAGGAGATGGACAGGTTCATTATTGCCTTGACAGGCTGTGGATGCCCCATCCCTGGAAGTGTTCAGGGCCAGGCTGGATGGGGTCCTGAGCAGCCTTACCTAGTGAATGGCACCCCTGCCCATGACAGAGGGGCTGGAACTAAATGATCTCTAAGATTCCTTCCAAACCAAACCATTTTATGATTCTGTTTCTTTACTTTAGGGGAGTTCATTGTATTATTTAGGAATAATCCCATGAAACTCTGTGAACATTACAGTTATATAGAAACTTTAGTGCTGACATCAGACCACAGCAGTTGATCAGTCTCACAACCTCCACAAAAGTCTATTCCTCTCCAAAGGCTATAAAAACACTTGAAGCACATAGACACATATATGTGATGCAAATTTCACTGTTATACAGTATAAATATAACCTGTCTCCATTGAGGACAGTAAATAAGTCTCAAGATTCTGAATTTTATTTGGCGTCAACAACAAACAGTGATAAAGCCAGATAATTCTGTTTGTTATGTCTCCTGGACACACCAGATTCAATGTAAACAGGATTTGCAATTAATGATTTAATTCTAAACTAGATTTCATGGTTTTAACTCAGCCAACATGAATATCACTGTCATTGCTATGGTATTGTTGAGTCTCTTTGGAGACTGCTGGTGACCAACAAAAGATATTACTCAGCAGTGTGGGTCAGTAAGGTAGAAATAATCCAGGAATACATAAAGGGGAATAAACTATAGACTGTGTTGCCCAAATGCAGATATGAACTCTTCAGACAAGAGCTGTTTCTTAGTAGAAACCTTTTAATATTCTTTTCTTTCCTCATCTGCATCATCACTGACCTTTTTGGCTTTAATTTCAACAAACTATTTTTCAACCCTGACCTGGACCCACTTTCCAAGTTATGTGCCATGTGTGCTAAAGTGGTGTGGACTGCATATGGTGAGAGGCTGCTGACATGAGTCTATATCATTTTACGGCTGCATTTAAATGCCACACAGCACCAGGGAGATGGCTGACCTTTGGAACCCCTTTCCAACACGTTCTTTAAACGTACTTCAGTATGAAAACATTGCCTTGGAAATTTGACAGATGTGTCAAATGACTCAGGGAGGTCAAAGATAAGAATGTCTCCCTGTTAATCATCCCTGATGGTAGCAAACCATCTATCATGTCACCAAGACCTTTCATGTGCGGGTTTGAAACTAGATTATATCAAGTTCAGGATATTAAATGTAATTTTGCAAGCTTGAGATTGCCTTGTACTTGCATTTATGTGAAATTTTAGTGAAAAAAAATCCAGAGAAAATAAGTCTTCCCTGAGTAGAGTTTTTCTGGAATATAATTATTTGTGTCTTGGTCATTTGTTTACAGGGAGGCTAAGCATGGCATTTCACAATAAGGATATAATATTTTTAAAAAGACACAAGAAAAAAAAAAAACAAAACCAGCAAAACCAGTAATAAATTGTTTGAGAAGAGAGAGGAAAGGAAAAAGTTCTATTGGAATAAGATTGTGAGTTGTGAGTAACCACAAATAAGATTTTTAATAAAGGGTTTCTACTTATCTCCCATCCCACATATAGTATAATTGTGATTATTTTAATGTGTCAATGAAGAAGATAGATTAACTGTTCAGGTTTCAGTAACAAGAATGAAAAATCCTTTTTTTCCTGAAATGATATTTTTAGATTCCAGTAAATACTCAACCTTCCATTTAGACTGGTATAGCACATAAAGCACATATAGCTCATAAACTGCTGTTATTGTTTTGTATCAGAAATAGGAGTTATGGTCATAAAAGCTGACATGTTCATTTCAAAACTTGCAAGGGAACACTTGTTAACTCTGTGAGGAGCTCAGTGCTTCTATTTAGCTGAGTCATGTAAAGATACTGGGGATGGAATATGACAAAATAGATTAAATGTCTTCTTTTCTTTGTCTTTCACAAACCTTCAAAGCAATTTCAGTTGCCAAGACCTTGAGTCATCCCAGATTGGTTTGTTCTTACCTTTGAGATCTCAAGTTAGCAGAGATCAGAAACTTCGGTGTCCCCACTGCAAGATCAGGAGCTAAATGGTGCCATGGACAACACAAAGATGTCATCAAACTATCAAAATAAAATAATCTCTAACATGTAGCTATTGCATAGCTGCATCATATTTTGAAAATAAATAAGATAGAAAACTTAAGCATAGGTTGCATTTACAGTAGTTTAAAGGGGTAAAGACAATTAAAATTCCCCTCCTTTCTTTTGCATCGCTGATTTTTGTGGTGCAAGTCTGTCAGATTCCAGTAGCTAAAGCTGGACTGAATTCAGGTGTGGCAGAAAAGGAGGAAGGACCAGCAGACAGCTGCTAATGTCCCTCGTTAAACTGGTGTCAAATTTCCTCTGGAATGAACATTAAAGAAAATGTCTTGTAGCAGAAAATAAGCACCACATGTAATTTTTAAAACTCTTTCATCAAAATAAAATTCCAGGCACTGTGATTGTATTGCCAGTGCTCCTTCTGCTGGAGACTGATTGCTTAGTCACAGAAATAGTATTCTACCGAAACAGAGTTGAGAAATAAAAAATATTACAATCCAGCAGATCGCTTTCATCACAGAGCAGTGAGTGTCACTTGTATACATCTCAGTCCAGGATACATTGTGACTTTAATTTTTTTTTATCAAAACTGTGAGAAAGTAAGATCAATTTACTTTCCTCAATAAAATTTGACGACTGTGACCAATCCTTCATGGTGCTTTGTAGCACCTAGTCCTATGAGGTCTAGATCATCCAGGCCTGAGTTCTTTAATGTATATTTATAATCATTAAATATGGTACTACTAAAAGCCAGGAAATACTCTTAAATTAGCCTTTTACATTGCATGTGAGCTGTAATAGAATTTGCTGCATTAAATTATTAAAATAGCATTTCTTCAAGTAAATAAAAAGTGCAAAATGTTTGTTCACAGCTGTTTACTGCATTTGTTCATCAATTAATTGATTTTAAAGCCAGAATGGTCTATAAAGACAAAGGGTTCCTAACTCAGAGAGCAGTGCACCCATTCAAGCCCTGATCAGCCGGTGTGTCCAGGAGCATGTTGTGGGAAAGTGTCAAAGGCTTTGTTGAAGTCCAGATAGATATATCCACAGACTTTCCCTCATCCACTGGGGGAATCACTTTGTTGTAGAAGGAGATGTGGTCAGTCAATCAGGATCTGCCTTTCAGAAATCCTTGTGGATTTCTGATCCTGATCCCCTGTGTGTCCTTTGCGTGCCATGTGATGGCACACAGGATGATCTGGTTACCCACACAATGAGCTTGCACACAGCTTTCAGTCATTTGCAGCCCATTCTGTTCATTTTGTGTATTTTAAAATGCTGTATTTATCTGTTTCCTGGGTTTCATATTCTCCTCCAGAAAGTACCAGAGGTGTCTTACACAGAACATCATTAGTCCTTTGATGAATTGCAATCATCCTGCTCATCAGTCTGGTACCAGCTGCTCATCAGTTAAACTGCTGAGCTTTGCTGATGTAGACATTAGCATCTGCAATTCTTTCAAAATCAACAGTTGCCCTGGAACTCAGTCCCAAAGAAATTGGTTTTTAGGTTAGGCATATAAGGTAAGGTAAGTTTGACTTGTTCTACAACTGATTGAAATGGGTACCCCAGGGAGTAATTTGATGTAAGATGAATCCTAATTTTAAAAGAGAATCACCCTTTAAACTCTGTGGACTGTAGAGGGAGCCTTGGTGATTAGCTTAGATTTGACTTTTAGATGGCATAAGTTCAGCAATAAAAATCCCAGCCTGCATGCCTAGAGTTTATTGGTATTTAATCAACAGATCTTATTTGTATGCAGCTTTCTATTTAAAAACAAATGTAATTTAGTTAATGAAAACAAGCTGAGACAAAAAAAGGAAATTCTATACTTGTAGTGGTAGCTATAATGAATTCTGTGAAAATTTGCACTACTCTACCTGCAAGTAAGACTTTATTTCCATTTGCAATTCCCAATGCAGAGTTATTACCTGTATGTATGAGGACTGAACCCTTCCTAGAAACATCTCTAAATGTGTTGTCAAGATATTCAATAATTTTAAAGGACTGAAAATTTACCTGTTAATCTAATTCAACAGTCAAATAATGAGGAAAAAGAATTTTCTTATTTTAACAAAGGCAGTAATATACAACTGTTAGATACAATAATAAGAGAAGAGAGTGTATCTAAAATAGCCACTGCAAGCCAGCAATCATCAACAAAAAAGAAGATATGAAACAGAAGGAATCTTCCATATACATTGATTTGAATAATTTTCAGCTCTTAACAGAATTGCTATCTACCATAACCTTCTGGTTTTTCACTTTTTTTACTACATTGTATGATGTTTACAGCCCATTAAGATAAGACATGTCATTTGACCACTACTCTTTCTGTAAATAGGTTATCAGAATTTAATTTAGTTAAAAAACAACATTGTTAGAAATTAAGGGTTATGGAAGAATATGCAACAATTCTCATGCAGAATAGTCAAATCTGTGTAATGTTCATCTTGTCCACATGGAATATTAATCTCATCTTTCAGCACAAAAATAGGTCTAGACACAGGCTGAGCTCCTTGAGGGGAGTCTGGCATGTTCTGAAATTCACACATTTCCAGCACCTGAATTGAATACTTGATTGTGGAGCAGGCTGGGAGGTTGGTCACCCCCCTTGTCTCAGTTTATTGTTTTACAGCCATCCATTGTCACACCCACACTGAGAACTCACCAAGGAGCTCACAGGAACCACAAGCTGAGGAGATCCTGGGCCACCCTAAGGATTAATGAGGTAAAGGCACTGAGCACACACAAGATATCCCATTTTTAATAAGAAAACATAAGATTCAAATTTACAATTAAAAGTTCATAGTTCTTGCCACACTGGTATTTTTTAAGTTTGTATTTGAAGGCCAGAAGAATAGGACTGCAATGGCTTTTGCTTTACTGATAGTCCATAAAATATATTATAGAATTTCCTGTTCAAGGTTAGAAGTAGAATTATTTTTTTATTTAGTATGTCTTCAAGTTTTTTCAAAAGACTTGTTGAAATGAGTTAAAAAAATTTATTTGCAAACTGATTAGTTGGGAAGGTGACCCTAGTTGTAATTCATTAATTTTAAAAAAAGGTAACAAATGGACTGCAATTTCTCTCCCTTTTAATTAACTTTCTAGAAACTTTTAAAGGAATTATTTTATAGGTTTTTGTTATTACTTAGTCTCTTACTAGTAGTTCAAGGTTCTATGCAATCTGCTTTTAGGCTCCGTTGAATACTAGTAAAGAGAATTCATATTAATTGTTTGTAGCTTCCACTAACTTTATAATTAAAAAATTCTAAGGTTGGTATCAACTTTAAAGTGTATAAAAATTTATTTGCAAACTGATTAGTTGGGAAGGTGACCCTAGTTGTAATTCATTAATTTTAAAAAAGTAACAAATGGACTGTAATTTCTCTCCCTTTTAATTAACTTTCTGGAAACTTTTAAAGGAATTATTTTATAGGTTTTTGTTCTGACTTAGTCACTTGCCAGTAGTGCAAGGTTCTATGCAATCTCCTTTTAGGCTCAGTTGAATACTAGTAAAGAGAATTCATACTAATTGTTTGTAGCTTCCACTAACTTTATCATTAAAAAATTCTAAGGTTGGTATCAACTTTAAAGTGTAGTAGAACCCTGTTAAAGACCAGACTAAACAAGCAATTTTTATTAGCTTACACATAATATACTGAAAAGGTATCAAAATTAATAAAGATAATTAGCAGTCACATGAAATGCAGAATATCTCCCATACAGTAAAAAACCAATAAATAATTTCTCTATTTTTGTCTGAAAAATAAGAATAAAAACAGGAGTTCAATTATGAATGTATTACAAATCATCTCAGTGTGTACTTAAAAAGTAAAACTGAACCTTAAAAACACCTTTCCCCCAAGCCCTGTGTTCTTCCCAGTTCAACTTCACTCAGTTCATCACACATGTTGTGTTTTCTGCTCCTTCTTCTGTCCTCTCTCCTCCTGGTCCAAAATGAGTTTCCCACAGGATCACAGCTTCCTTTTGGCATCCCTCTGCACCAGCATGGGGTCCTGCAGGGGCTGCAGGGGATCTCTGCTCCCCATGGACCCCCATGGGCTGCAGGGGAAGCTCAGCTCTGGCACCTGGAGCTGCTCCTGCTCCTCCTTGTGCCCTCACCTGGGTATCTGTAGAGCTGTTTCTCTCACACGCTCTCACTGCTTTCTCCCAGCTGCTATCTCACAGCAGGGTTTTCTTCCCCTTATAAAATATGTTGCAGCGACAGCGACTGGCCTCTGGGTTTCCGGCTGGCTGCGGCCAGTGCCACCGGCAGTACCGAAGGGGGAAGGGGCACTCTCCCGCGGAGAGACTTCCCGGGGAGAGTGTTTAAGGTGGAATGCCTTCAGGAGAGTGAGAATCCTCTGAGCTGTTTGGAGAGGAGTCGGGCTGCGTCTCACAGGAGAAAGACAGGACCGCACAGACAGGGAAAAGGGAGGTGTTTTATTGAAGGGGCGTCGTGTGCGGACAAAAATGCATGCCCGGCAGGGCTTTATAAACAGAATACACTAACCAATCTAAATTTTTGAGAGGAGGGAATAACGCGTAACAAACATCTCGGATCTCCAGTGGGAATAACCTGGGGGTTGAACCCTGACCTATGGTCCAATCACTCGGTGTCCAAGACAGAAGGTTCTAGATGAAAAGGCATGGACACTGAATAACGGACAGGCAGCCAGGGAGGGATTAGGAGAGATAAGAGTGTAACTGACGGGACGATCAAGAAGAGGGAGAGAGAGAGAGAGTCCGGGGCAGAACCATAAACAGGAATGGGGGGTACAGGAATAAACCAACATAAACTGATGCACCCCTACAATATGTTACCCCAGAGGCATCACCACCATCACTGGTGCCCTCAGCCTCGGACAGCAGTGAGTCAATTTTGGAGCTGGCTCTGTCAGACATGAGGAGAAGTTTCTGACATGTCACAGAAGCTCCCCTTGCCAAACCCCAGGCACACAAACTCAACAGGGCCTGTTCCTTTTTAAGTGCTTCTTTGGGTTAATTGGATTATTTTTCTTTAAAGATATTTATGTTCTTAAAACACATTGAGGAATAAGGGTGATGTGATAGCTATAAGACTGTTCTTGATCAATAAACCATACCTGAAGGAGTAAATTAATGTATTTAATTACCAATAACTTGATTGAATGCTCACAGGATACGGCTCAAATATACTTTAGCTTTTGAACTGAAAATGTTGCAACCCCAGATTGAAAAAGAATAAAGGAACAATTTGTCCAGAATTAGAGAAGACTTTTAGAGGTTATTTTTTTTATTCCTCTGACATTTATAGATGAATGAGTAAAAAAAAAATGCAGTTGCTGTTTTTTTCCAGGTGACAGGTCTTTTCCAAAAAACAACTGACTGCTATGATCAACATGTTTTGCTCAAAAATATCTCTGACTTATTTTGTGAAATGTCAGAATAATAAAGCATTTTTCGTCTGGAAGCTGGCCTGAAATTTGCAAAAACTGCTGCAAAGCCCAGACTTTTCAGCTGTAGCCAAACTACCCCACCTTGCGCGTATTTTTTCAAGGATGTAACAATCACTGGGCTTTGGCTGGACATCTGATATTTTCTAGAATCACTAATTTTAATTGGTGATGTTAAAACTACAAGGCTCCTAACACAGGTCAAGGCTGGATTGCAGACAAGACAAAGCTGACCAGATGGTTGTGCTGCCATTCAGGAGGACCTTGTCAGGGTGGAGAAGTGGCTGATAGACCCATCCGAAGTCCCACAAAGGGAAGAGCCAAGTCCTGCTCCAGAGGAACGATCCCATGCACAAGTACAGACTGGGGACCAGGTCTGTAAAGAAAGAGATGAAGGTGGTGAGGGACACAAAACGGCACATAGGAGGTGTTCCCTGGAAAAAAAAAGGTCAACAGCCTCTCTCTGCATTGGGCAGAGCAGTGATGGAAGGTCAAACTACCTAAGATGGTTCTAAATGAGTTAAATGCAGGCTTTGAAATTCACACATTTTATCTAAGCAGTTTTAGATGCACATCTTCTAGTAATTTCTTCAAGTATTATTATTATTATTTCAAGTAACATTTTCAAATGCTTATTTATTCCTATGACTATATCAGCTTAAGACAGATACATGCTTAAATAAGTCCTGTCTGTACTGAATAAATTCTCATTTATTCAATAAGAAAATGGGTTAACTTGGATGCAGAACTACACAACTGCAATTCATATGCTGCCACAAGCTTGTGTCCACACAGTGCTGCACTGAGCTTTATAGATGTATCAGTCTGAGCTGCCCTAACCCATGATCTCTGAAATCTGTACAGCATTACACAAATATTTATTTTTTTGCAGTGATAAATCTAGAAATTAGTTGCAAACTTTTATTTGGAGATTTCTTTCCTGTGGATATTTCAATTTTAAAGAGACATACCAGGATTCAATGAGATGACATTTTGAAGGAAAAGAGCTGTCCAAAATACCAGGGTATGTTCTGGTTCATCTTGTATCACTGGACCTGTGATCAGTGGATCATCAACCCTTTGTTGATGCCTTGGTTTCTAATGGAGATAAATTCAGCACAAGCCAGGAAAGGTCTGTTGCTTTCATTGGATGAGCAATACACATGTGCATCAAACATCTGACAAAAAATTTAGTTACTCAGAATGTCAGGTCAATTTTGACTACTGCCCTCTGTTGTTTTAGACATTTCATTGTTTTTTAAAAATGTCAATTTAAGTTTATCCAAGGTTTACGTGGATCTCAAGGAATGTGACTTCTGGAACCTCATTCCTATGGTTTTTCATTTCAGTTTTCCTAGCTTTCCTTGTAAAATGGGTGGTGTTCTGGTTTTGCCTTCTCTATTGTCCCCTGTTGGTGTCTCCTGAACTCTCTAAGGAGAAAAGAGTGAGATGAGTCCAGAATATAAAAGAATATAAAAGATTAAAGTCTGTTTGTAAATCCATTAAGAGTTTCTAGTTTTTAAACAGATTTTACTGGCCATTAAAATTCTGATGCCTTTGCCTGACAAAGATTGTAATGAGAATAGAAAATGGCATTAAATGGAATCCATTCTGAAGATGATTGCAAAAGATACAAGCCTAACTCATTCTCATTATAGCTTTGTGTTGGTATAATTGAGAATGTTATTCAGATACCTGAAATACTTGGAGAGAATTTTATTGTGATTGTAAAAAGGTGCTACTTAATTTGATTTAAAATTGGAATTGCAGTTGGCTACTTTTGACATCCTGCAAATGGCACAGGAGAGGCTGACACTGACTTTGTGCAGCCCTGCCAGGAGTATTTTTCTCTTGCATAATCCCAGCTACTGACATTCAGGACATCTATGTGTGAGTTTAAGACTCAATTTGTGATCATCCACAAAGCTGACCTGTCAGCTGTTCCTGTCTTAGTTTAGAGTGAAACTAGGCTGCAGGAAGACCCTTAATGTTTAGATTCTGTTGAAACATGTCTTTTTCCTTGTGTGCATGATCTCAAGGACATCAGCTCAATATTTACTTCCAGGCAGGGTTGTTTGGGTTGTTTTTTTCTTTTTTTTTTTTTTTTTTTTTTTTTTTGTTGTTGTTTGTGACTGTGTCTCCTATGAAAGATCTCACTGTGGCCTGCCTAGGAATCTGAGAAGACTCAATTCAAACTGGTGACCCAAGCTAATATGAAAGCACAAATTTAAGGAATGCTCATGCATCTCTTGGAGTCTATGGTTTTGAGCAAAACAGTAAAGACGTTCTGTAATTGAATGGAAGGAGTTAATTAATTAATTCCTGTGAAGTTTTAAATAGGCAAGCCATGCCATAACAGGCACCATTTGCTAAAACATCAGTGGAAAAAAATGGAAATTTGATTTGCAGCTGCTGAACAACGTTACATTTACATCTTATTTTTCCACTTTCATGGAAAAAAATCTTTAGCTACTCTGCCTAAAAAAATAAAATACATCTATCTTTTGCAGTGATTTTAGAGATAACCTGGTAGTAAAAAACCTTGACAAATTATTGAAGTTTAGAGTTCAGAGTTCTAATTAAGGAATAAACCTTTGCACTTTTGTCTTAGATAAAATGCTGGCAATGTTTCACAAGCCTCGCTTCCAGATTCAAAATCCAAAGTCTTGGGGACTAAAAATCTTAGCTTTACCTATGTATCATATCCAGATTTCATCACTTCTAAGAGCAGTAAAATCAACAGCCAATAAATTGTAATACAAATTAATACCATTTATTTAGTCACTACTAAAACCCACAGAATAAGGAAAAAAAAAAAAAGATAAAGAAAAGACCAGAGTATGGCATTGCATTTCAGGGAAGATCATTGGAACCTGCTCTCACTTCTTGCTCTTGAGTAGTGTAACACAAAGATTAGTTGT
The DNA here is from genome assembly GCF_014805655.1 of Passer montanus. NCBI lineage: Eukaryota > Metazoa > Chordata > Aves > Passeriformes > Passeridae > Passer > Passer montanus. Next base: position 2,671,535 of record NW_024373034.1, on the reverse strand, counting down.
ATCAGAAATTCAGGGTGAAAGCTGTATTATTCTGTTTCAAGTATCATTTACCCTTTGAAAAGTAAGATGCAGAACAGAGCAGCAGGGAAGGAACTAGTGGTTTCTCAGACATCCAGCAAAGACTGAGGATTTTGGCAGAAAAATATCTTTTATAAAATTTGTAAGAATGATAGAAAATATACTTCAAATTTAATAGTGATTATGTAATTGTTTAGTTTTAAATATATTTTATTTTATTTGTTGGAGGTTTTGTTTTTTGTTTGTTTTTTTTTTTTTTTTTTTAAGAAATAAGGGGACCTGTTCTGAGAGTTCATTTAAATAAAATATGAGCAAATCTCATCATCATTTTTCCCAGGTTTCCTGCATGGGTATTACCTGAGGAATAACCTATAAAGAAAGAAAATTTGAACATTAAATAACATTAGGCTTTTAATTTAATATGGGGTATATCTGAGATCAAGTGAAGGTCATAATCATTACAAAATTTTAAACAATGCAGAGTGAACCATTTGCTAAAATTCTCTAGCTTTGTATATTTCAAATGTTTTGTCTTCCATTAAAAAAAATTAAGTGGATTTGGGGTCCAAAACGCTGTTAATACTTCACAAGGAAAGGGGCCAATCCTTTCAAATCATCAGTCCTGGTTCCTTTTACCCCAGTGTGTTACTGGTGAATGCCAGCATCAGCTTGTTCTGAGTGGCTGTGGGCTGAACTTGCTGCAAGAACAAATGAATGCCTTGAAAATCCTTGTAACTCAGGTAGAGAACAGTTAGTAACTGGCAATGCAGCATCCTCTGAGGGAAAAAAAGCATCATGAAAATATTACAAGCTGCAGGAAAATGTGGAAAAATCAAAGATGACAATCACCTGAGAAGAGGAAAAGAATGATGCTTAAGCTGGCAACTGCAATCTGAAGCACATATTCTTTTTTTAATTGATTAAAAATCAATATTTCATACAAGTGGAATTAGTATCAAGTCTAAGAGAAAGACAACTCAGCCAAGTAACCAATGATCTGTTTTGTGCAATACGTGCTGTTCATGCAGCTCTGTGTCTGTGTCTGCATGTGCACATGTATCTTTGTGTGAAAACACGTGTTTGTGTGCATTGCTCCCCAGGAAATCAATGTAATGCCATGTTCTTGCTTAAACTTCTGCTTTGTGTTATGGATTCTTGGGGAGATTCATGGCCTGCTAATGTAGTGCAAATTGTCTTACAAGATTCTTAGCAGTGGTCAATATGTTTACTGCTTTAGAGAATAAAGCATTATCCTTGAGAGATATGGCTCATATCCTAAATAACAAAGCAATGTTTAGTGAATAGAAAGCAGGGAATACAAACAGAGCTTATGCTGAACATATTAATTTTAAATTATGTGGTCACATTTTCAGCATTTGCTCAGAGCAGATTTTGCTTGACATAGTAGAACTGCTTCTGATTTATGTCATGTGAATAATAAGAGAATCTGTGCTGCCATTTAAATGCACTTCATTGGAAAACAATGAAAACAATTCCAAAGGCATGCATTGTTGAACAGCATAAGCAGTCCAACTGCACAAGCAAGATATCTGTATTGATCCAAAGAAAGTAATTTTAGTCTCACAGGGAGGAAAATAGAAACAGAGAAAACCAAGATTGCATTGCTTGTCTGGACTTGGCTTAGATTGTGCTGATTTTAGCTTCTTTCACTTGTGACAATTGTCCAGCCATCAAGTGCCATCTAAATTTGTTAAAGCTTTAGTTTAGTTTTGTGTGGTGTACTACCTATTGTGCATGGAAAAGTAGTAAAACAAGTACTCTTCACAGGCTGAAGAACTATCTCATAGCCCCAGAATAAAAATGTAGGGTTTAGGCAAGGACAGGAAAAAGAGGACACAATTAGTAGGGCTTTACAAACAATTCATGGTGGCCAGACACTGGTGACCAAAGGCATAAGCAAACATATAAATAAACAAGTATGACTCAAGTGAAAGAGGTTTAGAGAAAGCAAGAAAACAGGAAAAGAATTCTACTGCTGCACTGCAAAGCAATGAATTACTGGGTGAGTCACTGGAACAATGAAAGAGAATTTCCTTCTAGAGAGGGACTGAAGGTGATGACCTTTAGAGGCAAATGAACACTGCAGAGGTGAGCATAACACCACAGAAGAATGTATAGATCCTAGAAAGATTTTATCAGTCTTAACTCTGTTACTAGTCAAAAGTATTGTGTCATCAAAACTGTCCTGTAGCAACCATTGTATTTGATTACACTGCCTCAGTGTCTATTTTGTGTCATCAAAAGTAGCAACTGTATTGCTACTGTAGCAACCACTGTATTTGATTACACTGCCTCAGTGTCTATTCCAGTAACCATAAATTCTTAAATCTGCATGTAAGGTGTATTTCTTTTGATCCAGAAAGGTGAACAAGACACTTCCTCTCTAGAAATAGTGGCTAAATAAGGAAAGAGTGCAGGACATGAGGAAATAGGGAATAACTCCTGCTCCTGACTGCCACCCTGCTTGTTAGCAGCCTGAAATTTAGGAAATTCTTGGGACAAATATGTTCAATATTTTTTAAATTAACTAGTCCTCCATGAATTTTTATAAGCCCTTTCTAGAGTAATATGTTATCTTCCGAAAATAGCTACCACATTTCAATTATGCATTTGGTTAAGAAGATTAAAAAACCACAAGACAAAAGAAAAACCAACCAACCAACCAAAAAAATCTCAGTACTTCATTGTTTTGAATGCATAGAGCTCTTCTTTATGCCAGCATAACACTGTATCTTACAATGTATATGTTCTGAATAGACATCTTCTTAGCTACACTTTAAGGTTATAAACATGAAGTCAGTTTTTGTTTGAGTTTTTTTTTTTTGCAATTCATGAAGAGTTAATGAATAATATGGGAGAGATATTGATTCAGACCCTTTAGGAATCAATTATTAAAACCTCCACAGAAATACTTAACTTTGCAAAGCCTTTATCCTGTTCTGTTTCTGCCAGGAAAAACCTCTGTTTTTCCCTTGGGTCTTCAGAGACTTTAGTCTGTAGTCCAGTTTAAATACAGGAACAGGCCAACATGGCTTATACAGGTCATGCAAATATTTTGTGACTTGGCAAACTTAATTAAAGTTGAGATGATTTCTAAATTGAAGCTTGATGTCCTTACATAGCTTATAGTCAACATTCTAAGGAAATTCATTGCTCTTCATTGTTAAGACAATAAATGAAAGCTAAAAAGTCATTCCTTAAATTCATATTTAGAACAGGTTTCCAAACAAATCCCTTCAACAAAAGATAGAATATTAACAAAGAAAAGACTTTGTGTTATGAGTCTGTTTTTGAGTCAGAACAGCCTTACTTTTGGCAGTATGACAAAGACATCCTTAATAGCTTTGTTTTTATGACTGACATTCATTCCAGGTGAACTCAATTGATACCAAGGGATTTATATAACAGGTACAATAAACAGGTCTTGGCATTTCCAAATTAATTTCCTTGACCTGATACAGAGACATAATCATAATCTTGGGTCTTTTTGCCAGAAAATTCCCCCATTCCTATTAAAGCAGAAACAAATACTAGCAAAATTTAGGCTGTCATTCATACTGGAAAAAATGTTATGATAAATCATTTGGATAATAGGAAGATATTATTTTCTTTGAGTGTGGTGGGGCCCTGGCACAGGTTACCCAGAGAAGAAGGGGATGTTGCATCCCTGGAAGCATCCAAGGCCAGGTTGGATGGGGCTTGGATCTGCTGGAAAGTGTCCCTGCACATGGCAGAGAGTTGGAAGAAGGGAATCTTTGCTGTTGCTTCCAACACAAACCCCTCTGTAATTCATTTGAGCCTCTCTCTGTTCTCAGTGAGGGCAGTCTTCATCCCTGAGTACTTGCTCATGTCTGTGATGAATAGGTGTAAATAGTTCAGCAGTATTTTAGAATAGTTCAAGTTTTCTCCTTTTTGGTATTTCTTACTCTTCAAATCAGTATGTGAGTGACAGCCATGTACTGAGTTCATAGAAAGGATTTTTCTGCTAGCAGGGATTTGCTAGGCATAGTGGCTTTGGCAAGCAGAAGCTTGTTGTTAAGGAGCATCAGAGCCCTCATTCAGAAATGCTTTCTGCAGCTGTGTGCAGCTGAGTGACATCCCCAGTACCTGTGCACCCACTGTCACAGATCACCATAGCTGAGTCTCTCTGCTCTATTGGTTTCATTACAAGGAAGAGTTTGCTTATAAAATGAGCACTCAGGTTTTATACTTATACCTTATTGACTTTGTTACATTATAGTGCCACACGACTGCAGTTAATGTGCTGGCTGTCTTTTGTGACCTCTCTTTTTTTCACTTGTCCTTACACAATTTATTAATTTTATTAACAATGTTCTAAGAAGATTGCATGGAATTTATAATTGTTGGCTGAAGATGAAAGCAAAGAGTTCTGGACAGTCTAGAACTACAACATGAGGGCTGCAAGACCAGCTGATGCAGCAGATGTTGCAAATTTGGAGCATCTCCTAAGCACTGAGGATGCTCAGAGAGGACCCAAATAATCTTAGAGCCACAGAAATAATCCTGAGCCACAGAACAATGCTATTACAAAGAGCTGACTTCTGAATGTGAACACATCCATGTGGAGTGAATGTGTGTAACACAGAGATCTTAAATTCAGTAGAAACCTGAGAAATTCAATAATGATTATGCACAACATTTACGATTTTACCCATCTAGATTTAAAAGCAGTCTAGTCGTGCTTGTTGTGAATGATGTCCCACATCCTCTCTGTTGGCAGAGGTGTAATACCACAAAAATACAACAAAAAATAAATTGTGCTGCTTTTCATTTCCACAGGTTTCTGGTTCAGATAAGTACACAGCATTAACTGCTGCTTGTATAAACACAACAATGCTTTATAAGGCAGAACATCAGAAAGCCACAATGCCCAGTGCAGCACTTCTTCAAGAAAAGAATCCCCTTTTTCTTCCTGTTCCAATCTGGGTCAAAGGTTAATGATCTTGAAATTGGTTTTGTTTTGTTTTGGGTTTTTTTTGCTTGCCTTTACTCTTAGAAAGAGCTTATGCAAACAGAATGCTTGATATGAAATTACAGAATCACAGAATTTTCTAGGTTGGAAGAGATCTTAGAGATATTTTTTTTTTTTTGTTTGTTTGTTTGTTTTTTTTTGCTTGCTTCTACTCTTCGAAAGAGCTTATGCTAACAGAATGCTTGATATTAAATCACAGAATTGTCTAGGTTGGAAGAGACCTTAGAGATCATTTTGTTACCAATCCCCCTGCCATGGGCAAGGATGCCACTCATTAGAACAAATTGGTCAAGGCCACATCCAACCTGGCCTTGAACCATTACAGAAAAGTGGAAGTGAGTTCCATGTGTCCTATCCAGAGCTTTGCAAAGCTTCACACCTCCTCAGACCCTCATGGTTCTTTCTTCTGAAAATGGTCATGCCCAGCTGCCCTCTTATGAACTGAAACCACAATTTAATCAACATGGAGTTTAAGAACAATTGGGTAAAAGACTTATTATTCATCACAGTTCCTCTGTAGTACAGATGATGTCTGTTATAGGTCCTTAGTAGTCAGTAGCAATGTCTGTAATTCCTGAGACAGCTCATGCCAGGAATGTCCTAACACAAGTGTCTGAGACTACTAATATGTGTGAGCATTACCTTTTGAGGTTGGCTTGGCTGCTGTCTGAAAACAAACTAAAAAGGCTAAAGATCCATTTCCATTCTCTCATGCAAGCTCTGCCCTGCACTAAAGAGATAATCAGCACTGGATTTCTTTGTATCTCCCCTTGGCACTTTTGTGTTCCCTTCCTCTATAAGAAAGCTCAGCAGGATTTTTAGCTTACTAGAGGCCAGTGCAGTAATGTTTGCTAAGAAAAGCTTCTCAGCAATTGTTTTCTTTCTGCTTTTGTTTGTTTGTTTGTTGTTTGTTTTTGGTTTTTTGTTTGTTTGTTTGTTTGTTTGTTGGGTTTTTTTAGGTTTTTGTTTTGTTTTGTTTTGTTGGTTTTGGGTTTTTTTCCAATTAATCAGAAAATGCTTATTCATGCCAAGGAAAATTTTACTGGGAATGCCTTATCTTGGTTGCATTTGGGAATTTCCTGAAGTTGAAGATGAAAATGTGCACCAGAAAACTTTTCCTTCATTGCTGAATCGGCCAGATCATTATAGCACATACAGAGTCCAAATCCCTTGTTCCTCCTTTACCTCAGTCAAGATTAGTTTAATAAAAGTAGAAAAAAAATTCCCCATCAGAAGTTATCATACGAATAAGTGCAAATATTTTACTCTTTAAATACTTTTTTTACTCTTTTATAATGAATTTCACTGGCAGATTTGTTTGAAGTTTTTTGGAAGGGACTGGGCTGCATTCTGAATCACATGAAAACAAGTTCTTCAGCTTAAGTCATTTAACGTACTGCATTGGAAAAGGGATATGTTGTTGCTTGTTCAAACTTATTTGGAAGTTCATAAAACTTACATTTTTCTTCTGTATTCCTAAGAGAGAATAGAAATTGAGTGGGAGAGATGTTATAGAAAAACTAAAATCAGAGATTAAAATAAATGGCAAGTATAGAAACATCAAATGTTCATTTAACAACACAGATCTGAAAGAAATTAATCTGACTGAAAAAATTGAGGAAACACCTGGCTTCACAGCCTGGCTGTCAAGAACAAGTAGTGAAACCTCAAAATTCTCAGTTGTTAAACTGAGATGAATCTAAGTGCTATGCAAAATTGTACCTTGAGTTCCACCCATGCAGTTTGACTGACTTCACTGGGTGTGAACAAAGTTACTCAGACCTTTCAGAGTTACAGAATTCTCACGTGGCCTTTATTTCCCACAGATTGAACTCTGCTCCTTCAGTCTTGCTGGGAACATTAACACCATAATGTAGAGGAAATAGGGATACTGAAACAGGAATACTTCAGTGTTCTATTCTGTCTTTTCATTGCACAGAAAGTGGAGTTGGGTCTTGTGGGAAAGGAATATCTGATCTATATAGCTCATCTTTCAGCTAGTTCAAGTAATGTATCTCCTGCCTCTCCCATTTGTCTCTGTTGGTAATACAGAGAAAAAGAAGAGCAAAGTGAGCCAAAAATGGGAATGTGGGTAAAAGAGTATTAAAGGAAAACCATAGAGTCATGGAGTGGTTTATGCTGGAAGGGACCTCAAAGATGTGGTATTTCCAAACCCCCTGTTGTGTTAGGGATGCCTTCCACTAGATCAGGTTGCTCAGAGCCCCATCCAGCCTGGCCTTGAACACTTTAAGGGATGGGGAGTCCACAACCTCTCTGGAATTCTGAGCCATTAGAGCTTTAAAATATTTCTAGTTCAAACCTAGTACCAAAATTAAAGTACACGTGTGCAAGAAGAGAGGATAAACCCAAAATGTAATTTTTTTTTATTCACAACAAATAGTACTTCACTCGTACTATTTGACACTCATAATTTTTAATCTTCAGACTCTACTGGCATTAAAACTCCAGGCTATTTGGGAAACTTTGGAATGTATGAGTAGTTGCTACAGTATATTTACAAATTAAACTAATCCTTAGTGATAATAGTGCTTATCAAGAATTTGGATCTGAAATATTTATCTACTCTTCACCTCACTCTTCTAATATTAGCATAGTAATCTCTTTCCAGTTCAAATGAAGCATTTGTAATACTACTTTACAGTATGTTTCTGATGTGTTCTGCCCTTGTTTGTGTAATTCTTGTTTGAAATGCAACAAAATATTCTGAAGAACAAGAGAATTACTTAAATCCTTTCCTAAATCCTTCAATCTTTAGATTAAAAAAAAATCCTCGCATTAATGTTTGTAAACCCAATAGTGGGACCAGGTCCAACCATTTATGGCTACATTTGCAATTCAGATCTCTGTTAACATGAAGATTAAAGAAAGGATTAGTTTCTAGCCCCAAAAGGCACAGTTTAGCAGCCAAATATGAGCTGTTCATCAGATGTGCCAAAACATTAAAATACAGAAAAGATCAAAATGGTCATTTCTGATGTCTCGTCATTGAAACAAAGACTAAAACCATTTTAAATGCCTTAGCATTCTGAATCTTCCTGTAGGACTTGCCAAATTGGTCCTTCTGATCCTGTCTCATTAACATTAAAAATTATGAAGGCCTCAGTTTTGGTGTCTTTCTGCTGAGGGTAATTTGACAGCGTTAGTGGAGTGAGCTGCTGCTCCCCTGTGCTGACCCGGGGTAGCAGATCTGGCAGATAAACAAGTCTGTGACAAATAGCACTGACATCCCTGTCAAAAGAAAAGACATGACTCAGACCCAGAATCTGTGCACAGCCCAGTGCTGGCTTTCAGTGACAAATGGTTTTAGTCTGACAGTGTGTTTCACTGCTTGAACTTTCAACTATCAAAACAAGACTCAGAAGGAGGGAACACGAGAGAAATCCACACATACAGGCAGACAGCCTGGCCTGCCCACTCAAACAGCACTTATAAATTTTTCTATTCTTTTGGTACCCTTATAATTCCCTGGACAATATTTTATTTCTCTTCCCTTTTTCTTTTTTAACGTTAAAAGAATAAACCAAGAAGAGTTCAATTTCATTACTTGCAAATCCAAGCATTAGAAAAGAGCATGTGATATTTTAATGAAATCTCACTCCACACAGGACATTAAGTTTCACTCACCCATGGACAGGGTCTTACATTTGGTATTAGACTAATGGAAAATTTAGTTAACTTCCAGGCAGTTATCCATGCATGTTTTCAAGGCATCAGCAGGTAGGAAATCAACACCAGGCAGTTTCTTCTGAATGTTCATCATCTTTTAGTATTAGCAGTTTAGATCTGGATTTGTACTTTTAATTTCTCTGCCTTCAAATTCCAGCCAGGAATTAATTTAAAGTTATTCTGCACTAGGAAAAAAAACCCAAAAAAACAACCAAAAAGCAAACCCAAAAAAACCACCAACCAACCAAACAAACATAAAAACCCCAATAAAATCACTGGGCTGCTGTAGTGTGTGTCCATGTCAGGAAGCTGGTGTGGGGCTCTGCAGGTTGAGTTCTGTCAGGAGAGGCTGTGAGAGGCTAACTGTGTCAGCCACCATCCTCTCAGTGTCTTTTTCACAAAACCTCTATTCTAGAAGGCTGATTTTTACTATTATTAATTCCAGTCCTGTCTTTTAATTGCTCTGTCTATTTAATATAAAAATTAAGTGATAATTTCCCTTACTTTAACTGACTTATAATCACCAAGTCATCCTAATCTTTTTGTTGTTGTTTTGAATACTGGGAAAATATTGGTTTTCTTCAGAGTTTTGTAATGTTCTATTATTATATCCCTTAATAAATATCTAATTCTATATCCAGAGATCTGCTAAAAAAATTCCCTAAAAAACTTGCACATTTTGGAGGCATTGTGTTTAAATGAAGACAGATAGTGACTTCCTCAGTAACCAGTAATTCAAAATTACCCATTTTGCACCCGTGGTACAACAGCAGGTATTTTGTTTTGGTTTTATTTTTTTTCCAAGTACAGAAGAAAATTTCAGTATTTTCTTAAAAAATGTTTATAATACTGGTAGACTTATCCTCAGAACTTGTTTCCCATTTTCACAGTATTTTTATTTCAGCTATTAATTTTTTTTGAGCTTAGCTTTTTGAATCTAAATTTATTTTTTCTTATTTCTAATTTATATCAATTATAATATATTTCTTTTATTTCTTTTGATAAAAGTGGATTCCATTTCCTATGTATTGCCCTAATTTATCCACTAGGACAGGTTAAGAGCTACAAAAAATGGTCTTCTTTACAAATATTGAATCACCTCTGAAATAAATAGTAAAATAGTCACAGCTAAATCTCAGTTCATAAAGCTCAATTTTTACAAAGATCATACAATCATAGAACCACAGAATGGTTTGGGATGGAATTGATCTTGAAGATTATCTAATTCCAAAGGTACACCCTCCACTAGATGAGGTTGGGTAGAGATACTCGGATAATATGTTTCCTTTTTTTTTTTCTTTCTTCTTTCCATTAGAGTTTCTTTAGCTTGGAAACTGAGCTTGTTTGAAATGCCATATATAATTCATAGCGACAAGCTAATCATTAGTTTGGAAGCTGGTGGTTTCCTAGGAAGTGGTGGTCAAGACCATCTTATAATCAGTGAAAGAAAATAAAAGTGATTTGGACTATCTTTTATCTTCTTTTATTAAATATAAGCAGGTTATAATCACCAGTCTCTAAGCAACAGACAGATACTAATCCAGCAATTAATTCACCTTTATTCATATAATGAGGTCCAAAATAGAGCTGGCTTGTGTTAAACATGACACCTCCAGTGAGGAAAAAAAAGAAAAAAAGAACCCACCTGTATGTACATGCATTCAAGAACTCTAATGACTAACTACTGTCTGTGTGAGACCTTTAATATGTCTCCAAAATTGAAATTCTCCTTAGTAACACAGTTTTTATTTCAGTTATGTACAGATATTTAAAAGCAAACCCTTTGTTCTCTGCCTTAAATAAGAATCTTGAATAGAGCCCATTTCCATCCTTTGCCATTTAGCCCTTTGGTCTTTTCACATTGAGATCTGGGGACCTATTGATGCTAAAACTGACATTGCTACTTGTGAGTGACACCATTTTTTCTTTTCTCCACCCTTTCTTTTCCCCTGCTCAACATTTTCTGTTTTTTCTAAACTCATTATAAGTGGAGCTGGAACTTCCAGTAATGTGAATTAACCTTAGAGTCAACATCAACATTAGAGTCACTCCACTTACACCTCTCTTTTGTCAGGAGTGGGAAAGCCAAGTCTGGTCCCCAGTTTTGTAAGACAGATCTTGAAGCAAATAAGGGAAAGGGAATTTTTTTCCCATTGTGTTTATTACAGCTATTTAGTCTACAGATTTTCACTTTAATGCAATTTTAATATAAATTCTCTCTGTTCACACTTGACTATTCCAACAACTTTCCAGTGAGACAAAGTCTCCCTATTTCTCTTTGTGCAAGATGTAGGGTGCCCCATACAAACAATGCCTTAATTATGGTGCCAAAAGGCTCTTACCATCACTTGTTCATTGCCAGCAGGTTACCAAAAGATGACAGCCAGCTGGTCAAGAGACCCAGCTTCAATGAAACTAGATTTTACAATAATATAGAAAAGGAATTTTTAGCTCAATGCACTCATAGCTGGCTATCAGCTCCATGAGGAGCTGCCCTATGGCCCCTTAAATGGCAATAAGGCACCTTTGGTGAGTCAAAGATTGCACCCCAAGGAAACAGTCAGCAAAAGACTTTTTCATTTAGGTCACTACTTACACATTACTATTTCTAATCACCAGGGATCATTTCTTCCACTTCTTTTATATCCCTATACTGCAGTGCCTCCAAAATGCCTTAATAGTATTTTATATATATATATATATATATATGTGTGTGTGTGTGTGTGTGTGTGTGTGTGTGTGTGTTTTATTAGTAGCATGTTATTTTTTGGCAGTGCAACCAAAACTTAGATAAGAATACACTGAGAAGATATTCATATTGCCTTTTGCAACTTTTGCTTCCTCAGTTGGGTTGCTACAAGTACTCAGATGGAAGACAGCGGCAGTACCCTGGAGAGAGCTGTGACACAAGAAAAGACCACAATTCTGACTGCTCATTACTGCTCAACAGGTACAGGCTACATCCCTCCAACATCTACAGACTAGTTTGTTTAAGTGCTTTCTAATTAACTGATAAAATTACCAGGTTTTTTTGAGACTAACCATTGCACATAAAAGAATAAAAGTGGTTTTGCAGTTTGCCTAAGTCATTTTGCCTGAACTTAATAATGCACTGCTGATGAAAGTTTTTGCAGGCTGAGTGACAGGATTGGTAACATGAAGGGGAAAGTCAGCAAAACGGGGAGAGTCAGTAACCTCTTTTAACCTAACAGATTCTGAAGTGAATGTCTGTCAGTGGCTTCAGTTACCAGGATACAAATTTCAAATGTTGCTCAAAATCCCCAGATACTCTACACTGGAAGTTACAAACCACATTATAAGAAAAAAAGATAAATATGGCACATTAGCACAACTTCAGACTCCTCTGCTGCTGGTCATCATAGCAGATCCTTTTTCAAACTGTCCTCTTTTTTCTGTTTCTTAGACCCTTCAGCTAGACTTTAAACTTACCTTGCTGGCTCGTTAGGAGAGAACAATGATAAAAAGTAAAAACCAGGAGTATCTGGCATGTTCTGTTTTTCATCTGGTTCGGTGGGGCATTGAACGTTTGGCTTCAATGTGTGCTGCCACCATTAGAGATTTCATATTTTTGCTTTAGTGGCACTTTGCCAGTTTCTCTCTGTGTTCTCTCTTGGATATTCAGGGCACTTAATTGTTTTTGGTTTTTTTTTCTGGAATTGTAACTGCTTAGAGGAAATTGACTCTGGAAGGTAATGCCATATATTGTGTGAGTTTGACATTCACACAATCATAAAATCTTTAAGGTGAGAAAAGACCTCAAAAGTCATCAAGTCCAGTTGCTAACCCACTCTGCTGCTGGTCATCATAGCAGATCCTTTTTCAAACTGTCCTCTTTTTTCTGTTTCTTAGACCCTTCAGCTAGACTTTAAACTTACCTTGCTGGCTCGTTAGGAGAGAACAATGATAAAAAGTAAAAACCAGGAGTATCTGGCATGTTCTGTTTTTCATCTGGTTCGGTGGGGCATTGAACGTTTGGCTTCAATGTGTGCTGCCACCATTAGAGATTTCATATTTTTGCTTTAGTGGCACTTTGCCAGTTTCTCTCTGTGTTCTCTCTTGGATATTCAGGGTACTTAATTGTTTTTGGTTTTTTTTCTGGAATTGTAACTGTTTAGAGGAAATTGACTCTGGAAGGTAATGTCATATATTGTGTGAGTTTGACATTCACACAATCATAAAATCTTTAAGGTGAGAAAAGACCTCAAAAGTCATCAAGTCCAGTTGCTAACCCAGGACCACTGTGTTTACACCTAAACCAGGTTCCCCAGTGCCACATGCACCTGCCTTTAGAGCACCTCCAGACATGGTGCTTTTCCCACTTCCTTTGGCAGCCTGTTCCAGTGCATGGCCATATTTTCAGTGAAGAAATTTACCCTGATACTGAATATCAGGAAAGCTCCCTGGTACAGTTTAAAGCCATTTTCTGTTGTCCTGACACTTGTTGCTGGGAGAGGAGACCAATCCCCAGCTGTGATCAACCTCCTTTGAGGGAATTTGAGAGATAAGGTTCCTCCTTAGCCTTCTTTTCTCCAGATTAAACAAGCCCAGTCCTCTCAGCCTCTCCTTACAAATTGTCTGCCAGACCCTTCACCAGCTCTGTTTTCCTCATTTGGACATTCAAAACTTCTGGGCTGTTATCAGCATTCACAATACATATTTCCAAGAAAGATTAAAAAGATAAAAGTTTAGTATGCTATCTCACTCTTTTTTTAAGGTGAATGCAGCTTTATTTATACATTGTTGAAAATGTACCTTGATGTCAGCCCAAATAATAGGATTTTTTGTCAATGATGTTTTTAAATTTTATTTTTCAGAGAAAGTAGCTAACTGAAATAAGCATGAGCATGTGATGTGCAGTTCTAATAAAATACATCCCTATACAGATCTGCTCTACACGCCTCTTTAGAATATTAAACCACTTTTATTCTTTTATGTGCTATTTAAACTGACATGAAGATTTGTGGATACTCAAAGCCTGGAGACTATAAAAGAACATTCATAGAGATGTAAGGTAGGAGGGATTGGTTTGTTTGCTGTTTGTTTACTCTCTCAATATAAAATATGTTTTTGAGCTAACTTGACCTCTATTACTTACTAGGTGCATGAACTGCTTACTGATGTCTGAAAATACTTCAGTTTCATCTTAGCCACTTCATTTATGTGCAGAGATTTACCACTGCTCTCAGAAGTTCCTTGTTTTGTTAGGTTCTGACTTACAACATACACAAGTCTCTGAAAATGTTTCTTATATGCAATTTGGCCAGTTTGGGTCAGCCATCCCAGCCATGCTCCCTCTCATCTTCTTGTGCACCTGCCCACTGACAGAGTGTGAAGATGCTGAAAAGTCCTTTACTTAGTCTAGCTCTCTATGGCAACAACTGAAACATCAGTGTGTTATCAATGCTGTTCTCATATTAAATCCAAAACACAGCACTGTACCAGATACTAAGAGAAAACTAGATTTATCCCAGCTGAAACACTGAAAACTACTGAGTAGTTATTTGACATTAAGGATCAATCGCTTGAACTTAGCATGAAACTAAATTAGGCATATTTTCCTGAAATAAAATATATGAAATCTATTTTCCTTCCTGAAAATTCCAGCTCCCAAAATATTATTAATTAACAAATGTTGATTTTTTTTTTTAGTGAAATATAAAACCCTCTGTTCAAACACTCCTGCATTCACAAGAGTTTTTGAGGAATGTGTGGTTCAGTTAGAGGGCAGGTGTGTGTATCATGGTGAAAACATTCTCAGCTGTATTTACAGAAGTCTCCACTTCTCTCCTGTTTGAAAATGGCAGCATGGTAACTGCTTATTGGTTCAGATTCTCCTGAAAGTCAGGGAAATATGTTTTTAATATTCCATGTAAATCCACAACTCCACCAGTAGTTGTTTCTACGTGTGGCTACCAGGGAACTGTGCAAGGGTGCTACAACAAAGGAATGACTGCAGGGAACCTTCTGCAACACAGCTGGGAAACAGGAAATTTTCTGATTTACTATGTGAATCAGGTCTGAAATCAGCCGATTATTATTTATTAGGTCCAGAACTATAAAGAACTAAGGATAAGTCTCATCTGACCAATACAGACATCTGTAATATAGACACCTAAGCAGCTACCTGACTAGCACATGTGAATCCAGCTCCACTAGACTGGAGAAAAATGGATATTTTTAGGGAGCAAGCCAGCTCTCTGCTCTAGCTGTTCATTATACAGAGAAATAGAACAAATATTTGAAGTGCCAATTCTTCCTTGACTTTATTTTTAATTTAGATAGTGAGCTTAGAAATACATCTCTACCCTGTCAATTCTTGCAGCTGATTCCCCCTCAGTGGGTAGGATTTATCTGATCAGTTTCAGGCTCTTATTTTTAGATAGGTCTTGTCACAATTTGGCAGAACTCTGCTCTCTATTCTCTCAGAGATGGACAAAAGTTGGCTTTTCCTGGGAACCTAACCTTTCCCCTTTTAAATCAGGAGAGAATGAATCCCACACCTGGTCTTGATTTAGAAGATATTCAGGATCAATTGAAATTTGTATCTAAACACCGAGTTTGGATTTGATATGCAAAGAAAATTTTAAGCCGGTGGATCTAATCAAAGAAAGTATAAGACTGAACTATATTGACCAAAATTGTTTGAAAATAGTATTTTACTTTGGTCTTTATTAAAATAGTTTATATAATTCAACTGATGTAAATTAGAATTAAGATAACTTTGCAGAAATTGAGAGTTACATTTTTTTGCACTGACTGTTATATCACAGACAATATACAAAATAGATAAATAAATGATTGGAGATTTAAAATGGGTTGTATGGTTGAATTTTACCTTCTGTCACAAAGTCTGTGAATATTTTTATCATGAGGATCAGTATCTGAAAATTATAAACTGTTTATTTAATTTAGCTGTCCCTTGAGTCACACCTTTTTTGTCTTTCTCTGGATAGATCTTAATTAATTCAAGACATGTAAATGAGGTTTATAGGCTTGGAGTTTCATTGCTCTTCTTTGTTAGTCAGTAGAGACAGATCTCATGATGCAACTAAAATATGAAGTTTATTTGATTTTTGGAAATTTCTTTCTGTCTAATGACAGGAAAACAATGACACCAGATAAGATTCTAATTTTTCTTTTTAATCAAGTGCAGAGGGATTAAATTGAGCCCTTGTGTCTGCCATAACAGTAACTCTGTTTGGAGGCTCAAAATATCTCTGCAGTGGTAAAACAATCTTGGAAGCACATAGCAGAATTAACCTGTTCACAAACATTCCACATGAACCACTACTTTTAAAAACTGTTCTTACATCTGATGCAGCTCTGTGTTAAGGCAGAGATTGATATGGTTTTTTGCTTATTTTCCACAGACTCAGTTTACCCTTCTTGTAAAAAAAAATTGAGTACTTACATTTCTTTTTCACATAAATGATAAATGATTGAATTTACTAATTCTTGCAGTTGTGTTTAGAGGCCATCTGGTGGGAGATATTTCTCAAAGTATTTAATATTTTATGTTTTTTTCTTCTATTGTGTGGCACCAAATATTTTATGTAATTAATTAGATTTATAATTATAAATATATATATGTATATGTGCGTATATATATATATATATGTATATATACAGAGAGAAAGAGAGAGCACAGATTTAAGTCCCAGTCACTGAAATGCAATGTATTCTTTCATTTAATTTCCATGGAAGTGAAAGGAAATCCCTTTAAGAGTGGAGCAAAGGAGAAAAGCACTCTGAAGTACTCACTCAGTATATCTTTTCTTTTGCAAATAAATGTAAAAAAAATTAGAAAGAATGCAAAAAGTGGTCAGGGAGTAATTAATTATCAGTATGAAGCTCAGACTTTTATTCAATTATGCAAAATTCATGATAATAAAATTATAATATCGTTCTACTTTATAACTCTGTAACCACACTTATTCAACAAAAATGCAAAGATCAGGAAAAGCAATGAAGAACAGAGCAGTATAATTAGTGAAATGGCATCAGAGCAGTATGGGAAAAAATTATATCAATGGTCACTACATCACAGAAGCACAGAGACTGCTGATTCTAAAACGGTCATCTCATTAATCTGATATGTTGAAGAAAAGAGCCCCACATCTTTTATTTGCATCTTTGATTGATTTATTCCTAGTAATTATTTTTATGGAAATTTGGTTCCAGACTGTGTCTGCTACTAGAAAATTTAGTTTTCTTATTTGTTTAAACAAGTATCCCTGATCCTAAAATACACAGCTGCTTTCACCTTAGTGAGTGTTTCTTCTTCTATTTCCACAAGCTATAGACAAAAACTAATTATGACCTATAAAAACTCTTTTCATAAACAAAAATATTCACCTTGTCCTTGCCCACAGCAGGAGGATTGGGTCTATATAGTTTGGGAATGGGGAGCTGTGTCATTGGGAATATTATTCTTCTGCCTTCCTGGTGTGCACTTTTATACCTTTTGTCCCATTATTGTTCAATAGAAATTTTGATTCCTTGACTTTGATGAATATTTTAAAACTTGATGGGTTTTTTGTTTTTTGTCTTTTTGGGTTTTCTGTGGGGTTTTTTTTTGTGTATGTGTGGGTTTTTTGGTTTTTTTTTTGGGCGGAGTTGGGTTTTTTTTGTTGTTTTTTTTTTTTGGTGGGGGTGGATTTACAGTGTTTTTGTTTGGGTTTGTGGATTTTTTTTTCCTTTTTCTAAAAATAAGAACAAAAATGTTGGGAGAATTTGCATTACCATGGACTTTTTCTTTAGGTATTTAAGAAAAGAAAATCAATCCCTGGCTGGAAAAATCCTGAAACAAAATGCATACAGAGCTGGAAGATATCACATGTTGCAAATTGATGTATAAGCACTTTAAATCTCTTAATGACATACCCAGTGTAGCACTGCAGAACTGTTGACACTGAGAGGTAACGTTTCCTGCTGCTGGCCTCTGGGCATGTTGTGAGATTTCCCTCTGTTGGACCAAACTGTTTTCAACCTTTTTTTGCCAGAGCTTGATCTTCCTACACACTGTTAAATAACCAAGAGTTTGAATCGTTCTGTAAGGAAAAAAGGCCATGCAGTTTATCAATTTAAACTTCAAATTCCTTCTTTACTTATGGTAATAACAAAGGTTTCACTGACTTCACCGGATATGAAATTAAGCCTTCACTGCCCTCGAGTAATGAAATCCATGTTTCCTTTGTCATGAACATGTCTGATTAAATTAATTAGAGAAAACTTGCTTTGGGATTTGATCTGGGTTCTCCTTCATGCTTTTAATTAATTATTTGTGATCTGACCCTCTTTTTTTTCTCGCTTTAAGATTTTTTAAACTGAATTTTATTCAATTAGTATCCATCTAAATGTAAAATTCATTTTTTCATAGCCCATGTATATTTTCTGTGTGCTGTTTTCAATATTCTGTCTTGTTGGAGAATTTCCTTTGATTTTTTTTTCCTTGCATAGTTTTTTTAATACAATTTATGTTCTTTAAACTTCAGATCACTTTCACAATTTTTGATAGATGTGCCTATTTTACCTATTAAAGAAATATTATTTAAGAGGAAAGAGTGATAAAGGAAATGTTTGATTATTTTGCTAGATTTTTTCCTGTTTCCTGATGTGATAAGAAAGTATTAACAAGAAAATAGGTATAAGATGATGAAGACATCCATTTCTGTTACAGTATTTTAGATAAATATCACTTTTTCTAAATATCTGCCGTATCTCTGAGGTTCCTGAAACTTAATATGAGTACTCAGGAGATGATTGGGTAACAATGTTTGTTGATTTGGGATCCTTTGAATCCAATTCTAGTATAAAGCAGATATACCAGTTCTGTGCAAATCACCTCGTAAAAACTCAAAACTGCACTAGTGAAGTAAACACAAAACATAATTTTTTTTGTTATGTACTAGTAGTTACCTTAAAAAAGCTGAAGTAAGAAGTTTTAAATTTATTGTATTACAACACAAAGGTTTTCCTTCCATGGTCATGAAGCTGCCAGGTATGAGGGGGGACACTGTGGAAAAAGCAACATCAGACAGATCATGACAGGTGAAATCATAATGTATGGGGAAAAAGACAGGATTGAAAGAGAAATAATATTTATTACACTGGTAATATGTTCTAAAATTGCTAAGTGCCAGACTGAGCCTCATCCACTGTGAAATATTCTAATGACCAATGAGTACACAAGTCTAAGTGAATTAGGAAGTCCACCTAAATCAAATAAATCTTGTAACTTAGTACTCACAGATCGTTATTATACTTAATATAAAGGATAATAAGGGCTGCCCAGGGAAAACTGGAAATCCATGGCCATAGGTGACTTTCAATTCCCTGTAATAATCAAAGACAAATTTTCTTTGAATTTCTAATAACTGCTTGAAGTACTTTGTTGTTTGCCTTCACTTATAATTTCCATCACACACAGTAAGAATACAGTGGTGGGACAACTACAGCACACTCATGAGCATAGATTATGTATTTTAGCATTTAGTTAGAAACTATTTGCTATTAGTAGAATTATTTGCAAGTATGCTTTGAAAATAAAGAATTAATAAGAAAAAAGACACAACAAAACACACACACACACAAAAATAGGTTTTAATGTGTTTTTATATTTCAGCAGTGTTTCATTCCACCAGTATATCAAAAGAAAATGTTGAAGATTCAAACTGACCTTACCAATTCCTTTTTCCTCCCTTTCATGCACATATTTTAAAATGTTATCAATCTGGAAAGTAGTTGCCAGTTCTAGAGACAGCATTTCGTATCCTCAGGTGGCTCAAATTAGAGTATTTACCTTAGATGAAAACCTATGCCATTTTATATTAGTTGCGTGGTTTATGGCAAGTTTCCATTCAGGTTGTGTTCTCAGTTTGGAAAAAGTTATGAAGATCTCCAAAGTATCTGCCATTAAACAGCAATAACACAAACACACATATCCATACATCTGCACATGCAGAGAAGTCCTTTGTAGATGCAATAACATATGGTCTTTCTTTCTTATTTGGGATAGGAGTACTTTTTCATAAATGACAGCTACCCCTGGGTGTTCTGCTGTTGGCACTCACCACAGAACCTTGGTAGGGCACCTTGAAACAGTGTAAGAACTTTTTACTGACAGATGCCACTGTCATCTGTATCAAGTTCCTGGACTTTGCCTTTCTTTTTTTCTGACACATTACATCCTAAAAGTCATCTTTCCTTCATTTTCCACATCTCATTTCTCTTTCTTCTTTGCTTGAAAGACTGAAATTGCTCATTATCTGCTATAAATTGGCATCAACGGAGTTATCTCAATTCATACCAGCTGGACCAAAGCAGTGAACGGCTATAAAATGCTGTTTTATTTTATTATAGTGTTGGCTTGGATTTAACCTATTATTGCATTTCACTGGCAGGTTTTTTTTCCCCTTCCATCATCTTGTAATAAAAGTATTTAGTAAACAAACATATTCAGCAATATTATCCTTACCTTAAGCACACATATATTTATGATGCCAGACAAACCAGATAAAGTGTATTTGAAAAACTATTGAAGCAATGAATGTGCAATGGTATGTGATGGAAGTTCATCTGCAAACCCACAGAGGAGCTCAGAGAGTGATGTAAATATGCACATTAGTGCTAGAGCTCACTTACTATTGATTCAACTCCTTCCTTGAGGCATTTGGGTTATTAACTGAGTCAAAATCCTAGAAAGACCATGTGGTTTCTTTAATTTTTTTAGCAGTATTCTAAAGCATGAAATTCTCTTGTATCTCGTCTAGGTTTCTGGCAGGTTTGACTCAGATTGGTTTCTATTTAATACCTCTGTGTTTACTTATTCCTACCCGTTTGCTTTTAAAACCTCCAACCTTCATTTGATGAAGGTAATACCTTCAGTTTCAATCAGGATTGTAATGGAGCTACTTTGCAAAAAGAACAAATCTGTCAGTGAAGAATAGGTGGGAACAGCATTTTCTAGTATTTCAGTTTAGATTATCCCCACAGCACTAAGCAGTATCTCTCAATATTTTAGCTGGCATTTAACTATAATATTGTTAACTGATAGAAGTAATTATTGTGCTTTTTAAATATCACACATCTCCTATGTGCAGTATAGAAAGACATTGGATGGTATAAAATATGAAAAGGATTAACTAGAAGTTCTAAGTTGATTAAAGTGCTGAGTTGAAATAAGAATATATCTTTAAAAAAATATAACAGTAACTACTTTCTAAATTCAGTCAAGAAAGGGGACTACAAACTATGCAGGTGTATATGAGTATAGCAGGACAGTACATGAGGTGAATCAGAACTTTAGGTTATAAATGACAGAACAGCAGAAGTGCATTGTGCTGATTTATAGCCTCCAGGAATCTGATATCTATATCAAAGGCCAGTGCAATGCAAACGGAACAAAGACCTATCTTTTCTTTTTAGAAGTATTCTATATTTCTGTACCTGGATGAACCACAGCACTAATTTAATCTAATGAAAATGTCTAAATTAAAAACTGTTTGATTACCAACTATGCTTCCCAGAAATACATATTAATATGAATAATCTCCCTCTGCACACAAAGGAGAGGCTTGCACATATATTTAAAATTAAAGGGGATTTATTAACAAAAATCAACATATTTAACTAATACTTTATCCTGGACTGTAGTTTATTGAAGAACAGATGAGCAGTCTGGCAACAAGCACTCCAAAGTAGAGGGCAATAATAAAGCTGTTACCTAAAACCTTGAATTCCAGGTTCTCATGAAGTTATACAACACTTTTGCCTTGCAAAGGAAACTTAGATTTATTGATACATGGATGTGTGTGTGTGTGTATGTGTGTGTGTGTGTTTAATTAATAATTCTCCTTCATAACTGTCACAGAAAAAGAGTCGCAAATTTATTAATAAATAGTTTTTATCCATCCCAATATTATTTCACATTAGCATCCACAATGAACAGATTTTTTTTTTCCATCAAATATTATCCTGATGACATGGATTTTGAGAAGATGCTGGAAGTCTGAATGTTTCAAGAAAATTCATTGTTCTTTAGTCCCAAATAATTTGTTTCTGCTTATAACCCCAAAATACAGTGTGTACCTGTGAGCTAATGAAGCACATAAACTGTTTTAACATTTTAATCTGTGTACTTATACTTTGAAAAGAAAAAATGGTGCATGAAACTAATAAAATTTGCAATAACGATTCCTCTCTTTTTTCTTTTTCTTTCTCATTCTCTTTCTTCTTTCCATTCTCTCTATTTAGCTCTACTTTGAAAAGAAAAAATGGTGCATGAAACTAATAAAATTTGCAATAATGATTCCTCTTTCTCTTTTTTCTTTTTCTTTCTCATTCTTTCTTCTTTCCATTCTCTCTCTTTAGCTGTTTCCTCTCTGCCTTTTTTCCTTCTTCCTCTGCTCCTTTATTTCCTTTACTTCTTTATAAAATGCAAAATAAAGAGGAGAAAAATGAGAAAAGGAGCGGGGAAGGAGAGAAATTAAAATCTCTGCAAGATAAATTTTATTTTCATATAAAACTCAAAATTGTTATTTTTTTCCTTGGTTCAGGAGGGAAAATAAATCTCAAACTCTAAAATATTAAAATTTCATTTGAAACTGGAATCTTATTTTCAATCATCTGTATTTATTAGCAAAATTATTGTCATCATTAAAGCTATGCAATATTTGGGTTGATGCTTATATTATATTTTAATTCTACTTTTGTCGTTTCAGCTATTGGATTTCTTTAACCATAATGAATATGAATATTGAAATTTCATAAATCAGATTCCTCTAATAATTCTTCTGGCTGGGAGGGTGCTTAGATGGATCCTATTGTGCTTGAAATGTTGGATTTGTGTTTACAGTGTTGATTAGATGTCTAATGTGCAGTTTTGCTCTCTTGCTCCATCTTGTACAGGTCTAATTATTCTAAAACCAACACAGTAGCATCAACAGCTAGTGGAAAAGTTCACTTTCCCTATATCTTTACAGGAATTTCAATTTATTGACATATTGATCTTACCCAGGTTATCATAAAATCCAAAATATGGCTGTAGTTTTCATGTGAATCAACTAAGCATATATACTATTTTCCCTCTTCAAAACCAGAACACTTAATGAATGGAACCAAGCATGATAAATAATTTTGACCAAATTTCAGAATACATCATAGCTTTTTGTCATGATGGTGTTTTTCTAGTCCATCTTCTCTTTTTGCTCAACCAAGTTGACTCTTTTAAGGTTGAAACAGCTCAGAATACCTTTGATGATTCATTTCTCCTCTGATTTCTATTTCTCTCAGTGCTTCTTTCATCCTTGCTCTCAGGAACAGCACCTATTCAAAATTTAATTCAGTCCCTTACTTCCCCTCTGCTCATCAGTGGTGAGGCCATGCCTGGAGTTCTGTGTCTGTTTCTTGGTTCTCCAGTGCCAGAGAGACACAGACACAGCGGAGAAAGCCTGCAGATATGTGCTCCTCTGGACCTTCCCAAATGTTGTCCTGAAGGCAACCCTCCAGGGACATGATATGTCACATTCTGCTTGATCCCCTGTTAATTGGAGATGCACAACATGAACTTGCATTTACCTTTTTTTGTTTTTTCTTCAGAAAAGCAACTTGAGGGGAGTAAATCTTATGCTCATGTGCAAAGATAAATACCCCATGCACTGTGTAAACACTCTTGGGAGCACTTGCAGGAGTGGTTTTGCTCAAATTATATGTGGAGTGTTGGGTTTGACTCTGCTTTTGTTATATAAAAGCAGGACTGAGCAGAGAAGAGCAGATTATTAAGGCATCACTTAGCTAACAATTATGCAAATATCTGTTATCAGTTGCTGTCAAATGCAGCTAATACAACTATTTGCTTAATATTCAGTTCACAAGAAAGTTAATGTGCCATTCAACTGGATTTATTGATCTCAACAATGATATTATGATGCTCTGGTGAGATTCAATTATTGCAGGAAAAGTGCAGGGGTAAGGGGATGGATACCAGAGGGGATACAATTTCTCAGTGAGTTTGAGTTGTGAGAGTGGCATATTTGGGATAACAAACAAAAAGCTATTTGTACTTACACAGTAGAGACAAACAACCTGTGTAAACCAACAACCAGGTAGGAATTCAAGTTGCTATTAAACCACAGTTTGGAGTCATTTAACAGAGTTTTCTACAGCACTGCAATGTACTCAGTGTCACTGTCACACACACCACTTAGCAAGGCACAGTGGTACAGCCTAACCTTCAAAGTGGTGTGCAGACTTAGCCACCTGATTTAAGCATTTAGAAATTGGCAGCTATTCCTTACCTTGCTACCTAAGCTTCTTTCTGTAGTCAATGGAGAACAAGAAGTATTTCCTGAAAAAGACATTCCAGACAGACATCATGAATCACTTTCTGATGGAAGCTCTCATACACTCTACTGATTATGTATAGAAACTAGATTAATAACTTCACCACCTAATTTAAAGATGGCTAAAATAAGACAAGATGAATTCCATGCATTTGAAATATACCAGTCCTGGATAATTAACCTGAATTAGAAAAGGACAGAAGTGGACATCAATTTTTCAGCTCCCAGTATATCTTTTAATATCTCCTATGCCATCAGCTTTAGTGGTCACAAGACTTCAGAAGAGAAGTAGCTTGTGTAGGAATTGGAATACTAGCTGGTGGCAGAGGAATCTGCAGCTGACTTCTTTATTGGCATTGTATAGACATTTTTATTTGAAGGTTCAAAAGATTAAAAAGGCTGGACTTGGCTCTCTTTGCTGGCCATGCTGCTTCTGTTGCAGCCCAGGACACATTTGCCTTTCTGGCCTGAGAGTGGGCATTGCTAGCTCATGTCAAGCCTCTTATCTACCAGAACCCCAAAGTCCTTCACAGCAGGGCTGCTCTTGATCAAATATGAGCATGGACCACCACAATGATAAGAGAGATAGAGCAGGTCTCTACAAGAAAAGTCCAAGAGAAGTGGAATTGTTCGGTCTAGGAAAGGGTTCAGAATGAATTGATCAGGGTCTTTTCGTACCCAAAGAGAGCCCACAAGAAAGATGGAGAATATTTATGTACAAGAGCATGTAGTGACAGAACAAGGAGAAATGGTTTCAAACTGACAGAGAGCAGGTTTTAGAATAAATATTGGGAACAAATTCTGTGTTCAGAGAGTGTGAAGCACTGAAATGGGCAGCCCAGAAAAGCTGTCCCTGACAATGTTCAGTCCAGGTTGGATGGGGAGTTGAGCACCCTGGTGTAGTGGAAAGTATCCCTGCCCATGGCAGAGGGGTTGGAACAAGATGTTCTTTAAGGTCCCTTCCAACCCAAACCATTCTGTGATTCTGTGATGATTTTGTGATCTTGATATCTCAAGCTGAATGTATTCAATAAATTGTTCTTTTTTCACTTCATTAAAAAGTGAAGAATATGTAAATGCAGATGCAGATATTGATTTGGAATTGAAGACAAGTTTGTATTATATCTTATGCTTTGTGCTGGATGCTAAACATCTTTCCACACACTTGTTCATTTAGCTCAAAATACAGAAAGCCAGACCTTTCTCCAGGTATTGCAAGGGAAAGGAGTGATAACCTTCAATCCTCCAACTTTACTATCTATATCTCCTACCTCCTTTCTGTTAAGAAATTATCTCAGTATTTTTTTCTTTCTTTTCTCTGTATGTTTGAATTACATGAACACTTAACATGACATGATATTTTATAAACAATTCCTCTCAACATCACATCTTGATTTTCATCTGTTATTCTCCTTACCTCCCATGGGACATTATTTTCTTGAAAATTGCATTGGACATCTCTCAATGTTGCATAGACATATAGCAGAATCCTCAAAACTATCATTTGCTTTTAACCTTTCCATTCCTGTAATATGTAGTCACTACATAATTTGACGCATAGTGAGAACTGATTTTTGTCACAAAAGTGCTCAACATTAGAGTGAAAGATGAAGATTGTGAGCTAGCCTTTGACTTGGTGGAATATATCAGAGTCCTTTGATGACTGGCAATATCAAAAGATCTAGCTCAGCCTTTTCTACTTGTCTTGAAATTTTCACATCTAAACAGATCCATACTGCAGACAATTACCATCAGCAGATGGGAAGGGAGAAAGCAGATGTGTGTAATCAGACTTTCTATTGTGACTTTAGCTTTCTGTCTTATCTAGTTTCACTGTCTGTGTAAAACTGACACCTTTTGCCGTAAAACAATTACTGTTAATTTTTCTGAGGTTATATGGACTTAAATTATTGACATCCTGGATTTCTAGCTCACGAACTGCAGCATCTGTGTCCCCTGTTTCTAAACCCTAAACAGACTAAAGCTGTATCATAAACCAGGCAAAAAATACACTACAAACACTGACCAATCATGAAAAAGCATGTCAGTGCAGACTCACTCTCACACATTGACTTTCTCTTCCTTCTGCCACTCAAATCTGTCTTTTCCTAAACCAGAAGACTGTGAAACAACACAGCACAGAGACTCCAGCTAAGGGCATTAGGCAGTATGAGTATTCAGTAAAGATATAAGAACCGTGTATACAGTAATATATCTCACAACTGTACTTCCAAGTTGTGGAACCCTTTGGCTTAGTGTCTTTCTCAGGCAAAGAATTTATGCAAATCTCTCTGTTTTATATCCTTTGATGGGCTTTATCTCCAAGGGACTGTATCACTGAGGTTCAGGAAGAAGAAACAGTGGTGCTAAAAGTTCAATAGACAGAAAGGAGAAAGGTGTCAAATAAGTGAAGGACTGCACACTGTAGAATGGAGCCGTGCTGGAGTGGTTTGTGAAGATCTGCAGAAATGGGAAGTGCCAGTGCTAGAGCAGTTTGTGCAGGACAGTCTCCCCTAGCAAGAACCCCAAGCTGGAACAGTAGAAAAGTATGAGGAAGAAGGAACAGCACAGATTAAATACTATAAACTGTCTCTAACTTGTGTTCCCTTTCCCTCTGCACTGCTTGGATGGGACAAGGTCGATGAGTTGAGAGAGAATTTGACTGTGTGAAAAAGGGTAGAGTGAGGGGAAAGTGCTTTTACCTTTATTATTGTTTCTCACTAACCTACTATATTATTAATTGGAAATAAATGCATCCTCTCAAATCAAGTCTGATTTGCCTGTGACAGAAATTGGTGAGTGATTTCCTTGTCTTTGTCTGGACTCATGAGCTTTTTCATTGCATTTTTTCCCTCTGTCCTGCAAGAAGGTGGAGTGATAGACCAGGTTGGTGGGCACCTCTCTGACAGCCCAGATCAACCAACCACAAAAAGTTAGTCCTATTTTGCAAATCCAGATCCAGCTTCCTTTACTGAAAATGCCCTTGAAAGGGCCCGAGGAAATTACTATCTCCCCTTGTGTTAATAACTGTGTTAAAGTATTCAGCTACTAAGAAACCAAGAAGTTACTGTGTATTTCCCAGAGAGTCCCTTCCCTTTTTCAGTCTACTACTTTTTTGGACAAATAGAGAATTCTTTTTTTTTTTTTTTTTTTACTTTGTAAGAAGCAAGTAAAACCTTAACTAGAAATGCTAATGGAGGTGTTTATTTCAGGTATAAAAAAATCACTATTTTTTTTATCCAAGTCCTCTTCTCTAATTCCTAGAGCAAAATTCCCCTTTTTAGCTTACAAAAAATTTCACCTCTGACATAGCCATAATAATTCACTTCAAAAATATAAATACAAAAAAAAGAAAACCTGCCTAATGAATTTAAATGCAGAACATGCTGGATTGCCAGATCAGTGAATTTGCTAATTCCGTATGTAAATCTCCCCAGGAACTCTCTCCTACAGAGAAATTAATTCACTGCTTGTTGAGTCTTTGGATAATGATAATCTATTGGTCTGTACAGTTGACTGCACTGCAAGGTAAAGATAGTTGATAACATTCTTCAAACAATGGATAACATTCTTCAAACAATGGAAGACACAGTCTTGCCTTCCTCTTCTCTGTGAAGCATCACATTTTAAACACTTGACTTGTTTAGAGAACCTCCCTCTCATAAAGCAATATGCTTCAAAAACAGAAGTATGGCTTTTCTAAGTATATGGTCACTGTAGCTTGACATGCATAATCTCTTAGATGTCAGAATAAACTCAACCACAGCAACACTGAGCTTCTTGGCATCAGCAGGAGCAAACATAGGTCAATGCTCTGCATTTTTAGCAACAAAACCTTTGAGCATTTTTAGGGGCATCCTTCAATAGTTGTGGAATATGCGCATTCCCAGATCTGGCATGCTTCTCTCTCTTAAACAAGTTTTCTGTAAGACATTCCCATCTGAGTTCAGAACAACAATAAAATATTCCAGAAAATTGTTACTGACATGTGAATATCAAAGCTAATTTCCCTCATTCCCTTTTGCCTTACAATACATCTATTTGTTTATTCTCTGCCACATTCTCCTATACACTTGAATGAAAATGATTATTTATTCCAAATAATTTCCTTTTCTATTTTTCTTCTCCTTGTAGCTGACATGCTGTCACATGCACTCTTCATCTGGTACATTAGTCAGTTCCTGAGGCAATGAACATCCGCCAGGTTGTATTTGGCAAGGGGAAGAAGTGAGCTTGCACAACAGAAGATTCTTGGATCCCAAGCAGAAGTTTCCCCTCACCAAGTGACATGAATAAGGGACAGATTTTAAGATTCGTCAAATCAATACTCTTTAAGTCCCTGGACCAAATCTTTATCTGCAGGATCCAAGCCATCAAGATGTCTAAAGCATAATCAGAGAGGTTAATCCATGATACACAGACAAGATAACAGTTTCAATGAACTCACTAGCAGTGACCATCAAGTTTATCCTCCCAATTTAACTGTATTGACAGCAATAGATTTATATACAGACTTCCTTGGACAAATCCATTTGTTTGTTGACAGGCATTTTCAAGACTAAATTACTGCAGACACCATTAATATGACTAAAGCTGTAGACAAAACCATTTAATTTATCTAATCTGATTATTGTGATATTTGGACAAAATACCAAGACAAAGTGAGAAAGCAAGAAAAATACAATCAAAAAACAGGGAAACTAGTTTATTTATATTCTATATTCTACTTTGAAATTGCAAATCTTCTATAACATAAGTATTAATTCACATCTGCAAGATTAAAATTTCCTAGATATTAAGAATTATATCCACGCAGGTTCAGTATTGGCAGAGCTGTATACCTCTAAACTGAAAAGGATCCAGAAACTAGATTTTGCTTTTGAAAACACTTGAGGGATTCAGTAATTTAGAAATATTTTGATAATGTCTGGAATTGTTCAAAATGGACAGATTGCATGAAAAGGATATCATCTGCTCTCTTTTTCAATTTTTGCTCTCTATGAAGGCAACAAAACCACCCACATGTTTTTCTAACACCTGAGTGGTTGCAGGACTCTGATTTAATTCCAACCTCATATCAAAGGGTTTCAGATTTAAAATTCTCTAATGCCTGGAATGTTTTCTAATCACCAGCTTATAAGTTTTCCAAAGGAAGGGCATACTTCAGCCCTCAGTGACTACAATATCATTCTGCAGAAAATTTGGACAGGTGGTGGGAAGACAGAAACAAAGAAAAGTTCTCTGTCTCCAAGTGATTAAAATAGTCACTTGAGTATGAAAAATCCGAGGATTTAAATTCTACACACAGGACTTGTTTGAATAAGTTCTTTATTTTTTTAGAAAATATTTTATTTATTTAAATTCTTCATTCATTTTTAAAGTACAAAATATTAGAACTATCTGTCAATTTGTTAGATTTTAGGCTTTGTTGCTAACATCAGCCAAAGGATACTCTTAATGAAAAGTAGTATCTGAATAAAGGAAAGAGAGCAAAATTCCTGTGCTCTCTTGAAAATAAAACAAAACAAAAAGACAGAATTACTTAAGGACATATTGGCTAAAGAACTAATAAACATACATACAGCTTTAAAAGCTCTGCAATGAGTGTGCTTCCTGCCTTAGAGAAGGAAAGAGGATGTGGGAAGGAAGCAAGAGTGCCATGTCATTTAGAGAACATTCTGGAAAGTGCTGGTGTTAAAATGCTGATCTAAAAACAGAGGGCAAAAGCTCTCTGTAAACAAGACCTGATGTGTTTAGGTGATCTACCAAATAATTATTTATATGTATCAAGTGGATGTGAAATATAAACTAGAGAAGCTGTTCACAGGCAGAAGTTAGAGCAGTTTTCCTCTGCTTGAAAGCTGAGACAGTTGGATACTGTCAAGGTGTACTCCTTATTTCTGTGATTTCTGTGTCTCATTCAATTTTATTTACAACAAAATAACAGGAGGGTACTAAAACCCTTTTCTTCCTTCTTAGATCTCACAGCACTCTACAGACTGCTAGTGAGAACATGCTTCAGGAAAGAAGTAATACTGTTTTGAATGTCTGAAGCCAAGTGAATAAAATGTTAATCTGCTTTGTCTGAAGATAGTATTCTAAGTATCTGCCTATGGCAAAAAAAAGAAACTTGTTGAGGTTTTGATTTTTATTTTTTGTTTAATGTGTTAAACATTAAAATGGAGGTCTTTGCTGTATTTTGGATCATTCCAGTTAGATTTGACGTTAAGGATTTGGATGAGACACAAAGGGAGGAATACTGGCTGATCCCTAAATCTGGGTATCTGTAAAGGTATTAGGTGTCTCTAAACTCCCTTTCAGTCAGTGGATATCATGGCAGTATGCACAGGTGGAAAATCCATTCAAGTATTGAGCTAACATGGGCTCAATTCTGTTATCTTAATGTGCACTCAGAAATCTGCAGCAAGAGTCATGGATGCAGCACAGGAAGTTCAGGAGACACACATCTTTCTGGATCACACTTTGGGGAGCAGATAAGATGCATAGGGCATGCCAAATAGCTTTAGATAGTTTAGTATACAAATCATGCTCTATTTGTCTACCTTTGGGTGATCTGAAAAGCTCAATAAGCTCTATTGATTGTATTAAGTAGTTCAAGAGTAGCTTACAACAGACTCAGACAGGTACATCAGCCTTTCAGCTTCTTAAGGATACACACCCAGTACCTTATAAAATACACTATATACTCACTGGCTGCAAGCTGCTGTTGCAGAAGGACATAATCCTTCTGTAGGTGTTGAATATTTTCTCCAGCTCCATTTAAATGTCTTAAGTATCGAAAGGTACCTTTAGCAACATATGCTCTCTCTTTTATGAGACCTCACCTAGAGTACTGCATTCAGGTTTGGGATCCTCAAAACAAGAAAGATCAGGACTTGTTAGAGTTAGTCCAGAGGTGGCCACAAAGGTGCTGAGAGGACTAGAGCACCTCTGCTGTGGAGACAGGCTGAGAAAGCTGGGCTTGTCCAATCTGGGGAAGAGAAGGCTATAGGAAAACCCCACTGAAGCCTTTCAGCACCTTGGAAGTGTCTTTGGTTAGTTTTTCCAGTATTTTCCACGGTATTTTCCAGTTTAGTACTGTGGCTAAAACCACAATTTGTTTCCCCATCCGACTGGAAGGATAAAAGGCAGAGATAAGAGAAAATTACTGGAAGTGCAATAAGATAAGCAAACAAACAGTAACACCAAAAATATTAATAACAAAAAAAAAATATTAAAAAAGAAATTATTTACACAGAAGGCCTGTGACAACAAACAATGCCAGACAGCTTCTCCCACCATGTCTTATTGACTGGAAGGACCTTTCTCTCCTAGGAGATGAGAATCCTTATACCCCATCCTCTCAATTATGTGAATGTTACAGAATAATCTCTGTATTTTAGCCATACCCCCTCCCAGCTACTGCAATAATTAACCCGATCTTGGCTGGAACCACAGCATACATTAAAGGGGTTTATTAAAAAGAGGGAGAGGGACTTTTTACACAAGCAGAATTTAAGATCAAGGGGCAATGGTTTTAAACTGACAGAGAGGAGGTTTCAGACTAAATTTTAGGAAGAAGTTCTCCACCTAGAGGGTGATGAAGCACTGGAATGAAGCACTGGAACAAGTTACATGGAGAAGTTGTGGACACCCCATTCCTGGAAGTCTTCAAGTCCAAGCTGGATGGGGCTCTGAGCTGCTGGATATAGTGAATGGCCTCCCTGACCATGGTTTTTAAGGCCCTCCTCTACCCAAAACATTATTTGATTCCATGAATCCTACATTTAGGAAATTTAATTGAGAATCTACGCTGAAACTGAGTCACCTTTTGTTGCAGTAGCTTGAGTGGGCTAAGAACAAAAATCCTAAATTTCCCTTAGAAAAATAATTTTCTCCAAGACCCTTGAAATAAAAGTACAAAGGAAGAAACAAACAAATGATGAAACAACTGCATTTTTTGTAAGGATTAAAACAACTTTAAAGGTTGTACATTTTTCAGAAAAGTACAGTTTTAAGTATCATAATTTTGTACTCCGCTAATTCTTGAATTGTGAATTCTCTGAGGCAGCCTGTTATTATGCCTGGCTCTTACCTAACATGGTATTGCTTTCAGATGCAGACTCTGTACTTTGTTATAATAGAAAGAGCAAATAACACTAACAAATGTACAAACTACTAAAGAACATAGCCCACTACCTAGTAATTAAGTTGTGTGCATGTATATATAATCCACATGGTTTCAATGCCAAGAGCTCATATATTACAGTTTAAAAAAAACATTGCCCAGTTGTGTGAGCAAATTCCCAAACCTGTGGCAGTTTCTTTGAGGAGGTACCTTTCCAGGTAGAATTCAAGATTCAAGAATTCAAGGCAAAATGTGCCTGCACACATTTCAGTGTCTGGGTTTAGGAACATTCTCTGTTGGGAAGACAGCCCCATGTCCTCAAAGCGCAAAACTGTATTGTTTCAGAGACATACTTTGTCACAGTGTTAGCCATGAAATGATCATAAATATTTATACTTTCAGCAAATGGATCTGTTGTGCCAATAAACACTAGTGTTCTGTCTTCTTTTTCAATATTTCATGAGTGGTATGCAAAAGCTAGATTATACAGTGACAGGTAACACAATCCTCTTCAGCAGCATTGACTTGGAGTTCAGAACCATGGAAAAATAAAAAACAAATATCACAATTGTATTGTTTTAATATTTCCATTTCATAGTCCTTCTCCTGTGTAATCAGGCTTTGAAAAGGACATATTCTAACTGGTGAGGAGGTACTCTATTTCCAATGACTAATTCCAGGCCATGAAGAGAGCTCATTTTGGGGATTTTTTTTTTGATTATTTCTAATAGTATTCAGATAAAACAGAATGGAAGTTTTTTCAGGCTACAAAATGAACATATCTCAAATATATTCCCTTAGAGTTGACACCTAACTGACATTGTGTTGCTTTTATCATTCCACTATAGAACTACAGTGTTCAGGAAAATATTATGATCACACAGCTAAAGTTGAACCTCTGTGTTTATATACACAGACACACATGTCTAAAATTCTTCCCAGGTTCTTTTATGCGTTCAAAGGCACAGTTCCATAATATGCCATTTTTGTAATGTAAATGATTTAGTAGCCTCCCTCTCCTAAGTTGTCCTTGATGTTGCAAAAAGGTTTTCAGACTAATGAAGATGGATATGGATAGCATAGTAAGGCTTGGGCGGCAAAACTCTGAAGTTTATTTTCTTGTTATTTTACTATAATTATGGTCACACTTGGCCCAGCGGGGAACCGGTCATCCAGGATAGCTCAGCAGAGGGCCAGGATCGCTCAGCGGGGGGGGGGAGCTCAGGCAACCCAGGCAAGCTATAGTGATTTGCAGCTCAGCTCTTTAGTGATTTCAGCTCTTTCAGCATGCCTGGGGCCGTCACCCTGGGTATCGCCGTGGCAGACACAGAGAGAGGGAGCAGCGTTGTGTGGGTTCCGCAGGGTTCTTTTATTGGGGTCTCCGCGAAGGGTCCATTGACAGCTCTTCTCTGCCGAACCGGGCAGAGTGAGGGGTTTTTTATACCTTACAGGGGGATTGAAAACTGTCCAATAGTAAGGGTCAGGGGAAAAGTGACCTATGGATATACAGGGAGATAACAGGGTCCCAAAGGCGGAAGAGAGGGGCTTCTAAAGCCTTAGTCATGCTGACTTTGGTATTTCCTAGCTCTCAGGCTTCTGACCGCCAAGGAGGCCTTGCAGGCCTTGTGCCTGCTACAGCTGGGGTCAAGGCTGTTTGCTCAAGGCTGACATAAGTTTGATTACTATTGAAATTGTAGAAAGAAAAGTATATGACTTTAAAATTACTCATATTCACAGTTCTTTTTTTGGTGGGCCAGAAATCATAGGCATCACACAAACGAGTTCATTAATATAGAATGAAAGTTACCTTTTTGAGTAAGAGATCAATAGAGGTCTCTTGATACAATTGAGCCACTCAAAACACTTCCAGTTTCATAATTCTTAGCATGCTGCCACTTTTGGGTCTTCCTTACAGTGAAGAAAAGCAGGAATACATTATTCCAAAGCCAAATGGAGATCACAAATGGTCTAATCTCTATATTCTTTCCACTGCACTAAAAGGAAAGGTATTGTCTGCAATGACACTGAGAATAATTTTTGAAGTTTATTCCCATACATTGAGAATTGCTGGTCACCTGTTATCTCTAAGCTACAAGTTGTTCTTTATATATTTTTTTTTATTTTTTTATGTACAGTACACACAATATTACTCCAAAATTCTTGGTAGTAAGGAAGTGGAGCCACCCTAAAACTGAAGTCTCTGAGCTATGGCTGTCTCCATGCAGTCTTTATATGAGACCAAATATAGGGCTGCAGAAAGTTTCTGATATTACTAGACATGTTGAAGAGTAGCTGGCAGAATTTCCAGTCTCAAGACAGGGAACATGACAGTGATTTGCAAATAAATTGCAGAGACTTGTTGGGGGCAGTCAGAAGGAAAAGTAATCCTATACCAATTTTCATCATAACTTCTCAGCTTTAGTAGCTGCTGCAGCTTGAGGCTAATGCCTTGCAACACAGTTGCTTCATGAGTATGACCTGAAATGTGATGTATAATCCAAGCCTAGTAGTAATAGTATATAAATAATTAAATTTATTTTAACACAAAACTTGAAGGAAAAGAACCTTAAACTTTACTGTGATCTCCAATGAATAATACCCATTATGTGTTTCATGAGGACTGGTGTCCATATATTTTGTGTAATAAAAAAGAAAAAATTGATTCAATTTGAAATATTGAAGAGGGAGTGTATTTCCTGTGTATGTATTTGTATATGCACATACATAAACAAACAGTCTAGTTTCATCTTGCATCCCATTGTGTACATAATTCTGGTGTGTACAATGTGAAAAAAAAATCAGTTGATGATTTATCACCTCTGTATTGGTCATATTATCTTGGATGGATTACTCTTTGGTTCCTATATTACTCCACTGCCTCTAGAGCAAAGATGCAACTAAGTCAGCTTAGATGGTTAATTTTAATGCATGATCCATTTCTCAGAATTAAGTAACCTCATTGGACTGAAATCCTGAAGAAAAGAAGAAAATAAGTACATTATGAAGGCACGGACAGATGGGCTCTGAAATGCTGGAGCTCTGCATTTTACACCATGATCAGCACAGTGATACCATAATTCTTCATCTGCCTGCCAGATCTGCCTGTCAGAGAATGGCTTTAAGATGAGGGAGGGTAAATTTAAATTAGATATTAGGAAGAAATTATTCATGTGAGGGTGGTGAGGCAGTGGCACAAGTTTCCAAGATGAGCTGTGGATACCCCATCCCTGGAAGTGTTCAGGGCCTGGTTGGATGAAGTTTTGAGAAACCTAGTCTAGTGGAAGGTGTTCCTGTCCATGGCACGGGGTTTGAAACAAGATGACCTTTAAGGTCCCTTCCAGCCCAAACCATTCCATGATTCTATCATTAATCACCTGTCATGGTTTAGGGCAAATATGGGAGGAAACTTCCAAAGTGGTCCCTCTAAAAAGCAGATTCAAGCATCCCCTCCCCCAACTGGTTTGGGAAAATATTTCCTTGGAGAAAAGTGGGAAAAACCTCTTTATTTAAAAAGTAAAGTGTTCACAAGCATTAAAAAAAAGAATAATATAAAACAAAATATTTTGCTGTTCTGAAGAAATGGCAAATTCAGAAAGTCCTTTTTGTGTGCTGTAACTTGGCTTGCTCAATCTCTTATCAGTCCCTCCTGCATAGGAAAATGCTGCAGCCCAGGCCCCAGTGGGCCACAGGCATGAGCTCCCGCTGCTCTTCTGGGTTTTCAGTCCAGACCAAGGCTGATCAGTTCCAAGAAAAAGAAAAGCCACGGTCTGGGGAACTTCTCTGCCTCAGCTAGCTAAAGAAACTAACTGAAAGCAAAGGAGAGATCTTTTCTGCTATCCACGCTGCAGACAAGACAGTCCAGGAGAAGCAATGTGGAGGAGTGAGTGAAGTTTCTGAAAACAAACTGCTCGCTTCTTCTCCCCGGCTTTGGCTCCCAGAATCAGTCTTAAAAGTGCAGAACTTAATATCCAGCATAAACAGAACAGGCTATTAGGGATACAAGCATCATAAAGTCACCTAGGACACCACCTGTGAAATTCATGCAGTTTTCTTCCTTTTCTCAGCTTCTCAAACTGTTGTTTGGCACATTCAGCAACTTCTCAATCAGTGTCCAGAACTTTTCCACATCTTTTGGATGTGTTCATTTAGCTTAACCTCAGGTCAAACTAGGCAGACCTAGTCAGAGACTAATCATTTGTCTGCAGAAAATAAGAAGAGATCAAACTTAGGCTACAGGCACTGATGATCTTCAGAGTGGATATTCTTTATAGCCTTCAAATTCTGGGTTGATGCATATGAGACATAAATGACGTAAAACCATTTAGTATTTCCTAAAGAGGGAGATGAATGGAGCTCAGTAACTCTCACATCCATATCCTGGTGTGTGTGTGAACATAAACATGCCTCAGAGCTGTACTGCATTTTGCCGAGACCAGCAGTTACTACAGGTGCCTTATAGCTTGTAGATGAGTCATATTCTTGGAAACTGCTAGAATTGTAGAAATGTCCTTAATTCATGCTTATCTCATACATTTTATATATTTGCCCCAGTTGGAGCATTCTGTCTTCCTCAAACATAGCATGGATTTTGCTTGCAGAATCTTAGGAAGCAATGTACAGTTTGTGTAGATATTAAAAAAATAAGAAAAAAATCCTCTAAAAGATAGGAGTATTCTACTGAAGTATCTGTCTTTAGATCATATTGCTTGCAAACCATTGGATACTGTTTGTTATTAAGTGTCATGGTTTAACCTGAACCAGCAGCCAATCCCCACGCAGCCACTCTCTCACTTCCTCCGCAGTGGGATCAGGGAAAGAATCAGAAGGGTAAAAGCTGAAAAACTCATGGGTGGAGATAAAGACAGTTTAATAGGGGAAAGCAAAAGCCAAGCACACAACCAAATCAAAACAGGGGAAAATTCCCTGCTTCCCATGGGCAAGCAAGAGTTCTGCCATCTCCAGGAGAGCAGGGCCCAATCACACGTAATTGTTACTTGGGAAGAAAAACACCATCACTGCAAATGTTCCCCCTCTCTCCTTCCTCCCCTCATTTTATACATTGAGCATGATGTCACATGGTCTGGAATATCCCTCTGGTCAGTTTGGGTCACTTGTTCTGGCTGTGTCTCTTTCCAACACCCCACATTTCCTCCCCAGTGTGGCCATATAAAAAGCAGAAAAGGCCTTGGCTCTGTGTGGGCCCTGCTCAGCAATAACAAAAACATCTCTGCATTATCAACACAAATCCAAAACACAGCCCCATACCAGCCACCATGAAGAAAATTAACTCTAACCAGAAAATTAACTGAAACCATCACACTCTGTGTGTTCCCAAATTTGTTTTCAGGATCTAAGTCTCAGTAAGAGAATTTACAGTTCACTTTTTATATTAAAAATAATGCAAATAGATTGTATTTGTTAAAGTTTAGTTGTTAATGAATAATTCATCCTTCATTTAGAAATCAGAGTAATCCAAAAGATAATGCTGGGCTCTCATTTAGAGTTAAGAAGCATCTACAAGATAACTCTGGACAGAAGAGTTATCTTCTTTTTTTTTTTTTTCCTTTTTTTTCCTCTGTCTCAACTTTCTTGAAGGTCATATTTGCATAACCATTCAGATTGCCCATTCATCCAATAAACATAGATTTTAGTCAGGTTGGAGATGCACATACTGACACCAGAAATTTCTACACATCTTAGAGAAATATTAGTCAGAGAGATTTATTTCTTCCCTTTTGAAACTGCCTTAATATTAGTTATAGTGTGTAATGACTGAGTTATATGGTTGATTGTTTCCAGGTATTAGTGCAATATGAATATATTAGCAGTCCCTTTCTCACTGTAATAAAGCACAAAATCAAATGATACAAAACAGATTGAAATGGTTCAATATGTATTTACAACCTCATATAAATGAACAACCAGAAAGTCTGGAAAATATAGAGTAGTACGTAATGCTTCTTAACCTTGTTTCAACAATTGTGAAGGGCAATTGTGCCCCAGGTTTTAAGTGACTGAGAAAATGCTTAAGGAAAGTTAACATGCAGGTTTTTTCTGTACTTATAAAAGCTTTGTATCAATAGATTAGGAAGCTAATATTGTATCCCTGCTCTGTTTGATAACCTTCATTTTGTCAATTTATATTTGAAGTTAAATGATTCACAGAGAAGAGAGAGAAAAAAGGAAGTGTAGAAGAAATGTATGTCACAGTGGAAAGAAAATGCCTTACAGAGTCTTTGAAAGTGTGAAATAAACTGACTCCTTATAGGAGGAGTTTTATGGCTTTT
Source organism: Passer montanus (assembly GCF_014805655.1). Taxonomy (NCBI): domain Eukaryota; kingdom Metazoa; phylum Chordata; class Aves; order Passeriformes; family Passeridae; genus Passer; species Passer montanus. The sequence continues at coordinate 2,633,039 of NW_024373034.1, read as the reverse complement.
TATGCTTTAAAAATATTTAAGCTGTTAGATTCTGATTAGAGATGTGAAAAATAATAAGTGATCTCTAATGGGATATCTCCACCCACCAGTGGGACCACTTCTACAATGGACCAGTCACAAGGACCATCATGTTTCTATGACATTATTTGTAATGATGAATTCCATATTTTCATAGGCAAATTTGTGACATTTTTCACAGGTGGAATATGGATTAATGTGCCCTCTAAAATTCATGCCAAAGTATTTTGCACTCTATCTCTTACAAAGAAGTTGCTGGGTTTTTTGTGAAATCACCATTTTGTAACTATTAAATATCTTCCTCATCCACTCAAAGACATATGCAACAGATCTCCTCTATCTGCCTCTTCTAGATCAATATTTATTTTAAAATGTTATGTTCTTGCTGTTATTAGTATTATGCCTCATGAATCCTTTGTTTCATTCCACAGCCTGTTCCAGATTTTTCACTCCCTCCTTTTAGAGAAACTTTTGGGTCAGTTTTAGCTGTTGTCCTCCTCTGAGACCTTTCTAATTCTGACATACTTAAAGATTAGCTTCCTTCAGTCAGGACTCTGAAAAAGGGGGGCTATTCAGCATCTGAACAGCACCATGCTTCATGACATGAAATTGACCTCAGTGGAAAGCAAATAAATGCTGAATTTACAGGGCTGATGGTGATCCCTGCTCCAGGCTTGCAGCCCCTCCTGCCCTCCTCCTTCTCCACTTCCTCCTCTCCTCTTTGTCTTTAAAAGACTGTTTCTCACATATTTTCTCCTTATTCCTCCTTGTGCCTGTGTGGTGCCTTACTCTTCCTCTGGTGTATTTTCACAGAGGCTTCTCCAAACTTTAGGGACATATAATTCCTGCTTTACTTGTGAGACAAGTGCACCTACTAAACACACCTAGGGACTGGCAAAGGAACATTCTCCATAAGTGAGTGACTGAGGTTGCAGTGATGCTGAAGGAAATAGCTTTGTTATTTTATAGGACACAGGAATAAGAAACCTTTATGTTCATCTCTGAAGTTTAGAGGGTTTGGGTTTTTTGTGGTTTTTTTTTTTTTTTTCATTCTATGAAATACTAGGGAACTGTTTAAACCTAGAACAGTATTTGCAAGTTTGGAGATCAGGTTTTCAAAAAAACTACAGTATGTCAGAAGTGTGAAAAATTACAGAATGCCTTGTTTTAAACTGGGGAAATGCCCTCCAACCCACAAACTGAAAGAAGATTGAAAGTTTATTTACTTCTAGTGCAGAGGTATCTTCATGGACAGAAAATTGGAAGTGGTAAAGTCCATGTCATTGTAATGGAGAAAGTAATAAAAATAAAAAAAAAAAAAATTAGGAGCTGAAGTCAGAAAAAGATTCAGGGAGAAGTGAAATTCTTAACAGCAAAGCTGGTTAATTATTGGGACAAACTGCCAAAGCAAATGAAGTAATTTCTTTGGCTTTCTGTCTTTAAATGAAAACCAAGGAAACTTCACTAAATATTTCCTTCAACCAAGCTCAAGTAACTAGGCCATGTGCTGAACTATATGTAATTCAAAAGTAAATTTTTGCTTTAAAGATGGAATCATGTATAATTTGCAACAGAAAATCAAAATTATGTTTTTCATGAAAAGCACTTTCCTCAAAAATGATTGAGTTATTCATATGCAAACAATGAAATTAAAACTAAAAAAAAAGTTTCAACTGAGATCTGAATCAGGTCTCTGAGAAAGTCAGTATCCTTTCCTTCAATATAAATAACAAGTTATCATGGTTTGCTCTTAGAGTTTCAAAAGAGCTTTTTAATTGACACTGTCTATTCTTTTCTGTGCTTCCTGAACTCTGATTTTGATTGTTTCTGAGATTATTTGTCTGATGAATTTATACTATGGAGCTGTGTCATTATTATGCTAGTTAATGGAATTATTGATACTTTTAACAGTATCCTTGGACATTAATGTATCACCAGCATATGTAAGAAAGTGGCTCTTCTGAGGATGGCCTGTGATATCAATCTGCCATGCAGTTCCAGCCTGTGTACATGTACAACAGTTCTCAGGTTTTAGCAGAGCAAGACTGTTTTGTCACTGGACTTGGGAATCTGCCTTCTCACAGCCATTAATCTTTTAATGTAAAAAAAGCCATGTCAAAAGGTGTTGTCATAACACTGTTTAGTGACACAAGAAATGTGATTTCCTGCTCCAGCTGCTCTAGCTCAGTTTTCTGCTGCTCAGCTGCTGGAGCCCAGGCCAGTGCACAGGAGTCAGGGTCTCTGCTCACTCTGAGGGATGCAGCTGCTGATTTTCCAGCTGCTGCTTCAACCAGTAACAAAAGAGGGCACATGTCCCAGAGACAAAACCCCAAAGTCACACAGACACATCAGACATGGCTGATCACACATACTGCCACACACAGGACTCACGTACAGCATGGACACAGGGAGCCAGGTCCCCTCTTTCTCTTTAGCTTCCAGAGAGAACAGGTCAGTCATGGTGCCGCACACACTCCCACTCTTTGTGTTCACAAACAAACATCTATTTGTAGATCCTTCTAGCATCACCACAGCCCCTCTATTGTCCCTGCTCCCCTGCTTGGATCCCAAGCCACATTAACTGCCCCATAGGTCCCCTGCTTGCCTGCTGGTCCAGCTCGGTGCTCACTGCAAACACACAGACAGAGCTGTCCCTCAGGCACTGCACATTTGCAGCTCCTCCTGTACCAGCACAGCCCTGTCTGACTGATACCCTGTCCCAACTTGAGTTTACTGGTGAATACACACACTTTTCATTCCCACCAGGACTGGGGATGATGTAGACACCTTGCCTCAGCAGCTGGCACCAGGCACCAGGCACTCAGCTGTCTGCCTTCTCCAGATACTCTCCTTCCTCCACATATTCCTTGAAATACCTTTGGTCCTTTGACAATAGTTTTGCATGTATGTGAAACTGTCAAATTGGGGACCAACGACCTGTTGTCTAGGGGAAAGTTCATAATGTAATTTTATTCCCAGCCTTCATGATTTTGCAGTTTCATATTTTAAGACAAAAACAAAGAGGAGAAATCCAGGGAATACATTACAGTAACACAAGACACTAATAAAATTATTACACTTACTGCAGTAAAATATGATTATAGTACATCAACTTTCTAAATAAAGCTAAGTATATTGGTAGCAGCGAAAATTAAAAAATAATTTATATCACTACCCTTCCTACATGAGGTGTATTTAAGAGTGGCATTAAAGCAAAAGAACAAGGAGCATGTTTTTTGAAATAATGGAATCAATCACACTTTGAACTCAATGGGTTTATACATTTGTAGCTCTATTATGTTGGTAACATCTCAAATCAGTTACCAATTTTATTGGAATGCAAAGAATAATGTCTTCCTTCAAAATATCTGATAGACTACACTGAAGCCTCATGATAATTTAATTGCTTGGCTACATTCCTATTTATATCACAGACCAACAATGAACCTTACACTTGGACTTTGTATAAATGACAATTCACTTATAATAATTGTGGAATCTTCTGAATCTTTTGCCCTCAGGGAAATCCCCAGAGCATTGCTGTGGAGAGACATAATAAAGTTTACCCCACTGAGCGGACAGAAAGGACTTCCTCATGGACTCTTGCTTAACATTGACCCATCCCAGTCCCTTTCCCCAGATGTCCCAACTTCCCCTGGTTTCTCCTTTGTCTGTTCCCTCATTGGTTGTGATGTCCTTGGTGGCCTGCCCCATTTTCCCTGAAAGACAATGCCCTTTGCCCTGCCCTTTATACCACCCCCATGCCCACCCCTACTTAAACCTTGAACAGAGGACATGGTCTTGTCTTTTGTCCCCTTTGTGGTTTCCGTTCCACATGCTGAAATAGCCCTCTCTGGAACTGACCATACAAAAGGCCCTTCTGCCTCTCTTTGCCGAGCTAGCCATGATGAGAGGTGTATGTTGACTTGACTGCTTTTCCTGAATGCTTACTCAAGCTTTTCCATAGGAGATGCTTATTGGGGAATAATTGCAGGGAGCAGCAACCACCATCTAAACTCCATACTGCTACAAGTAATCTCTGGGATGAGTTAGAAGTCTGAGCATCTTCATAAACATATAATGCAAGACTGTCCTCACCCTAAGAAGCTGATAATATAGAAATACTTTAACCTAAAGTACAGAATGTCTCATCTATTTCTCCTATAAACACTCCAGCGAACTTTGAACGATCAACTTACACAAAGAGTAATTGAAGGCAAGACAACTACCCCGTACTATCATCCTGCATTATTTATATAAAATCCTTGTAACATGCTTTGCTGTATTTCATGTAGAGATAACTTAAATTGTGTAACGCAAAATAGAGCAACAGTCATAATATCCAATTAACGGGAACATGTATAAGCTGTGACAGTGACACAGAAAAGTCAATACAGGAGAGAGCCATTGGCAGTGGTTGATTAACTATTAAAAAAGTGGATTGAATATATAATTTATTACCATTCTCCATATAATGAGGGGGTTTATTGTCCATACCCAATATCAAATGATATACACATCTCATTTTAAAAAAAGAAAGTAAATTTCTTTCCTAGGAAAGATGTAACTCCGCCTTGGACAAACATCAATTGAACCTCAAACAAACAAACAAACAAACAAAAATTCTGGCATTTGAAACCGTACTATTTACATTTACACATATATTGTAAAAAACAGGCCTTTGTGACCCGCGGTTGCATTGTGCCCAGAAGCCATTGTGACACGCCACGGAGCGTGTCGCTTGCCCCATTGAAAGAGGAAAAGGCAGAGGCAGTGGCTTGTGCCATGGACAGAAATCCCTGCAACGAGGGGCCTAATGAGCTTTTCACCACCTCAGAGGCTGAGGAAGTCTTAGGCTTCTCCGCTTCATCTTTGTCTGGAGGCACCTGTGAGGAGATGGGAACTTGCTGGCCGGCAGAGCAAAGGACCCACAGCACACTGCTGTGCACAGAGACTGAGGATGCTTCGAAGCCCTTTCTGCACATCAAGGTCGAGGAACTGGAGCGGTTGGAAGAAGACATCCTCTCCTCACTGGATCAAGAAAGACCCTCACACAGCCATTGCCGCCTGAGCAAAGGCTGCATAGGAAAGATGGAAACCAACTCACAGCTCGTGCCTCCTGACCTGTTTGAAGAACTGTGGTGTCTCTTTAACAATAAGGACATGCCGTTCTGGGACACTCATGTTGATGAGTTACTGGAAAAGTGGGAGGATGAAGAGGGATGCATGCAAGGATGGATGGATGGTGCCCAAGGCCACCAGTTGCCACAGGTAGGTGCTGCTGCCCGTCCTAGCCAAGTATGCCCATGTCAATTGCAAGGCAGCCTGGCTGAGAAGAGCCGGCTGAGGAAGTTGCATCCCAGGAGATGGCCGCTCACCCTCAGGCCACTCAGCTCCCAGAGGCAGCCGCAGGTCCCAGATGCAAGCGCACAAGGAGGCTCGGTGTGTATGGATGGACACATTGATGGATGGATGGATGCATGCAAAGATGGATGGATGGTGCCCAAGGCCACCAGTTGCCACAGGTAGGTGCTGCTGCCATCCCCAGCCATGTGTGCCCACGGCAATTGCAAGGCAGCCCGGTTGAGGAGACCGAGCTGAGGAAGGATCAGGGTGATGAAGGACTGACAGGATGCTGCTGGAGCCAAGTGTGGTGTCTGTCTTCTGCTTGCTTTCTCCACTCCATTCCTGCACCTCACCCCAATGCCCTCCCGTATTCTTCTCACTCTGCTTTTCTCTATTCCTTTCCCTCTGCTTGCTCTTTATCCTGGGCTGCAGTGTAGAGTGCATCTCTGCCCTGCACCCAGGCCACATTAGGAGCTGAGAAATTCTCTTTGGACCTCAGCATTGCTGGCAAAGTAAACCATGCCCATCCTCCTTCCGTATGGCATGTAGGAAAATCCTCTCTGGATCTCCACAACATGGACCAGTGAAACATGCGAAACCCAGAAGAATCTGGGCAGACAACCTCCTCGTCTTCAAGGATCTCTAGCACTCTTTGCCTGAAATGAAGAGCAAAGAGCCTGAAGAGAATACGTGCAGGGTGATGGAGGACTGACAGGATGCTGCTGGAGCCAAACGTGGTGTCTGTCTTCTGTTTGATTTCTCCACTCCATTCCTGCACTTCACCCCAATGCCCTCCCTTCATCTTCTCACTCTCATTTTCTCTATTCCTTTCTCTCTGTCTGCTGTTTATTGCTAAATAAAATACTTGTTGTTGTCTTTTGTAGATGGTCTCATTGGCGCCTTAATTAATTGGCTCAGAGGTGTCTTTCCCTAATTGCATCTTAACAGGGGCACACAGCTGCACACAGCACATGAGGTGTGGCCCCCTCAGTGGCCAGCACAGAGGGACAATCACCGCCCTGGTCCTGCTGGTCACACTATTGCTGACACAGAAGGCCAGGAGGGCACCAGCCTTCTTACCAACCTGGGTTCAATTTTGGTCGCTGTTGGCCAGCGGCCCTAGGGCTTTTCCTGTTGGGCAGGTTTCCTGCCACTCTGTCCCCAGCCTGGGTCACTGCAGGGCCTTGTTGGTGCAGGAGGGCAGGACCAGCCTTCTTACCGATCTGGGCTCATTTTTGGTCGCTGTTGGCCAGCAACCCCAGGGCCTTTTCTGCCACTCTGTCCCCAGCCTGATAAGCCAGCCAAGAGGGCCCCTGCCCAAGCCCTGGGCTGACGGCTTTTCCGAGACAGTGCTGTGGGAGATGGAGTCTTAAGGTTTTGCTCAGTTCCAGGGAACCTCCATGCACAGCTTTTCCCTCAGCCCTGAAGTGGGTCACAAACACTTGTAAAGGACATCACATTGCTCAGGCAGGACCTGCCTTTCTTTAACCCATGCTGGTTGGGCTTGATCCCTCAGCTGTCCTCTCTGGGCCTTGTGATCCCCCTCATGATGATCTGCTCCAGAACCTTGCTGAGCTGTGAGATCAGGCTGACAGGCCTGCAAATCCCTGCATCCTCCCTGTGGCCCTTTTTGGTTGTGGCTGTCAAATTGGCACCTGCAGTCATCTGGGACCTTCCTGACTAGCCAGGAATGATAATAAAGGATAGACAGTGGCCTAGTGACGGCCTCCACCAGCTCCGTGAGCACCCTTGGGCAAGGCCCAGCCAGCCCCATATCTTCTCACGGTTTCAGTGTCTCTGCAGGTCACTAATGGTTTCCTGCTGGATTGCAGGGGCTCTAGTTTGCTCCCTGTCTCTGCCTGCTGGCTCAGGGGGCTGCTTGTCCTCTGTATAACCAGTCTGACTGTTGAAGGTTGAGGCAAAGGAGGCATTCGGTAGGTCAGCCTTTTCCTCATCCTTCATGATCATATCCCCCCACGCATCCAGTACAGAGTGGAGATTTTTCTTGGCATTCCTTTGTTGTTAATCTTTTTAAACAAACACTTTTTATCATATTTTACAATAGTGGCCAGATGAAATGCTAACAGAACTGTTGCCTTCCTGATACTCTTGCTGCATAAGGTGGAGACCAAAGTTTGAAACACATGGTGGGTTGGGTAGGAAAAGAGGTTTGGCAGGGCACAGGGCTTCTTTGGGGACGTTTAGGGAAGGAACACAAAGTGGGACAAAGGAGAAATGAGGGCCATTGGGAGAGGAACAGGTATAGGATTCAAGGTGACCCCCGTGGCAGGGAGGAATGATGAGGAGGACTCCATATTATCAGAAGGCTAATTAATTACTTTATTATACTATATTATTCTATACTATGTTACACTATATTAGATGACATCTAAACTGAATCTGTCAAGCACTTAAGTGCCCTCAACTGCACTCAAGGGAACAGAATCTTGTGCCTGTCAGCCGATAGTCCCGACACACACACATGGATTCAAGTGGTCAATGAATCAAAATACTCAACCAACCTCGGCAAGGCTCAAGCTGCCCCCTCTGCCAGCAGCCCCAGAAGCCCCTGGGAGGAGACCCAGAGCACAGTCCAGGGGTCTCGTGGCCAGCCGTTACCATGAGCTTGCGCCACCTTCTCTATGGGGCTGTATGGCTGCTGACAGGGCCCAGGAAACACCTTCCCCAGACAGCACAGATGAAAGGGCCTGGCAAGGGTCAGCTGCAAGGCATGGCCATCGCCTGCCACCCCTGCGACGTGTGGGTGGTGTGCAGCTCCGCACAGGAACCCATCCTGCCTGGAAGCACCGGGGGGACACTGAGACGGAGGATCTCACTGAGGTGAAGGAAGTGCGTGGTGACAAAACATCCAGAGGCATGTTGAGAGACCTTGCTCTGTGCCTGAAAGAAGACACATTCATCAAGTCCACCTGCACCCAGGAGCATTCAAGACTCTTCCGAGAGGCAGATGCAGAGCCCCAGGTGCTGCCCAGCACTCCCACCGTGACTGCAGGCTCCACAGGAAAAATGGGAAACTTCTCTGAACTCCTGTCTCCAGGCCTGATTGCAAAACCATGCTCTACCTCTGACAGCTCATGGCCCAGGGACACTTCTCTAAAGGAGCCAGAGGAGAAGTGGGAGGAAGAAGTGCTCCCTGACCCAGAGGCTACAGGAGATGGGGACAGCGACCCACGGAGCGTGTCGCTTTCCCCACTGAAAGAGGAAAAGGCAGAGGCAGTGGCTCGTGCCATGGATGCCAAGTGTGCCCATGTCAGTTGCAAGGCAGTCTGGCTGAGAAGAGCCGGCTGAGGAAGGACAGCAGTGCTGCCTTGCTCACTTTAGGCCTGGGCTGCAGCCAGGCCACATTAGGAGCTGAGAAATGCTCCTTAGATCTCAGCATTGCCGGTAAAGGAAAGCATGCCTATCCTCCTTCCATATGGCATGTAGGAAAGTTCCTCTCTGGATCTCTACTACATGATCCAGAGAAAATGGTGAAACCCAGAAGAATCCAGCGCCTCCACCTCCTCCTCCATATGAATCACTAGGACTCTGCCATGAAGAAGCACAGGGAGACGGAGGACTGACAGGATGCTGCTGGAGCCAAGCGTAGTGTTTTGTCTTCTGCTTGACTTTTCCACTCCATTCCTGCACGTCACCCCAACGCCCTCCTCTCTTCTTCTCCCTCTTCTTTACTCTATTCTTTTCTATCTGTCTGCTTCACATTTATTGTTGAATAAAATCCCTGTTGTTGTCTTTGGTAGATGGTCTCATTGGCGCCTTAATTAATTGGCTCAGAGGTGTCTTTCCCTAATTGCATCTTAACAGGTGTTGTGGTCTGTTTTTATTTTATTTTATTGGCATTTTTAACTGCTTAATTTGTGGTTTTGAAATCCCTCTGTGTTTTCTTTCTCCTGCTCTTGGAGTGGCACAGGTTCCCCTTTTTGTATGTTATGTTGCTAAATTTAGACTTGCTCGCCCATGTTATTAGCTCGGTTAACTGTCACTTCTTCTGTTTATTGCCATTCCCTGCCAAGTTGTCAATCCCTCCTGCCTCTACCCTTTTTTCCTAAAAATCCCCACTGTTCCTCTCCTCCTCAGATGTCAATCTTTCCCCAAGCCTGACCTTTCCTCCAGAACCTTCCCTGTCAGTTTTGTATTCTTTGAAAGCCCATTGGTTTTCGTAAGCCTTTCCCCTCCCTTAAGATTCTCCATTGGTTTGCAGATTGTATTTCCCCGCCCTGTGTTCCACCCCCTGTTCTCCGATTGGTTAAAAATTGTATCCTTCCCCCAAGACCACCCCTATTTATAAGCTAGTGCCTAGCTGTGGTTCAGTGATCCTGGGAGTTCGGGTTTGGGGAATTTTCATTTGATAAAATTTCCTCAGTTTCTTTCTGGGATCTGTGCTGCTCTTTTTTTCTCTCTGCGCCGAATCCTCAGCTGCTGCCTGGAATTTCTGCGGGGTCTGCCAGCGGAATCTGTCGTGCTCCTGTTGTGGCCGTCGCTGGGCTCAGGGAGTATAGTCCCCACGCCGTGACAAACAGCAGCACATATCTGCACACAGCACTGCATATGTGGCCACCTCAGTGGGCAGCACAGAGGGACAATCACCGCCCTGGTCCTGCTGGTCACAGTACTGCTGATACAGAAGGCCAGGAGGGCACCAGTCTTCTTACCAACCTGGGCTCATTTTTGGTTGCTGTTGGCCGGCAACCCTAGGGCTTTTCCTGTTGGGCAGGTTTTCTAGCACTCTGTCCCCAGCCTAGAAACTCAAGACTGTGTCATCCATCTAGTCTGTCCACATCCCCTCACAGATTCAGCCCCAAGATGGATCACAAACACCGTAAAGGACATCACATTCCTCAGGCAGGACCTGCCTTTCCTAAACCCATGCTGGTTGGGCCTGATCCATCAGCTGTCCTCTCTGGACCTTGTGGTCCTCCTCCAGAACCTTGCTGAGCCGTGAGATCAGGCTGACAGGCCTGCAAATCCCTGCATCCTCCCTGTGGCCCTTTTTGGTTGTGGCTGTCAAATTGGCACCTGCAGTCATCTGGGACCTTCCTCACCAGCCAGGAATGATAATAAAGTTCAGAGGGCTGCCTAGGAAGCTCCTCCACTTGCTTCGTGAGCACCCTTGGCTCAAGCCCAGCCAGCCCAGTAACTTGTCAGGGTCATTGTGGCTCTGCAGGTCACTAATTGTTTCCTGCTGGATTTCAGGGCCGCGAGGCTGCTCCCTATCTTTGTTAACTTTTTCAGGGCTTTAGAAGTTACCTTTGTTAGGAGTGTCTGTCAAGAAGACATTGAAGACCTAAGTCTGTTCTTCATCATCAGTGAGTTTATTCTCTTCTTCATCCAATAATAGTTGATGGTTTTCTTTTTCTTTTCTCTTTTTAATAGTGTCTTTGTAGATACGCGTTACAAAAGAGTCCAGATTATGTTCCAAATTTGCTTTCGCCTCTTATTTTCTTTCTTTTGGACCTAATGATCTCTTTAAAGTCTTTCTGGGTTTCGTGCTCCTCATTACAAAAGAGTCCAGATTGTGTTCCAAATTTGCTTTTGCCTCTTATTTTCTTTCTTTTTAACCCAATGATCTATTTAAAGGCTTTCTTGATTTCCTGCTCCTTTCTCCAAGGGTGATACTATTTTTTTTTTTTCCTGAGCCTGCTGTAAGTGATACCTGCTCAGTCTGACCAGTCTTCTTCCCTACCAGCTCCTCTTCGGTAAATAAGACCAATCTGCTCCTGGGCTTTCAAGATTACTTTCTTAAATATTTCCAAATTTCCTGGGACCCTTTGGTTCCAGTAATAATAGTCTTAATATTCCTATCATCAAACTTCTGCAATCTAAGGATCTATACCTGAATCATTGAATATAGGTCCCCTTACAGTTGAGAGGGTTACAGTGACTTTCCTATTCTAATCATGTACTTCAATGTAGGCAGGTTCTCTCTAGATTGCTTGATTTTTTAGTTTGTTTTTTGATAAAACTGCAAGTAATTCAGTTAAAACAGTATACAAATATTGTTTAAAAACACTATAATTTTTACAAGATATCTGCAATTATATATAAATGCATGTGAATAAAAATGAAGTATATATAGCAATTCAAAAATGCATGCACAGGCATTTTTCATATTGTGTTGAAAATTTCTGCTACTGAAGAAAAAAAGGACTCAGTATGCAAAATAGTACTTGATTTCTGAGAAGTTCAGGAGTTATTAGCTAATGTTGCCCATCGTTTCAAATTCAGTATAGCTATTTAACTGGTGAGACAGCATATTCAGCTCTGATCAGCTGTCTCAAACTACCACTTCTTCAACTTTATTATTTAGAAAAAATACATTGTGTTTCTTTTTATTTAATTCATGACACATTCAAGCAAAATAGGAATTGGCATCACTAGATGAGTAATCAAACAGGTGGCATCCAGACTGGTTTTTGATATGTGCCCAGAGAAGACATGAGGCAGCTGGTGGATTATTTTGCATGCCAAGTAAGTCTGATGAAGAAAAGCAATTCTTTCAAGCCTCAAAAAAAAACCAAAAAACAAAAACCCAACATAAGAAAAAAAAAAAGCTTTAAAAAAAGGAAAAAGAAAAAAAAGCAATTTCTGCAAGCAGAGGAAGATTTTTTTTTTTCTGGAGATTACAAGAAGCTTGTCCCTCTTGGCTAAGCTTTTCAAATGTTGCTCATGAGAGAGGATCTAATTCCTGTCTTGGCCAGTCTACCTCTGTGAACTTTGAGGACCTGCATGATTTTATTTCTTAAAGCACTCTCCAAAGCCTTTTAGGCATCGTTATGTCTATCTGGATTTCCAGGGGAACTCAGTCAACGGTAGAGAAGTAGTGGACATGATTTTAACATAGAAAACACAGATTTTAGAACAATATTTTATGCAACAGGAAGATTTAGAGCCAAATGCATTTGGAAAGGAAATAGCCAATTCCTGATTTACTTGCAAAATCCCAATCCCCTGAAGAAATATGAAAATAATTTTGTGGTTTTATACATTTTCTCTATGCAGTAGAGGTCAAAGTGACATCATCAGAACAAGGAACCTGGATCTAATATATTTTCTAAGATTATAGACTAGAAAAAAGGCCATCATGAGAACAATCTTCCTCCACAATCCACTACTGTAAAGAAAGGCATTCCAGAAGTGTTATGAAAAATGAAAAAAATCGTACCTTTGGACTGAGATCTCACAGGATTTTTAAAAATTGGAATGCAAATAACCACAATGAACAAATTGAAAATAACATTGAAATGACAGCCCTTTTGGGGTCTATATTGGATTCAGAATTTTTGAATAGCAAAAATGTAGGCTAATAGATTGTCAGAAAAAAATCCAAAAGTCTGTTTGCAAAAGCAAACACACAAAATGAAAGAGTATTTCAAGCATGTTTTACTCCAACGGAGGACTCTAAATATATAGTATGTAACTTTATATGCAAGTATATGTATTGTAGTTTTTAAAAGTATGACTCTAAAACAAAAAAATCGTTCTTAAAACTTCATTCTCAAATTCTAATTTACCTCGGTCTGATTTTTAAGACACTAAATGTCGGTTGCAATACTAGCAATCATGGTTTATCTTATGGCCCCAAAGTGTTTCCTTTAAAACAAAGACTATCATAATAACAAATGACTTAGCAACTGAATAATATCTTGCGTAGAAAAGAATTCTGGTTCTTCAGGAAATGTGTTTTTAGTTGTCAAGTTTTCTTTTACCATCTTATTTAGTAGACTTAACTACATACACTGGTTTTTTGGTGTTTTTTTGAACTTACGAAGAAGAAAAGCATAGTCAGTATGAAACACTCCTACATTACTCCTATAGTTCAAACAGATATCCACACAAGGGCTCTGAGAAACCAAAGGATAAAATGATTTGCTAAATATATAAAATGGAAGGAAAAAAATAACAACATCCAGGGCTTGTGTGTCAAATTTTGCTGTTATTTTGTTGGCTTCATAGACCATGAAAAGCATATGTAAAAGCCCGGATTTAAAGGTGACTAAAATGTTAAGCAGCTTCTGCATCATGAATGGTGCTTCTAAGATCAGTTTGATAGATGTTCTTATCTTCAATCCTCAAGGCTCAGATTGTGTAGAATTTTCATACCCTTGCATTGCTTTACCCAAACCATTATTAGTCAAATTCTGCTACCAAAAGTAGAGTTTTTCTTCCAGGGAATATGATGGCATACCATGAGCAAAATGATAACAGTCTCAGCAGAAATCCCAGAGAAAGCTAGAGGAATAGTTTTCCTCTGTAACACAGGAGAAAAAAAAATCTGATTAGCTGTTCTTTGGGTTTCCTTTCAAAAGTCATCAATAATCCAGTAACATGCAGAGCAATGAACAAACAGACTTTGATATTTGATACACTCCTATAAACCATCTTTTATATACTGAACTTTTCACAGAGGCTATACTTCAATACTGAAATACAACCATTTTCATGGAATATTTATTATCAACACATCAACCATCTATCTGAAAGCATTAAAGCAGAGGTTTTCAGTGATCTGAGGAAAAATAAATGTTATCAAATACTCAAATTATACTTCTTGTTTGTTCTGTCTGGAAGGGCACTGCCAGCTCTTGAAATAATCAGGGGCAATGGGAGGTTGTTTGCCACCTTGTATGCAGATCAAGAACTCAAACACTAACATTTTTTTTAATTAAGAGACTAATCTCTACATGCCCATCTAACAACACGTATTCTTTTATTTTCACTTTGTTCTTGTAAATAATTTTTGTGAAAAAACTAACTTTCCACATTACATTTATTTTTCCATACTCTTAAAAATCACACTGAATGTCATTAAATCTAAGGCAATTAGATTTAAGCAGCTTGCTTCTTCCTTTGCAGCTCCCTTCCTTCCTTACTTCTGAAGGTGAAAGGTTGGAGGGGGTGGTTTTGGCTGCCACTTTCTCATTACATTTGAAGGCTTCAAATGTTCAAGGTTTTTTCTTCTTTACATTGTTTAGTCTATTGTTCTTTTGCATAGTGAATTTTCATATGGAATATCACATGAAATATGATGTTTCATCCCTCTTTGGATAGCATTACAAAAGCTTTCAGATTCTTTTCAATATTTAAAAATGGCTTAGGTGCCTTTTTATTGAATACTTGAATGGATCAATGATACTTTCTATGAGTTCAAGATGTGCTTCATTTTTGGTCCAAAAATGAAATTAGTATATTTTGTCTACATGTAAATGGCAATACAAGCAAAGAAGTGAAGGGATCTTACTAAGCATTTTGGTTTGCGTTTTGGATTTGCTTTTTTTTTATTTTTTCCATTCAGATTAAAAGACTGGACAATAAAATGACATTTCAAGAATGTATTAAAAGCATAGGGGGAAAGGGAGTGCAAGTCCCCTGAAAAGATCCTACCTACCCTGAACTTTCACTCACTCTTCAATTGCATGTAGATTCATGACAGTAATGTGGACTAAACCAGAATTATAGTTGATGTATTAGAGCAGCACTGGGGATGGCAACCACAAGGCCCAGCAAAAATGAACTCAACATCTGTTAGATGTAACCTAGAGTTTGCCTCTCGCAATTCCATGTTTATGAACATCATGAAGTCACAATTAAAACTGGAAATGGAGTGTAGATATTTTTGCCCAACTTCTGCGATCTGAAAATAAGATGCCTGGTTGAAGTATACTCTGTGGTTTTTCCCTGCAGGTATGAAATGTGACCCCATTAGGAGATAGACCCACTGAACATGTGACAACTGTCTACAACATACTCTGAGTTTTGTCTGGTAGCTTAGCTTAAGTATGTAAATTGCAATTGATTACAGTGAAATGAAGTGAATCTATCCCCAAATCAGTAAGAGAGAGATAGGCTCCTTAAAATAGGCATTACCTGTAATAGATGGTCTGCACTTCCCTAGCCCCTTCAGAGAAAACTAGAATAGATTCAGATCACCTGTTTTCTTTTGCCTTGTGGCACATTGAAATGTTAAAGATACAGCTTAGAGAAAGTTAGGAAAACTAATGCCATGATAGCAAACAATACGATTGCCTCAGAAAATGTGTCAAACAAGTCAGCTGTGGATGAAGACTTTCACTGCTCAGATGCACCTATATAAATTCAAACTAAACCACCAACATCAGCAAGGTTACTCTGAGAGTCACTGTGAGGTGTACTGGTGCTCTACATCTAATTACAAGAACACGCCTTGGTTGGACAAAAGTATGTCTTGTTCTTTCTATCTAAGCAATGTAATAAAAATAGGATTATTCAAACTGTGTCAAGGTGCCTAAGAACTTGAATTTGGACCCTGAAATACTGTGTTTGGTGTCACTTGAGTATTGATAAAAACTTTTCATCTGAGGAAAGCTACTTAAATCATAGGTAGGTGAAGCCTGTGGAGAGTAGTAGGTCTTGTCAAAACATGATGCAGTCATGATGATTGCAAATAGTAGAAACTTATTTTTCTGATAAAGATCAGTAGGAGAAATGGGCAACACTCAAGTTCACCTTGTGTATCAGCTGAGTGATTTGTGAGGCTGTGTCTCTCCTGGAGGTGGGTTGCTCAAATAATCTGTTAGGAACTTATAGTCCTTCCTCCCTAAAATCCAGTGTTTTCCCTCCTGAAATGATTAGTGGACAATTACTAACTTCCCTCAGCTGCACACTTTCTCATCTATGCTCCATATTTATTGCTCAAGGCCAAAAAATAAGATGGTAGATGGGGTCTGGAAGTTCTAGTAACCCCAGCAAACAAAGAGGATATGGGACAATACTTTCTATTTCTTCTCCTTTTCCATGCTCATACTTTCTGTCATGTCTCCAAAACAGGGATCCAAAAGCCACCTTCTGTATAATCCTGTAACTGCAGTAGGAAGACTTATTCCCCTGCAGTGTAATACTTTAAGATTAGTAAGTGCTCAGAGAGCAGAAGAACCCATATTTGTCTTCATCTTTACTTCTAAAAGTTTTTATGTAAATCTGATCCTTAAACTACTGATATTACATAGCAGATATCTTTTGCACAAAACCTGCCTCTGTATCTTAAAATTCAGTGTGAGATAATTTAAATAGCTATAGAAATATCTTGAGATTGACATTTTGTTTTTCATGTATGCTCTGAAAAAAAAAATAAAAGAAATTCCATTCTGCAACAGTAATGTTTAGGATATAACACTTTATATAAAATATTATATTTCTTCAAAGTATTCTTTGACCAGTATTGTATAAAAACTGGCAATTTTTTTTTTTTTTTTGCTAAATTATTTAATTTGAAGACTACTTTCTATTTGGTTTTTTTTTCTAAGTAATATTATTTTTAACTATAACTTTCACTTTTATTCTTAAGTTATTGGTGAATCAACAAATTATTCTTTCATTACTTGTATTCATAGGACTCAATTACTAGTATTTTCTATAATTATTAAAAAGTAAAACTTTTTGCTTAAGACATTATAAGATCCATAAAGCAGACACAAGCCTCTCATGAACTTGTGTTCTTTGGGGTTTTTCACTGACATTTTAATGTTTGATATATTTTCACTAAATATTTTAAGCAATTGTCCCTGTTACAGGCAAGCCTTACCTGCTCAAGACCTTCAAACTAATTTCAGCTATAAAACCATATCTCTTTTTTTTTTATTTTAACATTCTTTATTGGAGATCATTGGCAAGCAGATTGTAATAAAAGAAACACAAAAATGATTCTTCACTATTACAATGTGCATCTTTAACCTTGAGATGTTACAAGAATAAAAGAGTAGGAAAAGAACAGTGACATTTTTTGGAAGAAATTTGTTCATTTACAGCTGTAGCCTGAGATTTGATAAGATGATGATTCAGCTGGTGTGATGGAACGTGATAAGAAATGATTATAAACTGGCTCTAGGCCAAACCCATAAAAGCAAGCTAGAACATTTCTACAGAATTACACTTCTGACAAAGACATATGCATAATTCTTTAGATTGCATGTAAACATTTATTGATACTGGTATCCATTAGTCATTAATTCTCAACAATGGAAGCTATTCACACATAAAAATTAAATGAATAAATAAATAAATAATCTGGGGACTCCTCTTAATTTCAATGCATATGGGACTAAAAAGAAGAGCAAATGAATATGGGAAGATTGTTTTGAAATGGGCTTTCTTCTTCTTTTCCTTGATTTTCATCTGCTACCTTGGACTCAACTTTTCTGTTCCTCCAATACAGAACTTATCTGTAGCCCCATTTCACAATACACCCAAGACAACTTTCTGGGAGAATTTGACTTTCAGTGGAAGAACTCTAGGTGGTTTGCCAGGATTTAACAGTGCCCAGTGGAAGATCTTGAACTGGAGTGGGATGAATAATGTGTGTCACAGACCTTGTTTGTTTTTATTTTCAGTATGGAATGGCAAAGGACTAAAATCTACTTTTGACTTTTTCTTAATCATTTTATGGTTACTGCTGCCTCACACGTGTCGAAAGGGTATACCTCCTGATGTTTTCACATGATAGGCAAATACCGAAACATGAATGTCAACTGCTTTACACTGGATATGCCACAGTATTCATTTAATCCTTATTCATTACTGCAGATGTTCCTTCTTATCCTTCAGTGAGATCTATTTTCTTGCAGTTGCTGTGGAATATGTTAGCACATCTGTGATTTTCTTTTATTTTCTCCAAATATTGCCCCAAACTAAACACACTGTCATGAATCCTGGTTTAGCATCTTGCTGACTACACTAATTCGTTGCAAATGAGTTGTTTAGTCTGCTTAAAGAAATCACTGGCAAAGGTATCAGGAAAACTAGGTCTGATAAAAATCTGTGAAAGTACATCGAAGCTCAGTGGCAAGGTTCACTTTTATCCCTACTACATGGATGAAACATACAGAGGAAAATCAGATAAGAATAAATTTAAAATGATTGATGTGGAGGCTGGAGATATTAAGTGTAAGGATGGAAAGGGTGAGGGTGAAAAGGGGAGAGGGTAAAGGCAAACATTCCACTGAGTGACAAGTTTCAGAGTGGACCCTGTTTTCAAACTTAAACTCAGACTTGACCAATGGTTTCTGTCTAAAGGATTTAGAAGCACTTAATCAGTTGACTAAGTTAATTTTTTTGAGATGATCAACAGAATTTACTGCAATTCAGCAACAGTTTTAGATATGGGAGGGCAATATTTAAGCTATACATGCTATAAGGTATTTACATCAATTCACATACAGGCATTAGAAGGTACAAAGGTATATTGTGAAAAATTCCTCTAAAGTTCACAGAAATATTAATGTCAGGTGCCTTTGCATCTCTCAACAGGCTTAGGATTAATGAGCTTCAAGGTCTTGGGCTATCAGCCCAGGCTGATACCATCTTTAGGTGATGGCCCACCAAATATTTCCAGTTCAAGAGTTTGTGAGTTTTGAGAGGTGTCCCACTCAGAGGGAGGTCCTGGCACTGCATCCTGTGTCTCAGGAGACCTTGAAGAGCCTTACTTAGGGCCACTTTTTATAGGACCACAAAATGATGGGGTAAGTAATCCATAAAACTTCTACCCTCAGGTTATTATTACTGGAGTTTCTAAAATACTTGTAAAATTCTTCCAAAATTCCTGTAACAAAGGGACCAAAGTTTCCAAAACTCCAGTTATAATAGTATTGTTCCAGTCAGGCTTTGATTAAGGTAGGGAATGTTCCAAGGCTGTCAGGGGATGACTAATTATATACTCTCTCACCCTTCACCTCAGTACTGCTCCCACCTTGTGGACGTGTAAGATTTCCTTTATGACCTAGGGACAGTTCACTTCCCAACTCATTACACAGGTTAAGGCCTAATGGAAATTATTAAGAACATATTTTTATCCCCATCCCACTGTTAGAGAGTGAGTGGCTCAGTTAGTGGCTGGGGTTAAACCACAACAATATGCTTAAATCACCCTGACATTCTTGTATCTACAAAATCTCTAAATCCTCAAAAAGTGTAAAAACCTTGCTCTGCAATGAAATGGCATATTTCCAGAGCTTCTAGCAAATCTCCATGAGGATGTCATAGGTTTTTTTTCCTGGACTGCATACAGAAAAGGTAACATAAAATAGACATTTACCTAAGAATTCCTGCTCAGGATCACTGACTATAGGCAGGAAATTCAGCAGCGGAAGATCATAGGGACCTGTAGCTCAGAACATGACTAGACTCAGTCTGCATCTGCTCAGATAATCAGAAAAAGCTCTGCCTGCAAAAAGCTACATAAATGCATTCATCCTTTGATGCATGTAATCACCTTCCCATCCATTTATTATCGATCATGTTGATTTATTACAATTTTAGTTTCCTAAGAAAAAGATACTATATACTACATAATCCAATGTTTCACAGAAGTCTAAAAAGCAATGATTTCAGCAATGATACTACCTTTATCAATTTGATCATCAAAAGATTAGAATCATCAAAGGCATCCACAGAAAATTTGTTTGTCCTGGTTCATTCAGTTCTTTTTCTCTTCTAGAGACCCAGCTGTGAATTATCATTAGTATGGCAGGGGAAAACCATGTACGCTTCTTTAAGCAATCTTAGAGTCTTTTTTGTTTTTCTCTTACCATCTCTTTCTCATTTTTGCTTGTTTTTGTTTTAGTCTATACTTTTCTTTTACAAGTGACAAATTCCCTGCTGCTTTCATTATTGATAGACGAGAGGCCCATGCACCAGTGAAAGCCAGAAAGCAAAGCTGCTGAAAGATGTTTCTGAGTATTGTTTTCTTTAATGATGTGGAGCAGCACTGAAAATAATGTCATCCTTTTCACACTCATTGGAATCCAACCTGAAATAGTGTGCATGTTTAAAAGTCATAAAGGATGTTGTTTACTTTGATAGAGTAGTGTCTGGGTCCATAAATTAAAAACATCAGCACTGTGTACTTTTCAACACTCATTTTTTAACTTTCTCCTGTGCACACAGGAAGGGATTTTTTTTAGTTTTTGTTTCACAACAGTATAACAGCATAATTTTTCTGTTAGGTTGGTAAAGGAATAGAAAACCACACTGCTTGTTATCAGCCTTATTTTTAGATTTACATATATTTATGAATAAGTTCTTCCACATGGAGTTCTAAGGTTCTGACAACCAGGGGGGAAAAAAGTTGAGAAAGTGATTTTAAATTATTTGTGCAGTATGCTTTTGGTTGATTGATTGCTTGGGGGTTTTTTGGGTCTTTTTTTTTTGTGATGTTTTTTCTTTGTCTAGTTTTTGTTATGTAGGGGTTTTTAACATCACTGCAAGGATTGTTACATCTTTCAGAATGGACATAGAAGAAGCAGTAAATGGGGAAATGTTAGACATCATTACAGATGGAGACTACAGCAGGAAAAATGGGGAAAGATTTTACTCCAACCTCTCACTATGTTAGTCTCTTTGCAGAAACTCAGCAACCCCAGTTATATTTCCAGATTATGATATCTTTGTATGTTGGTAAGAATTTTAAAAAAATACCATAAATTTATAAAGACTTCTATAAAGTTGGTTACTCTTATACTGGGAACTTTCATCAACTAGTAGAAATCCAAAATTTAGCTTTGAAAAAAAAAAAAAGCTAAATTCTGGATTTCTACTAGTTGATGAAAGTTCCCGGTTCCCTTTCTAGTGATTTTTTTAGGATGTGTTTTTACTCATGAAGTTTGTAACTCTAGGCTACCTCATAGACTTAGATATCCATGGACATGGGCATTTTCACATTTATTTGTGTATTTTCTTACCTATTTTGTAGTCATGGTGATTAACTCAGTCTTTTGGACATGGCAGTCCAATGCTTTCTTTAGGAATGTCTCTGTGGTAGAAGATAACATCACAATGGGGTACCGAAACACTCTTTAGCAGAACTGCTCCATCCCCAACAAACACTACGGAGGGCCCAGAATAATCAAAGAATCACACAATGGTTTGGTTTGGAAGGGACCTTAAAGATCATCCAGTTCCAGTCCCTCTGCCGTGGGTTGGGACATCTTGCACTAGACCAGGCTGCTCAGAGAATTGTTCATAAATCTCCTCAGAGGCACTTCGTATTCACAGGACAGGCCTGTTCAGCATGCTCACAGCAGGCTGAAAAAACTATGAAATTTCTACTCCTAGAATTTTTTTGTTTAAAAGGAGTAGGGAAATCTCAAGACACATCAGACAAAAGCCATATTAGATTAGGCAAAATACATAACAGACGTGTCCTCTGGCACTCAGTGACACATCTTTGGAACTCCTATGAGGCAAATTGATTTCCTAAGGGCATGCTTAGAGTGACATGACATTCTTTCCTCCCTCCATTAGAGGACTTTCCCTTTCAATGTGCTTTACCCCTGTGGGACTGAATGCTGAATAAAGCATTTCCCATTCTAAGAACAAGAGCAAACCCTAACCTTTAATCTTTAGCACATTGGTGCTACAGCACGTCTGCAGGAGGACAAGATATTTCCTGTCAAAGTCAGGCTGCCTACTTGTTTGGCTGAGAATAAAGCAAGGCAAACTTCATTTTCTAGATAAAATGCCATGCATGGGGTTGGACTTTTTCCCCTCCCTCTCTGTCTCTTGAGATGTGTTAGCAGCTGGGAAGATAATGTGTGTCACTGCAATATCTGCAGCATTATCAAAGAGAGCATGGGAATGGTCACATCCCCATCACAGTAATAATTTGAATTTATTCCTAAGGCATCAGCATCTTCACCCAGTCTCTGCCTGAATGACAGCTCAGAGTCTGCAAAGGCATCACAAGTGATCCTGGTACACTATGAGCAGCCAGATAGGTTGACAGATTTTTATAAAATTCAGCATAGTAAGCTGCTTTTCAACCAGTTTTCAATAATTTTTTTTATTTCTATTTGTATGTATGTATAATATCTGTGTGCTGGCCTGATGCACTCCATACAAATTAAGGAGTATTTGCATGGATGTCTTCTTGTGAAATCTCTTTTTTTTCTTTTCCTTTCCCTCTTCTTTTAATAGAAAATCTGTCTGTCAAGGATGGGGTTCCATTGTGTTAGCTGCCATGTAAATATTCACTAAGAAGGAGACAGGAGCCAGTAAAGATTAAAAATAAAAAGTAGGGAAAACATTGTTATCCCTACGAGGATGAAGTAGGGAATTATTAGATTAATATTGTAGGACTGAGGACATTAAAATAAAGTAGTAAGTCTATGCCTTGGCTCAGGAATGACTGACCTTCTTTTATACTTGCTTATCTTGGGCCTAGATTTATAAGACAGATTTAAGGATATGCTTTTTAAAGCATTGATAATTTTCTTTGAAGCCCTTGACTGAAATTTTAGTGGGTCAGTCTTTTGTTGTTGCAGACTGTGACTGTTTCCATGCTCAGGGCACTGATATACTATGCACATTTTAAACAGCAGTTGTTCCTACTAGAAAGTATCAGACAAGGCTCAGGGGTAACTCCAAAGGCATAAACCAAAGAGTACTAAAGGTTAAAGCTGA
This sequence comes from Passer montanus, assembly GCF_014805655.1. Taxonomy (NCBI): domain Eukaryota; kingdom Metazoa; phylum Chordata; class Aves; order Passeriformes; family Passeridae; genus Passer; species Passer montanus. Next base: position 2,610,227 of record NW_024373034.1, on the reverse strand, counting down.
AGCAAATTTCCAAAACCATTAAGGAAATCATCCTTTGCTTCACTTCTAGTTGGCCACAGGCAACTTCCTTCCTGCCTTCCTTCCTTCCTACCTTCCTTCCTGCCTTCCTGCTTTCCTGCCTTCCTGCCTTCCTTACTCCCTCTCTTCTATTTCGGTCCATAAGCATGCCTTAAACACACACATTATTGTCACTGGATAAACTCTGTGCAATAAGATATGGAATCACTGAAACACAGAATCATAAAATCATTGAGGTTGGAAAATATCTTTAAGATCATTGAGTCAAACTGTCAACACAGCACCACTATGTTTACCATTAAACCTTGTCTTTAAGTGCCAAATTCACATATTTTCTGAACACTTCCAAGGATGATGACTTCACTACTTCCATGGGCAGTTTGTTGCAATACTTTACAATGCTTTGTGTGAAGAAACTTTTCCTGAGATCCATCTAAATACCCTGTAGTGCAACTTGAGGCCATTTCATCTTGTCCTATCAATTGTTACCTGGGAGAAGAGACCACTCCCCACCTGGCTACAACCACCTTTCTGGTATTTCTAGACAGTGATAAGATTCTCCCTGAGCCTCCTCTTCTCCAGGCTAAATATCCCCAGATTCCATAGCCTCTCTTCCTTAGACTTGTGCTCTGGCCCCTTTACTAGCCTTATGAAATGGAGGCTTGCCTCCCAGTTCCTCAGCCCAAATCCTGAGTAATTTCCCAGAAAAAAACCTTGAGTCTGCATCAAGTACAGGTTGTGGAGCACATAAGATAGAAAAATTATCTACAGTGCACTCAAACAGCTGATCTGGTAGTTTTTTTAAGGAATAAAGTGCCCAAAAAACTTTTAGAACATGAATATGGACAGTTAGATAGAGTTGAACACTTTGAAATAGGGTTCATAAGGAAGAGTAGAGTAAGCAAGAGCTCTCAAAGTAAGTTAAAAGATTAGCTGAGCTTGAAATCAAGGAAGTTCTTATTCATCTAAAGCATAGACATTACAGTCCAAGCACTCACTTGAACCCCTTGTCTAGTTCCTTGAAGATTATACTTCAGCTCTAGAGGACCTGGACTCCCTTAACACTGCCTAGGTACATCGCAACCAGCAGATTGTTTTCTCATTGAAACTAGTTCATGTTTCCTGTGCTATTTGAAAAGTGCTGCATAAAAAAGATTGAGCAGAAACAAAAATCTTTGAGGAATAGAATAGTAGAAAATTGCGTGTAACTGCTTCTGAAAGGAAGAAAAAGCTGAGCAAGGACTTAAAGGTGGTAAAGTTCACCATCAAGATAATTTAAGTGAATTAATTATTTTTTCTTAGAAGTTCATCTAGTCCAGAATACTTAAAGTTTTTTTGGGTTTTTTTTTTCTGGCTATAGAGTAGCAAATCACATGACAACAAGTAAACATATGCTGTATCTCAAACTCTGGTATGTTACAGGAGTATTCTTCCCTGCCTGAATTTACTGACTCCAGTAAATGATTTTGAATTGAGTATAAAGTGAGCTAAAATTTTAAGCTGAATTTTAAGAACCAAAATTCAAAAGGAACCAAACAACCTTCCCCATTTCTTTGAGTTAATTTATTCATTTCTACATGACCAGATTTTGGACAGTAAAATGTCTTATATAATCAAAATTTTTCTACTTGACCATATATGCAGATATACATTGCCAGCATTGATTTTGCTGCTCTGGGTTACTCTGTGTCATCATAACTCATGCAGTGTGTGGCATTATACAAACAAATGCATCCCACTTTTGGCTATAGATTAAGATTGACTTGAGAAACTCAAGAAACTTTTATCCTTAAGGGAATATGAACTGACTGCTTTCACTTTTCTCAAAACTCAAGTGATCATCAAAATGTAAGACATTATGAACTCTTGTTTTTCTTTGTCTTTTTGTAGAATCTCTTCTGTTTTATTTGACATACTCAACAAAGACAAGGACCGAGAATTTCCACTCAAATTTTCCGCTTCTTTTGGCGTTTATTCTTTTGCTTTCCACTACCCAAAGAGTTCATTTAATTGTTTGTTTACTTACTTCTTTATTGGAATAAACAAAGCAGTGTAGTCTGTATTTAAAAAGAGATGGAAACGGGGTGTCTTACCATTTTGTTTATTACTCAGTACTCAAATTACTTTTAATTGGCATTAAATTAAATTACTTTCTGACAAGTTGAATCTGTTTTGCACACAGAAGTAACTATTAAGAAATCCACCTGTCTTTTTGTCAATCCATAAGCTTTTCCATTTACTTTTCTTCCTCTGTCCTGTTGGAGGGGGTAGAGGTGAGAGGGAGGACTGAGAAGCTGGGTGTGCATTTGCAGCTGATCAAGGCTAACCCTCCATGATTCCCTAACAGTATGGAGAGATGGGATGTTTGGGAGCTCCTAGTAACAATGAATGAAGTTTCAGTTTACTTTAAGTGAATGTTCCTTTTTTTTTTTTAAGATGACTGTTGCAGTAGAGTTAGGAAAATGTATGTTTTCTAATCACTGGGCATTCCTGCAGGTATTTTTGAATTGGGTATTTTTTCTCTTTTCCAAGTACATTAACTTTTCCTAGTTTTCTTGGACATGGAAATACTACCTAATAATTGGCTTCCAACAGGACTGTCTGGCCTTGCTGAACACTAATGATAAAGAATCTTTGTTGGCTCACCGTAAGCATGAATTTAGAATCTCTGTTGCTATGGATGAAGTTTAACACTGAAGAAAATTGATCATACTAAATTTTCCTGCTCCATTGGTGAACCATTTCATAGCCAGGCAGTAACTCTTGAGAAAGGAGTGGTTCATAACAGGTAGGATGAAACTCTTGTTTATTTTACTGTATATGTAATCTCCTACAATGGCAGTGTATCAGAAATACTTATAAATGGTGTAGACTGATATAGATTATAAATAACTTGTTTTTGCAGTGTTTGCACAGGATCACACACACACACACAGACACATACATATCCAGTAACACTCAGGATAAAACCAGGCACTCCCAAGAGATCAAGTAAATTAATTTTATGTTACTAAATCCAATTATCAGAAATGAGAGCACCATGGGAAATAATAAGTAGTATTAATTATTCTTTTTCTGGTTTTAGGGTGTGTGAATTGTTTGTTGTTTTATAAGATATAGAATTGTAGCATTGTGTGATTTTGGAGGGTGCTGATTTTACTGGTGACTTTGGTATGGATAAAAGGAAGAAAATTGAATGCAATTCAACATATAAACCAGAAGAACAGGCTCAGAATATACTGTGTTGCCTTAACTGTGATCTGCTTTTTGTGGTCAAGATAACTGTGTTGCCTCTCACTTCTTGTATGCTGATCTGCAGTTCTGCCTTGGATTCATCCAGAGCCTTGAATACTGGAGCCTCATGGTTCAAGGCAACACAAATACAAATAATTAGTAGACAGAAAGTAAATACATTTTCATAATTAAAAAAAAACCACAAAAACAAAAGCAAAACAAAACAAAGCAAAAAAAAACAACAACAACAAAAAAAAACCAAAACAAAAAAAAAAAAAACCAAAACCCTAGGAAATCACAAAACAATGATTGCTATTTTGCACTCTGGTCAGGTGGGTTTTGTAACTGAGACTGTGAAGATGCCAGAACAAAGCCCACTTGCAAGCAAGCATTCATAATACTGATGTAATCAGTAGAGAAGAAATGTCATAAAAAGTTTAGCAAAGTAAATGTTCTCACTCAAAATACATTTTCATAATTTAAAAAAAAAAAACAAAAACAAAAACAAAACAAAACAAAACAAAACAAAAAAAAAACCAAAACAAAAAAAAACCCAAAAAACTAGGAAATCACAAAACAATGATGGCTATTTTGCACTCTGGTCAATTTCTGAATATACACTGAAACAGGCAGCCTGAATAAAGGTCTTGCATATATCCAAAGTTAATTTTATTCATAGTACCTAGTATGAGTTTGGATTTGTGCTGAAAACAGTGCTCCTAACACAGGGATGTTTTCATTACTGCTGAGCATTATTTACAGGGAATCAAGGCCTTTCCTACTCCTCACGCCACCCCATCAGTGAGAAGGCTGGGGGGACACACAGAGTTAGGCGGAGACCCAGCCAGGACAGGACCCTGACTGACCCTGAATGATATCCCATATGACATCATGCTCAGCATGAAAACTGGTGAAAGAAGAAAAAGGAGTACGCCATTGGGCAAAATAGAGCCCTACTTTCATGGGAATATCTGAATACCTGCCTGCCCATGGGAAGTGATGGATGAATCCTTGTCTTGCTTTGCTGGCGTGCACAGTTTTTGCTTTACCTGTTAAATTGCCTTTATTTCAACCCGTGAATTTTCTCACTTTTATCCTCCCCTTTCCCTTGGGAGGATGTGAGCAAGTGGCTGTATGGGGTTGAGCTGCCAGCTGGGGCTAAACCACAGCATCACCATGTCAGAATTTGACAATTCCACTGAGCTGATCACTCTAGGCTGTCCTTGTTCTAATTGGAGAAATAAATAATGAATTTTAGGAAGAATTCAACAGCACATTTACAGGGCCAATTTCTATCAAATGAATATGAGAAGATCATAAATAAATTAAATACAGATATATAGACTAATAAAGGAGAAAAATCATTTGATGAAATGCTAGTGCAAGAGCAGTGTAGACTCCTTAATCACTAGGTTATAAAATTATCCTCTTTAAGATCAATACAAAGTAAATACATTATTTCAAATCAAACATCTTTACAAGTGAGACTGGTGATTTATTCCAGATCACTCAGAGGTGCTCAGGGCATTCTTGTAGCATGGTAGCTGGATCCTAACACAGAGATTATCTGTTGGATACATGAATTTCAAGTGAAGGAAACACATCTTCCTAAAAGAATTGGTATACCACTTCACAGTCACTTCTATATGAACCTATATATCAGACAAAGAGAGAATCCACAATCACATATTTTACAGTTCATTCTGTGTCACTACAAGGCTGCCTCTTAGGCTGGTGGTTCACAGTTCCTTTGTTGCTGTGTGAAATGAGGTGTGATCAACTATGAGTCTTGTGTTTTCATTGCAGATACTGTGAACTGAACAACTTCATTTGCTAACTTTGCAAAACAGTTTGGAGAGTGTGATCATGAAATTAAAACAACATGAGAGAAAATCTAACTGACGAAAGCTATGGAAAGCCTCAGAAACATCTCTTGATGAGCAGCATTCACATCTGTGTCTGGTTTTCCGACCTGTATCTCCTGCTCTGACTTTCTGGCTTTACCTGGAGCCATCTTTTGGCAATAAACATGCTGGGTGAACCCTGAACTGGGTCTGAGCCTGATTTGCTGCCCCTGGCTCCCATGTGAGGAGGTCCATGCTCTCACTCACCTTGCTGCAGTGTTGGGCTCTTGGCTCACCATCCCTTGTGGAACAGGCAGACATCACTGTTCCCAGATACAGAGCACATGCTATCATGAGAAAATTAAGCAGCTGGTGGGTCACTGTGCCTGTTAGCATCCAGATGTCAATATTATATTACATATGATGCTCTGTAATGAGGGATAATCTTCACAGGCTTGACTTAAACTGAGAACTTTACATCCACGTTGCGTCATGGGACATGAGGGCCTGTAGAAATCTGGTTTTATTTTCCATCATGTAGGTTGGCTTTAGTGGTTTTTTGTTTTTCTTTTCCTCCACTTGAAACATTGATTTTTGGCTTAAAGCTGGTAGCAAGACTTTTGATTCTTTTATGCATCTTAAATTACATCACAAGAAAGTAACTCCTGTCATAAATATTGAGTAGGCATAGTTGAATACTTTATTCATCTTGGCTGGGGAAGAGCTGGTAAAAGATTTGTCTGTCACAATTTGTAGACAGTAGATACAAATAATCTCACACCAGTATCTCTGATGTGTTTTTAAAGTGATGTGTGTCAATTGGCTGTATAAAATATAATTGGGACCAAATTAAATTAAAATACTCACTGAAAACCTTTTCTGGGAGATGAGTACTGGGTCAAAGACTATACTTGCACTTCCCATATTCTGACAGTTTTATGTGGGACCTGGTTTACCAGTACTTTAAAAATGCTGCCAATCATCAACTTGTTCTTTGGAGTGAAAAAGTATTGGAGAGATCAAGGGACTCTGTTTAGGGACTTCTATAAGAGGATGAAAGACATGAAAAGGGAGATTATGTTGATGGTGGACAGGCAGGGCTGGGTTGTGAATATATGCGAGTTTGATAATGACAAAATAAAGAATCATAGAATTATAGAATCGTAGAACCAATGAGGCTGGAAAAGTTCTTTGTGATTCTCAAATGAAACCATTAGCCCAGCACTGCTGAATCCACTGCTGTCCCCACCATCCTTCAAAGAATGGTGACTCAACCACTTCCCTGGGCAGCCTTTTTCAATTCTAGGCCACCCCATGTAGATCAAATGAAAATACCACACTCAGCAGTTAGGAAGTACACTCAAACACTTCTAAAAGAGCATTTGGAACTTTCCCAAGCAGTCTAAATTTCAAAACCTGAAAATATGTACAAATGGAGAGGTGAAAGTGGGGAGTAGACTTCCTTCATTTTATTCCATGTTTTGTTCATTTAATTCCTCCTCATCTGGGAGGGTTTGCCCATCTGGGGATAAAATGCAGTATTATTTAAGAAGGACCAAAAAATGGGGAGTATAGAATCCTTTCAAATTTGTTCCTGGCTTGATGTAATCTATATCTGACTTTCTAGTTTTGTACACAGTAGAATGTGAATGTGACACAGAATTACCGCTCAATGCGTGGTAATTCCACTTTCATTCCACTTTCAGAGTAAAGTGGTGGGCACCTTATCTCTAGAGGTATCTCTCCCAGAAGAAAACTGGACACACAACCACACTATCAGCATTCAAAAGCATTTTTTTCCTTTTTCCCTCAACAGGAAACTTACAATTCTGGCAGATTAGATTAAATGGCAGTTTGCCCTGCTTGAAGAAAAATAGATGAGAAAAAACAATATCTACAGGAAATTATAATGAATTACAAGCTCAAGGAAAAAAAATACTCTGGCTGAAAGTTAAACTCTCATCTCAGTTTCTTGTGTTTTCTCAGAGAAATTTCTCTGAGATAGACTTTGAAAGTAAATTATGTCACTTCTGTAGTTTTCACTTCTTCATTTGGAAATATGTAAGAAATTTGCATTTTCATAAGTAATCAACATTTTCAAGTAATCAGTTTGATGGATTGAGTTTTCCAAATGTGATGGTGAGCATCCACTTGAAAACCAAAAGCATGCCAAAAATGAAGATACCTAAAAGAGACTCTTTCATATTAAAGTCTAGTTAATTTGAGTTATAAAATTATAGAATTTTAGCATCAATTCTGCTTTGGTGATCATTTGCACAGTACAGTTATTTACATCAGTGTGGTGCAAATGCATAGCTAGTAATGAATCAGCATCCTTTTGAGTCAGCAGAATTAACAGTGGTTTCAAATATCCTAAAATCCTTTTATTCAGAGAGTGATGGAAAGACAGGGGGAAAAAAATCACATTTGAAATCTATAAAATGGGATTTGTCTTCAACTTCTTTATAGGTACATTTTTGCTCTCTTGGGCATTTATTTTGGAGCACATTTGATGAGAATAGGCAAAGTGAGAAGAGTTCAATTCATCAGAGCAGAAGCCATTTCACTGGGTCTTACCTGCTCTCAGTCTTGATTTCACTTTGCAACAGAAAAAATGAAATTCTCAGATCCAAAGAGGATTTAGTGAAAAACATTTGTTTGGATTCTAGTTTACTGCATCTCAATATGAATCACGCAAGCAGGGTCTTGGAGCCAAAGTTTTCAGTCCCAGCTGATCACCCTGCTTGTTTCAGATATTATTTTCCTGATAGATCTTTCTCCTACTCATTGTGTACAAAGATACACACAGATTGTGTGTATTAGAAATATATATATATTTTTTTATATAAATAGACATATTTTTCCCCGGAAGCTTTGTGTAAACTAAATCAGTGAAGGAGTAATGGAATTATTTCTGCTACTTTTAGTAACAAATAAACCCTAACAGCTTAAAAAACAGAAGGAAGGTAAAAAGGCAATTTTATTTTTAATATTTTTTAAATTAGATTTTAAAATTTTGAAAATTCATAATACTGGCAAGTTTTCTCCTCAGTGCATATGGATTTTTCATGCCCATATTGTCTCAACTACAGATAATGTCAGTTCCAACTAAAAGGCTGTGTCACATCCAAATGGATTATGGGTTTTCATGTTTTACTCACTTCTCAGTTTTCCATGGCAATTTGGCCTGCCAGGGCATGAGGTTTACAATACTTTAAAAATATTAAATAGGGCATGCTAGCACAGTACATCTCCAGAGCCATACAGGCAGCACTCTGCTCTGCACTGCCTTTTGTTAGAAAAGGAATGAAGTTCAAGGTCTTGCATGTTCTCTTCAAAGTACTCCCGCTCTTGGCTTAGGATACTTAAGGAAAAAAAATCACCTAAATCTTTGAGTTGAAGAATTTGGATGACAGTTTTAGTCCCTTGGTGCAAGGAGCTGTCTGCAGGTACAGAAGAGCAAATGAGAGAAAAATGGAATATTTTCAGGGGGCAGTCCAAGGCTGAGAAGTAATTCACTTCAGGAACTTGGAACTGTCATAAGTGTCACCACTTCTCACTCTAAGTGCTTTCTCTAACAATACCTGGCAACTTGTATCTGAAGAAAAGGAGAACACAAAGCAAAATAAGTCACATCATTACAGGTATTTCCTTCCCAGGGGGCAGTGGACAAAAAAATTAGACCCGAGAGTTAGTCATATCATTTAAAGCACTGCGAAAAACCTTTCTATATTAGAAAGATGGTCTGAAAAAATAAAAATAAGAATGATAAGAATAGAAATATAAAGAAAATAGAATAGAATAGAATAGAATAGAATAGAATAGAATAGAATAGAATAGAACAGAAGGAATGGAAGAGGACAGAACTGAGCTGAACTGAATTTTCAGATGGAGTTTAACTGAATCTATGGAAAGGTTGCTATCTTGTGTGCAGGAAAATAAACATTCTACTTATTGTAGCTAAAACCTTGTACCTGAAGGTGGAACATGCACTGGCAGCACTCCATGATGGGTGATTTCTTTGATATTATTCAGTATTTTCTTGTGTTCTCCAGTCTGTCCATGTGCAGCCGCCTGGAACCACATGCCTTATTTTCATACTATAATTTCTTTGAAATGAGATTGAATTTTTTCAGGCACTTGTAAAAAGCCCAGTTCAATAATCTTTTTTTTTTTTTTTTTTTTTTTCTGCAGTGGAATTACTCAGTTCTACCAGAGCAGAAGAACAGTGGCTGCGAAAAGCTGTCAACACATATTTGGTGTTCTTTGGCTGTAGCACATAAAGGGAAGAGAGTTGGAAAAGGTCAGTCTAGAGTTCAGTAGGACGTGGGTGTGACCTGGTCAGATCAAAAACCTTTACCTCCCACTATCTGAAATAAATTTGGACTGCCTCATGGTGTAGCTCCACTACCATCTCTATCTGTTAACAAATACAAGAATCATTGTTTTGTTCCCTGACTATCTTCTCAGTGTTTGTTTCGAAACTTTTTTTCCATGCTTTCTTCCTGACTAATGAGTCACAGTTTTTTAATTCCTTCACCTGCATGCATAGTTTTTTTTCCCCCTCATTTTAAACACAATAGTTATGAAAATTAGAATTTTTTTATTAATTCTAGCACAATTTCATTGTGCATGGACACAAACTTATTTTCTGGTTTTTTTCTTTTCTGACAAATCTGAAATGACTAATTGTGCAAGTCTGCCTGAGAGGAAAGAGTGGGGAGAGGGGAAATTTGGAATCTATTTGCTGATTGTCTTTTGATTCAGTTTATCTGATATTTGATGCTGTGCTATATAGGTGTCATATTCAAGAAAATTAAACATATGTAAAAGTGAAAAGCATTTTTTATGAGCTGGTTTTTGGTTTATCCTCAACACTAAAAGTCTAGTCTGTGCACACAGTCTGAAGAGGAAGAAAGAAAATTCCTTATCAAATCCCAAATATTTCACTGAATAAACCTACTTCCTGGAGGAAAGGTGAGGAAATAAATGTAGTGTTGAGAATGGGCATAGTGCTTTCTGTGCTCACATTGTCCTTCTCAATCTGTAATGTGAACTCCATGGCTGAGGCAGAGCAGGAGCACAGAAAAAGTGAAAGGGCCACTCTTTGCCAGGCCTCCCTTTAATGAGTACAGTGGTGAAGCACAGAGAGCTCATAGCAGATTGCAGTGAAGCAAATATGGAAGGGGTAGAGGAATACAAGTAATGCAGGTACTAAAGATGGTCATGAAGTGGCAGAGAAAAGACAATATAGGACAAATTATAGAAGTACTTTGTGCTGCTGCAAAACAGTAGGCTTGTCATGTATTCTTTTTTTTTGCTGTGTTTGCATGAGGAATATTTTGCTTTCTGTACTTTGCTCAGAACAATTAACACCCAAAAAGAACACAGTAGTGTCCTGAACAAGTTTGCTGAGTATATGCAATCTGGGGAGGCCCAGCTTCATAGCAACTGCTGCAGTCATTACCTTTGTACTGTTTTGCTCTCAAATAGGTGTATTTGGCTTTTGGCAAGATGTGGAGGGGGTGCAAATGTAGCAGAAAACAGAAAACATGTTATCAATAATTTACAATTGTGCAGGATCCATTTTTTAGCAGAAACTGCGCATTAAGTATTTTGTAATATATAAAGTCACTTGCAATAAGTTAACATGTATGGGGCTCAGCTGACTGTAAATCATGAATTACAAACCTCCCTCTCCAACCCACACTCTGAAGAAATGGAAAAATTACCTGAAAATTTGTAATGCCCAGAGACTGCCAGAGATATCACCTTTCAGGTGCTGTGACACCATTGTCTTGTAGAAAAGATACTAATGAGAGTGGCCCAAGAGGGAAGAGACTACTCAGGAAGATTATGCCCTTTTATTTCCAGGCTTCTAAATTTACTAGGCTATACTATTAAACACTGAGAGAAATAAAAACAAAAGCAAAAACAAAAATCCCCATAAAAATTCTTCAGCTATTTGTCATGGAAAATAGTCTGCATGGTTAAAAAAACCGCCCAAACAAAACAAAAAAGAAAAAACTTGTGAAGGCTTATACAACAGTCAGCTAACTCATCATAATGAAGTCAGGTTTGTTTGTACACACTGCATTATTTCTCACAGCAAAATGAGAGTTTCTTTGTCAAGGGCACATTGGCAACTTTGGGCAAGTGTTCTGTTTATATGAGTCACACAATATTGCTGAAAAATTTTGAAGACCACTCCATTGGTAATCTTTCAGAAAACAGAGACAGACTTAGAAGCCACTAGGCTGGGATGCAAGTTGTGTCCCACAGAGCTGCAAGTACAATAAGTGTAGCCTCAGAAGATGAAGCAGAAAGTGTCAAATACATGACAAATACCTTTCTGGTTTTGTTTTCTTTTTGTTTTTCATTTTCCAAGTAAATGAAAATTATTTGTTTAGCATTACTAGGTTCTATTTGACATGGGTAGTTTTAGCTTTCTCTCTGCAAAGAATGTGGCCTTAGCTCCATGGGTCTGCTTCTGGAAGAAGAAGCTAGATTCTGCTTTACATGTAAAATTTTGAAACCTAATACTAGTAGGATATTTAAAACAGAATTTTTTATTCTACCTTTTTCAGTACACGCTGGTTCCAGAGCCATTTCATGGAAGAAAAGGTAGGCTTGAAAACAATCCATGAAAATACCCACAAAAATCCTTTGTATAGAGCATGAATGACCTTTTGCTTTTTAGACAAAATCTTTCAGGGTACCTCCATTTCTTAGTTGTGCTTGCCTGAGTGTGTTACCATGGTGATTAGGAGATTCTGGAAATTAACTTCGTTTTATGATTATTGTGAAACATTTGTATGTGAGCTGATGATCTGTATTTCAGAATAAGATCTTGAAGAGACAATAACCTTTTGGGGATTAGCGGCTTTTATACCATGAAAAATAAAGAACAACCAAGATTAAAGAAGGCCAGATTTGTAATTGATGGATTGAACCATTAGTGATTTCATTCCAGTCACACCTCTTTAAATCAGCCAGAAATCCATCCCAGTTTGCTGGTAATTTTCCGCCAGAAAAAGCAATTGGATATGTAAACACTATGAATATGAAGCATCAAAAATCAGTCAAACAAACCAGCTGCCAAATCATGTGTCTTCTGCCAATGACCACTATCCTGCAACACTCTGCTCTGTCAGTGAAGAGATTCCCTTTGTTATTCCATAGTTACAATTACAGTTTCACTCTTTCAAGAGTGGATAACAATGACAACAGCAATGACACTCTCTGGTTCTACCTAGAGAGGAGAGATTTCTCCTTACTGGAAATAAAATAGCAGGAGTTTAAAGTATGTTATCTAGATGGATACACTTATTATTATAAATAGACATTTTTCTGGTCTTTATAGATTAGATTTTCTGTGGACAACTGAAAGAATTTTTGCAAGATCATTGTAATCCTTGTAAATTGAGGCAACCATTGACATGAAAAATGCATAATTATTAGAAAAGTTAGAAAATGCAAAGTAGGAAACACCACAGCATGAGTGGGTTCTGATCTTGGCTTACCCCAGCTCCTCTCACTAAGCCTGGAGCACCTCCTCTGCCGCCTTCTTCACTGACTTTGGTGTCTGCAGGGCAGTTCCTGTGAGGTTTTTCTCATTCCTCATTCCCATCTGCTGTTCAACAGGTTTTGTTCTTTCTTAACTATCACGGAATATTCACCTTATCTCCTACTCCTCTATGTGGAGTTAAACAGGAAAGATCCAAGATCCCAAGACAGACATCTCTGCTACTCATAACCATTCCATAGTTTGAATGTGGGCCCTTAACAACTGTTCTCTGAGACCAACAACTGTTCTCTGACACCTCACCTGTGCTTTATCCATCTGGTTGCCCAGATATGTTCACTTGAATAAGCAGAAAAGTTTGAGAAACAGACTGTCAGAAATCAAAGCAAATTATGTCCACCACGCCTTCCTTGGCCACAAACACAGACAGCTTATCACAGGAAGCGATCCAGTTGGTCATGCGAGATTTGCCCATGATATATTCATGCTAATTGTTACAGTTTACTATGATTTTTATGTCTCCAGAAAAGTGTTTCAAAAGGATTCACTCCATGATTTTCCCTGGCACTTGTGTAACTGTCCTTTAGTCTTCTGGATTGTCACCTTTTGAAAAAGGTGCATAATAGGTCCTTTTCTGTGTTCACCAGGAATCTTCCCAAATTTCCCCAGCCTGTTGACAGAGTGGCTTTCAAGGACATTGGCTATGTCTTTCAGCAGCCTTGGATGTATCTTTTTGGATCCCACAGCTTTATAGAGGTTGATTTCTTTCTAAAAATCACCAACTCTTCCCTCATCCTTTGATGGTGCTTGCCCTTGAATCCTTTCTCTGGTCACAAATGTCTGAGCAAAGAGGGCACTGACTGCCTCATGTCTCTTATATGGATATCTTAATGGTCTGGTTGGAAGCTTTCCCATTCAATTAATTAGTCATTTACTGCGCCAACAACCAATATAAAACCCGGAAGACATGGAGATGTGAAAAAAAAAAACCCAACAAAAAAACAAACAAGCAAAAAAAACCCAACAAAAAAAGACTGCAATTCATATATATTAGTTTATAATTCTAGAGATTTTTATTTATGTTCTGGACTTTTTCCTCAATTTTTCTTCTCTCTGTCTCATTTTTTCTCCACCTTTTCTATTTTGATGTTAAAAATATCACAGCAGTGCTTAAAAGCATTCTTAAACAAGTAAAAAATGACAGAATTTCCTCTTGTAACCCAGCCAGAAAAAATTAGTTTAAATTAATTGTAATGTGATGTATGATTGTTTTAGTTCAATAATCAGGGTGCTTGAACTATGATTCATAGGCACTGCTCTGTTTTGAAGTACACTTGATGAAGAAAAGAATTCAGACCTTAGTTCTTCAAGGCTGAACACATCACACAAAAGCCAAAAGGTCCCACTTTTAAAAATTTCAGCAATGTTTCAGAATCTTACTAATTTTTCAAATACAAGATCAAATTGGCTTTTGATGAAATGCAGAGGACCAAGCTCTCAAGCAATCTGTTGAATTCCAGAAAGCAATTTATATGTTATTAGGAAAAAAAATCTGATTATGAATTTGGTGTTACCTGTGCTTGACCATGAACAGGGTTCAGAGGCAAATGGCAAGCAAAATCCTTGGTCTGTAAAAAATACCTGGAAGTGAGGGAATAAAGAAGCACAAACACAAGCTATTCAAAATTTCAGAGTGAAATGTAAGAAGCAAAGACTACCTTGGGAAGTTGAAGCAGATGGTCATTTTACACAGGGTGTTTTTTAGAGGGTAGTCTGCATTATCACTGCGTGGGGAACTGTGATTCACATCAGTGAAAATGAAGGTTTGCACACCAGAGAAAATAAAGATTTTACTATGGACTAAAAAAAAACCTATTTCTAGGATCAAAGGAGGGCACTAGTATATTTCTGTGTATTGGGGTTTAACCCTGGCTGGGAAGTCAGCTCCACACAGCCACACACTGAATTTCCCCCTGTGGGACAGGGGAGAGAGTCAAAATATTAAGTGAGAAAATTCAGGGGCTGAGAAAAAGACAGTTTAATAGGTAAAGTGAAAACCATGCCTAGTAAAAAAAGCAAAACAAAGAATTAACTGACTAATTTGGGTGGGCTCAGCCATCAGGACAGCAGGGCCTCATTACACATAAGGGAGATTTGGGAAAACAAATGCCATCACTCCAAATATCTCCCCACTACTTCCTCTCCCTCAGCTTTATATGCTGAGCATGACCCCCTGTGGTCTGGAATATCCCTTGGGCTAGTTGGGGTCAGCTGTCCTGGCTGTGTCTCCTCCCAGCTCCTGTGCAGACCCAGCCTCCTCCCTGGTGGGGTAAAGAGCAGAAAAAACCTTGATGCTGTGTAAGCGCTGCTGACAAAAGCAACCCAGAATTATCAACACTGTTTCCAGCACAAATCCAAAGCTCAGCCCCATGCTAGCTACTGGGAAGAAAATTAACTCCATCCTAACTAAAACCAGCATGCTATACCAGCGACAGTACATTGCCACGTTCCACACTATGATCTGTGTGTATTCTGGCCACTTTTGCTGACCCATCTTTCTGCTAAGCAGAGCCAGTCAATGGAAATGGAGATACTAGACTAGAGACATTAAATAAAACTGTTCTCCCTCCTTCTCTTCCTCTTTTTTTTTTAATTATAGCAACCTAGATGGATGGGAAGGTATGTGAAAGTCTCATGTTATATGGATGGTGAAGATCCTGAAGGACTCTAGGAGGTAAAGGCATAGTAAAAGACAGAACTAGACTAAAAAAACTAGAAACTGAACTAAAAAAACCTAGAAACTAAACAAAAAAAACCCTAGAAATTATCTTTGTCAAAAATGTACATTTTCGAGGTTTTGAGAATTTGAGGAGTTAATGTCTTGGACAAAGCCTATGG
Source organism: Passer montanus (assembly GCF_014805655.1). Lineage (NCBI taxonomy): Eukaryota > Metazoa > Chordata > Aves > Passeriformes > Passeridae > Passer > Passer montanus. The sequence goes on along the minus strand of NW_024373034.1, from coordinate 2,594,708 downwards.
GTATTTTTCCATGTTCTTATTCAAACTAGTCAGTTGTGAACTTGTTTTTTTTCAGGTCTGTGGTATCTATCTAGGGAAAGGAGCAGCAGGGGAAAGTCACACCTCTGTTGAATCAGATCAAAGTTCTGTCTTGTCTTGAAATGTTCCTTACCAGCAGGAAATTCCTGTGGAAGTGCATAAGAGCAGAGGAAATGTATGTGCCATCTTCCCTTCTCCCTCCCCTATTATATACACTTCCTCAGCTTCCAGCAATCTGTGAGTGATGGATAATTGAGAACATATGAGAAAGAATCTGCTATATATGGATGTGTTCAACTGCAAGTAATGTTCACAGTTTAGATTTCTGAAGATTTTGGAAGCAATTCCTGAAATGAAAAAAAAAAAAAGGGAAAAAAAACACCCCAAATGTGCAACTCATCACATTTCATGAATTAAATTTTGAAGAAGCATTCATGTACCAAACATGGCATATTTTTCTAACATTTAAAAATGTTTTGATTCTGCAATGATCTTTTATATGTCTTAACCATCAAAAAGCCTATAAAGTCAGTAGTTTTTCAGCATAATTAAGAAAAATAAATGCTTTTAAGCAAATAAGGTGATTGATCTTGGTTTTTCAAGCATTTATTTGTTTGGTTTTAAACCAGGGAATTTAATTTAAAGGAATTTCCAGATTCCTGGAAGAGTCATGGTTAGAAAAAAATAGTGAGTTTTGAGGGTTGACTGGGTTTTTTAAAAAATTCTTGATAAGGATGCAGAAATAAATGCTTTTAAGCAAATAAGGTGATTGATCTTGGTTTTTCAAGCATTTATTTGTTTGGTTTTAAACCAGGGAATTTAATTTAAAGGAATTTCCAGATGAAGAGTCATGGTTAGAAAAAATAGTGAGTTTTGAGAGTTGACTGGGTTTTTTAAAAATTCTTGATAAGGATGCATGTCCTGCAGACTAACTGCTTGAATATTCATTCCCTCCAAAAGAAACTTCTGCCAGAGAGAAAGGAGAATTGCTAGGAATATGGGTGAACATGGAAAAAGGGCTGATAAGGAGTGGAAAATTTCTCTGAGGAGGAAAAGCAGAAAAGATAAATTGCAGAGTAATGTAATACTCCTCCTATAAAACTCAAAATGCAATAAGATTGAATTATGAGGAAGGTATGATTATGCTGTTAAAGGATACACACCATTATGCAAAATGCTAAAGAAAGAAAAAGTGATATGTGACTACTGAACTAGATTCTGTCTACGACAAGTGGTGGTAATAAAAAATATTCATCTAAAATTCCAATTGTAATACTTTTCGCATAATGTTATTTATTAAACCAAAATATTGCATTCTCTTCTCTCATTTTGCTGTTCAATCTTAAGAGATTAGAGACCATTATTGTTGAACATGTAAGAAGCTTTAAATTCTTGAACACTAAATTCTTTTATAATGAACTCAATGTAAAGGCAGAGAAAACGTCAATAATGATTTTTTAACACAACAGTCAGCAAAATTTAGGTGAAGAGATGATCAACAAAATCAATTATAAAAGGATGATGTTCATGGAAAAACATTGGCATGCAAACTAACAGAAAGAGTCTGGCTTCCCTCAGCCTGTCTCCATTGTGTTTTCCAAGTGAAGTTTTTTTCACTTCTGAGATCTGCAGTATAAGAAAAAAAGAAAGAAACTCATAATAATAGTTGTGGTCCTTCATTCCAAGTCACCCTCCTGTCCTTTACCTACCTTTCTGGGGATTTGTCAGGCACTTACTGAAAACTGTTATTTAAGTGCACTCTTAGTGCAGCTCCTTTGGTTTTCTTTTTTAACTCCCTGTAGTTTCCAGACCATATGTTCTTTGACAGTCTTTTTAATTAGTGACAGATGGATGAAAGAATTTTAGATCCTAGACTGAATTTCTTGCTGTTGTGATTTTTTCCTTAAAATGAGACTTTCCACACACTATTAATTTCTCAAAATACTTTGGCTTCTTGTTGATTTTGCTTCCCCTCTCTGTTCTATCAATGCCACTGCTTTGTTTTCAGCAAGTAAGTAAGAAAGAAAGGAAAACAAAAAAGACTATTCATTTGAACTGTGGGGTTTTTTTCATCCTATCTTCAGTGGCAGCTGATGATCCTGTAGGTCTAGTCTGCTTCTCATTCTGATTAGTGTTGTCAGGATTTCTGAAAGAAAAGTCTGGCATTCAACTAAGTGAATCACACAACTGCTATAAAGAGTTTGATACTTTATTTTAAAAGTATGTCCAGGAGACAAAACACAGCAAAACACCACCACCAAAAATGCAAAACAAAGAGTAAGGCAGTCTCTCTGATATAATATGACAACCATCATTTCATATTGCCTTTTACTTTAGGACTGCTCTTTTTTATGATTGTCATTCATAATCGTGTGTTTTCTTGGTTAGTTGTTTTATTGGTGTGTGTCTTCTTCCCCCACTCACTCCTTCTCCACTGCTATGGGTAACAGAGCTCATTGAGCATTTAAGGCCCTTATAAATTACTTGCAAAATAGTTGCTCTTACTTTTGCTCATTAAATAGTACCTTGCTTCCAGGGAATCTGGCACTGCACATGCTGTGATTTTACAGGAATTGTCAACACATCAGTGTTACCTTCTGCCAGATAAAGAACAAACAAACAAAAATTTAGCACTTAGCCTCTCATTTGATCTACTAATCCCCTAAAATTTAATTCTCCTGGGAAAAAGAACAACAAAGAAGACCCAGTTTTATGCTTAAGAATATAGTTAGTGACAACAAGTAAATAGGATGGAAATTCAATTGTTGGCAACATAATAAGTGCTGCTAGTGTTGAGCAGAGAAGGTTGCATTGAGAACTCATAAAAATGTTCCAGTATTTGAAGGGGGCCTACAGGGAAGTCGGAGAGGGAATCTTCATCAGAAACTATAGCGACAGCACACAGAGTAATGAGTACAAACTGAAAGAAGGGAATTTATGTTAGATATTTGGAAGAAATTCTTTACAGTGAGGGTGGTGAGACACTGGAAGAGGTTGCCAGGGAGGCTGTGAATGTCCCAGTCCTGGCAGTGTTCAAAGCCAGAGGGATAAGGACTTGGGCAACCTGGTTTAGTTGGAGATGCCCCTGCCCACAGTAGGGAGGTTTGGAACTAGATGATCTTCAAGGTCCCTTCCAAACCTTCAAGTCCCGTTATTCTAATTGTGAAAGGTTTTATTGTGTAGATGTCACAGATAAACCCCAGCTGGCAACTAAGTACCACACAACCTCTTCTGCTCCCCTCAGTGGTGAAGAGAATCCAAAATAAGATGTAGACTTCGTGAATTCAAAACAGGCTAATAATTGAAACAAAAAATACTAATAGTTAACTAATTAAAAGTATAAATGAAATTATAATTATGCAAATATAATGCTAGAAATAAATAGGGAAGAGAGCAAGTGTAAAACTGAGGACACACAAGTGATGCAAAATACTGTTGCTCACCATCCACTGACCAATGCCCAACTGGTGCCTGATCAGTAATTGGTGGCTCCCAGACATTTCAGACAACTCCCACCAATTTATTTACTGGTATGGCATTCTCCTGTGTGAAATATCCTTTTGGCCATGTCAGGTCACTTTTCCTGGCCATGCTCCCTCATGGCTTCTTGAACACTTCCTCTGGCAGGGTGTGAGACACTGAAAGTTCTTGATTTAGACTAAACATTACTGAACAACAGTCAAAACATCAGCGTGCTGCCAACATTCTCATACTAAATTCAAAACACAGCACTGTACCAGCTACCAAGAAGAAAATTATCTCAATGAAAACCAGGACAGTAGAAACTGTTATTAAGTTATATGTTTGAGAAATATTTATCCAATAACACCTACCACAACTAGCCAAACCTATGCAGACATCCTAACTAAAGCTGTTTAGAAGCAGATAGTTTGGAATGATAACATGGTGGCTAGTGTAGATATTAACAGATGTCTTTTTCTCAGCTGGAATGGGATGGTACTTGCCAGCAACACACCCAAAATTGCTGGATATGACAAAGTGGATTGTATATATATCTTGTATTGTATATTATTTGGATAAAACTAGACATTAACATCTCTTTTCCCTGTACAGAGAACAAATAATGCTTTCTTTCATTGGTTAGCCAAAAGAAATACTAACAGATTATTTTACCATAATATTCCTTGGAGGAATAATCTACTAGTATATGCAACTATTTTTATCTTCTATTAATCTACCTGCTGATTTACACGATTACTTTCCTTACTCATGTTTACCATTTTGCTGCTTTACTATGGTCCTTTAGGATGAAGAGAAAGATTGAATGTGTCCTTTAAATATTGCTTCAATTTCCTCTGTCAGAACTCCTACTGAGAGACAAGAAATAACATGCAAAGGAACCTATTTATCAAACAGGACACACAGTGATTGTCATTTCTTATCCAGTCACCACTATTGTTTAACTTACTATACTTTTTTCCTGAGTAAAAACATCCTGAGAGATTGAAGAGGATAATGTACTTTGCATAAAAAAGCCTTTCAGATGAGTTCCTTACAAAGGATAGGAAAAAAGTTTTTGTTGCTGAGCTGTTTTGGAAGAGCAGCTTGAAGGCCTAGAGCTCAGCAGCAAAGCTGCTGCACCTGTACTGTGTGACAGTGACGAGCAGCTGGTGGTGATTAGCACAGCAACAACCCATCTACCCAACATATTTCAGTCTGATAAAGAAAAGATCAAGCTGCACAAAAAAACCCCTAAACAAACAAAAAGCCGTCACAGCCTGCAGCCTTCACTTTCCTCATCAAACCTTAGGGGGGGCATCTTTTTGACAAAGGGATCTCAAGAGCAGAAAGAGTGTGATGTGTGTTTGTGTTTGCTCTCCCACTCTTAGTTAGGGCAGGCTTAGAGGAAATGTAAAAAGGAAGTTGACACCGCTATCAAATTTTGCTAGTTAAGTTCAAGAGCATAATTTTACTACAGAGATCAAAAATGAAAAATACCTTTCTCATAGTAGGTAAGCTGTTATCATCCTTACAAAAAATGGTGGCTGTGCTATGTATATGTATTTTTCTGAATCCAAATTCATGTTGTATCAAGCTACTTTAAATAACCTACAAAGCAATACTAAAAATGACAGTTGATATAATATAACTTTTGGATCAAAGATCATTCAATTTACAGAACTGGAAAATCAGAATATTCTGAGCTGGAAGGAACCCACAAGGATCATCAAGTCTAACTTTTAAGTGAATGGCCCATAGGGGGATCAAACCCACAGCTCTGGCATTGTTAACACCATGTTTTGACCATCAGGGAGCTGGAAAGTTAAGCCTCAAGTCTTAGTTGGGTTTCAAGCCTAGATTTCAAGCTCATCCCTTGAAAGCTGTTCAGTTCTGATGGATACCTCAGTTACATCAGGTGAATAAGTAATGAAAAGGTATTTAGCTGAAATTTTAAGATAAAAAACAAATACAGAACCAGTGTGAAGACATCACTGGACCATGGCTAAAGAAAGTAGGCCAGGTTTGTATCTAGCTGGAGATTGAATGTCCTTAAGGAAGAAGATTTCACAGCCTCCCTCTGCTGGCTGTTCCAGTGTTTCACTCAACTAACAGTTAAAAACTGCTTTTTACTTCTGCTTAAATGGAATTCCATGTATTTCAGTTTATGCCCAATGCCTCTTGTCCTTTCATGCAATGCCACTGAGAAATATCTTCCTTTCAGTTATGTCAGTACTTTAAAGGAAATCAGATTTTGTCTGAATTTCTAAGTTCTTGATAAATGCTGAAGTCATTAATGTCTTTTAGTGTTATAGTATAATCTAGAGGTGCCAGGTCAGATTAATTCTCTAGATAATGTAAGGAGATGTAGTAATCTACATAAGCAAGGGGAAAAAAAAAAGAGAAGAAAATTAAGCTGAAAATTTTTTCTTCATTTTCATGACAGGGTGTTGTCAGAAATCGAGACAGATCCTGCTTCTTTTCATTTCAGCCAGACTGCAATTTTTTTTCTGGAAGCAACCCCACCATTTGATTTTCAGACCCTATAATTTCATGCTCTTCACTAATTAGTAAATTTTTTTTATTGTGAGTGAATGTTTGCTTTTTACACCATTTGTTATGTAAAACATCCAGTTTATATAAAAGCCCTTCTACAAAATAGGAGTAATATATTTTTATTTTACAATATACTTATTTGAGTTTTAGGCTAGATAATTAGTTGTCTTTCAGACTATAATCTTTCATATATATGAACAAGATAATAAAGCCTCATGGAGATGTGACTGCTTTATAATTATCTATGCTTATGGGAGATAGTGTTTATTTAAAAGTAAAGAACAAAAAGGTTGCTACTTCAGTGATGTATAAGAAACCAGATCTGCAATAACTACACAGATTCCTTCACATTTGTACTTTTTTTCTAAAATTAGATCCCTGGTTTTCATTTCGAGTGCTTAGAGTTACATTAATGAAGGCTTATCAGACACTTCCTATACAGACCTTTCAAATCACCATAGCAGAAACACAGAGATCTCATCTTCTGTACATGACATTTTTGTTCACATCTGAAGGACATTAGGGGAAATCCTGGCTCCAGCAATGTCCAGAGATATTCTGATGAACCCATTAGGATGTATGGCTCAACTCTGGTTGCTGGTTCACCCCATTGCATTGTAACAGTGACAGTCATATCCATTTTTGCAAGCCCTTGATGATAAAATTACTTCATATTACTACAGCTGGCATGAGAACCATATTTCACCAAAATTTCTGCTGCTACTAAAAAACTCCCAAACCCAGAGAAACTCAGTCTATACTTTGAGTTAATAATGAAATTTAAAAATGGATGCTGTGATTGTTGTATCCTGAATACAATATCTATGTCTTAGGAAAACATTGTAAGTATTTTAGGGGAGGATTAACATATCTTTTACCTTGTTAAAAATGAGAGGAAGTGTAACTTCTTGTTTAAGATTTGCATATTCAAATCCCAAGTTTGTAACACTGGAGATGTCTTGAATTGCATTGGAAATTCTGAAAAAAAAAACCCAAAAAACCAAAAAAAAATTCCATTATTTATTGATATTTACTTTCATGTTTCAACATGCTTCTGATGCATAAACAGCCTTTCCATTTCCACTACTGGGATTATGCTATATCCTTTTGTTTCAGGGCATGCTGCAAATGTAATAGATACTGCTTTTTTTAACAGAATCTGTGGATTCAGAGAAAAGTGACAACTGAAAAATTGCAACACATCCATGGCTATGGCTATGCTCAGTGATAAAATGGATTCCTTAATATTGCTGAATCAAATTTAGGGTTATTATTGATGTCATTACCCCTAGAAAGAAGCAACCAGGAAGCAGTGGAAAAAGCAGATTTTTCATATGATTGGACACACAGAAAATCCTGAGTCAAAATCTCCAGACAAATAGCAATAAATGACTGGGTCAAGATGAACATTTTGCATCACAAGACTATAATTGTTCTGTTTAGGTCTTTTGTCATTAAATAGTTTATTTTTTCACACTAATTTCAAATTTATACTGCTGTCATCCATTGTTTGACAAGAAATATTTTCCCATAAATTTTTAATAGATGTAATTTCATAATTCCCTTCACTTGGTCCCAAATCTCTTTGCCCCTCAGTTTCTGTGATGCATGTAATGTGTAGCATTTATTATCTCACTGGAACGTTTTGGGAACATGTTCACATTTGATGAATTTCTGCAATGACTGTAGCACAGTGTAAAAATACTTTGCTCTAAAGTTTAACATAGAAACAGATGATTTTTTTCTTTTTGCTATCCTTTAGATCCTTTCACCTTCCCCTCTCTCTGTCTTGTATTGCACAAGCTTCAAATTTTTCATATCAAAAAATGAGTAAAATCCTTGCAACATTTCAAGGCATATCTCAATTTCTTTCAGAAAGACAGCAGGTTTGTGTGGATGAAAAAAATTTGTAACTTTTCCCCGTATTGCTTGCCCTTCTAAGCTTCTCTGTTTGTTTCTTTGACAGAAACAATACCTCTGAAAAGCTGTGCCTTCGTGACCTAATCCTGCCAACCTTTTTATCTGTATCTCTTCTAGAAGTCTGTGAAGATTCTGTGGGCATGAGGCATCTCTGTGAAAGAAAATATGCATATTTCAGCTCTGTGCCATGCAGAATAATATATGTCTCTGCTCAGCTGACTTTATTTGGTTTATTTGGATCTTAAGGGCTTTTTGGAGTAACTGCCATATAGAAGCTCTTTCCTAAGTGGACATAAGTCCTGAGAGGGTTCTAGCAGCAATATATTCTCCTATTCAGTTCTTCTGAAAACCCAGTCTTTCAAGGGGCATTTTAGATGTGATCAGGAGCATATTCTCTACTCAAGTTCAGGACATGCCAGAATTAGAAATTTTCAGATTTAAAATCTTTAGATAATTTGTTTATGTGAATTGTTCTTCATTCAAAATTATAGTCCAGCCTGAAGACAGAAATTCCTACATTTTTCGTCAACAGAAATTGCAATGAATACACAAAGAATGCTGTCAGCCCCAAAACAAACTGAGCAGAGTGTTGCCAGGAAAAGAACTGAGAATACACTGACCTTGTAACACAGAATGTGTTACCTGTATTTAACCTGTCAGTGACAACACAAATTGACACAGTTTGGAAGACAGAAGTGAAAAGATATGTGACGTGAGAGTCAAGCATCCAACATCACATGTGTGATAAAGTGTCTTGATAGAAGAAAGCTTCTTTGCATAGTGCCTGTAAGACTTCTAAAAGTACCTTATGAGTATAGAAAACAAAGAAAAAAAGCAAAAGAAGAAAACTGAACCAAAAGCATCGGTAATAAACAAAGGACCTGAGCAGCAAGGGGATGTGAGAAATCCCCCAGGGATACAAACTCCCATGAAGTTACAACTAAGATCTCATTAATCTTGTCTAAAGGAAACTTGGTTTTTAGTGATAGATGTTCAGGATATTATCTATTTTTTGCGTTAATGGTGTCATATCCTGGATCTAAATGCCTTTGTCCTCTGAAGTCTTGTGGTAAGACTAAATTCACAGGTATCTTTCATGTTACATTCTCCTGTCCAAACTCTTTAGGATCCAGTTGGTGATCAAACTGATGCATTTTTTTTTTTTTAATCGTTTGGTTTGGTTGGTATGTGGTAGCAGCCTTTGGGATAAAAACTGAGAAACACTGTGGAAATGTAAAAATTTTCTGCTTAGTCTAATAAAGCATTTCTCCTCATGAGATTTCTTCAAGTTTAAAAGCTTTTTAGAAAGATGATGCTTGTCATGGGCTTTGGCACTACCTTGTGCAGTCAGGAGAGTGTTTCCTTTGCAAATGGGATATACTGGGATATGCAGTGGATTAGGAGTAGCAGGCTTTGCACAGCTGCTCACATACCATTTCTGGGTGAGCCTAATTTTGGCTCTGAGATGTCAATAGTATAATGACAACATTAGTGATTTCAGGATGTGCCAAATAGTTAGCAAGTGCTTATTATCTCCCAAAACAAGAGGTAAATAGTAGGCAGATGATATTTGTTTTCTGCCACAATTACAGTTTAGATCTGACCTAAGAAAAAACATAAAAACTATTTTAGGCTGCATGGTTCAGTATGCTTGGACACAAAGATCCTCCAAGGTGAGGTTAGTTAATATAATTATAATAGAAATTAAGGTAGAGATTTTCTATTGCCTATTCACTTGCCAAACAAGTTGCAATACCAGAAACTCGAGTGAGACTTCATCTACAATGTAGGTGAATCATGAAAGCCACAACAGCCTTCCTGCATTTTGCTTTAGTGTTTGGTGCTGTAGAGAATTCTGGTTTTGATGATTGGAAGGGACATTAAAGATCATGTCATTCCAGCACTTCTGCCATGGGCAGGGACACCAAAAAGTGCACTTCCCATCAATCAAGTGTGATCATATAACCATCAAAAATGCAGATTTGAGGACACCCCCGGAATTCTGATTCTACCCTTGCTCTTAATCAGTTCTGAGGTAAGGTCAAGTTGCTATGGAGCCTTTAAAATGGTGTTGAAGATCACAGAGAATATTCCAAATATTCTCAAAAGCTTCTCTGGGCAACCTTTGCCCATGTTTTGACATCCTCCTTTGAGCACATCTCACCTCATTACCTCAGAGTAAGCAGCCATTAGATGCCCTTTGAGCCTTTTCTTCTTCAGCCTAAACATATAATGCTTGCCAAATCCCCTTGCAACTCCCAGGCACCTTTTTCTTTGTGTTTCTACACGATCCTGTGGGAATGGGGATTTGCTTAATATTTTTTCCAGGGACTGAGACTGAACTGACAAACCTTTGCTTCACGACATCCCCCCTGCCCTTCCAGGAGGTCGTTCCAGATGCAGACAGGGTCGAGGCTGAGCATACTTGCACCCACACCAAGACAGTGCCTTTATTTACACCTATCTAATCACAACCATCACTTGCAGGAACATCAGCAAGGATAGCTAAATTCTGCTTCTAAAACCCTTTGTCAGTACGATCTGAAAGTTGTTATTTGGAGCATGCATCTGTCAAGGAGTCTTGAGCACTCTGCCCAGTCCTCAGCTCAGAAGCTGGTCTCCTCCAGTTGCTGTCCTCAGATCTTTGCTTCATGTTGGTTGGTCTTATTTGAATTCTGCATGGATTTCTTACACTCAAAACAGAAAGTTCATGCCCATGGAAGACAGTTGCATTTAAAATTTAATGACAATACAGGCTAGACCCACTTGATAAGGCACAATGTTGAGCCAGAAAAGAGATCTGACCATCAACCTGATCACACAGACACCTTTTTCTTTTTGCCTTCTGTTTTCTCAAGCTTGTCCCCATGATCCACCTTAAACCCTTGTTTTACAATCTTTGGTCCTTTTCCTGAACTCTTTTGCACTAGGTTTCACATGTTCCCACAAGTCGTTGTAAACAAGTCTGCTACTGATCATTAACCACTTCTGATTTGTAAGTGGCAGATCCAGGATGACACAATGCTTGGGCTGCAGATAAACCTGCAGATAAAAATCCTCTGTGGATTATTTATGTCCTGATACGATGTTTCTCTAGAAGATCCTAATTTAACCATCGAGTACTCTTTATGAATTAGTGACATTTTTGATAGTCAAGAAAAAATGGTGTTTTAAATATAAACATAGTGTAATTGTACCTAAACAGAATAAGCATAATGACTTCCATTTTATTCCACTGTCATTTAAAGAAAATGTTGTCAACAACATTTTGGTTACAGACGTAGCAAGTCCCCTCTGTGTCAGGGGGATACATGAGCTTCCATCTCAGCAGTCTACTTTTAAAATGCAGATGGTTCTTTTTTTATTATTTTGTTTTGGTTTCAAAAGCAACCTAGCTAAACAGTAACATTTAAAAGAGAATGAAAGCCAGTCCCAAAGGGCTAACGTGAATAATTTACCAATTATTTTCTGTGCTACAGTTATATTTTCTGCCTGGAGAGAATACAAAAAAATACTGCTGTATTTAAAAAAAAAAAAGTGAATAAAAAGCATTGTTGTACATAAGAAGTGTCACTGCAAGTATTAACCATTCCATTCCACTAGGAAGTGAATTGCAGAACAGTCACATTTCTAATTAGCATTCTGCAGGTTCAAGATGAGTTCATCCAAATAATTGTATATATAAATATTTTCATGGCCAAAAGCCATCATAAAAAAACTTTTTCATAGAAATTCCTTTCTAAATCTTATCAAATTATTAATTACATAGAGATATTGTATTTCTTTATGCTATAACTTCTGAAGAGCTTTGGAGTCAAGATGTTCTGGAAATCTGAAATCATTGCTCTCTTATGTAACCATATTGAAAAATTTGATTTTGATATAAGAAATATTATTTTTATATTTTTCTCTATCCTGTTTCCTTTCCTTTTTATATTTTCAGAGAACATAATGTTTGGCTTAAGTGATATTGGAGGAATTTGTATTCAATAATGTTTTAACACAACTCATTGAGCATCACTACTCTGTCTATCGGTTATTGGCTGCACTCCACCTTTTGTACCTTGATTAATATTTGCCTCTACAACACTATAAAAAATGCTTTTCATTTTTTGTGTGGAAAATCCTTTATTATTTTAGTCTTTTTTAAATACAAAAAGTGCTCCTGTGATACTATCTGTCATTATTAAAATAATCTTACATTTTTCTCTCTGATGTGGTCAAATCAATTGCCTTAAAGTTGACCTGATAAGGTATTCTTTTCTTATATATGTATACATATTATAAACATGCGTATCTATATTTTATATAGATATATATAATAGATAGATGTGGGTACATCAGTCTCTTTGGATAAAGAATTGAAATTACCACCACTGTGTTAGGCAAATTGTAAATCTAAGTTATTATAAGAAATTGTATGCATATTAATATTAGAAATTAAAAATATATGCTCCTCTGAGAGCATATTGAGGTGAGTGTTTAATTGTATCCCAAGGGTGCCACATCTCAGAGTTCCAGAATTTTAGACTGAAGATATTTCTAAAAATGAATGAGATCCTTCAGATCCTTCTCACTTTAATTAGGTTTGTGATATTCAGTCTGTAATCCAGGAAGTCTTAAACTCATTATACATCAGCTACATGTTCCTTGGACTAAGGTATTTGAACACATAATTCAAACCTGAATAAGGTCAGAAAAAGGAGTTGTGCTGCTTTTGCAGCAGTGGAAAGAGTTTGATCATTACCTGCTTTTGTTTGAAGAACAGGGAACCAGAGAATCATTAAATTTGGATAGGACCCCACAAAAAAAGACTGGTTATAGTTCCACAGATGATTTGATCTTGCTTGTATTGAGCAGCATATTCTCAGGACAGAAGAAAGCATAAGCATTTGAATAATTTTAAGCAGGCAAATTGTTCAGTGGATTCTAGCAGTTCCTTAAAAGTGATACTTATATGGATTATTGGTGTGTTTTGTGGTAGTAATACAAAGACTAAGTTGCAAAGAGAGAAGCAAAAGGACAAGGGGATCTGCTTAAGTAAGTCTAGAAATACAAAGTTTAATTAGGGTCTCATGAACAGTTATAGTTTCAGGCAAAAATATATATTGAAAGAAAGACATTTTATTTGCAGGAACCTGCCTTGTCATTTCTTTCAATATTTTTTGCATAGAAAACTGTATTGTTAAAAAGGGTAAGATAAACACATCAGGAAATGTAATTCAAAGCTTTTCTGAAATTCTAAGGGAAAGTTTATAGAAAATACTGGATAGTTATCTGATTCATTATTTCTGTTATTGTCTCCATCTAATTGTCTAAAATAATTTTGTTCATTAAGAAAAATCAAAAAGTTCTTTACTGTTCATTTGATTTCAGAAATGAAACTAGTAGGAAAATTTCTCATACTCTGAATAAAGTACACATTGGAATCTGAGAAAAAGGTATTTTAAAATCAGTGTAAATTTCCCACAAACGCAATCTAGATTGTTAAATTTTTTCCACTCTCTATAGAGAATGAAATTAATGATGAAATGAATTATTTCCTGATGAAATACTTTTGAAGAAATAAAGAGAATAGTGATTATGTGACTTTCATTCTAGCAATGGGATGATAAAATATGTCATAGCAGTCATCCAAAATATTGTTACACCTGTTTCAGTTTGTTTTGACTAGTCTAATAATGCAGGTGCTAATTGCTATGAATGCAAACTGAAAATTTAGTATAAGGTTCTCTTAATTTTTCACATTAAAAAAAAATCAAGACATTTTAAATAAAACTATCCTCAGATAAGAAAAAGAATGAGCTTATCACTAAAAGTGGAGTGAAAACTCCTGGTGATTTTTATAGAGCAGTAATATCTTTAGGGACCACAGTGGGAAGAGAACTCTCTACCCCAGGCTAAACAGCAAAAACTAGTTCAGTTACTTCCAGCTTTTAGAATTACTCCTCTCTGGGCCTGACTTCTGATCCTCCACCATTTAGCACTTAGTCTTAGTGTGCTCTGTGAGCCCTACAGCATTTCTGGGACACAATCTGTGTGTGTGTATGTGTGTGCTTGCCTGCATTTGTTTTTCCACACAAGGAGATGGCTGTGCTGCAGTTTAATAGTGTTCCTTGCAAAGCATGAAGTTAAAGTTGCATATTGCCTACCCTGGGAAGCCACAATGGTAATTCAGTGGTGGCATTGCCCTTTTATTATTGCACAAAGCCTCCGATCTTGGTGTTTTAGGATACATAATGCACAAGGATCCATTTGGATAAACATGGGCTCTAGTGAAACAACATGACTTTGGGATGCAGCTCCTTTGAGACAACTTCAGGACCCAGCCAGGAAAAAAAACAACAATGTGCAAGGGAAATTTGAACCCCCAGTGAAATACACAGCAAGCTGATGCCTCCTTTGAAAACTTGTTTATGAAATGATCATAGAATCAAGGCAAGATCAAGCTGAAGTGTAGGGCCAATGAACAATATGATGTGAGATCAAGACACCCTTCAGACTTACAGGAAAATATTCCACCAGAAGCTCCCTCAGTCCCTTGCTACCAGGGATGGGATGCTCTAAGTTTCTATGCTTATGTTAAGGACAAATGCTCATTTATTTCCCACAGAACAACCTGGAGGAGGCAGAAGAGTGGAATGGAATCATAGAATAACCTGAGTTTCAAGGGACCCACGAAGAGCCCAGCTCCTGGCTCTGCACAGGACACCCCAAGAGTCACACAGGTGTCAGAACATGATACAAGAAACAAGCACACCTAACAGAATGAGCCCAGGAAATAATAATTTCATCCCCGATTGGATGCAATATTTTTTTACATAGTTATTTATATTAATATTATTACAATATTTTTACATAGTTCTTTAGAACTCATCCAGAAAGAGACAGCAGTGATGGGTCAAGGTAAGAGAATGCTGTTCTTTAGCAACACAGAATTCTCTTGGGCACAAGAGGCACTTAAAATGAAGCAGCAGCTGCAAAATGGCTCAAGGACTGAGTGGCACAGTCTGTGAGCTAAATTATGGTCAACAAGAATAAGGGCCTGCACAGTCATCTAACGGTAGACTATGATCAGCTCAGTTCAGTTTTTTATCACACTGGCATATATTCATCAAGGGCTGAAAATTATGACACCTATACAATCATTTTGACAATAGCAGTCTGTGGGAATATTGGGGAAAAAAAAACAAAGGGAAAAAAAACCAAACAGAACCAAGAAATAGAACCCCAAACAAACAAAACAAAACAAAAAATCCAAACAAAATAAAAGGATTTTTTAAATTTTTTTTTTACACTAAAGTTTGTGAAGGCCTGCCAAGAAATAGAACCCCAAACAAACAAAACAAAACAAAAAAATCTAAACAAAAAAAAAGGATTTTTTTAATTTTTTTTTTTTTACACTAAAGTTTGTGAAGGTCTTATAGGTAAATTTTATTTTTAAATTCAAGGAAAAAGAATTTAAATTTTCCAGGGAGAAATGAAAGGACCTTGCAGGATTTGCTGTGAAAGATCATTTGCCCTGCAATTTGGGACTGGGTCACTAAATCATCAGATTGGCTCCCTTTTCTCATCTGTGTAAAAAGTACAGTGATGTGAAGGACCAGTTTGCATGTAAATAAGAATATAGATCTGCTTCTTGTACAGAATTAGGGCAACAACAGCCCTAGGCTTCTCAGGTTGACCAAAGCTGGTTAGGAAGCAGATTAATGGTGGCAGGTTTTGTGTACTTGTCTCCCCACATAAGGATGAGAGAGTAGGTAAATTTTCTGCCATTTTCTGATATTTATGCTGCATTCCAGCAGGGTTTTCTATAATTCCAAAGCTTCCTTCCTTACCAGTGAGACATGTAAAGAGAAATGACCCCTACCCAGACTAACCCATTCCAAATGTCCGGAGAGACAAATCAGTGACTCTGGTTTCAGTGGTGCCAGAGCTTGAGCCAGCTCAGCTGTTCGTGTCTGCAGGCCTGTGCTTTGAGCCAGAAGGTACTACAGAAGAAAGGAACTACAGCTGGAAAAAGTATTTTTTCTGACCAGAAGGCGAAGATGGGTTTCAACAAACTTCATTTTAAGTAAGGCATTTACAGCTAAGCTTATCATCCTTGTTCCTTATTCTCTTCAGCAGAGATATTAAGTTTCTCAGTGAGTGATTTCTTGGTCCTATTTTAACCAGCTACTTTATTTGAAGCTGTATTCCACCAGGAAGGAAATGCTTCTCTCTACTCACTGTAAAAGGACCTGAGATATTTGGTCTGTCTGTGAAAATTGTGCAAGACTAACCAAACCCTAAGTCCCCAATTCATTTTTCTGCAGTAACAGCTAATAATAAGATATTAATATCTGGCCACAAACACACCCTAAAACCAGGCTGCAGAATTCAATATAGAGAGCTCTGGAAAGGAGAATTATGAAGTCAACCTGAGAAAGAACAAAGGAAATGGATATATGAAGGGGCAGTCTGCACCCTAAGTTATATCCCAGGACAGGTCAGTGCAAAGGGAAGGGTGCCACACTGGGTGCTTACACAAGTATAGTTCAGAAAGTAGTTGGAGTCAGTAGTTATTAAAGATCCTATACAAGCTGCTGTTCATAATTTAGTAATGTTCCTGGGAATATCCCTCCTCTGACACTTTGGTACAAGGCAAGAAAAATTGTTTCGTTCACATCTCTGGTCTTATTTCAAAGGCATGAGCCTTCTGCTGGGTCTCAGTGTCAGATAAATCTCCTGCTTTGGTGCCAGTCTGGGAGACACTAATTTTTTATTTGGTTTTGACTGCTTTTAAAAGTTTGTCACATTTTTACTCTTGGAAATGTACATAGCTCATGTTTTTGCTTTATGATATTTGTGTACTCCAAACCTGAAATCATTAGGGCTTCCGTGGTATATTTTGCTTTAGTGAAGCCATTTTGGTTCCCTGTTTCTCCCCCCTCAAAAGTGTAACTGTTAATTTAGTCTGTCTGGGATACAGAGACTGGACAAACAAAGTGAGTACCTTTAACATGGCCCTGTTGAAGTGGAACCAGTTACAAAAGATATGAGGGATTCAAATGAATCTTGATGAATTGTGTGAGTAACTTAAACATTTTTTACTCCTTCCAGCAAAAAAAACAGAAAGGAGAATGTGTGTGTCAGAAGGGAGAAATGAGAAAAAAACCCTCACACATTAAAACTTTGAAATGTATCAAGAATTGAGTAAGGATTTCAATTTAGCAACACCCTTCATTTGTTTCACTGGTGAGTAATTTTGTACAGAAAAATAATAAAGGGAGAGAAACTACTAAATAGTTTAAAAAAATTATTCCACATAGTAATATTTAGTCTTTCTGGGAAGAAGCCACCTTTTCAATAACCCATTCCTTTTACTTATTGGAACTAATTTCCCCGTTTTCCCTCTCCCCCGGTGTATTTGATGGTAGTACAGAGCACATAAAGTACCTTATTTATTAGTTATGAATTAGCTGAGAATGTCTGAAGCTTTTGATACCATTGTTATTAAAGGATAATGCTATTTTGCTGAAGACAAAACAGGAATAACTTATGGAAGTGGGGAATGAGAGGAACAGGGGAGTAGCAATTGTTCTTCCTGATGATGATACTTGCTTGTAAACCTCACTGATAAGAATAAATAGACATGCACACAGTTTTATTATGTACTATAGAAACTAATAAACTCTTGCTGCTATCAGGATGTTTAAAAAGCTTTTAGCTGGGCTGGTGGCTTTGTGTTTTGTGGGGTTTTTTTCACATACCACTTTCTTTCAATTTTTCTCTGATCATGGGTTTACAGCAGAACAGTAAATGAAACAGTAATCTTTTTAAAAAGAAATGTAAGAAGCAACTAGAAAAAAGCAGAGAAAAAAATAATTAAAGTAGAGAATCAGGCATGTTCAGGGTTTCCCCACTGTTGGCATTATTCAGAATTTACCTAGAAGCTACAGAAGAGACCATTTACAGTGACCAGTGACAAAGTAAGAGGTTCAAGACACCTCCACAAGCACAGAGGAGTTCAGAGACATAAAGGCAGGCTGGGGAGTGCCAACCTTAGCCCAGTTTGAGTCCCAGTTTCTTCCAGGACTGCTCCAAGCCTCTCCCAGTGGGACAGTGGAGCAGTTTTCCATGTGACCTCACAGACAAAGGGAGTCAGTGCCCGGGATATGGGATCCCTGATGTGCAATAGAAGGGCACTGATATGGACATGGTCTGGGCTCAAGAGAGGCTCAGCCTTTCAACTGGCTAATCAAGGGACCAGGACATTCCAGACAGTTACTGAGGGGTCCAAAGGGTCTAGAGATCAACCAAGGGACCCTTCTGCATGCGTGTGTCTCTGTGTGAGAGGGTTCTGGGCCCAAGAGCCAGCCTCTGAGTAGAATGTGAGTCTAAGGGGGACTGCAGGGACCCACACTGTGCATGTGTTGGTGTGAGCAAGTGAGTCTGTGAACCATTAATTAGAGTGAGAATCTTACTGTTTAAATTGATTAATTGTTGGAGTTTATGATCTTGGAGCTCTTTTCAAGCCCAAATGGTTCTATGATTCTATGATCTCATGTCCAAGTGTTGGCAGCTTCGAGGTCTCAAGATGCAGGGCCAGAAACTGGGCAGGACTGAGCACCTGAGATCCATTACTGTAGATAGGTAATACATATATACATATACATATATATATATATTCTTAAATTTTTGTTGTTGTTTTTTTGGGTTTTTGTTGTTGTTGTTGTTTTGTTGTTGTTGTTTTTGGGTTTTTTTTTTTTGGTAAAGGGATCAGGTTGCTACATTCTTGCTTTACAACTGCAGGGACACACACACCTGGTTGCACCAAGTAACCAGAGAGCAATTTTCTTGCAACTATTGTTGCAATAGTTCATATTGTTTCAGGATTGTAAGACTGCATGAGTCTCAGATGCACCAAGAGGCAAGATCCCACCCTAAGCAGCAACAATTCTGCTTTGCAATTGTTTTCTGGCTCCAGAGAAATCCTAACCCAAGCTGTGGAGAAAATCTGGGAACCACTGCCTGACAGGGAGGTGAATTGCCACTGAATTTCTTCTGTGTATGAGTTGACAGCTTTTCCTAAAGTCTGATTTCTACAAAACAAGGCTATTAATAATTAAGGAGTGAGTAAAAGCTCATGTCACTGCTCCGCTATTTGGTATTGGCATTTGATGACAGCCACATTTCTAAATGTGATTTAGATGCTGGACTTTCCATAAAGCAAAATAAAGTATGTCTGTCTAACTGAATTTGAGCAGTCATCTACTTTCAACTGTTCCTGATCATTCCCCATGAAATATTTGCTCCTGAGACAGCCTTCCCATCTATTTCCACAGTTTTAATTTCATGTGGGTGACAAGTGTCAAGTTTAATTCCCCATTATCCTTTCTGTTTTGTTTCCTATTATTCTATTTATTTATAGCTAATTATCTATAAATAATTTTTTTGTTAACTGATTGATTCTAGGTTTTGGCATGCAAAATCTGCCCCATTGCAGCCACTCCAGATACTTGGAGTTTTCCCAGTGGAATCTATAAAGATGTTCAAGGTATATCAGTAGGAGACTATTTGGACTGTTTATCTCACAGAGTTTGCTTTTTCAACATCCCTATGTAAGAATTCACTTAGGCTTTTACTTTCCAATGTCAGACACTGCTGCTTGTTAATGAAGTGCCAAGAGTAGGAAAAAGCTCAACACATGGCATCTGTCATTTACTTGTGACTGATGCTGAGACATGAAAGAATAACTGGAAACACAGAGAGTGAGGAATGCAATTCATCCTTTCTGGAGTCAAGGACAAGATATGAGGCTTCATTTCTAATGGAAAATATGAGAGCAATCCTAGGAACCCACACTGCTTTTCTCTCAGAGGACTACCCAGGAAGATGTTCTTTCTCACTTGTTCTCTCCATTCTCTGACCTGATCAATCCCAAGTACTTTTCCATAAAGTCCAACAAATTCAATAGGAATTTAACCTTTTCCTTGACATTTATGGGCTCCTTATTGAAGAATATGTTGCAATGAGGAAAAACTGTGTTTGAAATTATTCAGGAACAAAGGTTTATTTCAAGTGTAACCTCTAAAAAGAAGTTCTTCTGCTTGCACTTCATAATAAACAGAAAATGCTGCTGTATTTTCTCAGCAGCTGAACAAGCCTTTCTTTACACTTTTTTTATCAAACTGCTTAGAGGTGACATATGCTGATTCCATATCCTGGTTTAACTCAGGTGGTAAACGATGGGTTTTTAAACATTGTAATGTTTAAAATTGTCATTGTAATGGGCTGTCCAGGGAGGTGTTGGAGTCACAACCTCTGGAGCTGTTCTAGAAAAGACTGGGTGTGGCACTTAGTGCCATGTTCCTGTTGTTAAGGTGGTGATCAGTCAAAGGATGGACTTAAGATCTCAGACATTTTTGCTAGCCTAATTGATTGATTCTGTGATTCTAGTAGAATCTCAGATGTCTCTGAGCTGGAGATTTTGACCTGTCTGTTGTTAAGCTGTACAGACAGAGGGAACATACCTGCAGCAAATCTGGGGTTGACACCAAGATGAGAGAAGTTGTCACTGTCCTGTAGGGCAGGGCCACTGTTCAGAGGCTCTCAACAAGCTTGAGAGATGAGCTGACAGAAAACTCATGGAGGTCAGCAGCATCAAATGCAGGAGCTTACTCTTGGGATAAAGGGAAGTGTCTGAATTTAACAGCTTCCAGAAGAAGAGACATTATAACAAGGTGGAAATGCATATTTAGAGCAAGAAGCTCTTAATATGAGTAGAACTTAGAGCAAAATGGCTACCAGGAGATGGTGAGATGGTTTAGGCTGGAAAAGCTTCCTCTAGAGGCATTTGACTGTTCTCTGCAACCACTAATTGAGCCAGACTTTGCTCAAAACTATACAACGAAAGGACAAAAGGCAAGAGTCAAACCTTTGCAAGGGGAGCATTATCAATAGACCAGGCTCTCCAGAAGGGTTGTGGAGACTCTCCTTGAAGCTATTCAAAACCCAACATTTCACAGACGTGAACAACATGATCTAGCTTTATATATATACAAGCATAGAGCAAGTAGAACTTCTGGAGGGTTTTCATTACTTTTTCCCCCCAATTTTTGTATATATACACAAAACTTAGTGTAGAAATCTGAATTTCCTTGCAGTCCAGATAACCGTTAAGTAGCAGTCTTGTGGATCATAATGCTGTTATTTTACTAATGCAGTCCTACCTTAAATCCAGATCCTATGACCCTCAGGTCACTTTTCCACCCACCCTGGTTCTAAAAATTGTATATCAAATCAGCAAAGTCACTGAGGAACAACCTAAATAAATACCAATATGCTTCTACATACTGTGCTCTGTGGGCTTCCTCTTGGAGAGGAGGAGGGACTGTCAGCTTCGTTGCATCAGAAACCAAATAAGCAGTTTAGAATCTCGGACCTTTGCTTTTTCCTTTTCCCTCAAAAGAAACTTGGTGTGATAAAAATTCAATCTTCTTTTAACAGCAAGGAAAAATTTAGCAGCAATAAAAAATGAAGACTTCTTTTGGGTCTTGACAGGTACATGAAGAAGAAGGTTTTGAAACAATTTTCAAGGATAATTCAGTTCCAGAATTTGATTTGGGATCACAATCTGTTGTCTGAGGTTCCTTAAGGTATTTCAATTTACTGCTGAAGTAAATGCTAGGACATGGTACAACTGTCACAGTGCCTAAGCTTTAATGTCCATGTTGCTAACCATGACACCCATGCCCAAAGGGCTTGAACCTGTAAGTTTTTGTTCAACAAGGACAGTAGGTGGGAGGGAAATGATACATGAATAGAAGTAAGATCAAACACTAGATACATTTCTCTGCACGGACTGGAAGTGAAATGCCAGGTCTCTACAAAAATGCCTTCTTATTCTCAAGAATGGGAAGGAAGAAAGGATTGTTGTTCACCAAAAAATGTGGAAACTGACAAATTAGTGGGCCATATCCACAGCCAGTTTATGCTGATTTAAACTTTGGATTCTGAATGGGGTGCTGAAAAGTAAACTTAGCTTGGTAATGAGACATTTACTCATGTGGTGCTGTTAACCCTATTGCAGCTCTTTGGGAATCAATCAGTAGCTGCATAACCCAGATTGCTTCCCAAACTCTTCCCTGCATTTTTACCTCATGCTTTCACATCAAAACTGGTATCTGCCCAAAATGGAGGATCAGCTTGCTAAATCCATGGTGTTTGTTTTTGTGCGCACGCCAAAAAAACCTTCCTTATCTTCTGGATTGATCGGGACGTTCAGAACTTCATTTGTTAAAGACAAACAAAGCAAAAAAAATGCAAGTGTTAGCTGGCCGCTGTAGCAGGGGGCACTTTAAGGATTTAGAAAATTCAGTTCTGTTTTTTATGCAGGTTCTTCTATTTTGTTCATTACATTGTGGGTGTTTCAGGGGTTACAAGTGTTATTCCTTTTATGGTTTCAGTAAATATCATAGAAAGTTGAGCTGGCACATGCTCTTTAAGTTTATTTGAGCTCTTGTCATCTATTATATTTGACTCCAGCTTCAAGCAAGCCTTTCAATAACAGTGATCTGTAGCAAGGCATGCATACACCTCTTCCTCGCAGGAGCAGTTTTTCAGACTCATGTACTTTAAGTTAGTGACCACAGGAATACTGTATATCAATGATATCAATATACATGTATAACAATTTTATCAATAAAGTAGATATTTCCAGGGACCTCCAGGGAACTCTACTTTTTTCCATTAGAAAGTCTGAGCCCCTCACTTAAGCACTCATCTTGCTGTAGGCAGCCAATTGTATACATTATAATTCTACTTCAAGTGATTCCTAGGTGAGGTTGCACAAGGAAGAAATCATAAAAGAAATCTTGGAATACTTTTAAAAATCTTTATGTCAAGAAGAATAGATGAATCTTGAGACTGGATATAAGCACAATTGATTAGCCATGGAAAGCATATTGTTGAATAGTTCTGTAACTGTTTTATGGAATTTGATGCTTTGCCTCAGAATTCACTGAAACAGAAGCCTAGGAAAATAAAATTATCTAAGATTATACATTAACCCGAGGCCCTTCCAGATCAAACTCCCCAAAGTGAATTAGCAACAATATTTTTAAGAGCATTTTTTAATACGGCAAGATGTATTATTTCACTCTGGTTCTTCAGTGGGTTGGAGGAAATAGCCAAAGGCTCTCATTTGATTGTGATATGTCAATAGAAATTCCAGGTTTTTTCACCTCTCTGTTGAAGAAGCTTTCTTAGTGGTGATAGAAAATCAATGTCCTTCCTGGAAGGCAATATTTAATTTCACATCTTTGAAAACAAAAAAGAGCAAAAAGCATATTTATGAGGGAAGATCTTCACAGCCAAACATCATTGGTGACTTCCCATGGTTGGACTTCCTACAACTTAATTTTATGACACATTCTAGGCTACAGATGTATCTGTCTTTTCTCACATCTGGAGTGTTTGCTGGTGCTACTCTATTGCTTCCTTCCATCTGGAAACACCAGTGGAGTAAAAAGGCGTGGATCAATATGTGGAGGAGAGAAAATCTAAGGAAAAAGGGATTATAAGGGAAAGGGAAGAAAGGACATAGTGAAGAAGGAAGGAAGGAAGGCTCACCTCTTTCTTAGTTGAGTTTCTTCCCTTCTTTTTCCAACATGGGGAAGGAAGCTGGGCCAGTGACCTCAGCCTAGTTCATGGGTCCGTGCTGCAGTCAATCCTCATCACTCAGGGCATGCCCCTGAACACAAAAGATACAAAGAGATGAGGCAGTTTCGGAAAATTTGGGACATTTTCCACTTTTAGCAGTACCACAAAGAGAAATGACAAAGCCTTTATCCCCCTGTGTTCTTTCAGGAGGGTGGCTGAAATCCCCAAGAGCAAATACAGAGGGTTTTTTAAAAAAAGAAACAACCTTCTTTCTGTTCTTACTATCACAACATTTTTTTCAAAAAAGCAATACCAAGACTAAAAAGAAATTTGTCTTTCCACTCAATACATTAGTTTTGACTGCTTGATATTTTAATTTTCTTTTTATAGTCTACAGCCTTGCATGCTCTTAAAAGGACTTTTCTTCAATGATTAAAAGGCAAATCCTTCCCTTTTGGGTCTGGTTGAAATTTGGGGTTCTCATTTTTCTTGAAGAGTTTGTATAAGTTCCTCAAGAATATTTGGCAAGGATTTTTATGTCTTTGGGGTGACCTTTAGCAGCAATTCTTTGATTTGCAAAACACCCTCATTTTATATCTCATACATTCCTGAGGTATAGAAGGAATGAATTGAGGAATGCAGCTTTCTTTTTCCTATGTAAACCTTAATGTCTTCTGTGTAGAAATACCTAGGACAATTATGTTGCTATTTCACCAGCAGCAAAAAAAACCTACAATTTGTGTGAGCTTGGTGATATACTCCAGCAGCTGGGAAAATGAAGATGAGTCTCTTGTCTATATAACATTTCCTTCAGGATAGTAAGAAAAAGGCAGATATCGAGATTGCCCATAGTCAGTAAGGGAGCTGGAAGAAAGCAAGACAAGTAGGTTCAGTACTGACAGTCTTCTGTTTCTCAAATGAAGGTTTTGAAAACTGGGTTATGCAGTACTTTGGGACTGCTTTGTCTGTTTTTGTCTATTTATTTTTGAAAGAGCTTAAGAACATATTTTTGGGACAATTATATTCCCACATAATGCTTTAAATTGTTCCAAAAAAAGAGAGATTTTTTAAAAAGTATTTCAACAACGCTTATGAAATGAGCTCTACGTATGAGGGTGAATCCATTTTTAATCACTACTCAATAGTAACTAAATTCCATTTGATATTACCATAAAGCCATAATACTGCATCTTCTTACTACCAGTGCTAATTCTGCCACTAACCCTTGTAATTCAGAGTGTTCACCTCAGTACTAAAACATTTTTGTCACCACTCTTTTTCCTTTTTGACAAATTACTATCTAACAGGTATGCTTCAAAATTTGGGATCCTACCCACTGCTTATAGAGACCATGGTCAATTTTTCTTGGTGACTGTTATAAATTAATCATTTATGAATGATAGGCTTAAGATTCTTGGCTTCTAAATTTGAAAACAAAGTACAAAGACTCTAGACCTTACAACACTGTGGTATAATTTCCAATAGGTCATCTGACTTGTTATTTGAAGTTCTCACTGTTATCACTGTACTCAGAAAATGTTTTATGTTTCGCTAACTCATCATTTTCAAAATGGCATCCCTGATGTTGAGTTTTTGATGTTGAATAAGCCTTTTAAGAACCACTGATTTCCAGTGGAGAAATCCTTATTGTTCATTCTTTAAGGCTGCATGACCCTCACAGTTTTCCTTAGACATCTGATTTTTTATTAGGCTCTAAAAACCAGGTTAGATTGGTCAACTTTTGTTCTTATCTTTAATGCGCCTTTTTTTGGGTTACCCAATAATTTTACATTTACTTCAGATCTTCAATTTTGCTGTTGAATAACTTACTACCTAAGTTTTGATCTTTACACAGTCATGCTAACATGAAATTCAGGATGACCTGGATGTTGACTTACTAAATGTCAGATGGATATTCTTAGTCTTTTTAATAGACACATTCTGATTTGTATGATGGTATTGTCAGTTAAAATACCATGTAGGGTTAAGTGAAATGTCTGTGCATGTTAGATTGAAGTGCATGCTTTTACCAGTAAGGCTTGCTGCCAGGGTTGGACTTGGGGCAAGGAAGGAGAAATAATTTGTTTGCTTGTATTTGTGTTTTATGATAAGGATAAAATATCTGAGAATCTGAAAAACTAGCATATACTTCTCCTTGATTGCAAACTTTCAGTTTCACCAGCATCTCTTGATAATTTTTTCTATAGAACTCTCAATTATCATTGAATTTCTTAGTTATAAATGCATCTTACCTCTCAGTTATACTCCCAAGCTTACTCCCTTGGCATAAGCAATTCCTTTCATAATTTTGGACCATCTTCTGTTCTGAACACATTTTAAATATGAGCTCTTGATCACTAAATCCTAGTTAGCTAGCAACTTCCATTTTAGTGGATTCATCTTCATCAATGATAGTGGTAAAAAAGTGAGAAATAATCATCAAGATTATTTTAGTGACACAGAGGAAGAAGGATGAGATTGACTCACTCAAGATTATTCAGAAACTGTTTGTCAGAGACGGAATAGCACAGACCCTCTCAATTCCAAATCTGTGCCTTCAACACAAGACCATCCTGTCAAACACGTGCTGCTGACCCTACATGTCTGAGGCCCCCATCTGTTTTCATGCATAAACAGATGGTAAATTGAACTTTTTCATGTGAAACTTTATTCCCCAGGTGCTATAGCTTCAAAAATTATATTTTGAAAAAAATCATAGTAATTGGAAGAAGATGTCAGGGTATAACAAACTCTTACATTGTATATCCCACTATGAGATGAAATTTTTTCTCTGGGTGACTTGGTCTATTATCCCAAAAACAGTATGGAAAATTTTAATTACTAATTGCAAAGACAGAGCAAACATTTAGTTATTCACTAATATTTTATTTAAAAGAAATTCACGAAAGGTCTGACTGCAGTTAAATGAGGTGTACATGATAATACACGCAGTGATTTAGTTGGTGCTAATATATTAGTAAACAATATTTGTGTAAACATCATTAATGTTTGAAGTGTTGCATAGGGAGCATATAACATCTTCTTTTTGCAGGTTAAAATATCCAATATATTTCAGTATTTTTGTCAGTCAGCAAGAAGGATGAGGGTTTAATGGGACTTTTGTGGCAAACATGGAATTGAAGGAATCTGTTTTCTTGAACAAACACTGACAGCCGTGTTTGTTCAAGAAAACTGACACAGCACAGGCAAACATGGAATTGAAGGAATCTGTTTTCTTGAACAAACACTGACAGCCGTGGTGAGTCTTGTGCTAAGGCTTGAGATCCTCACAGATCAGTCTGAGTGACCACAGGATAACACCAGGCATAAAAATAAAGGGGGATTTTCTTCAAGGCTCTGGATACATATAGCCAGGTAGGTTCTGATAAAACATTTGGTAAAAACTTTCCTGTCCAAACAAATGTGTGGTTTTGTTTTCATATTAGATTTACAGAGCTACATTAAGGAGGGGTGGTGAACTTCTCCATGGGTGGGATCTCTGCAGCTCACCAGGGCTGTTCACCTGGGTTCTCCTTGAGAGTGGGGTTCCTAAAAGCTGAAGCAACAGAGTTATTCACTATCTATATTTATTTGCCTAATTCTTATCATATTGTCAGTACTGTTGTTATTACAGCAGTTTTGTTGCAATACTGGATGCTTTGGGTCCTTTAATTGGGATCTGGAACCCTGCACCCTTCCTGGAACAGAACACCAGCCTGAAGAGAACCAGTAATTTTGCACAATATCTATAAATTGAAATTCACATTTTACCTGCTTTGATTTTTTTGTAAGAAAAGTGTAAGTGTGTTGCAGAAATGGACCATGGTAGGATCTGTGTTTGACATCTTGCTGAATGGTAACATCTTAATTCACCAGAAAGTGCTGCAGGCTCACTGTGTTTCAGTTCTTTGCTCTTCAATACCATGTACACTCAAGTGCATTATTTCAGTTACAAGCTGTGTTTCCTAGCAGATCTCCACTGCACGATGGAAAGAGACTGCAGTGAGAGGAACAGCTGTAGTGAAAACATTCCAGTTATCCTGTTGGCCATCAAATTCAAATTTTGAAACACCAGATGATGCAGTACAAGATCTTACAAAATGTGGGGAAAATTGCTTTCGCTTGGACAGATGTATTTTATGTAGTGACTAAATTAGTCAGTTTTAGGACAGTTTTAGCTTGTGGCAAGCTACAAGCATCAGCAAGAGTTGTTAGTCTAGAAAAGCATATAACTTTCACTTTTACGAAAGAGAAAATGATGCTGTTGTTTACAAAGTCTCAAGGCTAGTGTGACTAATTTAGCATTTAACTTATGCATGGATAAGCCTCAGACATAGTGTTCTAAATATGTATGGTGGAGAGAGAAGGGAGGGTGGTGTTAAGAATGGAAGAAATTGGTGGGAAATGAACCAGTACCTCTGGATGAAATATTTTCATCCCATAACTAGTCAGTGGAGAGCAACACAGTGTCTCTGACAACCTGCTCAGAACCATCTAGTTTGACTAAATTAGCTCCCTGAATTAAAAAGGCTTGTGTCTATAGCTGGTGGTTTACCAGTCTGCAGAGGTTTTAAACAAACTGTGGTGAACTCAAGACTGTCACAGTGTGAACTGCACTATCAGCAGGTCAATATAGATAAATAGCTGTAAAATAACAGAGGAAGTAAATAGTAGCATGGTGGGGAAATAATAATAAAAATTAAAAATAAAGAAAGAAAAGGAGCAGAATAGCAAAAAATACTTCATAAACATATGTATGTCAATAAAAAAACACAATTTTTTGAACCCTCAGGCATGTAAGGAACTGTTGTCTGTGGCATTTTGTTTACTGAAGATATCACAGAAATGTACAGTAATTTAAATATATATAGGTATATGTACATATATTGCAGGCATTTTTTCTAATCTAAAATTTGGTTGCATTTTGTCATTAGTAAAAATGTCACTATAAAATATTTGACTATAAGTTTCTATGTAGGGAACTCACCAGGGTTCCAGTTAATGGACTACTTGCATTGAAAAATCACTGTATAAAATCCTATTAAGGGCCATCCCAATAACTGGGCTTGATATTTATATCCACACTTACTTTTGATTTTTTGTTAGGATACAGAAATGCCTGTTAATTAAAATGAAAGAAATCATAGAATAGAATTAAGTGCATGAAAATGAAAATTAAAATACCTCCTTCTACTTAGCAAAACAACCTCCATA
Organism: Passer montanus; assembly: GCF_014805655.1. Classification (NCBI taxonomy): domain Eukaryota; kingdom Metazoa; phylum Chordata; class Aves; order Passeriformes; family Passeridae; genus Passer; species Passer montanus. The sequence goes on along the minus strand of NW_024373034.1, from coordinate 2,565,896 downwards.
ACAGCAACTCCTGTACTGGATTTGAATATACACTTAAGGACCTCTGTTTTTCCATCCTCAGAAAGTTCTCTAAATTCTCTTTTCTGTACAGAGACAGGAGGCACTACTACCTTCTCTTTATATTTCATTCTCTATCTTCGGTAGAAAACCTGCTCTCCAGTGCTCAGTATAATTCTTGGGAAGTGCTTAAAGATGACCTCCTGATTCAAGTCCCTCTGCAAACACAGACAAATATTTAAATTGTGGCTCCATATATTGGCATGAAAATCTTCTGGTCTGTCAAGATAAGCATCCCTGGCCACATGTCACAGCTCAGAGAAAAACGCAGGCCAGGGACAGACCCACCTATGCATTCACAACTGTGTTGTGTGATACAGAAGGGCACATCAACCCAGTGCTTTTAGCCTCCACAGCCTCTCTGCCCACATCATCCAGTGTTGCTGTTCCCTAAATTGCATTAAGATCCAGTGAGCTGAATTTTTTTGCATAGGATCTGCTTCCATACAGAAAATAACTAGGAAAGCATATGAGAATTCCAAACAATTGAGAGCAGAACATTTGTGGTTTTGTCTCTCTCCTAAGCCTTCTGGAAGTTCTTCAAATAGCTTTGAGTTTGTTCAGTCCTGTGATCCTGTAAATCTCCTGATTGTGGAAACTCCACTCAGATCCTGGGCATCCCCACCACAAAATGCAATACCTACAATTTCTAATGTTATTTAAAAATTGATCCAAAAAAATGGGATCATGCTTAACAGTTTCTGAGAGTCAGAAATCAGAAATGATCTGCACGGTGTAGTTGACCAACCTTGTTGATTCAAAGCGTGAGTACACAGTGCAATTTCCAAAAGCAGGATATCTCCTGGGTCTGTCTGTGCAGCCAAGCCTCCTGTTTATCCTGACAGGATGTTCCGCTCTTCTGCCCCCTATGGCTGGTCAAAGAGGAAATCAGCTCATCTTTTTGGTTTAGAAAAGCCAAGAAAAGGCAAAGACAAAAAGGAAAGTGCCAATATAATGCAGTTACATACTGTGGATAAGGAGGTTTATGTTACCTGAGCAGACATGACAAGAAAAAAGATTGAGGCATTTAACAAGGCTGTAGTTAAAAGAAACAATCCCAAACCTAAAAATTATAGTTATGCATCTTAGTTGACTTTAAGCAAATAATTTGAGCTGCTGGACATATTTCCCCTGATTTAATAAGATATATTGAATGAACAAAATGTCTGTAATTCCTTTCTTTTTCCTAGGTTTGTGTTAATATTTTTCCCACTGCACTGAGTTTATCTAAGACAGCTGTACCTTTAAATATGTAATTACTTTCCTTTGCCTACTGCTACAGACCTTTCCTTGGGGGAAAGGTATCAGAAGAACAGTTATCCGCATCTCGGATGAAGTGGAAAATTTAGTTGTAAGTGGCATTTACTGCTCTCTTCAGTAGCAATAATCCAACCATTGAAATGTTACTAAGATTGCTTCTTTTGACCCTTTTTAACAAGATCACAGCTGCCAGCATTTCAAGTACCCTTATCAACCAGACCCAGCAGTGGCTTCAGGAAAGGCATTACCTGATGTGGGAAGCTTTAAGGTGTCGGAAGGAGCCAATCAGCACTGGCACAAAGCAATTCTTATCAGAAATCCCTTGCTCTTTACTCTGTATGATTGTTCCCTTCCATATTGAGGTGGGGGCAGTAAGAATGATTGAAGAAAGAGCTTTGTGAGTAATGTACAGGCGTTTTCTCTACATAAGTGTCTTTTATGAAACATCAACTTATTAAAGTCCTGGCTACAGTGTGTGAATTGGAGGTCATGGGAAGGCAAATCTTTCAGAGGTGAGGTTTGCAAAACTCTGGGCAATGCTTAAGGTGGTCAGAGCAAAAAATCAGCAGGTCCCGTCAGTATGGTCTGTACAAAATTTCTACTGCAACACCAAAATCATGGAAATTTTCCCATTTTCTCATCTACTCAATTGCAGTGTCTCTCCATAATCAGAGGAAAGATAAATTGATACTACAGAAGAAGGTGAAAGTACTCCATGGTAGAAAATAACCTTTGTCAACATCAAAAATTAAGGATTGGAGAAGAAGCAGGTGTTGAGCACAATTAGCTCTCTAGGAACTCTTTCAAAGTTGAAAATTATAGCTTTTTTAGACATCCAAAGCTAGTAAGAAGTAGAGAATTTACGGAAATGTAACTTGAGTTTTCTATTTTATCTTAGAATCATAGAATATGCTGAGTTGGAAGGGACCCATCAGGATATTCAGCTCCTTGCCCTGCACAGGACACACCATGAATCCCACCAAGTGCCTGAGAGCATTGTCAAAATGCTTCTTGAACTCTGTCAGGCTTGGTGTTGTGACCACTTCCCTGGGTTTCCAGTGTCTGAACACCATCTGGGTTGAAAACATTTTCCTGATATCCAAGCTAAACCTCTCCTGACTCAGCATCAGGCCATTTCCTTGAGTTCTGTCACTGATCACAAGAGTGAAAAGATCAGTACCTGTTTCTTTTCTGTCCCTTATAAGGAAGCTGAAGACTGTGAGATATTCCCTCAGTCTCCTCTTCTCCAGGCTGAACAGACCAAGTGAGTACAGCTGCTCCTCCTAAGACTTCCTCTTGAGACCCTTCACAATCCTTGTTTTATTTCTATGGATGCTCTTTAACTGTTTCATCTCTTTCTTACATTGTAGTGCCCCAACCTCACACAATACTCATTGTGGGGCTGCCCCAGTGCAGAGCAGAGCAGGACAATCCCTTCCCTTTCCAGGCTGGTGATGTTGTGCCTGATAGCCCCAGGACAGAGCTGTCCCTCCTGGCTGCCAGAGCACTGCTGGTTCATGCTCAATTTGCCATTGACCAGGACCCCAGGTCTCTTCCCACAGAGCTGCTCTTCAGCCTCTCATTGCCCAGTCTATCCACACAACCCAGGTTGTCCCATCCCAGGTGCAAAGCCTGGCACTTGCCCCTTGTTAAAGTTGATTTGGGTAGTCAAGGTCTCTCTGCAGGGCCTCTCTGCCTTTAAGGAAGTCCACAGCTCCTCGTCCCATCCCAGGTGCAAAGCCTGGCACTTGCCCTTGTTAAAGTTGATTTGGGTGGTCAAGGTCTCTCTGCAGGGCCTTTCTGCCTTTAAGGAAGTCCACAGCTCCTTCCAAATCAGTGTCATCAGCAAACTCAATCAGTATTCCTTGGAATCATTAATGAAGATGCTGAAGAGCACAAGGACAAGGATGGAGCCCGATGGAAGCCCATGGCTGATAGATCACTCTGATATCACCCTACTCATTGCAGGTCTTTGTGCCTGACCTGTGAGCCAGTTGCTCACCCATCCCATTACACAGTTATCCAGCTGAATGCTGGACACTTTGTCCATAAGGATACTTGTGAAAGTCCAAAAATATTTCGTCTACTGCCTTTTCACAATCAGCTCTGTGGGTCACCCATTTGTAAAAGGAAATCAGGTTTGACAGGAAGGATTTTCCCCTCATTAAGCTGTGCTGGCTGTGACTGAGCACTGCTTTGTCCTACAGGTGTTTTTCAGTATTTTCCAGAATAATCTTTTCCATGATTTTGTAAGATATCAAAGATACTTCTCTCACTTTTTTTTTTTTTTCTTTTTGCATGTTAGGGGAAGAATGGAAGCAGAAGTGCTTCTACTCATATGTTTTCATTTTTTCTAGGTGTCACAATAGTCTTTGCTTTCTCTGCTGTATATCTTGCAACTTTTACATGGATTAAATAATTTTAGGCTCCACTGCATAATATTTCAAGATTCCTTGCCAAGATCCGTCTTTTTCATAATAAAGTGATAATGATTGATCATTCCATTATTGATTGCTAAGAGACATATTTTAATGTATTACTATTTTTACTATTATTATTATTCAGAAGGTTTAAAAATTTAAACAAAGCATAATAAAAAAATCATATTTAACAAAGTATTTTTGCATCATGTTCATAGTCCACTCATATATTTCTCATAAAAAAATAAAAACTAAAGAGTAAGTTTTATAGCATGAAAATACATTAATATTGATGTCTGTTAATAAATGCAAAAAATTGTTTCAGATTGGATATATTCTTAATTATTTGAAGCTTCTTGATACATTGGGAATGTCATTCTATATAATTTGAAAGCAGTAATCAAAGGAATGGGTGCAGAAATCATGTAGTATAGTTGAATGTTGTGAATATCCACTAGAAAATAATGCTGTAAATATCATATTCTACTACCTGTGATTTCTGAGATTGACTGATTATATGTTCCACCTTTTCAGAAAAGTATTTTGGGGTCCTAGTAGACACCAAGTCAAAAAAGAGCCAGCAATGTGCCCTTGTGACAAAGAAATGTGCTCTGCAAGGTGAACCTGGCATTGTCTGGTATTGCCTGTGTGCAAAAAATTTGCATTATTCTCTATTTTTCTGAATCTATCTTGAGAGTTCATGCCTGCTCAATACAGCAACATTCAAAGGATTTGTTTACACATTTAGTAAAGATCAATACGTTTTCAATATGCCTGGAATTGCTTAATGAGGGTCCTGAAAATATGATGCAAGATGAAAAATTGATTTGATGTGATTCTTGTGTGAGACCACCTATGAACTCATTGATTTTTTTTGGATGTTAACTTAGCAAAATGCTTCTTAGAAATTTTCACTTCTGAAACGTCTGTGGTGAAATTAAAAGCCCATCTGAGTCAATAAAAAAGCTTTGATACCTTTCTGGTGTTGAAAACTTTCTGCAAGTGTACACATTTTTTAAAAGGAATAAATAGATTCGCATCCATTGCTCCTCTCCTTTACAGTACATATTTCCTATTGAATGTTATATTTTCTCCTTACAAAAAAAAAAAAAAAAAAAGGAAGGAAAAAAAAAAGGAAATGGGAACACTTCTTGTTTCCCTTGGAGTGATTAAAGCATTTTCTTGGGAAGGAAAGTTAGTGATCTTTCCTCAGGTTCTTCCATACAGTAACAGAGAAAAGATACAACTCATGTTTTTCAGAAGACAGAAATTTTAGTAATTCTTTCAAAGGGAAGAAGGCTTTTAACTTCCAAATAGTTTAGACCTCTCAAGAATCATAAACTGATCCTTCTCCTGAAGTTGAATAGCTAAAAAGACAGGAAGGAAGGTAAAACATTTGACAGAAGATACCTAGATGAGAAAATAACTTTCCACCTTTTAGTCAAGTAGTGTATTTGGTTTGCATGGAAAGGTTTTGGTATTCACATGTCCTCATCTTTTTCTAGGTGTTCACCACAGTATTTGTTTTCTTTGCTGTATATCTTGAACCTTTTACATGGATTAAATAATTTTAGCCTCCACTGCAAAATGTTTTAAGAAGCATTGCCAAGATCTATCTTTGTCATGGTAAAGTGATAAAGATTGATCAATCCATTATTGGCTTTTAAGAAACATATTCGTTATTATTATTATTATTATTTAAAAATTAAATAAAGCATAATAAACAAAATCTAGTTATTCATAGCAGGGGGGCTGCAGCGGTGGCTTCTGTGTGGAGCTGACAGAAGTTTCCATCATGTCCATGCCAATCCTTGGGGATTCCAGGACAGACCCACCACTAGCCAGGCCCATCAGTGGCACTGATAGTGACTATGGCATAATGTATTTAACAAAGAAAAAAAGAACTGCACAACAACAGCCAGAGGAGGAGTAAGAATATGTGAGGGGAAACCCCCCTGCAGACACCAAAGTCGGTGAAGAAGAGAAGGAGATGTTCCTGGTGCCAGGGTTGAGATTCCCTTTCAGCCTCTGGTGAGGTAGCTGTGCCCCTGCAGCCCATGGGGGTCCATGGGGATGCAGAGATCCCCCTGCAGCCTGGAGAGGTCCATGGGGATGCAGAGATTCTCCCTGCAGCCCAGGGAGATCCATGGGGATGCAGAGACACCCCTGCAGCCCATGGGGGTCCATGGGGATGCAGAGATCCCCCTGCAGCCTGGAGAGGTCCATGGGGATGCAGAGATCCTCCTGCATCCTGGAGAAGAGCCCCCACTGCAGCAGGGGGATGCTGAAGGAGACTGTGATCCCATGAGAGGCCCACGCCACGGCACCAGAGTTAGCACATTTAGTTAATGCATGAAACTTTATAGTATGAGGTATTTGAGTGTGTACTGTTCCCATTTGTCTCCTGTTGAAAACACTCTACCTTGTAAAAGTACATAGGTGAATAAATAAATCAACAAATAATAATCTTCAGCGACCCACAAGTTTAAGAACAGAGAGCCAGTCTTCTGTGCTAAATGGTTAGTGTTATGGTTTCCTACAGTCTCAGCTGATGAATATTTAACTTATAGAAACAGAAACAGCTTCAGCAAAAAAATATTGGACAGTCTAATACCTGAATGACTATGTCTGGTCTCAAGTGAATTTTCATAGGCTATTTGCGTGCAAATACTTCCAGGCAAAGCTCAGGACTGTATTTGTCTTTTCTTTATGGGTTTCACTGCCATTAAATTAGTGACTCAGTCTCCTTTTGTTTTGCACATAGTTAGATTTATGCTTCACACTTAAAACATGGTTAGATATTCTGAAAGTAATACCTGAGCATAGTCACTGATTAAATTTTGTGTTCAGCTGGGATGCAGGAGGTTGGTTGAAACATCCCTGATTTAAATCAGAAGGCAGAGTTGATTCAGGGTTTCATTCATTGCAGACGAGTATTTTTAATTACCAAATACCCTGTGAAAAAGAAGGACCAACAGCTCCATCTTGATCAAAAAGTGGTCTGGTTGGACTACCTACTTCAACAGGATAGCAAATTGTAGTGGGAAAGATGTACCAAAATACCTGGGAAGCATTATTCAGATGATAGTATCAGCAATTAACTAGGAGATTTCCAGGGTCACTATCATGGGTTTATAGATTTTACTCCTGAAAACCAAGATAGGTGATAACACCAGGCTGGAGATGCTGTCCTGTGACAAATCACTAAAATTAAGCATTACAGTACTGACCTTAAACCCCCTCGAAGTTGCCTCAGAAGTCCCCACTGTGGATGTGGAATCTCTCTCTTCCATAATTATTATCCTTTTTGGATCTAGCACAATGGAACAATGCAAATAAGAGTCATGATGAAGATCAGTTGAGAAAGGAAGAGAAAGAGTGTAACCATGAGAGTAACTAGATTAAGTCACATTTAAATATACCTCTAAAATTTATCTGCTGCTTTTACTTCCAGGCAGCAGAAATGGGCCTGACACCAAAATCTGATTTGAGTGTACTGAAAGGTTTCTGCAGTTATATGTGATGGCTCCAAATCAGTTATTCTGATTTATACATAGAGTAAAGCCACTTGTCTGTACTCACCTGCCATGAGAATGGTCAGAATAGAAAAGTAATTTGTAAGCACAAACTGTCTGTGTACAACTGGGTTACACGTGAGCATTTTATACTACTATTTCTGTCAGATTCTATCCCTTTCTGTAGCTTCCTCGCTGCCTCAGCTGCTCAGAGCATTGTGTCTTAGGCTCAGTTTGGTGTGAAGGATTCTTCCTTCCCATCATCACAGCACCCAGTGAATAAGAATGGTTGGAAGCACCTTTAGATGAAGGAGATTTTAGAAAAATTACAAAGTACATATAGTTTTTTTTAAATATATTTCAGAAGACATAAGTAAAATAAAACATGAGAGAACAAAACAACCACAACAAACAAACAGAGATTTTAGAAGAGCAGGAAATTTTCCTTATGTCAAATTTGGCACCCTATGTCTATTTCCATGTATGAATGCTAGAATGGAATATTTTATAGGAATGTCTAATATAAAGAACACAGACATCATTGTGTTTTCACCTTTATTTTTGTGTTCAAGTAAGGAAGAAACTGGAGGAAATTTAAAATAATTAAATAAATGCTGTGGTCTGATCATATGCCCCAGGTGTTCAACTAGAGTCAATTAACTCCAAGTGATTATTTTCCTTAGTTGGTACACATTTAAAAGCCACCTACATTTTTCCAGCACTACTAATAGAATTCTCTGAATTTGATTTATGCTTTGCACAACCTGTTGCTTCTTTTCCTTGAATTGCACAAAACAAATGGTCATATTCCACATGCTCTGCTTCCCAACAGGACGTACTTTGAACATATCAGCTCTGTAAATATGGTTAGCAATGCATGGTTGGTCTATGCAGCACTGCTTATTCAGAGAAAAAAGAAAAATTTAGTCTTCTTCATTGTTGCCTGTGAGTATTCAAGGCCAGTGGATTCATTTGTTTTCTATCTGCATCACTAGTTTCATTTTTTAGGATAGGAAACATTTCAAATTACATACAAGATATGCTGGTTGTTGATGTGCTCATATTCTGGTTTTTTGTTTGTTTTTCCCTGGCCTGTTTTGAAATAAACAGTTGCTTTTGATTGTCTCACTGATAAGGAGAAAACGCTCTAAGAGAGAGGTAAATAATATAATCCTATTTAAGTAAAAAGTGAGCTGCAATTGCCCACCAATGAGCAAAAAAATGTGTTTATTTTGACCAGCAAGTTCTTTCTCCCTTTCTCATGCCATATAGCATGTAAATCCAAATGCATTTGTTACAATTAAAAAAAATGAAAAAGATATATCAGGAGTATAACAGAGGCAAAAGATGAGGGTACTTTGGCTGTACTGATGGTACTTTTTCCTTTCCTGACAGCATGGATTGAGTGCATGGTTTAAACTCCAGGTGAGAGAGTGTGGATTTGACTGTAGGTGAACTACAGTCTCTGTGACTCTGGATCTTGTACTCTGTGTAACGAGTGAATCCTCAGACAGATTCACAGAATCATAGAATATCCTGAGTCAAAAAATACCCACAAGGATCTTCAACTCCAGCTGCTGGCCCTGTGCAGGACACCCCAACAATCTCCCCGTGCGGCTGAAAGCATTGTCCAAATGCTTCCTGAACTCGGTCAGGCTTGGTGCTGTAACCACTTACCTGGGAGACCCGTTCCAGTGCCCAACCCCTCTCTGGGGGAAGAACCTTCTGCTAATATCCAATTTAAGCCTACCTGGACACAACTTCAGGCCATTCCCTTGACTCCTGTCACTGCTCACCACAGATAAGAGATCAGTGTCTGCCCCTCTTCTTGCCCTCATGAGCAAGTTGTAACTGCAGTGAGGTCCCTCAGCCTCCTCCAGGCTGAACAAGACAAATTACCTCAGCCCCTCCTTATACAGATCCCAAATATTTTATTGAATTTGACCTTAGCCAATGTAAACCACCAGAGATAGGAAAATTTAAAAACTACTCTGGACATTCACACTGAAATTCTAAACTTGATCAATGATTCCAACTGCAAGTTTGCTGGACAAAGTGAATAGAAACAGTGACTTCTGTCTTTGTCTGTCAGAGTGACAAAGGGATTTTGAAGTGTCTAGGATTATATGGACTGCAGATCCTCGGTAGCTGTCACTGAAGTAAGTGCTAATCTTTCACCTGCAGTATGAAGCCCAGGGCATCCAGCGTGTGCTGATTTCCAGTACCTAGAAAAGCATCAGTTTTGAACTAACATTGATAGATTCAGGCCATGACACATTGTCCATTCTTCACAATATACAGAGACTCCTTCAAGGGCTCAAAGTCTGGCTTGGACTCATTTCTAGTAGAATTTGCTGAATATTTATAGCCAGTTCTGAATAGCAGAATCCAGCTATACAATTAACATATTTGCACAGGGTGATTTGAAATATCTCACACAGTAAGTTTTCAGATTCTTGGATTAATGTGTTTACTTTCTCTGTTTTCTTTTAGTGTAATCATGGGTGGTTTCCATGGCATTTTTCCATAATTTTCTACTTTCTTGACTGCCATTCAGTTAAAGATCTTGTAGGAAAAAATACCTGAGTGTTGGTCTAGGTTCAGGTCTCTTCAAGGACATTTCCTGAAAAATAATGAAATAATTACTATATAGTAATTTTTCCAAATTATACATGATGGAGAAGTGTTGCATCCAGCTTAACCACTATCGAACACATTGTAATGAAAATATAGAGGCCTTATTTTGTAACCAAGTCTATGTTAGCCCAGATTAACCTTAAGTTTCGAAAACATGTCAAGTAAGAACACAGTTGAAAATGTGATCTAAGGGCAGCATCTTTCCAAAGTAAATATTTTTTCCCCATGCAAGTACTTCACAAAGATAAAGAAATAAACAAAATTGAACCTGACATTGAGAAGATCCCAAAACACTTGAACTGTTTCATGGAGAGGAGAAAAGTCTCCCCACAAATTCTGTCTAAAACCTGATTGATCAAAGAGCCCTATTCTGATCTCTCCCAATTGTACTGCTTAGCAGACATTGAATGAAAGCAGGAGAAATGCAAATATGACACCAAGGGAGAAATAAAACAGAACAAAAGAAAAAACCTCTTGATACTTACTCAATGTGCCACTTTGAAGGAATTATTTATCCATTTTAGTAAGCTATTCTATTTACCACAATAAAAACGTTTAATATGAACAAGAATGTTCTGAGGGCAAATTAATTTCAAGACAGATCCTCAGCAGGTGTAAATTAGTGTAATTTGATGCAATTCATAGTCTGACCTCAAGCTTCCCCAGATGAGCATCTGGTCTGTTGCGTGTTGTGTGTTTTAACAGGCTAAGTATTGTATTCAGCCATTCTAAGGTGCTTTATTTTTCTGTGATTTTTCTGTTCTCAAATCATGCCTGGTAGCTTGTTAATAGCTGCAGAAACTTCAACTGATTTGTTACAAAGTCTCTTTTTATATTGCACTAAACTAAACTCCTTTAACCTTTCTCTATGACACATCTCCAAGGATATTATTCTTGCTGCTCTGCTTCTTCCTAGCTCAAGGGCGATTACGTTCTTGCTGAGGTATTGCAGCCAAGCTGCAGAAAGTGCTCTGGGTGAGGTAAACCAGTCTCGTTTCACAGCAATAATGCCCCCTCCTAAGAGCTGCACTACCCTCCCACAGCACACTGAGATGGCATTCTCTTCATTTTCTCTTTGGGAGCTGTATATTTCATGGCACATTTAAAGGACATTTTTTCAGAATTTTTCCTTTTTTTTTTTCCCTCCTTGTTTTATTTGTGTTTGACCTCTTCTAGCAATTTTAATTCAAAAGACAGTTTCCTATCTGCCTTCCTGATTCAGCCTTTCTTCCTCATTAACTTTTTGGATATCATTTTACTATGATTAATTATTTGAGTTCAGCAGCATCCAGGAAAACTGTAGCTAACTGCTAAGATGTTTTGCATAGCAACAGGGAGTCCATGTTTTAAGAAGCATAATGCAAAAGGAAGGAAGAGAATTAGGACAGAAATTGAAGCCTCTAAAGTCCCTATCAAGACATGGCTAAACACCTCTCTTGTCAAAGTCTCACACAGAGACATTAAATCACACGTTCCACAGCAACTCAGCACTTTACCCAGTAGCTGCTGAGTACAGATCCAGTGCTATCTTCTCATCATAATATCAAAAATTAAAATATATTAAAAATATATAAATACCTTGCCACCTAATAAATGTCTGGTAAATTCATCACGTTGTTAATCATGAACACTTGACTGGTCATGCCAGCCAATTAATGTTATATTTGGAAATATTCTTCCACATAATTTCTGGAATAATCTCCATGAGGAAAAATAAGTGGTCTCTCATTTTATATTCTCACCAAAAGGCAGTTTAAGTAGCTGACTTATTCCATAGCCTTTTGACATGGATAGAAAGACCATGTGATTCTCATTTTAATTCAGTATTTCATTTTTTTTAAAACTTCATTTCCCTTAAGGTTTGGGTTTTTTTTTTCACTCCATGATTTGTCATTTTACCATTCTCAAAGGATCCTACCTTTCCAAAACGGAAAAAGTGACTAACTAGTTCTTCACCCCTCTGCCCAGTTATGTTGGCTGATGGTAATTATTTAATATCCTTGCCTTTCCCTTTGTCCTCTGTCTCTAATTCCTTATAATCATTCTTTAGGCAATTCATCTTTCATTTTACAATTGCTTACTTTCTCTGCCATGAAGTCACATTATTTTTATTTTTCTTCAGCATCTTGCCATTTAAAGATCACTATGTTTTTCCTCTCTGATCTTTTTTATTTTGTCATTTTCACTTCCTCCCAGAGCAAGCCACATCCACAGATTATTAGATTCTGGGTAACTTTTAAAAGTTTTTAATCAATCTTTTATATTCTTGTTTACATCTTGGTCTAATCACATTGGGTTTTGCTTCATGCTGTCTTTCTGACAATTAGGACAATATTTATGAAACAAATGGATTATTTACATGACAGTGACTTGTAACTAATATCTGGTTTTTTGGGGTTTTTTATGTTCATTAGTTTTCATGATTTATCAAAACACTTCCTTGCCAGCTGTCTCCTCTACAGGATAGAGAAAATGAATGCTTAATATGTGCTGTGATTATTTCCTTTTAGCATCCTTTACAGACTAATGAGGTTCTTATGAAATTACTATTTATGAAATTATATGAAAGAGGGATAGGTCAGGCATAAATTATTTTGAAAAGGGACAGGGTGTTTGGTCACAAGAGCGGTGCCTTAACTGCTAATGAAGTGACTTTATCCATGTCATCCCTCTTCGTGCATTAGCACAATAAGGGGGGACACCAGCAGCGTGGAGAGCCTCTCCTGTGAGGAAAGGTTGAGGGAATTGGAACTGCTCAGCCTGGAAAAGTGAAAGCCTTGGAGGGACCTAATTGTGGCCTTCTAGTACCTGAAGTGAGCCTGCAGGAAAGATTGAGAGAGACTGTTTACAAGGGCAGAAAGAAAGTTTAGATTAGATATTAAGATTAAATTCTTTATTTTGAGAGTGGTGAGGCCCTGGCACGGTCTGCCCAGAGAAGCTGTGGATGCCTCATTCCTAGAAGTGCTCAAGACCAGGCTGAATGGGGCTCTGAGCAACCTGGGACAGTGGAAGGTGCTGTTGTCTATGGCAGGGGTTGGATCTACATAATACTTAGATCCTTTCCAATGCAGGCTATTCCATTATTCTACGACTCTAAGATAAACCTTGATTCCTCTTCAAGGAGCTTTAAGATCCAAGGATCAAAATTATCAGAATTTAAGTATAATCACTGAAAAAGAAACTTTATGGGAGGTAAATTAACTAAAGTTGTTTTATAGGTACTTGTTTAACGAACAATATTTATATATGGCTTCAAATAAGCTTTGCCTGAAGCATCCTGTAATAACCACTGCTACTGTCATGGGATTATTGTGACTATGTTTAATGACAAGCAAAAATAGGTACAAATGTGTCCTGTTCTTCTTTTCAGTGTAACACCCTGCAGTGTGCAGAGACAGGGCCTCTCATATTTCTGTGTCTCCAGACCTCAGAGAATGTGTGAGACTGTAACAGTTTTGAGATCTGACCATAGCAGGAAGCATCACAGTCCTTAACAGTCACAACCACCACCTGAAAGCACTGCCCTGCCCCAGATGCTGGGGGTGCAAAAGGAGTTGGGAGGGCACACAGCCAGGACAGCTGACCCCAAGTGACACAAGGGACATCCCATTCCATTTGGCATATCCATTTGCCTTCCTTCACAGGCTCCTGTCTTTTCAAACCAAGACACCATTCCATTTGGCATATCCGATGTATAAACTGAAGAGAGGTGGAAGACAGAGGAACAGCGTGGCATTTGGGCTTATGGTGTCTGTCCTCCTGAGTAACCCTAATGCATGAGGAAGCTTTGCTTTCTTGAAGATGAGAAGTAATAAATTAATTGCTAATTTTTCTTAGGTTACATGCACAGCTCTTGCTTTACCTGTTAAAGCATCTTTATTTCAGCCCAGAGCTAGGCTGATAACTAGGTACCTGCTCCTAGGTGGATCACCAACACGTGGGATACTTTACAATATGGAAAAATATTGCAGGAGGGAATGAAAGAGTGAGACTGGACACTTCTCAATGGTGTGCAATAACAAGTCAAGAGGCAATGGACACAAGATGTCTGAACACAGAAAAACCTTTTTTTATTTTTTTAACCTTGCAGGTGCTCAAGCACTGTAACAGGTGGCCTAGGAAGGCTGTGAAGGCTTTCTCACTAAAGATATTCCAGAACAGTCTGGATGTTCTGGGATGACCCTGTTTGAGCAGAGAGGGTGGACCAGATTCTGTAATTTTATAATTCTGTAATGTTATGAGTTGGCGTGGTTTTTTTGCCTTTTTTTTGTTGTTTTTTTTTTTTTTCAGAATATCTAATTTGAAATTTTAACTTCTATCACTTAATAATATATTTCCATTAGTGCAGATGATTTTTGTAATCTATCCCACATGCTTCCCCCCCTCAGCAGGGACAGGTAGCTCGTTTGGTCACCTTGGCTGTTGTTTTACCATAATTTATTTCAAGCATGGGGAGATTCCCTCTCAGAGAAACTTTTGGACTTTTCAGATGAGCTGAAGTTTAAAACAACTCAACTTCTAGATTTCTTTTTTGGTAAAAAATAAAAATAAATTGTGCAAGACAAATTAAATATATAAAAAGTATATTTTATAATTTGAAAATTTGTTTTCCTGAAAAATGTTCAGCCTATTCTATTTCTCAATACATTGAGTGAAACAGCCAGAGAAGAGGAATTACTGTGAACATCATTCACTAAACCTTGTATTTTTGTACGGAATTGAATAATGTGATGCAAGCCTGCAGGTAGCAAATAATTTAAAATATAATATTTCTGATATCACTGTTTTCTTGTTTCATTTTTATCTTTTGGATCTTTTAAAAATCCGGTCAAACCTGCAGTCAATTGCAGTCAAATCATTATAGAATGATTAACCACCCTTCATCATTGTTTCAAGGTGTTCCAAAATTTGTGTTTAATGTTTTGTCATCATTATCCAGGTAAAATATTTTTAATCTATTCCTTTTCCATTTAAATTAGTCTCATGCATCTGATGTTGAAATGTCTTGAGCTTTTAGTTAAAAAATCCAAAACATCTCAAACTGAATGAGCACAGGACTCGGTATTGCAAAAAGCCCCAGAGATTTACGAGAAAAAAAAAAAAAAAGCTAGGGTAAAACAGAAGAAACCTCAACATAATTGGGAAAAAAATACATTTTTAATTAGGATGCTTAAAAATAAAGCAATAATTCAGATGGATAAATAATGAAGAAAAAGCAATACAGAAAGATGTTGATGGGTAAAATCAATTTGATATGCAACCTGGCCTTCTTTGATGCAAACCTATAGAAGTAAAACTGAAAAAATCCTAAAAATAAAGGAATGGTCCCCTGCCAAATGATTGCACATATGTATGCACATATATATATGTATATACATATATATGTACACAATAACCAGAAAATTAAAAAAGGAAAAAGGCATTCCAGAAATCAGCAAAAGTTTTGGAATGGTCCCCTGCCAAATGATTGCACATATGTATGCACATATATATATGTATATACATATATATGTACACAATAACCAGAAAATTAAAAATTCCAGAAATCAGCAAAAGTTTTCATGGGGCAATTTATACACTGGCTTTAATAAAGTTGAATAAGTGTTCTGACAAAAATAGGAAAAGAGCTCCAGATACCAGTGGTGCCTTCTAATGAAGAGCACACACCTCTAGAGGGTTACTTTATGGGGAAAGATTCTTTAGAATCATAAGTGGTTTTGGTTGGAAGGGACCTTATACATCACCAGGTTTGTGTGATCTATTACACTAATTTATTTCTGCAGCAGTGCTTATTCCAGAACGAACTATTCCAGAGCTGTTCAATATAAACAAACAAACAAACAAACAAACAAACAAATAAATAAATAAATAAACTCCCTCAAATACCGTTGTCACAAACTCTGTATGTAATACAAAGCTAATTCTTCATGGTCATGAACACAAACAGCTCTGTGATTTGGACAGGTTTTAACTGCAACCACAGCCTCAGGTCTAACCACAAACTCTGCTTTGTTGCTGTTTGAGTCTCAGCACTAATTGCTCTGCTACATTTTGAGGGCAGGCAGCTTAAAATGAGCCATATTTATCCTTTTCCCTCTCCACCTGCACAAAGACCCCCTATTTGCAATGTCTAGGAGATTCTATGAAGCACCTTTTGGCAGTCAGTAGTGCTAAGATGGGCTGCCTCATCATGTCTTTGATGATGTATTTTTATTGGCACCTTAAGGGGAGTGATTTTCCAAACCATTGTTGAAAAGCCATTTTTTTTTTTTTTTTATTTTTTTTTTTTTTTTTTTTTTTTGCAGTCTGATGTTATTCCCCATGCCATCATTGTATCAAAAAGCCTTTTTTGTTTCCTGGGGAAGAAAGCAGCAGCTGAGCATGAATGAGCTGTTTGCTGTGAATCCAAGTGGGTGATCATCACAAGGCTGCAATAATCTCGTGGCTGGCAGCTGCTGGGTGATGTCACACACGGCCCTGGCTGACATCACGCAGCCAGCTTGGAGCAATCCTGTTGCCAGGCAGCCCTTTGCTGTTCAAAGTCTTGTTCAGCCAAGGGAAACACAATTGTTCATTGCCCTCCAGAAAGGCTGCACTTTAAAAATGCCAGCTCTACTGACTGAGCAGCAGGTCTGACTTGAGGCTGAAGATGAAAAATAGCCTCCCACCTGAATTCTGTGCTCACAAAGCTTGCCAAATAACAGAGGCAAATAGTTTTGATTGCCAGCAAAGCTACTTTTGCTAAATTTCTCCTCTAGTTCATTTTTCTCACTGGAGTCCCATAGGCCATTCCCCTGATGCAGTTCATGTGCACAGAGCTGTTTTGATCTGCCAGTCAGATCCTAGCTTGGCTCAGATTGAAAAGTGGTGAGCCAATTGAGGCTGACCTGCTCTGGATCACTTCCATTCCCTCCCTGCTATGAAAGTGTGATCTGCAGGGATGCTTTAGTGGCCGCTACCTCCCATTGAGCTTGAAATGGTTAAGTCAGGCTTTGCTAATAGCAAGCTTCAATTTGTGGACCAGGCTTCTGTGGGAGTTCAGGGCAGCCTATGCCTTCACTGCCAAGTGCAAGCGTCTGATCTTCCCAGCATTTTCACTGACCCCTCACAAGTGTTCATGGCAGTGAAAGGCAGCAGCAAGTCAGTAAAAGGCTTCCTGGGAGAATAAAAGAGAACAGTTTTTCACCAGAATGAGGTATGGGCACAGGGCCTTCAACCTCATCTACTCAGTGATTCTGTGAGAGAGGAATCTGTTTTACAGGGTCAGTGTAATGTCTCTTCAAATCCAGTAAGTAGTCAACTTAATTGGGGTGAAATACCTTAATTGTGTGAATGGCATGAATAGCTCTGCACTGGCTTATAAAAAAACACTTTAACTATATTAGAGAAAAGCCTCTCCACAGCAAGTGTAGCAAAAACTAATGTTGGACTGTGTCATTCAATCAAACTCTTCCCACTGTTAGGATAAGAAGTTACATAGTTCTTTTTCTCCATAAAACTGCAAAAATTTCCCAATTTTCTACTCTGAGAAAATTCATTAGAGAGCTACCAGAAGATCTCTGCAAAAGGAAGATTTTACTTGCTCTGGCCATTTGACCTTCTTAGGCTTGACACTCTACAGGAAGCTGAGGAATATTCAGGGAGTTCCTATGCATTAACCATAGGTAGGATTCTGTTTGAGATTAAGACCTTAATTCTGGTGTGAGTACATTGCTGTCGACACATGAACAAATTGTTCATCCTTCCACTGTAGACAGGGAAGACCCAGGACTCTTCTCTGTTGCCAGTCAAAGGCAATGATGCCCATTTGAAGTTTTTGTTGCACTCTGTTTATGCTGTGTTGTTAGATACACACTTTTTATTTTTCTCTCAAATGAGACATAGAGGCCAGGGAGGATACAGAGGAGCTAAAGCAGCACCTGTGTTTGGATAGCTGAATCCAGCCCCACATGTCAAATAACTCAAAAATGTCAATCACCAATAAGAACACATGGTCCCACAGGAAAATAATAGCTTAAAGCATTGTAATCTCCAGCTTTCACTTCAGCAGAAGATGTCAGATCCCTTGATATAAGGCAATCCAGGGATTGTTAAAATAAACCCCACAATGCAGAAAAACTGTGGTCTTTCTACTGCCCACTCTTCTTAATCAGGAGCATCACAGTCACAGCTAAATATGCTGTGAACCTCATATTATGATAATGTATTAATGACATGTAAATGTTTTCAGAATAAACTAGACTCATGCAAATTTGTTGGCTCTGAACTTATTTTATTCTGACAGAGTAGTGGGCGCAAAGCAAATTAACATTTTCAGAACTCATTAGTATATGTGAGCATCATGCAAAGGTGACAAATCAGTTTGGTAGACTTCCATTATTTTAGGCCAAAAAGCCAGTCATTTGGATGACTTGGGATACCTGATCCAAAGCACATTGCAGGCTGTGAGAGTTCTGCCAGTAACTAAGAGGGAATAAAAAGGTCAGATCATTCGACATGGTGGCTCATGCAGTGAGAAAACACAGAATGAAGTTTAGACTCAAGCTTTGCCAATAGATATGTGGAATTATCAGGTGGAACAGGCTCAGTGGTATTAGGTGGCTTTAATCTGCCTTCATGTAACACTCACTGTGGGATCATTCCCTTCAGTATTACAAGCCTCTAGTGCTTTATTTTAATTGTTCAATAAATTTCAGAGATGCAGTAATTAACGTGGTTGATTAAATACAATCAACTGCTTACTTCTAACCAACTGAAAAAAAAAGTTTAGTCAAGTGCATCATTAGTCAATACTTGCTACTAATCTGCCATTTGCTAAATTTTTATCTTCTCTCTTCACAAATATTTGGTCTACACAGACAAATCTTGATTTCTTCACAATTCTGGGAGAATATATTGATTTGTATAATTTTTTTTTTTTTTAAATCCTTCAATATTTGGTACCAAATACAGGACTTAAAGGATTTGGGG
Source organism: Passer montanus (assembly GCF_014805655.1). NCBI lineage: Eukaryota > Metazoa > Chordata > Aves > Passeriformes > Passeridae > Passer > Passer montanus. The sequence continues at coordinate 2,547,037 of NW_024373034.1, read as the reverse complement.
AATGAATCATACAACACAATTTTTTACTGTCAGGAAAAACGATTTGATTTCCTTTTGTAGTTGGTGCATAGACACTGATACTTATTTAAAGTTCCTTATGTGTGAAAAAACAGATAAGAGGGCTAGAGGCAGTAACACATAACTTGCTAGAAATTTCTATCACACAATGCAAAATATCTGCAATAATTGGAGGAGTGAGGTCTCAAGTGGCCTTTTCTGTTTAAGAACAATGAAAAATGAGTCTTTGAGTATTGTTTGTGAGGAAATAAGCAAACCAAAATCAGAGACCTGAATACCTTTGAGGCATTTGAGCCAGTGAAAGAGCTCATGTACACATCTCAGTGGTCCCTGAGTCACCAGGGATGTGAAACAGCCTATCCAAAAGAAGCAGCACAATATATCTTGGGGAAATATCAACCCTTCACTGAGTACTCCTGGACTCCAGGAGAGATGGTTTCTTTGGGACATGCTGTTCTGAGACAAACTTGACTTCAGGTACAGAGTCAGGCCAGATAATCCAATATCATCTTCCACACCAAGGTATCAACATGTCTGGAGTCAAACTACCTTACAGTGTTGTTACTCTTAACTGTTTTAGATCCTTCCTTCACCACAGCACCAAGCCTGACAGAGCTCAAGAAGTGTTTGGACAATATTCTCCATCACATGGCTTGATTCTTTGGGTGTCCTATGCAGAGGTTGATTCTGATGATCCTTCTAATCTCTTCCAGCTCAGGATATTTTTTGATCTTGTGATACCCTGAGAGATCACTCACACATAAGGATATGTAATCCGTACTTTACTCCAAATGAATGAATAATGCTATCAATTCTCATAGGACTTCAGGTAGATTTTTAAGATTTGTGACCAAAATGTGTTATCTACTTTATCTGGCTTTTAGATAAGTTATCTTGCTTTTAGATAAAATACTTTAGATAAAATACTTCTTGTTTTTAGATAAATTTCAAGCTGTTTTGGGCACATGCGTTCTTCTGTCAAGGTGACATCCCACAAGGCAACATACTTGTTTAAGCATGTTTTCCAACAGTTCTGTGACCGATAAAAATAAGAGAAGAATGATGACAGGAATCATATCTCTGTTTCACCCAATCCCTTCAGCTCCTCCAACTCTTTAGAAGTTGTAATATCTGCTTTTAAATGAAGTAAGTATAGGCAAAGAATATAAGACTAATGAAACCTTGGTTCAGCTGCTCAAGGAAGTCTTGGGCAAAGAGAAATTGATTCTCATGGGTGATTCCAATTACCCAGACATTTGTTGGGAAAACAGCACCCTGACTGTCATAAATCCTGCCAACTAGACCAATTTGTCACAAAGGAGTGATTTAGATCACTTAAAGAATAACTGTCAGAGGTAGTTTTAATATGTTGTTGTAAAAGTGTGACTTAACAAAGATTGATGGCAAGGCTCACTCTATTATTTGCTGCATGGATTAAACATACAAAATTTTTTTAGAATCAAGGTAGAATGACTTATACAGAGATGTAAACAGGTGAGGAAAAGTTTCTTGTTGAGTCATGAGGTCCAGAAAGAACCCCTGGCTTTCTAAATTCCTCCTCAGGGGGAGCAGAGGTGCAGCTTGTACCAGACTTTGTCCTAGGCTCAGTCAATAGTTTATGTCTAAAGGATTGTATATATGGAAATTTTATAATAGTTAATATAAAACATCAGTTTAATTTGTATTAATTCAGCATGCTATCAGTAACTTATTCAAACACCACAGACATTTATTAAATCCATTAATTAATATCAAGACAGATTTAAATAAAAAAACTGGAAAAAATAGGTTGGGAGGATGCCACTTAATCTTCACAAGCTGTTTCACTTTTCATAAGTTTATGTCTAAAGGATTGTATATATGGAAATTTTATAATAGTTAATATTAAACATCAGTTTAATTTGTATTAATTCAGTATGCTATCAGTAACTTATTCAAACATCACAGATGTTTATTAAATCCATTAATTAATATCAAGGCAGATTTAAATAAAAAAAACTTGAAAAAATAGGTTGGGAGGATGCTATTTAATCTTCACAAATTGTTTCACTTTTCATGTTTCTCTGTGTTGCACCACACTGCTTCTTAACACGGACTCAGCCCTTGGACAAAAGCAGGCAGTGTACAGAAGATTCTTATCTCACATTCTTTCCCTCTTGAAAGTCAATGGGCATTTTGCCATTTCATATCATGCTGCTTGATTTTATCAGTTTTAGGGATACTATAACAATATGCTGAACTCTCTAAATAGAAAATAGTTAAGATCTTATCTTACTAGATCAATACATATAAAGAACCAGATACTGTTCCATTTAATTCAATAAACACTTTACCTTTGATTTCCATGCATACAAAACAGGCCTTCAGCATGAGATTATTGTTGATTTCTCATTTAAATTTTAATGAATGATTAAAAATAGAGAAACTGAACTCAAAGAAAAGCAACTGAAGCTGTAGTGTCCTGTTTCATGTAAAGAATCAATTGAACTGGATCACAGAGAATGTAGATAATCTGAACATTAAAAATGTATTAGTATTATGCTTTGTTAGAATATGACCATGAGATAAATCTGTTTGTTGGGAGAATAAAAGCAGAACAGCAGAGGATTGCATAAAGGCTTTCTTTAGGAAGGTACTAAACCAACAGCTCTATTTTCAGGCCATGCTTAATCCTTTTGAGTTCAGTGGCTTAAATCTTTCCCTCACTAAAGAGCAAACAACAAATTGTGGCCTAACAGCCTCAATTCTGTCAATAGCTGTGGCTTAGGCCAAAGCCCACAGCACACAGGAAACCAGTTTTGCAGCAGAATAAGCACATTTTGGACAAGACAGATAGACTTAATCTGCATATTTTGTTTTTAGGGGTGTTTCACTCCTTTAAACACAGAACCATAGGATAAAGGCAGATTTATTCCAAAGTAGAATGTCTAATATGTAGATTGGACTTGATGATCCTGATGGATCCCTTCCAACTCAGCATATTCTATGGTTCTATCATATACACAAACTATTGAAACAGAAAATTATAATAATAGTAGAATGCATATGTAACACATCAGAATAAAAACATTGTTTGTAATATGCTGCAAAGTTTAATAAAATAGGTCATTTGAGGATAGAAAAAGGAAAAGAAAGGAATAAGAATAATTTTGTGAGTGTTTTTTCATATTGCCTGTTTGACTCGATGTGTTATCTGTCTTGTCACCTGTAAACCACAGTACTTTTCAATGGCCAAGCCCACTGGATGAAATTTAAATCATTTGAAGTGCTATAGCTGCTAAGAGACATATGCAAATCTCAGGAGATTGCAGTATATTTGCTTTCATTTCTTGGAGTCACTTGCAGTTGCCTGGTCTGTGCCTTGGGAAAGCTTCAGATGCTTAAATTTTCAAGAGCAAACCCAAGAGTTTTGAAGGAACAGTTACATATTTTAGCACAAAAGAGGGGATTTCTGGACGATGATGTATTTGAAAGCACGATATTCTAAGGTTAGGTGACTGACACGAGTGAATAATGCATACAGCCAGATACGAAGCAGCAAAATTGGTTATAAACATTATCCTGCAGAATTCCAGAGAATCCAATGAACCTTTCTACGGCAAACAGAGGAATATGGTCTGCCTATTCAGTGTCTCCATGCTCATGAGCTGATAGGAAGTATTCAAGCAGGCAGTGCTCTGTTTGGAAATGATGGGTCTGGTGTGATATTGAAGACATTTCCCTGGCCATCTCCTGTGCACATGCAAGTAATACTTCACAGTGGCTTCTTTTTAAACTACAAGTCTGACAATATTTAATGTGATGTTGAAGGATAATCCATGTACTGTTATCCAAGCAAAATTCTCCCTATATTTCTCCAGGGCAGATGTTTCACCTGCTGCTGTATACCTTTATTTGGCTAAGTAGTGCTTCTGTGTTTTGTTGACTTATGCTATGTGCTGTTAGGACTATGTTGAGAAAATATATCTCATAGAAGAACCTGATGCTAGGAATGAATATTTTTTACAAAAGGAGAATTAATCAACTACTTTTGTGTATGGCACAGACTTCTACTAGAACATTCAGAAAAAGTGTGTAGCCGTTAGACTATTTTCTGTTGTTCTGTTGGTGTTTTTTAATATTCTTTTGTAAAATCATGTGAAAACCTCTCCTAAATAATTCTGCAGGACATTCATTCAGTGACCAGTTTCCACCTGTTCTAAAAGAATCAGAGGTAGATTGCTTGCCTTTGAAATGATTAAAAAATAAAGGAGGTGAATGTTGTTATAAAGAAGCAATTCAAATTAATGTGTTGGAAATCCCATCCTCTTTCTCTTGAAATGTCTGTTAAAAACGTGAAACCTCCAAAAGCATATGAATGTAAGAAGAATCTTTAGTATAGAACATCAGCTGAAAGTGTTGTCAAGACATTTTAATGACTCCACAGTGACAGATGTAAAAAAATTTAAAAAATAAAACCCCCTCAAAATTCCTTGTAGAAAGAAAAGAAAAAAGAAAAGAAAAGAAAAGAAAAGAAAAGAAAAGAAAAGAAAAGAAAAGAAAAGAAAAGAAAAAAGAAAAGGAGATTGAAATATAAACTGATGTAATAGGAGGAGGAGAGGAGATGTTAGTAGCTGAAGCAATGTCTTAGTGACAGACAGAAGTGTGGTAGAGATGCTTTACACCTCTGAGGCCACCTTGCAAGGTAAAAAAATGTCTCCACACAAAACATTTCATCAGGAGGAGTAACAGATGGCCTCTTTCTTAGCCTGTCCAGAATACTGTAATTTGCTTGGTGAAAGGATGACTGAAGACATATTACTACCTGGTTCCTGGAGGTTGCTTTGGTGACAGCTGTTGCAGTTTTCCTAAGAGAAGAAAATGGGCCTGCTGGTGGATTGTCCATCATCTTGGGTTACGAGATCACAAAGATACAGAATTAGGATTATACATTTTGCACCACGATTGCAGCATGAGTAACCACTGCTCTGTTCCTTTTTGAATGCAGTGATGTTGCTCAGGGCAGATTTATCAGACATCTTGCCTGCCAGGTCCTCTTCATCGATATATGACTCCTAGTGCCTCATGCATGCAATGATATATGATGCACTACCCCTGGATAATGATGGATTCAAACATAAGTGTTAAAATAGTTTTTCTTCCTTCCAGTGAGGACAGGGATCTACCTCTGTATTTAGTATTAATCAGAGGAAGCATCAGTCAGGCAGTGGCTGCAGAAACTTAAGCTCTTAAACTCAATATATTATGTAAAAAAATAATGTAGAGAGGAAATATAAAACAGTGAACATTTTTTCTGGCATTCATGTACACACAGGCCACTACCATCATTCTTCCTTTTTTTTTTTTTTTTTCTGTTTGTGTGTTCAGGGCTCTTACTGGTATGTGACCCATGCCCTGACATGTGGGCATGGCAGAAGGACCACTTGGTGAATAAGGAATTGTCTGGGTGGTCACACTCAAGGGGTCGTTGTCAATGGCTCAGTGGCCAAATGGACCAGTGACAAGTGCAGTTCCCTTGGGATCTGTGCTGGGACCAGTACAGTTTGACATCTTTGTCAGTGACATGGACAGTGGGATCGAGGGCACCCTCAGTAAGGTGTTTTTGGGGCATAGTAATGTTAATTCAGCAACAGAGGATGGTAAAATAATTTCCCCCTCTGAAGGGGACAGTGACTTTAGCCATGTTCTTGGTGATTATTTCTGCCATTTACTGGAAAGGCAAGCTCAAGTCACTGACCTTTTAATTCAGATGTCTACACTGCTTCTCAATTATACAGATTAGTCTTGGCAGCAGAGATAAAAACATTATGAGATTACTGCTTGTCTGTATCTGCATCTGAAGGTAAGGAGAAAGGCTTCACAGTATTGCCTTCTTGACCTTATTCCTCCACAAGGGAAGAGCTGGAGTAGAGTTCCCAAAGATTTTAGTCTCCTGAGATGTCTTTCAAGCATCAGGATTTCCAGGAATCCTGACATACACCTGACATGACATTTTTAGGAATGGTAATGAAAGTCCATCCATTTAACTTTATTGTGTTTTCTAGATTGGTATCGGGATGACAAAAGTAAGATATTTCATGAAAAAGAATTCTGTGAAAGCAGCTATAAATTTTACAACTTTAAAGCTAGACAGAAGTTGCCGTATTTTAAGTTACAGCTAATTGAGAGAATCACAGAACCAAAGAACCATTGATGTTGGAAGGGACCTCTTGGGATCAAGAATCCAAACGTCCTGCCCCAATAGGGTCAAGTAAAGCAGACTGTGCAAGACAGTGCCCTGATGAAAAATCTGCAGTGACTGGGTAACCTGGTAGACCTGTGAGTGTTGTCACTCTCACAGTTAAAAAGTGTTTTCTTGTGCTCAGCTGGAATATGATATAGGTTTGGATTTTAGTTGTTGGGTTTTTTGTTGTTATTGGGGCTTTTTTGTGGTTTTGGTTTTGGTTTTGTTTTTTTTTCATCAATTACCTCTTGTTGTGTCGCTTGGTTTCCTCTGGAAGTCTGCCTTCCCCATCTTCATTTTCTCCATTCAAGTGTTTACACAGAGGGATAAAACCCTTCTGAATCTTTCATCTTCCAAGCTGAACAGCATTTTCCAAGCTGAGTCCCAGCTTTCCCAGCTCCTACTCAAATGAAGGGTGTTCCAATCCCTTAATCATCTAAACTCTAGGATATTTTGTAATTGGTTTTGGGGTTTATTTCCTTGGGTTTTTGTTTTCTTTTCTAAGGCACACAATCAACCATGAAACACCATCAGTGGAAGCAGATGGTTCCATCTTCTTCTGAGTAAGACATGCAACATCTCTTGGTGTTTTATTTGCTGAATGGCTTCACTAAGAATTCAGACTTAGCATCTGGGTAGAGAAAACCTGTATAAATTTTTTCCCATTTGAAACCAAAGGATCAGCTCATTTCATTGTTTTTCAATTTATTTTTTTTTACTGTGAAAGTTTGGCCAATACCGTTTAGCCATGTCTTTGCTCACATCCTTTTCTGACCTTCCCAGTTTTCTGGCAGTTTGTCTAGATAAAACTCGTAGCTGTACTCAAAGAAACTATCTCTTTTCACATTAATTTTCTTTCAGGTAAGACCTGATTGACTGTCCAGATCTCAGGGAAAATGTTCAGCTGGAACAGCTGACTAGCTGAAGAGTAGGAATCTCTACCCAAGAGGAGAAAACCTCCAAAGATGTCTTCAGTCACTTGTGACTGTGCAAATGTATGCAGAGTTCTTCATAGTGAGTGTTTTTATTTATTCAGCAAGTTTTCTAGATGACCTTTATCTACTGAAAAAGTAATCTTTGTCTGTAGAATGGAATTTCCATTTCTCTTCCCTTCCCCTGGCCCCTAAAATTCATATCAAGTGCTCTCCAAATAGATTTTGAGTAAAAATCAAATATATTTAGAAGAATAGCCTTTCCACCATTAGCAATACTTGTGATCATTCTGGAACAGGGATCTTAATTCAGAAAATCGTCTTAGGCCTTGAATTACCACATATGTACAGTATGTTCTAGTCATTTACAGATTTGATAATATACCCATGAACTTCCAGGAATAAATATTGGCTTAAAAGAGATACAGAATTGTAACTTCTAATGCATGAATGCTCATAGTACTGAAAAAAAATGCATTAGGGGAAACTCAGATTAAGTTAATTATTTAATTAAATTATTTAATTTAACGAGTAAATATTAATTATCATTAATTCATTTACTCTGCAAGTTAATTTCCCTATGCAAAAACCACCTTAAAAGGCAAATAATTCTTTGGAGGAAAAAAAAGTAAATTATGCTTTTGCTAATAGAGTTTGCCATATTGTCTCAGGCTAGGCTAAATTACAGCAAGAAGGTAAGCCCGAGAGTAAATATGATTTGTGGCTTATTTTATTAGTGTTCAAAGATTATCCTGTTAGGTGGAGAATATTTGCTATGGAAAATTGATCCTGTTAATTTATCTTTGTTTAGAAAACATTAGAGGTGATGTTTAGATCATATATTAACATTTTATCTATAATATGGAAGATCCAGATGCTCATGTTGTGCTTTTAACTGTGATTGCTTGCTCTTAAACATCTTATGGATTTTTACATTTATGTAAAGTGACAATTAAACTTCAATTATAAGTTCATTCTGGATTGTCTTTATTTTCTTTGTTTTCAATTAAAGGCTTTTTTTTCCTCTGTAAAAAACTGTAAGTTGCTTTCTTTATTTGCTCTGCCATCTGCATCTCTGCACATTGGTGTCCTAATTTACATTCTTTAGAGATGGAGTTTGAGCCCTGCTGAAGCCAGTGGTCATTTGGCAAATCACAGTTTTATTGTGGAGTGTAGGGACATCTCAGTGGCATGAAGCTGTGGCAGGGCAGGTTTAGGTTGGAAATTAAGGAAATAAGGAAGAAGTTCTTCCCCCAGAGGGTGATTGGGCACTAGAACAGGCTCCCCTGTGGGAAGTGGTCACAGCACCAAGCCTGAAGAGTTCAAGCAGCATTTGGAGAACTCTCTCAGGCACATGGTGGGATCCTTGCAGCTGCCCTGTGCCAGGCCAGGGGCTGGATGTGATGTTCCTTGTGTGTCCCTTTCAACTCAGGATGTTCTCTGATTCTGTGATCTCCTATAGAAATGGGATTAAATACATGCATGAGTCAAGGTCAGTTGCATCAGCACCTACTTAAAATCACAGTAGCATGGTCTAAATTTTCTAGTCCAGCACAACACACCCTGTGATTACATTTCTTGTTTCAACCTCACTGCAAAATCCAAGTGGTGAGCCACATGCTCAAACTGACAGAGCACCACCTCCAAGAGCCACACATTAACAATGCTACTCCTAGAATAAAACCTGAAGGAGTAAATGTGGTGGTGTTCGAGCACATTAATTTCCCAAATAACTCCACTTGTGAAAGGTAAACACAGGTGGGGATCAGCTGAAAAATTAAAATAAAAAACATAAGCAGAAAGATGTTAAATAAGTGATACAGAACAGCTTTCACTGGACAACTCCAAAACCTTTAGCTTGAAATCAGTCATATAAATGAGTGATTGAGCTGAGGCCAGGAGAGCCTGTGACAGACAGCAAGGTTGGGGTGCTGAATCAGGAATGGATGCAGGAGGTGCCTGTTCTGTCAAATTGTGTTGGAGCTTGAGAGGTTCTTGATTCCCCAGGCTCTGCAAAGGCTGTGTCATCTGTTTTGTGTGGCAAATGTCAACACAGGGTTGAAAACTTCTACTGAAATTGAAATAAGGAGCACCCAGGAAGAAGAGGATGGGAACATTTTCAACACATCAGAAAGAGGTAATCTGATTTATGCTTTTTTTCAACAACTAAAATATTGTGTTAAGAGTAGAAGTACTTTAAGGGTTGGAAAACTGTAAGTGAATGGAAGCTACATTTTTAGTCATTGTACCATGAAAGGGGCAGATTATTTTGTGATTAAATCTACTTATTAAATCTAATAACAAAAAATAGTCCAACCTGTGATCTGCTGTATCAAATCAGCAAACATTGTTTTGATTTCCTGCCATTTGCTAGACTCTTCTAGATCCTACTGCAGTTTAAGTGGATGTGAAGGTTCACCCTAGACCTGAAACTGCTCTTGACATGCAGGAGAGTCAGGGGAATTGTCTTTTAATGTGTTCCATCCTGATTTTCTCTGCCTGGAGCACTGCACACACATTGAGGAGGCTAGTAAAAGAAAAAGAAAATTAGAGCTCATATAGACATGGAAATAAAATTAAACAAATTGAATTCTTTATATATTTTTTCTGGCTCTAAGCACAATTTTTATCTCAAGAGAAAAAAACCCAATAATTTACCTTAGATATAGTTTTAGTTGTTCTGCATGTTCAGAGGTTTTACTTAAAATGCTCAGTTCTGTTCATTTGTGCACAAATGCACTTGAGTTCAATTTAATTAAAAAACAGCTTTAACAACACATTTATGTAGTTGAATTTTTTTTCTCTTTTTTTTCTGTAGGATATTCATGTATTAAACTTGCTGTTTTATTAAAGTGAAATCCAGAAACAATCCAGAAATCAACCCAGAAATCAATCCAGAAACTACCTTTGTCCAATTCTCCGAGATATTTTAGAGTCAGATCTTATGATTACTCAGGTAAATCCATTCTGATTTAAGTAAATATTTATGCTAATCTCACAGAATAGAGAATTGAGTCAGTTTCTCATCTCTGTAATATACATCATTCTTTTTAGACAAAAGAAGTGTTTTTTCATTTCTCCAAAAATCAAAGATCTAGTATTTGAACTCTAAGTCTGTCTCAAGACTGAACATAAGCACTTCTTCAAAGCATTTCTGTTTGCTTTTATTTGTTTTATTCAGAAGAAAATAATAGTGGGATGATGGATTTATTCAGAGAAAGATCATCCCAGAAACTGAAGCCAGTGATCCAAAGAAACAAGAAGGCTGACAGGGTGAAAGGAGAGAGACAGTCCTGCAGGAAATACTGAGCTCCTGCCCTTCATGTCTCATCCCTCAGGATCTCATTATTTCCCACCTTGAACACCTTCATGTCAGCGTGCAGCTCTGAGTCCTGCTCATACCACAGTGCTGCTGCCCTCCACAGAACAGAGATGTTTCCCTCAGAAGCACCGTGGGGTTCCAGGGTTCAGAGCAGAAAATGGATGGAGTATCAGCTCTCCAGTGTGGCTGAAAGAATCAGGATGACTAAACTCAGTGCTTTTGGTGCAGAGGAGAGTGGCAAAGGAAAGGGAAAGGAGAGGATAAAAACAATAGAATCCCTTACTGTGAGATTAATTAAACCCTCTGGCTTAACATGAAAATGACTTAACATGAAAATTTCCTAGACACGTCTCTGCAAGCAGATATCTGGGGAATCCTACAGTATGTTTTATTTTGTCAATGTTTGGTTGACACCAAATATTTTATATTTTTGAAGCAAATTAGGAGGAAATTCTTTGCTGAAAATGTGGTGAGGCACTGGAACAGGTTGACAGGGAAGCTGTGAATGCTCCATCCCTGGAACTGTTCAAGGACATCTCGGATGGGGCTTCGAGCAACCTGGTCTAGTTGAATGTATCCCCACCCACAGAGTGAGGTTGGAACCAGACAATCTTTTAAGATCCCTTTCAATCCAAACTATTCTATGCTTCTATGAACTCCTGCAAAGTCCTAAAACAATTAATTCTCTCCATAAAGAGTAGAGAGGAAGACATGCATTTTGAGGCTTCACATCTCATCAGCTTGAAAAATCAACCCAGCATTCCTAAGAGCACAGAGCTTTGCCCTGTAGTCTTGAATCTTGAGATTCTGTGGCTATTAATAGAATACATGAAATTATCCTGAAGTTGATGCACACAGCTGGTAAGGAAGGTCACTAAAGATTTGCCAAGACCTTTAACAGGACAAAATAAGATCTCTAAAGTAATAAAGTGCATAAAACACAATAGCAATCTCCTTGGCTCCTGAGACCAGCAAAATTAGTTTCTATTGCTAGGTAATTTTAAGAACTGCTGTGTAGCTTCCACTTTCATTAGCCAGAAGTAGGGGAGAAAGTGTGAAACTGTAAACCATAAAGGAGCAAGTCTTTTCACTTATTTCTGTTGCTGCCATTCTGTTCAGTGCTATTAAAATCTCACACATGAGATGGTGTTCCTCTGATATAACACCAAATTTCTCTGAGGCACTTTTTTTTGGTGAGTGAAGCTGTTGGGTATGAAAGATGTTTGCTCCCTTCATAATCAGTGCAGCACTGATTATGTGTGTTGGTGACATACTTAATATCATTCTGATTTTCTGGATAATCTTATAAAGCCAAAATAATCCTTGCGATATTAACATGGTGATTCCAGATTCCCTTCTAATTAAATTAAGACTGTGTGACTGTGATATTGAAAGGATAGGGACAGTTCTCTTGAAAAAAACTAACTGATCTTTCAATTTGTAGTGGTTTAATCAAAATGAACAAATTTCAAGGCTTACATTATACTCAAAATCTTGATCAGAGATATTTTTTTCACTCATTATTTCAGAAAAGTGGGCTAGGTGTGAGATTTTTTCTCCTAGAAGGATATATTACCAGACATTGTTTCCAAAAATAAATCAGTTCTCTTGGGTTCCTTTGTCCTTCTTTAGTTTTGTATCACAGTGGAAAATTCTTGCTTTTTTTTCTGTTCTCAAAAAACATGTTACGACTCTTCATAGCATATCTGAGCTGAGTGTTGACTTCTGAAGCTTCTGCCAGAAGATGTTTAATAATACTGTCACTCCCGGAGCATCCATGCCCTGGCAGGTTCTGACAAGGTGCAAAATATTGGACAGGTGTGAATTTACCATCTGCACTTCCCCTACAACACTGAGCCAGTGTCTGTAGGAATTAACTAAAGGGAAAACCTTGAGAGGGAAAGTCACTGTGTGCCTTGTTCTTGGAGTTATTTCCTTGCTGGGTAGCAAAACAGCCATACAGCACTGGTAGAAGACTGTGTATCTTTGTTTCCCCGTCTTTGTAAAATCCATGTAGCAAATAAAATCTGGAGGTTTGTTTGTAGACGTTCATGCAGACATTTGATAATACCACCTCACATAACCCTGTGTTGTCCTAGAAGAGAGCAGAAGAACTTTCGCATTTTGGCATTGGCATCTTTCAGAGTAGTGCCGGTTAAACCTGAACCAACTATGCCATAGGAGAAAGGAACTACTAAAAAATAATCTCTTGCTTACTAAGGGGATTTGTGGCTAGAATAATGGTCTGGGAGTCTAAATATTCAGTTATTTTTCTCTCTGCTAATGACTCACCTTAGTAATGAACTACAGCCAAATTCCTTGAGCTGCCTTATTTTAGAGGTTACTATTCTTAAAGAAAAATAATTGCCTGGCCTCAAGAATATTATACAGAGAACTAATTTAGCCACATGCAGTCAAGAACTATATACTCAATAATGCCAAATACTCATTTGCCACTATAAATGATGATAGCTAATTCTGAGCAATGAATTTAAGTGAAAAATTCACATAATAGAAAGTTTTACTTTGTGTTAAGGAACGGGAATGATATGGCAGACAGGAAGGCATCTCACCAAACAATTAATCCAGGAGAACTACACGTCTGTTCACTGGGAATTGAGAGCTTCATATCTCTCCCTGACAGGTGGTACTATCAAGAGAAGTAAATATGACATTCTTTTACTACTAGACTATGACATACTTTTACTACTAGAGTAGTAAATCAGTGGCCCAGGAATAGGGAAACAAATCCTAAATATCAGCAAATCTGGAAAAATTAAGCAGTCCTGAACATTAGGAAATTTAATGTAAAGCTCTCTTAAGTTGCTTTAAACTCTCTTGGCCTTAAAATAGTTTAAATTAGAGAAGGCGGGAAAGGGAGAGGATTTTCTATTATTGATGATGAAACTAAACTCTTGCACAAGTACTTGTTTAGAGCCTAAGACCAAGGGGTTGAGAGATTTCCTCTCATCTTCTTCCTTGGAGGCTGGTCCTGATGATTTAGATATTCTTAGTCTCATCTTTACTTTTATGGGTAATTCACTGTCCCATAAAACCCCACAATTACAGGACAGCTAAGGGTGGAAGTGTCCTTCAAGATGTCATCTGGTTTGACTCTCCACTCAGAACAGATGAATTCCACAGCAGATCTGGCTGCCCAGGTCCTGTCCAGTCCTGTTTGAAACACCTCCAGTGGTGGATATTCTAAAGCAGCTTTGCTAAACCTGTCCCTGTGTCTGTCCATTGGCAGCAATCACATGGACTGAAGGGGCACAGGAACAATTTGTGTAATTAAGTCTCCTAAGGATTCTCTATGAGAAGGTGACATCTTCAAAAATTAAAGGCCACAATACTTTGCAAAATGACTAGCTCCTGTCAATAGACAATGAAAAGAGCTAGATTTTTGAAAATAAATAAATAAATCCCAAAACAAATGCAAAAAAAAAGTCCACAAAAATACTAATGATCTGGGATTTTTTATAATAGCTTTTGACATTAATTTTTCCAGTGTCTAACCCTGGAATCCAGTTATCCTCTCATTTTCTGTGCCAGGAGAAGCAGTGAGTTCTTTCCAGATGTATTAACTCTCAGAAATTTATCAGACTTTTGCAAAACCTCAGCTTCAAGGTCTTTTTTTCCCCTGTTGCATTTACTTTTAAGGTTATTATGATAGAAAAGGAAATGCCAAACCCCTTGCAGGTAGGTAAACCACTGAATTCAGAGTCATGGTGCATCTATGACAGAGAAGCATCTGACCCCAGATTTGTGCTCACAAATGACAGTTCTTCAAATATTTGCCTTGTTTATGGGTCACATGGGAAATTTCCAATGTCAAGGAATCACAGTGCCAGACATAGTACTGCCAGGCAGGAAAAAAAGGTCAGTGTTAAAAACAGGAGTTTAGTATAGCAAACACCACAGAACTCTGTGACTTTTAAAGTAGACCCTCATGAAGAAAAGAATATGTTCCCCAGGAGCTCCTTGATGCCAGCTGTGGCATTAAAGATAGTTGTTAACTGTCATGTGAGAACTGAACTTTTCCATAAGTCAGACTCTTTGTGGTGCCCAGTGACAGGAAAAAGGGAGATGGGCACAAACTGAAACACTGGAAGCTCTATCTGGATATGGGAAAAATCTTTGCTGGGGGGCTGGCAGGGCACAGCAGCAGGGTCCAAGAGAGGCTGTGGGGTCTCCTTCTCTGGGGTATTGAAAACCCACCTGGGTGTCACCCTGTGCAACCTGCTCTGGGTGGACCTGCTCTAGCAGGGGGTTGGATTAGAGGTTCCAGAGGTCCTTTCCAACCCCAACCATTCTGTGATGCTGTAAAAAGTTTCCATTTCTGCAAGTAAGTGCAGTAATGTGATTGCCTCTGAAGATTACCCGTATCCCCTGTACTTGTGCAGTTTTTGTCATTTATATCACAGCATAATCCCAGTAAATCAAATACTAGAAGAAATTAATCAGCTCCAGGTTAAGATTATGTGAATAATTTGTGAACCAATAATTTTCTGTTTCTTTTTGTGACAATTAAACTGGTATTAAATTTTTACAGACCATTTTGTAAGCACCTTAACTCTCCACTGCAAATATTTTAAAAAAACTACAAGTACAAATACATTGTTTTTTTATGGTTTATTTTAAGAAAATACTGTATAAGTAATTTTTCTCATTGAAAACATAGGTAAAATAGTTTCAGAAATTATATTTCTTTGACTTATTTGACAGATAAAATGTGCAAACCTCAATGTCTTCTTCATGCCACATGCAACAGTTTATCATTTTCTCAAAACATACATCCACCCTACAGTATTTTCTTCAATGATGGCTTCATAGAGGAAGAGGGCTCTAATTTTACTTGTGACATGAAGAGTGATATGATGTCCATTGTCTGGAGACAGAAACAGAACATTTTTGAATGTGTTTGATTTTTTTAATGTTCTACATATGTCCCCATAGGTATCTGGTAAGAAATTAAGACACAGATGAGGAATTTACTTGCCTGGATATGGTCCAATAACTGTTCTTCCAGTTGAACTATTTTGATGATTAGTTGACTAAAGCAATTCAGCTGAATCTCACTGTTTTTAAATTCTGTTCCTTGAAGCTGTGGAAAATAAAAAGGAATCATCTCTAGTATCACACTGAGGCTACACTGAGGCTGCTGTCTTCTAGAGATCTTTACATTTTTATTTCCATTTACACTAATGAAAACAGAACAAAAAAAAATCTGATGTTCAGGTGTGCCTAATCAGTTATTGTGAC
This sequence comes from Passer montanus, assembly GCF_014805655.1. Lineage (NCBI taxonomy): Eukaryota > Metazoa > Chordata > Aves > Passeriformes > Passeridae > Passer > Passer montanus. The sequence goes on along the minus strand of NW_024373034.1, from coordinate 2,531,280 downwards.
AGAAATTTCTTTGGCAGCAGTTAAAAACTGTCCTCCTCTTTAGATTTCAATAGTAACTCACACAGGAAATTAATGTAGTGCCTGATTTATGTAAAGTGTGGTTATATCTTTTGAAGCTTACAAGATTACCAGATTGATCAGTACCATGAAGGACACTGAGGAGAAGCCTCTGGAGAAACTTTACATGGTTTATGTGTCTCAGATTTTGAAAAACCTTGTACAGTACGACTGGAAGAGAATCTGTAACTGACAGCCCTTGGGGTGGAGCCTGCATTGTCCAGCCTTAAATATTAGAATTTAGACATCCAATTTAAGGTTCTCATTCAGGCTCCTTTGATGAGGACCAGTTACTATCAGGAGCTACTAATCAAAACCTATGATATCCAAGATAATTAGGACAAATTAACCTCTAGGGGTCTGTTTCTCTGCGCAAGCATTAGAGGGACTGTGAATAGTAGCTTAGACTAGATGTTTAAATTCTGGAAACGTTCTCTTATGTCAGATGAATCCTAATTTAAATCTAAAATAAAGACCACACCAAAATACAAAAATAAATCCAAACCAAAACTAAAAACCAACAACTAACAAATAAACAACAACCACAATAAAACCACAAAACACCCCACCCCAAAACCTGAACTTTACAAATATTGGGCACATTAATACACCTGAAAAAATGTCTTTGATTTTAGACTAGCAAGGTACAAATTATATTCTTTCAGAACTAATAAATTATATGGTCAATTTGGCTTTTCTGCAGTGAAAAGAATAGTGGAAATATTAATCTGACTTCATTCATTCATCTTCAGAAAATCTATCTGATTTTAAAGGGGAACAGTGTACACTGATTTAGAAAAGCCAGCAAATATAAGATCAGGTGGTGTAAGTAAGGGCTGTTAACTGTTGATGAATGTGAATTCCTTTGTACTTCCTAAAGATAAAAAGGTATTCTGAGCATCTAAGATGAATATTGACTGAATTAGTAAATACTTATTAATATTTTTATTATTAAATTGTGGATAGGGAAAAATGCAAACACCTCCTCCCCACCAAAAAAATGACCCAAACTGCAGCCAAAAACCCCTAGAGCTTCAGAAAGTCAATGTTCTGACCTCTCAGGATCAATTTTAAATCATGTAATAAGTTAAGTAATTGGGCATTCTTTCCTAGCCTACAGAAAAATGCCTCTTGATGCAATTAAATGGCTCAGGATTCAGAAACCCAGACCTACCAGTCTCTTCAGCTTGTGACAGCCAGTCATGTGTGAGAAAGGTCAGTCATGTAAAAGAAAGTAAATGAGTTCTGCAAGGATTTAACTGGAATTGATGCAAAGCTCTCTAAACAGGAAAGGTGATGAAAAGTTCAATCAAAGTCAGATCCAAGAGAAGATGCTCATTAATATCCACAAACACCACAGTCATCTGTATGGCAGGACTGTGTACTTAATGATGTGATCAAAAGTGATATTCATGAGAGAAAAATGTGCTCCATCCCACCCCAGCACTATACATTGCATATCCTGCCAATACTCCTAGAAAGGATATAAACATTTTCATATCTGCAGGAGGATTTTATTAAAGGAAGAAATACATTTATGTGAAGTCAAATAAATAGGGTGCTACACACTGAATATAATACAGTTGCTATTATTTAACTGCTCAAAATAAAACAAAACCTTGTCCAAGATCTCTCTGAATTTGTTTTTTTTTAATATCAGAGAAAACTTTTAAAGATGGAAAGGAGAGGTAATACTAGCAATATTAATGATCACTCACTAAATTGAAGAGGCATTTCAATGGCATTGCATTCTTGTATATGTACTGAGAACAATAAAAAAAAATATTTACAAAATATATATACAATATGACAATAAAAAGTGTATATTTACTATATTGAGATATATATACAATATGACAATAAAAAAACCAAAGTTTCACATTTGAAGTGCTCAGAAATTAAGATAGCCAAGTTAATTCACCTAATTCTCTTTTAACAAATTCTAACAAATTTATGAGTAAAAATCTTATCGTTCTTCCTATGCTGTTTTAACAATTTTAAATAATACCCATTTTGGTTTAATAATTTGTTTAAAAAATAGGCTGATTTATATTTTTATTCTCTAGTCTGAATTTTTCCTCTTTGTAGACACAGGTAGCTGAATTCAGAATACACAGAGGTGCAACTTTTCATAGCAGAGCAGACATGTGACACTGGCTGATGAATAACAGCCAGCATTAAGTATTTAATTCAAATATCAATGGTCAAAATACCTGCATTGCTGTGGTAAATGAAGGGCAGGCACCTGTAGCAACAGCTCAGATGACAATTTGATGAGCACTAAGGGGATAAATAGTCAAGTCTTCACCTTCCAGCTAAGGAGACAAGCAGAGCTACCTCAGAGCTGCAAGAAGAGAGACAGGTGACCCAAGAATGCCAGTCAATGTTCCACCCACCCCACTGCTGAAGAAACGTGTTCCTACTAGTCAGGAGCCTCAGCTTGAGAGAGTTAGTTTATCCAGAGAAGGGCTGACTTGCTGTTATGGACTGCACACAAAAAGGAAAAAAAAAAAATAAAAATCCGACAATTACCTCCAAGACCATACAGACTACTCATCTCAATTTTGGCATTTTATTAAATTCATTAGTTTTACTCCATGAAGATTAAGATAAAAAGGATAATTTTCTTTGGATTCCCAGGATCCAAGAATTACTGAAGTCTAGAGCTGATACTTTTATTTCTCAGAAGATAATGATTTTCTAATAACTGAGGGATACAACAATAAAGAAACATTCTTCTTGTGTGGTATTTAATGTAACACACTGCATTCTTGATTTTTGACCCCATTTTCATCCCTTTTTTTCACCTGTGCAGATGGTTTCATGAGATACTTTCTTTCCTCTGTGTGAAATAATGAGAAGAGAAACAGCCTCTGAAGAATAAGATCCAGAATTATTCACAGATAATGGATGCTATCAACCCATGTATGAACACAGAATTCAGCAAAAACTTCTCATGTCCTAGTGGCACAGACATGAGGCTGAGTACAGAACCCACCTCAGAAGGGCTTCATTTATTTAGATGCTGCTGAAGTAAGTGAAAAAAATAATTTCATTATTACTTTCAATAGGTTTATTTCTCCTTCTGCTTTTTTTTTATTATTATTGCTACTTTCTTTAAGATTCTGCTTGATTTCCTCTCAACATCTCTAGCTACAGCTTGATTGGAAGACAAGAACATGTAATTATTTGATCACTTTTCATTTCAGCTGATTAAATGAAAAAGGAAGTCTTTGCTTGGGTCAAAGTTTATTATAATGCATAATTAATTGCCCAATATCATCATAATCAACAACTTTCCAGTTTCAGCCTCTTTGCATCTACCAAGGGAAGGGCAGCCTTAAGTGAAGGTATTTAATCAACAGTGCATGATTTGCCAGAAATGGATTTCTCTAAGGGAGCATTCAAGCAGTTATTAGGAGAGGTGCTGAAGTGAAACCACCCTCCTGTAAGCACACTGGATCACACTGGTTTGCCGGGAATGAACTTGCATCTTATTGAACAAAACATTTCAGTCACAAGCTCCATCTCCATCTGCTTAATGAATTGAAGTGTCACGAAAATTTGAAGAGGCAGCCCAGGAAAACAGAAATGTAATTTAATGCAACAAGAATAATTTGCTGGCCAACTGTACAGTATTGATGGGATTCCAGACAAAGCATTTAGATTATGGCTGTTGTTACAGGAAAAAGTATTTAACTTGTCCAGTGAGTCATAGGTTTAAAAGAAAATTTTCTAAAAAATATCACAGGAAACTAAACTTTTCACAGGCTTCTAGATGACCTAATTGGCAAAGCAGTAAATCTAATTACTTTAAGAAATGTAACTGAAAGGCATCTCTTCATCTTTAATGCAGTCAGGAAAACATATCCTGCATAAATTTCTCAAAAATCGCCTAAAATCTGAAGCTGTCTGATAAACATGTACAGACTGCTTAAAATCCTCTATCAGTTCCTGTTATTTATCTCATTTTCTCTGTACTTTTGGATGCAATAACTCAATTTACTGCATCTGGAATATCCCCAGACACCATTAAGTGGACACCCACTCTGTTTTCCTCTTCTCAATTTCCCTGTCACAGATAATTTTTTATATGCAACACACACAACCTGGCTCTTGATGTAGCTCCTCTCTCTTTTCTCTTATTTCCCTCTTCAGATCACTACTTAATGTAGTGTTTATATATTGTCTTTTACCTGTCTATTAATTGGATTTCCCCCAGTCTCAAAATTCAGGTGCAGGAATGCAGAAAGGAAAACCACAATCTTATTTCCCTCTTCAGATCACTACTTAATGTAGTGTTTATATATTGTCTTTTACCTGTCTATTAATTGGATTTTCCCCCACTCTCAAAATTCAGCTGCAGGAATGCAGAAAGGAAAATACGTCTCTAAACCACAATCTGATGGAAGTGGGTTGTGTACGTGATCATCCCCTCACACAGCTTTGGCCTGTGACAAAAAATAATGTAGTGTTTATATATTGTCTTTTACCTGTCTATTAATTGGATTTCCCCCAGTCTCAAAATTCAGGTGCAGGAATGCAGAAAGGAAAACCACAATCTGATAGAAGTGGGTTGTGTACGTGGTCATCCAACATGTCCCCTTGCACAGCTTTGGCCTGAGACAATAAACCTGCTCTTCCAACTCCCTGACCTTCCCCACAGGGCAGCAAAAGCCAACACAACACAAACCTGCACATGGTACATGTTTGCTACCAGTGTGCATGGAAATGACCACGTGCTTTGGGCAGAATGAGTTTCCCTCTGCCAATAAAAACTGTGCCACAGCATTTGGCCTCTGTGCCACAAACTGCATTTATTTGCCAACACAGACATAAAGAAACAGCAATTTTTAGGGACCTCTAACTATAACCATAAATAGTTTGATATGGTGTGTCTGTGAAAGATGATGTTTTGATTACATGCTGGAATCGCTCCCTTTCTTCCTTTACCGCCTTTACCAAAACAAAGGTAAGCAAATTTATTCAGATCCTTGATTGCCAGGGATGGAATTCTGTAACTAAATGTGCAAAAAATAGTGTAATATGAAGGCCCAAGTGATACTTAGCCACAAAAGACAAGACCTCAAAGTTTAAGAATTCGTGAAGAGAAAAAGTAAAAAAAAAAAAAAAAAAAAAAAAAAAAAAGGGGGAAAGGGGG